>NC_089259.1:21039647-21759954 GCF_963930625.1 Muntiacus reevesi | reverse complement strand
ACACAACTCATTAAAACACACATTTTTAACCCACAAAACAATTTTCTAACCCCCAAAATTCCCACCTGTTCATCATAACTATTAAATTGATGTCCAGAGGCTCAAAGACTCAAATGTTATGGTCCTAACAATTCTTTTCTGTTTTCATTTAATTTTATTTTGTGTCATCAACCAGATTTTCTTCAAAATAAACATAATTTGCATAGAATTTTGACTTTTAACTCTAACTTTTAAAACTAAAGGATTTTTAAATTTTTATTTTATATTGGAGAATAGTTGATTAATAGTGTTGTGTGAGTTCTGGGTTTACAGCAAAGTGATTCAGTTATGCATATGGGTGTATCTGTTTTTTTTCAAGTTCTTTACCCATTTAGCTTATTACAGAACATTGAGCAAAGTTCCCTGTGCTATCCAGTAGGTCTTTGTTGTTTATCTATTTTAAATATAGCAGTGTGTACATGTTAGCCCCAAACTCCCATTCTATCGCTCTCCACCACCCTTCCCCGCCTAGTAACCATAAGTTCATTCTCTAAATCTGTTCATTTGTTTCTGTTTTGTAAATAAGTTCATTTGTATCATTTTTTTTAAGATTTCACATATAAGTGATATAAGAATTAAGGAACTGACCAATTTTTATATTATCTGTGCTTACATTTATTATATTTCTTTTGTATATTAGTGGTTTCACTATTAGTGGAGGATATTTTTCCCTTAAGTACAGGTATTTTTAATATTTTATAATTTTTGCTACTTGATGGTATTCAGAGTGCCTTGGGTTTTTTCAAGTCATAGTTAAAATTCAAGAAGTAGGGACAGCAAATCTTTTTCAAATATATGTCTTGATCACCTAAGAAATGAGCCTTTAACTTTTATGGAGCATTGTATTAACCTCTCCTGAGTAAGAGGAACAGAGATTCATTCAAATGACTTCAAGCGATCAAAGCCTCTTTTAAGAGGACACCGGTAAGTATAGGCTTAGAAACTGTGATGTGTCCTCAGATACTGGAAGGTGGCTCAGGAGCTAAGGCAAATTTATCAGCAAGGTGTTCCTATCACCCTACCAGCAGTAGGTGTTCACGGGACCCTCTTCTGTCTGTGACTCAGCTTCTCCCTCTGCCTTTGTTTCAGGCTGTGCTTCTGCTCATCTGAAGCTTCACTTTTCACGGCCATCCACTTCAGCAGGGTCCCCAGAATCTACCTTCTCCCATGGTGTCTTTCAGCTTTCCTCCCGCTATTAATTAATTGACTTTGTCATCGTCTTCCACTTTGCAACCCCAACAACACTCTACAACCAAGTTAGACTTAGCTAGTATCATTGCAATTTGGAGAAAAAATTACAACCACATACTTTGTGGGCCACTAGCCAACAGACTGCCCTGGGCTCAGGTACCCTCCCTTGGACATGCTAGGGTTATTAGAAACAAACCACATAGGACCGGTCACACTGCAGGGTCTCTGGGCATGACAACTGCTTTTATACTGAAATCATGTACTTGCCAAGTATTGTATTGTTCTGCACAATAGAAGCATCAGGAGTCTGATATTTCAATAATCATGGATAACTATCTTTTCCTTCAAGGCGACCAAAGCCATTGTGTATATAGAAGAAACGAACAGCATGGCCGATGTCACTTTTCCTTCCGTCCCTCAAGTTGTGTCCTTGCTGATCTACGATGACACTTCCAGGGCCAAAGAGAGTGCTGGACCTGTTTCTGGTTATCCTGTCGTCTGTATCACAGTGAGTAGGAAATGGAGGAAAATTGTAAAATAGTTAAAACAGTTATGAACATTAACCAAGGTAGCATGGGCTTTGCCATGATGAGATAAAAGTGGGAAAATACTGCAGGATTTACTCTTTGGTCTTTGGAAACGAAAATATTACTCAAGTGAAGCTCCCATTTTTCTCCCTTCATCTGACAAAGGTTTACTAACTGATGTGCCCATAGTGTGTATCTCATATTATCTCAGGATCTGTCACTGGGAGAAAAATTAATAAGATATAAACTTTGTGCTTGAGGAATTTAAAAATAAGGAAGAGGAAAATATGTACGAATTTATCACTCTACTATAAGGCACAATGAGCATTATCATGATACAAATTAGGAAATAGAACAGCAGCTCCACCTGTGAGGGGAGGTTTGGGATGGTCTGATGGAGTGTCACTAGTTTGAGTCACATAAGGAAACATCATTCCAGAATGAAGTGGTTGCATTACAAATGGCATATTATCATTACTTTTTTTAGTTACCATCTCTTTGCTATAAATTATAAGCACCTTGTGAGCAAAAATTCGGATACATTTGCTTATTTTATGTTGCTTTACAATTTTGGGTTAGTTTCTGCTGTACAACAGAGGGAATCAGCTGTGTGTCTGTATACACACGTCTCCTCTCTCAGGGCCTCCCTCCCACCTCTCTAAGTCATCACAGAGCTGAGCTGAGCTCTCTGCGCTCCCAGCAACTCCCCACTAGCTATCTATTTTATACATGGTAGTGTATGTACTGGGCTTCCCTGGTGGCTGAGACAGTAAAGAATTTGCCTGCAATGCAGGAGATATGGCTTTGATCCCTGGGTTGGGAAGATGCCCTGGAGAAGGAAATGGCAACCCACTGCAGTATTCTTGCCTGGAGAATCCCATGGACAGAGGAGTTTGACGGGCTACAGTCCACGGGGTCACAAAGAGTCAGACACACAACTGAGTGACTAACACACGTAGTGTATGTATCTCAACACTACTTTCCCAATTCATCCGACCCTTCCTTCCGCTGCTTATTTTTATATTGCAATATCTCGGGTTTAATGACCTATATGTAATAGGTATACAGTAAGTGTGTGTTGGATTATCAAGGCAAGCAATGATTATGTGGTACAAGTAATAGAAGTCTTGAAATATATTAAGGAACATGGACCTCATTTGTTGGGTAGCAGGGAGCTCTTGCCCAGAAGAATGACAGGAGCAGACAGGTTGTAGTGGAGTGTCACCATGGCAGCAATGGCCCCCTGACTAGAAAGGCTCTGAATTAGATAGAAAGGTGGTGCTGGGAATGGAAAGAAGGGGCCAGCTTACGAGACACAAAAAGAATCAACCAAGTTCCCTGGCCCACCGGACATGGGGGACAATATAAAGATGGGGGGAGTGAGGGAGAGAGAAAGACAGGGATGATCTGACAACTCTAGGGATGCGAGAGATGATGAATTGAGTGTCACTTTTACTCAAGTTATCAAGTTAAAGGTGGAAAAGCCCCATAAGCTGTTTGAAATGCAAGATCAGAGTCCTTGAAAGCTAGCATGGCTAGGAATGGGAATTTGAAAGTTGCATGAGTAGCATTGTTGACTTGGGGGGAAAAAGAGTAGCACTGAAGATAGTAGAGAGAATTTAAGAGGAATAATTTCCACCTTGTTCCATCCTGTGGCCCTAACACAGTTATTTGTTTCCCATAGGCTTGCAACCCTAAATATTCAGACTACGAAAAAACAGGCTCTCTTTGTGCAAGTGAGAACATCAATGACACTTTGACCCGGTACCGATGGCTGATCAGCGCTCCTGCGGGCCCCGACGGCGTGACCAGCCCCATGAGAGAAGTGGACTTTGACACCTTTTTCACTTCATCCAAGATGATCACTTTAGACTCCATATACTTCCAGCCTGGCTCCAGAGTGCAGTGTGCGGCTCGAGCTGTGAATGCTGACGGCAGTGAAGGCTTGGAGCTGATGAGTCCCATTGTGACCATCGGCAGAGAAGAAGGTAGTACATGGTGGTTTTCACAACATGTTCACTGGAATACCAAGGAATGTTATATATGTCTAATTTCTAGTTATTCATTCATCCAAATGCCACATGTATTCTGTGATATGTTGATAATTTTAAATGATAAAGTGAAAGTGTTAGTCACTCAGTTGTGTCTGACTCTTTGCAACCCTATGGACCATAGCCCACCAGGTTCCTCTGTCCATGGGATTTTCCAAGCAAGAATACTGGAGCAAGTTACCATTCCCTTCTCCAGGGGATCTTCCCAACCCAGGAATCAAACCCTGGTTTCCTGCATTGCAGGAGGATTCTTTACCATCTGAGCCTTTGCTGCTCTTAAAATGATAGGTATTTTAAAATGATAATCTATTTTCACAAAAATAGTCATTAGAAAACAAACATATACTCATTGTTCATTTTTCAGTCACTGTGCAAATGTCACAATTTTGCTGGAATATGAAAAATAAGCATGATTCCTGCCCTCCCAGTGTTCACACTCAAGTTGAAGACAGACGCATTTTAGTCTGGCAGGGGCACAGAAATGCAGGTCATTGTGATGAGTTCTAATCTGAATGGATCATGAAAGGTTTCATCAAAGAGGAGATGCTCAAGCTGAATCTTGAAAACGGGAGTGGGGGGAAGGCATAAGCAATGACTCATAAACGCATGAAGAAACCTGGAGTATTCTGGGAGCTGCAAGCAGAAAAATAAGCAACATGTGAAGGAGAGGAGGGGCAATCAGATGAAGCAGATGGTACACGTGGGTCAGATCTGGGCAGGGTGGCTCATGTGAAGGTGTGAAGCCAGGGCACTCCCAACTGGTTGTTGGATGAGGAGGAGTTTGCTGGGTCAGTAGGGGAAGGACAGTCCAAGAACAGAGGTATGTAAGAGTATCTATACTTTATTATTACAAGGGAGTTCATAAGGGATGTACATACTGTAAGAAACCATATAGAGAGAGAAAGCTACATATTTTGATCTCAAGACTCTCTGATTCTAGTTTCTGTTTCTAAAATGAGTACATTTTTAGCTTTATTTTATTACAAATAATGTATATTTTATGATTAGTCTTAAGTATTTAATTCTAGGATAACAATCTCATTCATTTATTTAGTTAAGCTACAGTTACTTTTTTCCTGTTGCTTTCCAATCATTTTTACTATGTCTGTTTATATTAAAATGATCTTGTGAATGTGGCTATAACTGATGATGAGGCAGGACTGGAGCCCAGACACAGTGAAGGTGGGAAATAGATGTGGCTGGAGACAACATTGAAAAGACAGGAAATCTACTTTATAAATTAACCTTTTTCCTGGCAGAACTTTTAAACTAGAGTTTTAAAATAGCTCTTTATAAAGCTACTTTATATATATATATATATATATATATATATATATAATTTTTATAAGATTCTATTTCTAAAAATTCCATTTGTATACAATTCTTCAGAAGTATGTTGGTTGCAGCAAGAAAGGTTATATGGACCATCTCCTACCCTTATATATTCAGGATCAATATATATTGATAAACTGTGTAGTAAACATGTTCTTTTATCAGGATTACAATGTATGATTTTTAAGTTTCTTTTTTTTCCCATTTATTTTTATTAGTTGGAGGCTAATTACTTTACAATATTGTAGTGGTTTTTGCCATACATTGACATGAATCAGCCATGGATTTACATGTATTCCCCATCCCGATCCCCTCTCCCACCTCCCTCCCCATCCCATCCCTCTGGGTCATCCCAGTGCACCAGCCCCGAGCACTGTCTCATGCATCCAACCTGGGCTGGTGATCTGTTTCACCTTTGATAATATACATGTTTCGATGCTGTTCTCTCAAAACATCCCACCCTCGCCTTCTCCCACAGAGTCCAAAAGTCTGTTCTGTACATCTGTGTCTCTTTTTCTGTTTTTCATATAGGGTTATCATTACCATCTTTCTAAATTCCATATATATGCATTAGTATACTGTATTGGTCTTTATCTTTCTGGCTTACTTCACTCTGTATAATGGGCTCCAGTTTCATCCATCTCATTAGAACTGATTCAAATGAATTCTTTTTAATGGCCAAGTAATATTCCATGGTGTATATGTACCACAACTTCCTTATCCATTCGTCTGCTAATTGGCATCTAGGTTGCTTCCATGTCCTGGCTATTATAAACAGTGCTGTGATGAACACTGGGGTGCACGTGTCTCTTTCAGATCTGGTTTCCTTGGTGTGTACGCCCAGGAGTGGGATTGCTAGGTCATATGGCAGTTCTATTTCCAGTTTTTAAAGAAATCTCCACACTGTTCTCCATAGAAACTATACTAGTTTGCATTCCCACCAACAGTGTAAGAGGGTTCCCTTTTCTCCACACCCTCTCCAGCATTTATTGCTTGTAGACTTTTGGATAGCAGCCATCCTGCCTGGCGTGTAATGGTACCTCATTGTGGTTTTGATTTGCATTTCTCTGATAATGAGTGATGTTGAGCATCTTTTCATGTGTTTGTTAGCCATCTGCATGTCTTCTTTGGAGAAATGTCTGTTTAGTTCTTTGGCCCATTTTTTGATTGGGTCGTTTCTTTTTCTGGAATTGAGCTGCAGGAGTTGCTTGTATATTTTTGAGATTAATCCTTTGTCTGTTGCTTTGTTTGCTATTATTTTCTCCCATTCTGAAGGCTGTCTTCTCACCTTGCTTATAGTTTCCTTTGTTGTGCAAAGCCTTTAATTTTCATTAAGTCCCATTTGTTTATTTTTGCTTTTATTTCCAATATTCTGGGAGGTGGGTCATAGAGGATCCTGCTGTGATTTATGTCAGAGAGTGTTTTGCTATATTCTACTCTAGGAGTTTTATAGTTTCTGGCCTTACATTTAGATCTTTAATCCATTTTGAGTTTATTTTTGTGTATGGTGTTAGAAAGTGTTCTAGTTTCATTCTTTTACAAGTGGTTGACCAGTTTTCCCAGCACCACTTGTTAAAGAGATTGTCTTTTTTCCATTGTATATCCTTGCCTCCTTTGTTGAAGATAAGGTGTCCATAGGTATGTGGATTTATCTCTGGGCTTTCTATTTTGTTCCATTGATCTATATTTCTGTCTTTGTGGCAGTACCATACTGTCTTGATGACTGTGGCTTTGTAGTAGAGCCTGAAGTCAGGCAGGTTGATTCCTCCAGTTCCATTCTTCTTTCTCAAGATTGTTTTGGCTATTCGCGGTTTTTTGTATTTCCATACAAATTGTGAAATTATTTGTTCTAGTTCTGTGAAGAATGAAATCCCTTGCATTCCTATGCACTAACAATGAGAAAACAGAAAGAGAAATTAAGGAAACAATACCATTCACCATTGCAACAAAAAGAATAAAATACTTAGGAGTATATATACCTAAAGAAACAAAAAACCTATACATAGAAAACTATAAAACACTGATGAAAGAAATCAAAAAGGACACAAGCAGATGGAGAAATATACTATGTTCATGGATTGGAAGAATCAATATTGTCAAAATGACTATATTACCCAAAGCAATCTATAGATTCAATGCAATCCCTATCAAGCTATCAATGGTATTCTTCACAGAACTAGAACAAATAATTAAGTTTCTTTTAAAACCAAAGTATTGTGTTGGTGCCAAAAAAAATTAAACAATGATTTTAAATGAATCACCCTTAATTAATAAAACAGACATGCATGATTCTAGGGCCTGATTCTGATTTTGTTGACATTCTCATAAATACCTTTTGAACTGTGGTGTTAGAGAAGACTCTTGAGAGTCCCTTGGATTGCAAGGAGATCCAACCAGTCCATCCTAAAGGAAATCAGTCCTGACTATTCATTGGAAGGACTGATGCTGAAGCTGAAACTCCAATACTTTGGCCACCTGATGCAAAGAACTGACTCATTGGAAAAGATCCTGATGCTAGGAAAGATTGAGGGCAGGAGAAGGGGATGACAGAGGATGAGATGGTTGGATTGCATCACTGATTCAATGGATGTGAGTTTGAGCAAGCTCTGGGAGTTGGTGATGGACAGGGAAGCCTGGCGAGCTGCAGTTCATGGGGTCACAAAGAGTCAAGACACAACTGAGCAACTGAACTGACACTTACTTTTCTCCTCTTGTTTTTCAGTCATTTTTACTGTATCTGTTTATATTAAAATGATCTTGTGAATATGACCATAACAGATGATGTGCAGCACATGTTAAATCATGTTGAACAGTAACTGTTTTTTTCACAAGCTTTAGAAGATACTCCAAGTCTTAAGAAGTAGCCATTGAACTGTCTGCTGGGATTACTTCTCACACCATGGTCTTTTGATTCCTCATAATATCTACTCTCAGCAATGCCTTGGTCCACAGAGAATTTTAAAGTACATAGAAAAATAATAGTGCCTATTAAAAATATATATACTTTAGGTGTCAACCGTAATCTTCTTTTAGCATAAATGTATATTCATTGTGCCTTAGGTCTTTGCCAGCCTCGAGTGCCTGGGATAGTGGGAGCAGAGCCCTTCTCAGCTAAACTGCGCTACACGGGCCCCGAGGACCCAGAGTACACGAACCTCATCAAACTCACCGTCACGATGCCCCACATAGACGGTAGGTGACTTGGGTAAGCAAAGCCGTGGAGATAGTTTGGGCTTCTCTTTACCTGGTTTATTTTCCTGAATACAGGTAGAGCTCATTTCATTGCACTTCGCAGATACTGTGGTTTTTACAAGTTGAAGGTGGGTGGCAACCCTGCTTCCAGCAATCTGTTGGCACCATTTTCCCAACAGCATCTGCTTGCTTACCTCTCTATGCCACATTTTGGTAATTCTCTCAATATTTCAAAACCCCCACTAGCAAAAAGATTTTGATTCACTGAAGGCTCAGGTGATGGTTAGCATTTTTCAACAATAAAATATTTTTCAGTGAAGATGGATCCACTGTGTTTTAGACATGATGCTATTACACACTTTACAGTATAGTTGCACTGGGAAACAAAAAAAAATTCGTGGAACTCACTTCATTTCGATATATACTTTATTGCGGTGATCTAGAACCAAACTGGCAGTATCTCTGAGGTCTGCCTGTTTTCTGAATAACCAAGTGTACAATAAATGCTCAGTTTACAACTTAAGTTTCAAGCCTTGCTTCTTTTGAGTGTTTTTTGCAATCTGTCTGCTCAGTTTTATTTTTTCTGACAATTTCAGCACTTAAAATTAGGTAAATGTCATACATGTCACAACACAATGAAACAAAGCTTTGGTTGATGTGCTATTTTTTATGAAATGGCATAGTGTGCCTTCAAAACTCTTAAATTTGGACTTGCATTAAAACACATGGTATCTCAATGCCTACCTTCAACATCTATTTGCTATTTCATAGCAAGAATCTCATAAATCTCTGCCAATGTTTATTGCAACAGCTAAGACATTTCTTAGCCGTTAAAATAAGACAAAAATGCCCCTAATAATGTTAAATTTTGTGTTCATTTTCTCTGGATAGGGAACTGTGGCCAGAATTTCTAAATTAGTAACTTTATCCACACCTTAGGAACATTTCCTCATGTACAGAAGACATTTTCACATTCTATTCCTCTTAATTCACTTTATAGCTAAAGTATATAAATATTAATTCTATTACTTGGTACGTTAGTTATAGTTTAAGTAGCTAATGGAGAGGCAATATTAGGCAATATAGGTAATATTACAAACTAAAATATATATATATGCATGTATGTGTGTGTGTATATATATATGTATGTATGTGTGTGTGTATATATATATATATATATATATATATATATATATATGAGAAGGAAATGACAACTGGCTCCAGCATTCGTGCCTGGGAAATCCCATGGACAGAGGATCCTGACAGGCTACAGTCCATGGCGTTGAAAAGGAGTCAGACACAACTTAGAGACTTAACAGCAAATATGTATGTATGTATATGTATAAGGTAGAATTATACATAAGGTAGAATTTATCTGCCTCATAAAAAAGGACATTATTTTGCCTTGTCTGCTTATTGCATACCCAAATTTTTGCTATATGGACAGCAATCTGCCCCTCCTTATTTCATAGTGTAAAGTTGCATTCATGTTTGACCGCCCTACCTTTAGACCCCTGTGAGCTCTCACCATGTGAGAGGTGTGACTCAGACATGCAGACAGTGGAGGAGACCATCAGGGAAGGGCAGACTTATAACAGTCCTTCCTAATAGAAAGACTGGTCCCTCATGCATCTCCTAGAGCTTGACTTAGCATTTTCTAAGACAGTCAATGCTCATAGCTCTGCAGAAGCTGACCAGTTCTTTCGTGGGGCCAGCATTTTGCTCTGGGAGAATCTAAGAAGGAGAGGTAGAAAAGATTCCAGGAGAAAACCTCTTTCATAGCCCTTTTTGCTGCATTGCTTACCACAAGGTTCAACAAACTAGGTCCCGTGGGCTGAATCTAATCTGCTGCCTGTTTCTGTGTGGTCTGCAAGCTAAGAATGCTTTTTACATTTTTAAATGTTTAGAATAAACCAAAAGAGGAACATTTCATGATGCATGAAAATTATTTAAAATTATGCTGCTGCTGCTGCTGCTGCTAAGTCGCTTCAGTCGTGTTCGACTCTGTGCGACCCCACAGACGGCAGCCCACCAGGCTCCCCTGTCCCTGGGATTCTCCAGGCAAGAACACTGGAGTGGGTTGCCATTTCCTTCTCCAATGCATGAAAGTGAAAAGTGAAAGTGATGTCGCTCAGTCGTGTCCGACTCCTAGCATCCCCATGGACTGCAGCCTACCAGGCTCCTCCGTCCATGGGATTTTAAATTATAATCCCTAATAGAGGCTTCTTGCACACAGTTATGTGAATTCCTTTACAAACCATCTATGGCAACCTTGGCTCTGAAATCACAACTCTAAACAGTTGCAGCAGATCCTTATGGCTCACAAATCCTAAAATATTTACAATTTGAGTCTTTGTAGAAGAAGTTGGGCAATTCTTATCCAATACTCTATGGAGGTAGTTTTCAAAACTTTTGGTCTTAGGGCACACTCAAAATTATAGCCACAAATACCTTTCATTTTTGTGGGTTATAGCCTCAAGTATTAACTGGATTTAAAATCAAAATTGAAGAATTGTTAAATATTTATTCATTAATGTTAAAAAATAACAAGAAATCCATTACATGTTAACATGAAAAATACACTTTTAAGAACTATACTTTATAAAACAAAACAAAAGAATGGCATTGTTTCACATTTTTAAAAACATCTTTAGTGCCGGGCTTAATAAAAGACAGCTGGATCCTTATATCTATTCAACCTATTACAATATATGATTTAGTTTAGACTGGAAAAATCCATTGTACACCACTGAGAAAATAAGCATGAAGAAGTCAAATAATACCTTAGAGTCATGAAAAGAACATTAGTATTACAGATTTCCTGAAAAATTCTCAGGATCCTCAGGGGTCCTAAATACCACTTTAATAATCATTGAAAAAGAAAGTGAAAGTGTTAGTCGCTTAGTGGTGTCTGACTCTGCGACCTCATGGACTGTATCCCGCCAGGCTCCTCTGTCCTTGGGATTTTCCAAGCAAGAATACTGCAGTGAGTTGCCATTCCCTTCTCCAGGGGATCTTCCCAACCCAGAGATCGAAGCCTGGTTTCCTGCATTGCAGGCTCTTCTTTACCATATGAGCCATCACTGCTCACTTATCTTTTCAAGAAATAAAGAGATTGTGAAGCAAGGGTTCAAAGCCCTTTGCTGTTGGTGAAAATGGTGACAGTGATTATCACAATTCCTTGTAGGCATGCTCCCCATAATCTCTACCAAAGAGCTTTCCAACTTTGAGCTCACACTCAGCCCTGATGGCACCCGTGTTGGAAACCACAAGTGCTCCAACCTCTTGGATTACACCGAAGTAAAGACCCACCACGGTTTCTTGACTGATGCTACCAAAAATCCAGAAATAATTGGAGAGACATATCCTTACCAGTACAGCTCGTCTATCAGAGGTTCCAATACCTTACGCTTCTACCGAAACCTGAACCTGGAGGCCTGCTTATGGGAGTTTGTTAGCTACTATGACATGTCCGAGCTGCTCACTGACTGTGGCGGGACCATTGGAACCGATGGACAGGTATGAACCTTTAACATCTGAGCATTGGTCACTGGACAAACTGGTTGGACAGAAGTCCTGGCTTCTGTTTTCCATCTTGGTGATGTAGGTTATTGGGCACAAAAAAGAGTAGGTGATTGGCATGAGTGCTATAAAAACCCATGTCTATTTCTAGAAATCTATGTCTTTTTTTAAGCAATGGGTCAGTAGCATTATCTTTGGATTGAAATGACACCATATAACTATGCGGTAAGCTCCAAATCTACTCTGATATTATAAAACTGCAAATACTAATTTCTCTTCAAAGTATACATTTGCATTTTTTGTGTTGTATTCCAGATGCCTGGGATGTATCATGAACCATCTAAAATAAGGATTTGGTCCTCAGAGTCCGTCCAGTTTTTCTCCCTCCTTACTTTCTTCTTCATCTACCTTCTTTCTCTCCTTCTACCTCCATTTTGCCTCCTTTATCTTTCTAGTTTTCTCCCCTTTCACTAACATAGTCCATCACTAACATAGTCAAAAGTATTTTCATTTAAAGCTTACTGTTATTTCTACTCTACAATTACTTATTCCTCTTCATACTACACAGGCAGACATTTACACATAAAAATACACACACATAAACACAGTCCACCCCCCACCCCCACCACCATCAGCAGTAAAGTTGTTGTTAAAATGGTGGTGAAGCAAGGTCTTCATTAGCGGTTATAACAGAGAATCTAAAATACATAGGGTGTAGCTTAGATTTGAAATGAGTATTTGAATTAAAACTCATGTTCCATCCTACCTGGCTGAACAAAGAATTTATATAAGTAGGCTTATACATTAAACTAGGGCTTCCCCGGTGGCACTAGTGGTTAAAGAACCTGCCTGCTAATGCAGTAGCTGTAAGAGATGTGGGTTTGACCCCTGGGTCGGGAAGATCCCATGGAAGAGGGCACAGTAACCCACTCCAGTATTCTTGCCTGAAGAATTCCATGGACAGAGGAGCCTGGCAGGCTTAGCACACTTGCATACATTAAAGTGTCAAATGGTATCCAGAATATATCTTGTTTTTCAAAAGTTAACCATGAGTCTATATTTCTTTCTGTGCTATATTCCTGTGATGTTAAAATATAAGACAACTAATAGCAAGGGAAATGTAGATCATAACTCTGGGTTTACTCCCAAAGCAAAGCTGTAAACCTTGACCAGTTCTGCTGGTGTTGATATCGAATGGCCCTGTATTTTATGTCTGGGATCTATTGGACTCCAAGGATGTGAGACTTTATCTCTATGTCCTATAAAAGCAACAAATATCCAGAAACTTGCTTGAATTACTAAAAATCCCAAGTAAGAATACCAACAGGAAGACAGTATAGAACAGTGTAAAGAGCCTGCATATTGAAATTTAGCAAATGCAGACCTAAAGTTGGCTCTGACATTTTCTAGCTCCATCTTCTTGGGCAGGTTACTTAAACCCTCATAAGTGTTGCTGTTCAAGTCCCTCTTTGCCACCTGGAAGAAACATGAAAGAAACAAAGTCCTACCCCAGAATAAAGACTCATGTTAGCACATCTACATTCAGCGTTTTTCTTTAGAGGACAAGTATCTCCAGTCCTTTGATTGTTCCTCACAGAGCCTGTTTTTGATCCATTATTAAGTTATCCCTGTATTCTGTCTGGATGCTCTTCTCTCAGGATCTTGCTAGAGTCATGGGCTCTACTGGCATAAACCCAACGGGACCCAGTAATAGGATTCCACTGTTGTTCTGGTTCTTGTTTGTTAAAAAGCTCTTCGTACCATGGAGCTTCTCTGTTGGTCTTATCTAATCTATGGTTACTTTTTAGTCTCAAGAATGTTTTCTATCTTCTCTGCAAAATGGCAGTACTTCTCTGTCTTTTATGCATGCAATCCAGACAGGCTTCCCTACTGAAAAGCCTGCACTTAACCCTATGCTCTGTCACTTCAGTCATGTCCAACTCTTCAGGATACCATGGACTGTAGCCCGCCAGGCTCCTCTGTTTATGGGATTTTCCCAGTAAGAATACTGGAGTGGGTTGTCATTTCGTACTTCAGGGGATCTTCCCAAGCCATGGATCAAACCTGCATCTCCTGCATTGTAGGCCGATTCTTTACCAACTGAGCCAGAAGGGAAGACAATAATAGTATAGCTAACATCTGTTTAATGTTTACTATATACCTGTCATCACGTCTAAGTACTTTACATATGTCCACTAAACCTGCCCTCACAACAACACTATGAGACAAATATGAATTTTTTTCCCTTTTTGGAGATGCTGAAGCAAAAAAAATTCAAGTAACTCATCCCAATTCAATTCGTTTGTAAGCCTGTGCTCTTAACCACATCATGATACTTATCTGGACATTTAATTGAGTGAATTCAGTGTCATTTAGTTGGGTGAATGTGAGGGATGGTTATGGTCACAGATGAAATTGCAAGAAAGACAAATAAACTTTGTTCTCTGTTCCTGATACAAGAACAGAAATAACCCCAGGTCTGTTTGTCCTCTGCCAGCCAATTCCACATCTCCCTGGCCAAGCAGCAAATAGATATGCCTTTCTCTCTTCTGGTCCTTTTCTAAACTTGCCAACTTAGATCAAGGTAATCACTATGCAAACAAATTTTACTAAGTGGTAATTGCTTCTGCCAGGAACAACATGATGAAGGGCCGATTTTTATCTTTAATGTTCTTAGTAGCAAAAGCTACTGCCTGGAAATATTGCCAGGTTTCTGCATTTTTCTTTGTGATTAAAAAGCTGTTTGTAACACACTCTTAAAGGTTTCTGGCTTGTCTAACCTCCCAGTTTCAAGTTATTTAACTTACAAGACAGAGTTGCCAAACTGAAGGATTCACATGAAATATCCAAGATAGTTATCTGTTAACAGCAAATGAAGTTTTATTAAGTTTTATTCAGTTTGACTACAACTAGTTTTAGCTAATATTAAGACTGGTTCTGCTTTTTCTATCTTATTCATTGTGACTCAACAGTAAAAAATCTGCCTGCAATGCAGGAGATGTGGGTTCAGTCTCTGGGTCAGGAAGATCCGCTGGAGTAAGAAATGGCAACTCACACCAGTATTCTTGCCTGAAAAATCCAATGGACAGAGGAGCCTAGCAGGTTACAATACAAAGGGTTGCAAAAAGTCATACACAGCTGAGCACACACACCCATAAGACTGCTTCTGCTTTTTCTATCTAATTTATTGCCCACTTAGTCATTAAAGAAATATTCAATAAGCACCTCCTCTGTGCCAGGGTCTGTATGGGTACCCAGTGAGGACATCAAACACAGACATTAAACTCCCTCCAAGTCAAGTTACAGGAGTTAAACACTCATTCTTATAAAAGTTAACAATTTACTTTCCAACAAAAAGAAATTTGGAATTTCTCTAATGATAGTCAACGCTAAAATCCCTCTTAATAGTTAGTTTCTGAAATGTAAAAGCAGATACAGCAGGAAGAGAAAAATAGAGATAAATTGAAAATTATTCTGCTCCATTGTTTAGTATGACCTGTTTTATAAATAAACTTCTAAATTGTTTGGGTACACAAAGAAAAACACTAGTGATACAAAATAGTTATTAAAGTAGAACTAAATTTTTAAACTGTTGGATTCTTTTGGAGACTTTCTCTTGCAAATCATTTCTCTTAACGCTAAAAGATCTCAGTTCATTCCACCTTTCACATCCTGGTCAGCAGTATTGAAAGGTCAGAGGTTTAACTCTCACCTTATTAGCAACAGATAACATTGTTCATGGAGAATGAACAAATTGCAGAAATTCAGCTTCAATCACATGAAATGGCAGTTTACTCGTGAAAAGACATAATATGATTCTGGAAAAGTATGTATGTTTTTTTAGTTGTTGATTAGTGGAATAATTTTCCTTTAAAAAAAAACAACTATGTGTTTGATTTAGAAACATACACCTCTGGGGCTAGAGTCTACTTTAGAAGTCATCTCTTTCCATCCCATTATTTTCCACTTAGCACACCAATTTACTCTTTAAAAAAAAAAAAGTGTAAGCTACTCGAAATCATTTTGTGAGAAATAGCAAGAATCCAAAATGTATAACTTTCATGAACTACGTTGCTTCCTATGTTGTCAAGTTTGTCAATATTTTTAGTGATGTAGGTTTTTTTGGTTAGTGAAAGTAATGATAGTACTATGGAAAGCTGGGAAACTAAAAGTTTACAAAAGAACTCACTCCTTGCCCCACAATCACTGTACACAGGCATATTTTCTAGCCTCTTTTCAGTATGTATATGCATTTTTAATAGTAACAGCATATTATTTATACTCTTTGGTTATGACTTTTTAACTTAACATGTTATAATCCTTTTCCCCCGTGACAAGGAATATTCACCACATACATGATTTTTTCTGTGTTTTTAAATTTTATTTATTTATTTTCATTTATTTACTGGCTGTTCTGGGTCTTTGTTGCTGTGCAGGCTTTTCTGTAGTTGCATCGAGCAGGACTACTGTCTTGTTGCTGAGCACAGGCTCTACAGCATGCAGGCTTCAGTTGCTCCACAGCATGTGGGATTTCTGCACCAGGGATCGAACTCGTGTCTCCTGCATTGGCAGGCAGATTCTTTACCAATGAGTCCCCAGGGAAGCCCTTATATTTATTCATTTATTTTTGGCTGCACTGGGTCTTCGCTGCTGCGCACAGCGAATGGGCGCTGCTGTCTAGTTGCAGTGTATGGGCTTCTCATTGCGGTGACTTCTGTTGTTCCAGAGCACAGGCTCAGCAGGTGCGGTGTGTGGGCTTAGCTGCCCTGTGGCGTGTGGAATCTTCCTGAACCAGAAATTGAACCCATGTCACTTGCATTGGCAGGCCGATTCTTAACTACCAGATCACCAAGGGTGTCCTTCATAAACATGATTTTTGGTTACTACTTGATTTTTCATATTAAAAAGCAGAGACATTACTTTGTCAACAAAGGTCCGTCTGGTCAAGGCTATGGTTTTTCCAGTGGTCATGTGTGGATGTGAGAGTTGGTCTGTGAAGAAAGCTGAGTGCCAAAGAATTGATGCTTTTGAACTGTGGTGTTGGAGAAGACTCTTAAGAGTCCCTTGGACTGCAAGGAGATCCAACCAGTCCATCCTAAAGGAGATCAGTCCTGGGTGTTCATTGGAAGGACTGATGTTGAAGCTGAAACTTCAATACTTTGGCCACCTGATGTGAAGAGCTGACTCATTTGAAAAGACCCTGATGCTGGGAAAAATTGAGGGCAGGAGAAGGGACGACAGAGGATGAGATGGTTGGATGGCATCACCGACTCAATGGACATGAGTTTGGGTGGACTCCGGGAGCTGGTGATGAACAGGGAGGCCTGGCGTGCTGCGGTTCATGGGGTCACAAAGAGTCAGACACGACTGAGCGACTGAACTGAACTGAACTTGATCTTTCACCTTGTTGGTGTGCCATCATAATTATTTAACCTTCTTCTATTATTGGCCATTTAGATTATTTCTGATTCTGCTATTGTAACTTCCTATAGAGTTGTCCTTACTCCTGAAGAGTGTGTGGACTAGTATTGACTCCCCCTTGTTTCAAGGTCCCTCATTCATCTCTGATACCACAGTTGTTCAGAAAGGCATCTAATGGGACGGATGCCAAGGTCTCCGTCCAAGTGTTCTGGATGTGTAGACTGCTATTACTCAAGAGACTTTGGCTAAGAGTTCTAACTTGTTCAAACAATGTTCTCTGCTGAATAGCTAAGTACACACTTTATTGAGACATCAAGCTATTGAGATCTATGAGCTGTCCTTACCCATTCACACACACCACCGTCTTGATGATGTAGACATGTGTCTGTCAACAAAAGCAGCAACAGAAAGAAATCTCAACCAGTGGGAAATCCTCAAATAGGATTCTAACAACTCTGGCTCACTTTTCCTTGATGTAAGGGCAAGTCACATATCCCACATAGAATATCATAGCTGTCACATATCCCATATCCATCATGACTGTTGATACGTGGCTATCAAATATTTTTAAATGATTATTGTTCTCAGTGTGTGTTCTAATTAAAAGACCTCAGGTAGAAGAGTCTAATCTGTGCTGTCCAATTTGGCAGTCATTGGCCATGTGTAGCCATTGAGCATTCAGAATGGCATTAGTCCAAAACGGGATGTGCTGTGCATGTAAAGTTCATACCAGGTTTCAAAGACTTTGTGCAAAAAAAATTAATAATGTAAAATATTACATTAAAATTATTTTTATTGATAGCATATTAAAGTGTAGTATGTTTGATGTATTGGATTAAGAAAATTAACTGCTCATTCACATGACATTTAGAAATTAAATGAATGCATTGCATTCTTCATTTTTATAGGAATGAACAGGTAAATGTTCATTTACCTGGATGATCTACCTAGTTCCATTTAGGTTCCAGTTCCTTTAGACAGAGGTTCTAAGCTGAGAAGAAGATGCAATAAGATGCTGATTCCACATCCAGAAACAGTTAAACTCTAGTTTACCAGTGAAATCAAATGAAATCAAGTGAGAAATAGTAAGGGAGCTGTACACCAAGTAACTTGTCCTTAGGACATCAATGTTAGTTTTCTCCAAAATAGCACACTCAGTAACATTTGATGGATAGTGTATAATGTAGGCAAAATTATTCTTTTAGTTTAATTGGGAATCCATGTCTGCAGCCTATTTTTTAATGAGTGTTTATTAAAATCACAGGAAGAAATAGTCATCTTAATTACTGGTGGCATATGGATTAGCAATCACTCTCCATTACACTGTCAGGGTGTTAAAACTGCACTTCACGATCAGTTTCTCCATAGCTGCAAGAACAGCAAGTCTTAGAAAATGCTGTCTTAAAGGACCTCGACATAAAGCCCCTCTGCTGCTGGCTACGTTAGCAGATAACCGGGAGAGTCAGCTACTACACAGCTGAGAATCAAATAATGGGCTTGGTGGATGGTGTTCTTTTATTTATTTACTTTTGGTTGTGCTTGGTCTTCATTCCTGGGCGGGCTTTCTTTAGTTGCAATGCAAGGGCTTCTCATTGAGCTGGCTTTTCTTGTTGTGGAGCACAGACTCGAGGTCACAGGCTCCATAGTTGTGGTGCGTGGGCTTAGTTACTCCACAGCCCGTGGGATCTTTTCTTTCTGGATCAGGGATCGAACCTGTGTCCCCTGCCTTGGCAGGTGGATTCTTTACCATGAGGGAAGCCCCAGATGGTTTTCGTTTGATGTATTTTTGTTCATGATTCAGGTGGTCATTTTGTGATTTGAGGAGTTTACTTTTAACTCCATGAAAACATGATAAATGAGAGTTTATCATGTTTTTAATTATTCAGTAACTCACATGTGTGATTCCTGTTGCCAGCCTTAATAGATGTATCCGAAAACCTGACTCAAACTTGTGAGCAGTATGATCTGACCTAAGCCCATTTCCTCATGTGTAAGAAGAAGATAGTTGTCTTTGCCCTACTATTCTTCAGAGCTATTCTGAGAATTAAGGATGATAACTTTTGTTAGGTGATCATAAGACAGTGCTCAGCTTTGGAATATAATCAAGTGTGAAAGAGCAGAATAGGCATGGGCCAAAGACTGGTTTCTGTTACTGGCAGGGCTACTCCAGGAGGAAGTGGGAAATTTCTGTTGGGAAATTTGCTTTATTTCTTTCAGTCTTAACTTTCCTGTCTCTATCCTTCACCTCTCTATCCACTCATTCAGTCATCCACACCTATAAATACATCCATACCTATAAATACAATTACGGGAGAGAATGAAAATATTGAGTAGCTTTATTTGTGAACCCAACACAATGTCAGTAGTAGGAGCTCAGTACATAATTGTTATCCTCCATGACCCCAATCCAAAATTAAGTGAGGGGACAGTAGTGCTGTAAATGCTATCATTTCTTTTCCTCTATGATTAACTCAAAATCTTCAGATGAGTGAAAGGAGAAAATGGCTTGTACAAAATTAAGTGTGTTTAATTAACCCCGGATGGTGCTGGTAAATATAATTGTATTGTTTTAGGTCCTAAACCTAGTGCAGTCCTATGTGACTCTTCGGGTCCCTCTGTATGTCTCCTACGTGTTCCACTCCCCCGTTGGGGTTGGAGGCTGGCAGCACTTTGACTTGAAGTCCGAACTCCGTCTGACATTCGTGTATGACACTGCCATCTTGTGGACCGATGGAATTGGCAGCCCCCCAGAAGCTGAACTCCAAGGTGAGTTAACAGAGACTTGGAGAATGAAAAATTTTCTTACCTATATGAATGACTTAAGTGACATTTTTGCTGCAGCTAAAAATAAGAGAAGCAACTTCCAATAATTTTATTGTTATCGTTCATACTTTAAAATAATTTCATTTTGTCATGGAAAAATCTATTTTAACTAAATTATATCAGTGCCTCAAGTTTTTGCATTTGTGACTGTTAAATATAATGTCCATTTTTAAGGTGATTAATCGCTCATGTGGTACTCAACACAGTCTATCTCTCCCTCTAGATTTTAGATAATGGATGAAGGAAGTTCCAATTGAAAGAAAGGAAATGAATTCAGAGAAAAAGTTCCACATTTTTGTTTCTGAAAGTGGGAGAGGCATTTTAAAACCTAGTATAAACTGGGTCCTGGCTTCTATTTCTGGGTTTACAGCTAACTGGCTGTGTGATCTCAAACATATTGCTTAATCTCTGGCACTCAATTTCTTATGAAAGATAGACTAGACTTCTAATATTCTTTCAGTTTAAAAACTCTATTATTTTGTTATACTTAAGCTGAATGCCTTGGAAGGGTGGTGGTGTGAGCCACTAACTGTTGGGCCCCAAAATTATTTGCCCCAAACAATAACTTAGTTTCAATCTCACTGTCAGAATCATAACTCAAAGTCCATAAACATAAAGTGAGTTACTCCGTTAGTAGAATTAATGCTGTTTCTTTTCAGGTACATACTGCTGTTCTGGTTCCTTGCATGTCTGATCATCATTACCTTTTATGAGCCAGAGAGAAAATACTGTTGATATTTTCTCCAAAATCTCAAAATCTATTATCTTAAACAGATTAAGATTACCTTAAAGCTATGTGAAAGGTAATATGATCACCCTGAATAAACCTTCTAGATCACTGCAAATGTTTTAATCCCATATCTTGCCTTAGAAATGGACATTTAAGTGAATCTTACTGCAGATTCATCTCTCAGTTCTCAGCTTCCACATAAGAATCTCATGTTTCCTTCTTATGTCTGGAACCAACTTTGATCAACTTGCTAAATTTCTTAGGAAGGCTTTGGAGTTTTCATTAAGCCTATAACATTTGGAATTATTCTGGAGAACAAAAACCTGTTTCCACCTACATGTGCAGATCTTCAAAGTTTGACCAGTTCATCTGTCTCTCAATTTACAGTTTAGTTTATGTAGACTAAAGCTTTCAAAAATACCTTGGCCTATTGTTGTCATTCTGTATATTTCATATGGACCTCATTTGTATGACCTAATTCTATTTTGCCTACCTTCCAGACAATTCTTCTTGTTAGAAAAACAGAACAAAATAAGAATACTTCTGTCTTTCTGATCACTTAGAATTTTTCTGATAATACCCTTTGACTAGAATGCTTAAAGATGAGATGAATCTGAATTTGGTTTTGGAAGAATCACCAGTATTTCCACTCTTGTGCATCATCGCATCCTAGGTTCTCTCTACCCAACCAGCATGCGCATCGGTGAAGAGGGGCGTTTGGTTGTGAACTTTAAGACGGAGGCTCAGTTCCATGGCTTGTTTGTGCTGTCACATCCTGGTAAGCCCCATTACCCACACACAGCCACTCTCCAGACAACAAGAAGATAGGTTTCCATATTTGCATGTGTTTCCACATGCTTACCTATGAGCTTTGAAGCCCTTAATGTCAAATGAATTGTGTATGTGCAAGTATCTACACGAGGGCTTGACATTGTTCAGCTATATGTCTCATAAGCTGCAAAATCATCGCTGTAGACTTTTAGAAAAAATACCAAATGGTTAAAGTTAATTTAAAAGAAAACTCTATTGGGAGTTCCCTAGTGGCCAAGATCCAACATTTTTACTTCCATGGCCCAGGTTCAATCCCTAGTCAAGGAACGGATATCACAAGCCACGTGGTATGGCCAAAAAAATAAATTAATTAAATAATAGAAATAAAAGAAAAATCTACCAAGTTAATTAAGAGGAATTTTCCTTTAGATAGAGAACATAGCCACAACATTCCCATTCTCTACTTCAAATGCATTGTTCAGAAATTTGAATTTTGATCATTTATTCAGCAAGCAGAGCTCTTTTCCAGGTATTGTAAGAAACCGTTATAATGGTGTCAGAAGTAGCTTTTCACTATGATACCTAGTTTCAGACATGCTAACTCTCTTAAGTATTAGCTACGTAATTTTACTAATTTGGTGGATTGTGCTATGCATATCAATAATGTGGCAATCACTAATGTCCCATGTTTAAGCTTTTCTAAAAATTTCATTTCATCAGAAATAACTTCTTATTCGACTTCACATTATTAAACTGTCTTCACATTTTACTGGTGTGCCAACTCATGTCAGATTGGAAGGGGAAAATAGTTCACATGCTCTCTTCTGTGTCCCTTTTCCTGGATCCAAGCTCTAAACAAAAGAGAGACTAAGGCTGAAGATACAGGAAGAGAAAGATGGTTTGCTGTAATTTTGTGAGTCTGAGTTCCAAAATACAGAACAAAAAAGAATCATTTAGCTTTATTGCAGCTGACTGTTTTGGGAAAATGAGGATTTCCTGGTCTTTACAGTGTCCTTCTGCCTGTCTACCTTTCTAATAAACTGAGGCTTTGTTTAAACATGATTGAGGCAATCTAATTAAAATTAGACTCCATTTATAAATTGGGTTTTCCCAGATCTGTTTACCCAGAGGCGAGTAGACTGAGGTTCACTTCATAGCTTCAGTGCACAATGAATGCATTCACATCAGCCTTTATTGAACGGCTGTGCCTCCCTGGAAAGTAGCCTTGAACCATCTGAGTATTTCTGTACAGTTATTTTTTGACAGAATTATAGAGTGGAAAAAGCTCTGCAGTAGGAATGAGAAGGCACATATCCCAGCTGTGTGATCTGGAGAGAGTCACACAGTCACTCTTAGTCCAGTTTCTTTATCTGCGAAATGTGGATAATTATACCAACTTTGCAGGCTTGTTATAAGCATCCATGCAAATAAGGTATCGTAAGGCACTTTGAACACTCTAAGCTGTTATGACCCTTTTAACCACTAGACCATTATTGTTGTTGGCACTTTTCTAGCATCCTTCACAAGCTCAGTGATCGTGTCAGTGGATCATCCAGGTCTAACGTTTTCCCTGCGTCTCATAAGAAGTGAACCAACCTATAACCAGCCAGTCCAGCAGTGGAGCTTCATATCTGACTTTGCAGTAAGTGACTAAGACTCTTCATTTATCTTTGTTACTGCCTTTGTTGCACTTCAGATTTTTAAGTGAAAAACACGAATGTCCTCTCTGATCCTCAAAGGTCCGTGACTACTCGGGGACCTACACAGTAAAACTGCTGCCATGCACCACTCCATCCCATCAGGAATACCGCCTGCCTGTCACCTGCAACCCCAGAGAGCCTATCACTTTTGACCTTGACATCCGCTTCCAACAGGTGTGTGTCATAGAATGCTTTTCCCGTGTGTACATATGTACGTGTGTGTGCGTGTGTGTGTTAGTTGCTCAGTCATGTCCAACTCTTTGTGACCCCATGGACTGTAACCCGCCAGCCTCCTCTGTCCATGGAATTCTCCAGGCAAGAATACTGGAGTGAATTGCCATTCCCTTCTCCAGAGGATCTTCCAGACCCAGGAATCAAACCTTGGTCTCCTTCATTGCGGGCAGATTCTTTACCGTTTGAGTTATAGGGAAGTCCCTTTTCCCAAGTAGAAGCCCACTTTGTTAAAGGCATAGTTTACTTTTATCAGTTAAAAAAAAAATTCTCACCCAGTGACTTCAATTCTTGCATGCTGAGAAAAAAGAAAGTCAGGCAGGAAGGGAGCAAGAGAGGAAGGCATTGCCCTTTATTCCTTATTGGTTCAGTATGTCAAATCCACAGTTTAAGAGTATGTAAGGGTTATTTTTTCTTATGTGATCTGGTCTCCTCTGGAGTCTGCTGCCTTGGAGATTTGAGACTTTTCCCCAGAGTTCTGTACTTCTTTGTCTTGTTCTTGATAATTGAGGAGAATGAATATCCTGTAGTTGCCACCTCAAAGTACCTGACTGTCAATATGCATTAAAAGAAATGTGATAAAATCTTTTGCCCGAGAACTTACACTAAATGTTGGCCTTCCACTGACCATGATATTTACACATCCTTTACATATCCCGATAAATCAGTGGAAATAAGCTCAAGCAATGCTCGTTAGTCCCATTCAGAAAATGATTTAACCTTGGAACTTCCCTGGTGGTCCAGTGGTTAAGGCTTCAGCTTTCCAATGCAGGGGGTGCAGGTTTGATCCCTAGTCAGGAAGCTAAGATCCCACATGCCTACCAGCCAAAAAAAAACAGAACATAAAAAACAGAAGCAATATTGTAACGAATTCAATGAAGACTTTAAAAATGGTCCACATAAAAAAGTGTTTTAAAAAATGGTTTAATGTTGACCATTTTGCCTTCTTAAGAAGGACAAAGCCAGTGTTATAATTCCTTAGGTCGGTTTGGTTGGATGTGAAAATTGATCACAGTGCAGTTTAGTGTTTTTTATGCCAGAGTACAGCACATGTGCGTTTCTGCAAATAAAGTGTTTGTACGCCACCAGAACCATCAACAACACATAAGAGGGCTTTTACACTTGATTTTAGGTCAGTGACCCAGTGGCGGCTGAGTTTAGCTTGAACACCCAGATGTACCTCCTCTCCAAGAAGAGCCTCTGGTTGTCTGATGGATCCATGGGATTTGGGCAGGAGAGCGACGTTGCCTTCGCAGAAGGTATCACTTTACAAAGGGGAGGCCTGCTCTGTCTATTTGCCATTGTGTCTGTTATCCTTTGCTTTATTGGGATTGTGATTGAGGGGGACAATTGCAACTTATTTTATGGTTTTGAGAGTGTAATTGGGTCTTCATCATTTTGGCAGAGATGGGGGAGGGGGTCGTTGAAACTGGATATGTGTTTAATGTGCTCTGCGACCCCATAGACTATAGCCCTCCAGGTTCCTCTGTCCATGGGATTTCCCAGGCAAGAATACTGGAGTGGGTTACCATTTCCTTCTCCAGGGCATCTTCCTGACCCAAGGATCAAACCTACATCTCCTGCATTGGCAGGTGGATTCTTTACCACTGAGCCTCCTGGGAATCCAGATATATATTATAGGATGGTTTTTATTCTCAGAAAATCAACCTTTATTTC
Source organism: Muntiacus reevesi (assembly GCF_963930625.1). Taxonomy (NCBI): domain Eukaryota; kingdom Metazoa; phylum Chordata; class Mammalia; order Artiodactyla; family Cervidae; genus Muntiacus; species Muntiacus reevesi. The sequence continues at coordinate 21,734,747 of NC_089259.1, read as the reverse complement.
CCTTAGTGAAGTGGAAGTCTCTCAGTCATGTCTGACTCTTTGCAACCTCATGGACTATACAGTCCATGGAATTCTCCAGGCCAGAATACTGGAGTGGGTAGCCTTTCCCTTCCCCAGGGGATCTTCCCAACCCAGGGATCGAACCCAGATCTCCCACTTTACCAGCTGAGCCACCAGGGAAGCCCAAGAATACTGGAGTGGGTGGCCTATCCCGTCTCCAGGGGATCTTCTTGATCCAGGAATCAAACAGGGGTCTCCTGCACTGCAGGCGGATTCTTTACCAACTGAGATTTCCCTTAACTAAGTGATTTTTGAAACAAGTCTGCAATTTTTTCCTTGAATGTTTTTTTTTTTTCAATTTTCATGCACTTAATATTTCATACACTCAAGTACATGAGAATGTAGCTCATGGGTTAGGGTTTTGCCTGTCTTGTTCAGTGGTATATTCGGAGGACGTAGCAAAATGCCTAGTACACGTGGTAGGTGTTCAGTAGTAGCTGTGAAATAGATGAGGAAATAGCAGGGAGTCTCCTTAAACCCTCCTTTAAAAGCAAATATTCAGCTTTTTATTGGTGTTTTCTTTTTTGTGTTATCCTATAATGATTTGCCTACATCTTGCCAACTACTGTACTTGTGTAAACTGGACTTGAACTACAATGGGATGTTATGAATGTTAAGTTATAAGCCATGCCTCAAGGTTATTCCCACTGGCATGTAAGGGTCAATAAATCTTCAGTACTTGTGGTCATCTGTCAAGTGGTCCTATCTGAGGCCTGGGAGTGGACCAGACCCTGAAGCTCATGCAGGAAGTTCTTCAACATTTGATACCAGATTAGGAAGAGAAGGGAATACTACTGTTAGTGTCATTATTGTCATAAACTCTTTGCTGTGTCACATAGACACACCGTATCCCTTAATCGAAAGGACATTTCCATGTGTCTGTTGCAGGTGATATCATTTATGGTCGGGTCATGGTGGATCCAGTGCAGAATCTAGGTGATTCCTTTTACTGCAGCATTGAGAAGGTGTTTCTGTGCACCGGGGCCGACGGCTACGTTCCCAAGTACAATCCAACAAACGCAGAGTACGGCTGCTTGGCTGATTCGCCTTCACTCTTATATAGATTTAAAATTGTGGTAAGTGCTCTCACCCAAACAATGCACCAGATTAGACAGTCAAAGTTAATTGTTTCTGTCTTCTATTTTAAAACAAAAGCATCTTTTAAAATGAAACAAAATGGTGACATTTTATGGTAAAGGGTACTTGCACAAAACTAATAGGAAAACCTCCTGCGTTCACAAACGTTGGCATTATCCACAGCAATCCTCGTTTTCCTTATTGCCTGAAGGACAAAGCTCAACCAGAGACACAAGCCACCAGCTTTGGAAACGTCCTGTTTAATGCCAAACTGGCAGTAGATGACCCTGAAGCTATCCTCTTAGTGAATCAGCCTGGATCTGATGGATTTAAAGTCGACTCGACACCACTCTTTCAGGTGAGCCAGAAACAAGGTTACTTACAATAGCCGTGCAATCACAAGCAAGTCACTTAACATCAGAATGTCTCAGATGTTTCTCACATAAGAGACAGTAATTGCCATATTGTGTAGAGTTAATGTGAACTTTGAGTAAAATAATGCGTGTAAACCACACCAGACCATCCTGAGTGCATCATGAACATTCCATAAACATTAGCTATTATTATGTTTATCAATGCATTCATCCTGTTTTATGTCTATGTGTAATGAAGACCCTTATTCAGCCCAGAGTATAAATCTAAACCTATTGGTTAGGAACTCTGGTGGTCTTCTTCAAAATCTCCTTTCATTTGACTTTTCATGACTGTCTTTATTAAAGTGATCTTAAATAAACAGCTGGACTCAGAAAAACAATTGTGCACAGCACAGAAATCTCCATTCTTCATAGACCAAAATAGGAAGAGCTAACCTAGAGACAGAAGGTAGAAAGAGATCCAGGAGATCATAACCCTGAGCAGACAAATGAGACAAATTCAGAGATGTGTTCACATTGTGAATCCTTGGGGTAGCAAGTGCATCTTTTAGGATGTTTACTGAAAATTGACCAAATAGGATGGGCTGGAGAAATATATTACCCTTATTCCGCTAAGAGTTTCTCTTGTGGTTCAGCTGGTAAAGAATTCACCTGCAATGTGGAAGACCTAGATTTGGTCCATGGGTTAGGAAGATCCCCTGGAGAAGGGAAAGGCTACCCACTCCAGTATTCTGGCCTGGAGAATTGAATGAACTGTATAGTCCATGGGGTCCCAAAGAGTTGGACACAACTGAACAACTTTCACTTCACTATTTCGCTAAAGAGGGAATTTAAGGAAGCATGTCTGTTATCCTGAATCTTTTCAAATAGGAAGTTGAAGTATGATCTTTTAAAATATTTACTTGTTAACTTATTTGTTTGACTGTGCCAGGTCTTAACTGTAGCAAGCAGGATCTTTAGTTCCAGCGTGTGAACTCTGAGTTGCAGCATGCAGGATCTAGTTCCCGGCCCAGGGATTGAACTCGGGCCCCCTGCATTGGATTGGAAGCACAGGAACTGAGCCACTGGGCCACCAGGGAAATCCTGATTTTTTTTTTTTCTTTTGTGTTTGTTTATATTGTTAACCCTCAAAGCATTTGACCTGAAGTCAAATCCTGACATCTTCGAAGAGTCATCAGAAAACACCTTCTTTCCACAGACCCTGAAAAAAGCAGCAAAAGTTTTCTATGGCCATATATGTAAATACACAGCAAGACATACTAGAAAGAGAGTTCTGAGCTTCAGAAAGTCTTACCTCTAGACCTGCCTCTGATTCTAACTAGTTCAATGATATTGGGCAAGTCACTTAACTGCTCTGTATTCTCGTTTGCTCATTTTTTAAATTTTTTTTAATTTTTAAAATTTTAGACATTTTTAAAGGTTACTGTCTTATTTAAAGGTATTAATATGACAAGATATTGGCTCTATCTCCATGTCATACAGTGCATCCCTGTAACCTATCTTGCATCCAGCAGTTTTTTTATCTCCCACTTCCCAATCCTTATGTTGCTCCTCCCCTCTGCTGGCAACCACTCATTTATTCTCTGTATCTGTATCATTCACTCATTTTTGTTTGTTTGTTTTTAATTTTTAGTAGTTGGAGGCTAATTACTTTACAATATTGTAGTGGTTTTTGCCATACATTGACATGAATCAGCCATGGATTTACATGCGTTCCCCATCCTGAACCCCCCTCCCATCCACTCATTTTTTAAGTGAGTAGGTTAGACTGTGTGGTCTGGAGTTCACTGCAGCCCTGACAAATATTGACCAGCACATGCTCCCTTAAGAGCTGCACAGAGTATTTTACAGAGTGCTTTACACAAAGCCTTGGGCAGACTACACATGTAACGATATTAAATATATTAATTCTGCAGACTAAATTAAATGATTATTCATGATCTCTATTATGAACTTCTCTTGCAGAGAGTCGTGGATTTTTAGGTTGGCCTAGGATTAAATTTTCTAATGAGTAGCATTGTGTTTCTAGGTCTCTCTGGGTCGAGAATGGTACATACACACCATCTACACAGTAAGATCGAAAGACAACGCCAATCGAGGCATTGGCAAACGCAGCCTGGAGTACCGGTCCCACTCTCTGCTGAGTCAAGGGAAGCCCCAGGCAGCTACCAAGAGCCGGAAGAAGAGGGAGATCAGAAGCAACCCTCCGCTGGCGTGGGAAATCGGGGCTGAGAACAACCGGGGAACAAACATCCAGCACATCGCCCTGGACCGCAGCAGCAGGAAGCAGATCCTTCACGGGAGGGTCTCCCCTGACGGCGTCCGCCCCCGGGAGCTCGACAGTCCCAGCTCTGAGGTCAGCCTGCTCACGGTGGTGGGGGGCGTCGCGGTGGGGCTCCTGGCCGTCCTCCTCACTGCCGTCGCGGTGATGATGCACCAGGGCAAGAAGGGTGCCAGGAGGAAGGACGCGCCCAAGGACCCCGGCAGCCGTGAGCCCATGATGCTCTCGGTGAGCCCCCACAGCGACAGCTCGGAGGTTTGATGGCCGCAGGGGAAACCCAGCCTTCTCCTCCAGTGCCCAGGAAAAGACAATCGAAACCCAGTGCTTCTGTCGACGGCAGAGAATTGGGGACTTCTGTGACAAAGCTGCTCAGAGGACCTGACTGTACTAGTGAACGTTCTCATTCTGTCTACTCGTTCAGGCATCAGAGGACACATTCAGATGTAGACCACATCTTTCCTCTTGCCTAGAAGGCATCAAGTATATATCCAGTGGTACCCAGAGCCACGGTAGACGGCGACGAATGTACTCACCTTAGGCCTTTCTCTACGCAGTGGAGATGAACCTGGTGCTCACAGACTCCTTCAGAAACTCAACAGGAGTCTCTTGTTGCTATATTGGTGTGAATCTTGAAGGTGCAATTATCATACTGCTTATTCATTATATAACATTTTAGTACTCAAAAGGTTTTCATTAGTAGTCTTGAAGAATGATAAACACACTGTTTATTGTGACAAGTTTTCTAATAGGCGAAGACAGCATGGAATTATGACCAAGGGTAGCTCAACCCACAAATCACCTCTTTTTCCTACTTGAGAGGGAGTGGAAGGAAAGATAGAGGGCAAGTAGCTCAGTCTCTTGCATTTGCCTTGCTCCTCATCTTCGCTGGATCCTTCTTGTTTCATTTGCTTATTTAATTTTAAATTAAACCAAAGAATATGTTAAGTCTGGAGAAGATGGTTGAAGAGAGACTGCTCTGTTTGGGTACATAGTAAGAAATAGTAGAGTTCTTGCATGATAATATACCTTATTGGTGCTCGTTTGTGGGACATGAGAAGGATGGTGACAGTTTGATGATGAAGAAATGCCATAGAGTTAGATCCCCATTTACAAGACAATGTTCTCGAAGAACTGAGCCTAGATGTTTGCAGTATTGAACCCATAAATGATAAAGAGAAATGTCATTATGATGGTGAAGGGAGAAAGTGGTATTTATTAATATAATATGTTTAACCAAAGTGCCTCTTACATATACTTTATATAGAACAAAAGAACATTTTGACGATGACACATGAGGTTAACCCTCACAGTAGCATTACACAATGAGGTCCAAAACAAATTGTCCAGAAGACATTTTATTAGCTTTCTAATCAGCACCTGGTCCAAACAATGGGAATCCCTTCAACCGTCATTCCAGAGATCATCTTAGAGATGGCCAGCATCACTGATCATATTTTTCTTCTTCTTCTTTTTTTGTCCATGCACAAGGCATGCAAGATCTTACTTCTCCAACCAAGGATCAAACCCATGCCCCTTGCAGTGGAGCTCAGAGTTCTAACCACTGGACCACCAGGGAATCCCCAATCATACTCTTCTTTGATCAAAGAAGAAAGCTTCAGCTCTCTGACATCTTCAGTTCAGTGAAATGACGCATTGCAGTCCATCTCAGTATCTAAAAATACTGCTTCCAGGGTTAAAATCCAAGGAACTTGAGTGAGTTTGTTTGGAAAGCCTCCCATTTTCTTTCTGAGAAATGTACTTTCACCAAATAGCAGAATTTTCAGTTGATAAGAGAAAATATTAGTAGTTTAGTGACCAATCTTCCAAAATCAAGTGAAAATAGGTCAGCAGGAAAAGAACCTGACCTAAAGACTCACCCTCACGTGCTGCCTGGGTTTCCCTGTCATGCCTAGGCATAACCTGGCCAACCTGGACATCCTGGAGATTTTTAGAAGGTCAATGGCTCAGTCAGTAAAGAAACCGCCTGCAATGCAGGAGACGCAGGTTCAATCCCTGGTCGGGAGATACCCTGGAGCAGGGCATGGCAACCCACTTGCCTGGGAAATCCCATGGACAGAGGAGCCTGGTGGGCTGTAGTCCACGGGTGGCGGAGTCAGACTCGACTAAGTGAATAACACAGTCACAGCGGCCTCTGCAGGTCATTCAGGCGCTTTCAATGAAGTCATGAAATGACAGTGAAGTCATTTCGCTTCACTGAAAAGAAGTGACGTTGGTGCTGGGAGAGCGGCCAGAAGTAACCAATGCTTCTCTCTTCTTTGGGGCAGCCCTGAACTTGACATTCAAAGTCTTTTCAAGAATAGGGTAGACTGTAGTCTCCTTCCATTGGGGAATACATAAATGTCACCTACAACTCCAAGGTAGGTGGTCCACGGGAGGACTTCTATACACAGAAAGTACTGTATGACCCAGGAGATCACTTATCAAATAAGCATTAATACTTTCTTTTTTTTTTCATTAATACTTTCTTAATGATCCCTTTTCCTTTTACTTTGCTTTCTGGTAGATGCTTAGCGGCTTCTTTGGCTACCTCGTGACTTGCATAGGAATGAGCATTTCTTAAGCAACTTTAAATAGCGTGTGGACTTTTTTTACTACTTAGTATTGGATTCAGTTTTATGGAAACTGAGAACAACTACTCTCAGTTGACTTTATATTATGTTTAATTAAGATGCTCTGAGCCTCACTGTCATACAACCTTGGGGGTTTCTGTCACTGAGTATGCTCAGTGAAATGTCATTACAAGAAGCCTATTGTAAGCCTTTGGGCTAGGCTGGTTTTATACCAAACTTCTCTCTGCAATGAGTTGTTCTGATGAGATGACTTTGGATAAATTGGAGAGCTCATATAATATAGCAAATGCCCTTTCTAGAAAAATCTCTTCCTCTCTGCCCATCTCCTCTATTTCTTTCCTTTTCTCTTCTTCTTCCTTCTTTCCTCCCCATGGGGGTGGAGGGAAAAGAGCCTATGGGAAATAGGCAGGTATAGCTTTCTTAAGTATGAACTACTTGGACTTCTGCATCATTTTTTAATATCTGTATACATAATATGTGATTTAATAGACATCTAATCATTAAAAACTCTTTAGTGGAAAAAAAAAGGCATCAGACATATGCTTTGCTATGCAGTAAGACAACCCTTATAGAATAGTTTCAATATTCTATTTTTAGAGAATCATTCTAATAAAATAAATTCCCATATATCTATAAAATAAATACATAAAATAAATTCCCATGGAGGACAGGGTGTAAGCAGAAATCGCTCCTTAGATCTCAGTAGCTTCTGACTCCAATAAAACAAGGTCTGTTGACATTGCATAGAAAACAGAAAACTCAATATTAAGCATTAACTGCTCACCTGGCATGTGAACCAGGAAGCATTAAAATACATAGGTGTGTTTTAACAGATGATTTTATTTATTTCAGTTCATTCCCTCAGTTAATGTTTACTGAATGTTCCTCTAGGATTAGCCCAAGCTACTCTTACCCTCGGGCAGGTTACAATCAAATGCGGCTGTTTCTTTGGATGGAAGGGATCAAGATTTGCATTTGTTTCGCTCTTGGATGAAGAAGACTCTAAGCCCATCTGTGAACTACAGTTTAACAGTCTCTCGATTCTAGCAGAAGAGTCAGCTCTTCTCCATCTAAAGAACCCCACGTGTTATGGATCATTCTGAACGCAGATCTAACACCAAATATTTCAAATCAGAAATTTAATGGAATCATCCTTTGCAAAACGACACAAAGAAAGTATGTTGCAGAGATGTCCGTCGCTAAGTCGTGTCTGACTCTTTTGCGACACCATGGACTGTAGCCCACCAGGTTCCTCCATCCATGGAATTTCCCAGGCAAGAATACTGGAGTGGGTTGCCATTTCCTTCTCCAGGGGATCTTCCTGACCCAGGGATTGAACCTCCATCTCCTCCATTGGCAGGCAAATTCTTTACCACTGAGCCACCAGGGAAGCCCCAGCGATGTGGGAGGCCTGGCATATTTTTTCTTCTTCATGGAAGATAGGCCCATTTTATTGCAAGGATGTGGTGTAACAGCTAAGCTCTACTGGTTCTTAAACATCAACCCCATCTCCTAAAGTTGCACATCGTGATTCACACAAGCAGCATGATTTGCAAATTATATGAAGAAAGGTCAACTAGAAATCTGCTGCCATTCTACTACAGAGCTTTTGTGACTAGAGGGTTGACTCTGGGCTCAACGCCAAGGGATTCAGTTCTGGAAGCAATGAAAGAGTCTCTTTATCAAGTCATCTTACCTCTTATTATTTTTCAAGGTACCAACTACAAAGTGTTAGTCACTCAGTCATGTCCAACTCTGCAAATTCTCCAGGCAAGAATACTGGAGTGGATTGCCACTTCCTTCTCCAGGGGATCTTCCCAACCCAAGGATTGAACTGGTGTCTCCTGTGTCTCCTGCATTGCAGGCAGATTTTTAACCATCTGAGCCACCAGTGAACTCACCAACTCCAAAGTCAATTTTTAAAATGAAAACAGAACTGCATAAAAACCACAGAGAGCCCTTCCTCAGACAATTTGGTGCTAGGGGTTAAAATAGCCGCAACCTGAGAAATGTTAGGGTAACAATAACAGTGAAATGTAACGACATTTAGATTTTAAGAGTCGGAAATTTGATTTCAGCTACTGCTTTGAAATTATCTATCTAGGATTAACTTAGAAATCAATGTTATACTTTAATAGGAAAAAAAAATTTTTTAAGATGTAAATAATTTACAAATTAGAATTTACATAATTGTACTAATTTGAAAGCCAGAATATTATGGATCTTTGAAGCTTTCATTTTTTTTCTAGCCATGATAGCAATAATGAAAGGATGGAAACAGGTGTCTTCACTGACCATATGGCAAATGAATAGAACGCACATGCTCAACAGTCCAACTTGTCAAGGCTTTAAAAAGTATAATTTGGCCAGAAACTATAAATACTGCTATTAACACACACACAGAAGCTCACATGCATTAAAAAAAAAAAAAAATCACACTTCTAGGAAATAATGACCCGAAAAGCCATAGTTTTAACTGGAATTGCCCGTTATGAAGATTTTCAAGGTCAACACAATGCTCATTTGTAAAAACAGACCATAGGGGAAGTTTCTTTGATACTAATTCGAAGGTTAATGTGTTTCCTGAAGAGATCTTTTCCCTAGAACTGATTCTAGTATTATTAATACATAGTAATGACATAGGTTTCTAGTTCCTTCTTAGAAACTATTATCCATATGTTCAAGGTAACCCTGTTTAATTCTCTGTTTCCATATCCTTGGATATTAAGAACATAATACTTTGAGATTTTGGTAGTTATTTTGATAAGAGATTCTAAAACAAAAGTGCATGATATTTTCCTACAGTTTTTACTAAAAAGATTACAAAGAAACCTTTAAAATAGGGAAAGAAAGCTGATTCTTTTAGAATTAAAGTTGATAAAATAATACAGACTAATGTGAGACTCTTCGTTTTCATGGAAGAAAAATGAGAATGTTGAACTTACAAATTTTAAACAAGAAAGGTTTTTTTCCTTTCCTGTCTTTGAAGTGCATTTGCTTTCTATTCCTTGATATTTGTTTATATTTTTTTCAATATTGTGTTTTGCTAAAGAACAGATGCAACAGCATCAAAAACAACCGCTCTAGCAACAATATCTACTTTTACTTTGTTTTCTTTCCTTTCTTTCCTTGTTTCTCTCGTGGACTTGTTTTTTTCCCTCTCTGAAATTTGTCGTTTTTTCAGTAATGCTTCCCTTTAGTTTTCAAACCACTACTGTTTTCACTAAATCATTAGTGTTCTCAGTTGTCTGAAAGCTGGCAAGTGAGCACAGGGCTTGTGTAGTGTCCCTTCTTTAGAAAACGTGAAGGCTTTTGGATGTAGGGGGAAAAAGAACTTCCTGCAAAAGATCAAAAGCATCATATTGAATGATGTGATGACAATCTGTCTTGATTTTTCTGTCAGTGGAAATTCAACATTGACATTTAAAATGTGAAAAACATCCCTTTAAGAATTTAATTGAGCAAGAATAAAAGGTCAAAGATCACAAGATGAGGTTCTTTTGGATGATGGAATACCTTGGAATGAAATGAATGGCCAAAAACTTTGTTAAAATGTTAACAGTGTTGAAGTATTTAAAATTACAATCATCAAATGCACAAAACTCTTTTACTACTGCCCAGACGTGGCCTGAATACATGATTATTTAGACACTCTCAGTGAATTTCTGCTACAGATATTTATTTTTTCTGATGTTTGAGAGATTCTGTAACAGTGCTGTAGCTAAAAAGAAGAAGAAAGAAAAGAGAAATGTAAACTTTAAAAACTAACATTAAAAACAAAGACCATTATAATAAAAATCACTTAAAATATAAAAAGATAATTATTGGTAAGACTAAAAGAAAATTTCTGTAAGGGCCCACATTAAGCACATTACCAAAAGAAGTACAAAGCAGAGTCTTTGTCTGTGGCTTTAGGAATTCAAACTTTTGGCAAGATATTTTTTAAGTCCATTTGTCTATACAAAAAACTTTATCCTGGACAAAGAATTGTATGCTCTATAATCATTTTAAGTGCCCTCTATAATCTATAATCATTTAAGTGCCCTCCAAAACACTCAACAAATTTGTTTGTCTAGCCGCCGAGTGACATAACTGTGTGTAATAGAATTATTTGAGAACTTAATAGCCTTTGTGATTGTTTTCCCATGAGAATTCCTCAAAGAGAGTCTAGGTTCTTTTTCTCTATTTACTAAGGCACTGCATATTTGCTGGATATTGAAGTTTATCCCTGGGAATTCAATTATGCAAGCAATCTGGAGTTATTCAGTCTTAAGTCCATGTCTAAATGAATTTTTGCTACCACTTGTGTTTTATAACTGCACCTGTTTTCCTTTACAACATATCACATGTTGAATATAAGTAAAACCCATATAAACATAAAAGTGTTCAAATGGCTAAGTCATTGGGGTGTATTCTATACCTTTTAGCCACACAAAAATCACGGAATCCCCGTAGTCTGCAATGACTGGCAGTTGTTTTCCATTCTGATTCTACAGCCTTGAGCATCTGTAGGTTTTCAGCCTGGGACCTGAACCCCCATGACTTCCTTAATGCTGGTGGTAAAATATTGCTGCTCCTCAGGGTTTTAGCGCCTGCCTACCCATTGTAACAGGGGCAGACACAGTCAGAGGGCTGCCAAGGCAAGGGATATTTAGAGGCAATAACATACTTAAGTGACTAACACTTCATGGGGTGGGGCCATGGTGGGTGAGAGGGAAGGTTGACCAGACCTGGCTAAGCTCTGAACCTGCCCAGCTGCACTGGTGAAGATGAACCAAATCATCTGATCTGTTGCCAAGGTCTTTACTGCCAAGGAGATTAGTCACTTCTTTGCAAAGTTAACCTAAGTCAATGGGCTTCCCTGGTGCCTCAGTAGCAAAGAATCCACCTGCCAATGCAGGAGACTCAGGTTCTATCCCTGAGTTGGGAAGCCTTTCCCTTCTCCAGGGGATCTTCCCAACGCAGGAATCGAACCCGGGTCTCCTGCATTGAAGGTGGACTCTTTACCAGCTGAGCCACAAGGGAAGCCCAAGAATACTGGAGTGGGTAGCCTATCCCTTCTCCAGAGGATCTTCCTGACCCAGGGATTGAACCGGGGTCTCTGGCATTGCAGGTGGATTCTTTACCAACTGAGCTATCAGAGAAGCCCTGCTATTGAAGAATTATCCCCCCAAATGGGCAAAATATACAGAATTACTTGGAGCTGAGGGGGGCGGGGGTGGAAACTCCTGTGTCAAAGTTCTCCCAACACTTCTAAGACTCAGGGGAGAAAAGGTTGTGTTTTAGCAGAAAGGTTGTGATCAGCAACAGAAATGTGTGGATGGATTGATCAGTCCCCGCCACAGAAGAAAAAGAAGGTCTGTGTGCTGGAACTTTCCAAGCTGTGAGAGAGAAAGCCTGGCCTTCAGGAGCGTGGGGAAGGGAACCAAGAAAGGGAAGACTGACCATCCAGCTCCACAAGGATGCTGACAGTTCGAACTAAGATCTCCCTGCCAGAAAGTCACAACCACTCCCAGAGGCACTCAATTTAAAGGAAACGTCCCCAAACTGGAATTAGTCAAAGTGGACCTGACTAGAGAAAAAAGCCATCAGGAGACGAGTCAGGCCGATTTGAGCTGACCCTATACAGACTCCTGCCTAACCCCCAGCTGCCATATCTTAAATGGAAAGTGAAAGTGCTAGTCTCTCAGTTGTGTCCAACTCTTTGGGACCCCGTGGGCTGTAGCCCCCCAGGCTCCTCTGTCCATGGGATTCTCCAGGCAAGAATACTGGAGTAGGTTGCCACTGCCTTCTCCAGGGGATCTTCCCAACCCAGGGATCAAACCTGGGTCTCCTGCATTGCAGGCAGATTCTTTACTGTCTGAGCCACCAGGGAAGCCCAATAAAACTCTTAAATGTAAGTTTTATTATAATTAAGGTATGACAAGGCCAACAGGTTAAGAGATAATTGCTATTGAAAAGACACTAATTATACTCAGCTCCCAAGAGGAACACCAGGGGAGCAACAGTGTCCATCAGGAGGCAAAAGGAGTGAAAGTAAAGTGTAGGCAAGAGCCACCACTGTGGTTTCCATGGGAAGGGGTGGATAAGGCAGGTGAACTGGTTTAGGATGAGCTGAATACTGAGCTGAAATTACTAGGTTTGAATCATTTCACTGGGCTCTAGACAGAGCTGTCCCTGCTTATCTAATGTCTGGTGCTGGGGTGATTGGAGCACATAGATCTGGACCAGAGTGTTAGAGCCAGAGAAAGGAAGCTTTCTTGGATTCAAGAAAGAAAGAATTCTTTCTTGGAGAATTCCATGAGCAGAAGACCCTGGTGGCTACAGTCCCTGGGGTTGCAAAGAGTCAGATGCCACACTTTCACTCTTTCCTTCACTAGAGCTGTCAGTTGAATCTATTGAAAAATTCCTAAGTTGTGAATTGTCCAAAAATCATATAAAGCATGATATGGCTTCATGGGGAAACAGCAAGTTAGAAAATCAAAAGTAGAGTGGGATCTCCATTTTGCATTTATATGCAGATAGTTCCTATGTTTTGAGGGGAGCACACGGAGGGAATGTGAATGGAGATGGAATAGGCGGAGAGGGAGAAAGTGAGGTTGGGCGTTACATGGGAAGTATGGGTGGAGTGTGAAAAGGAGTTTGAGTGTATGATGATTCGTGTGCACACGTGTGTGCAAGCTCTCAAGAGTCAATGAGTGTCTCAAGTGTCTCAAGACATAGTGAAAAACTATAGTGAGCACCCAGACTCCTAGAACCTAAAAGATTGGAATTGAAGGCAAAAAAGCAATGGAAGGGCTCCATCACCTCCCCCACTTACCTCCCCCCCAGGCAAACTCAATGATTTTTAAGAGCAGAACTTTGGAGGCAGATCTGATTTCCAGTCCCAAATCCATCACTCACAAGCTAAGGGACTCTGCATAAGTCATTCAACTTTTTGACACCACTTTCCCTTTTTAAACATAAGAATACTTTTTAGCATCCATGAGGGGCTGAACACAGCGTCACACACAGCAGACATTCAATAAAGGATAACTTTAAAAAATTCTATCTCATTGCTCAAAATGGATCCCAAAAGAAAACTGCACCATGGCAACAAAACAATCTCCAGAAAAGCAATTTTTAAAATACATTCACATTCTATGGAGCCTTTATTTTTGAGAGGTTTGGGGGCATGGGTTACAGAGGAAGAGTAGAGTTTACAAACAATCCTTGATGACTTGTGGCTCTTGGAACTAAGGAGAGACTGGAAACAAGAAGTTCGCAGGCTACTGTTCCCCCGTGAGTTCAAACAACACAACCTTTTGCCAGCTTCTCACTTGTGAACAAATAAGCAGACTGGAGCCTGCAGGGTCACAACATCTCATCTCACCCTCTGACAAAGGTGCTGGGAGGCCAGGATTGGCCACCAGTCCCAGGAGGAGGACACGCAGCCAGGGAGCTGAGGGCAATCTGCCTGGGAGAGGGAGGTGGTGATAAATTTGCAGCCAGAAGCCTCAGTGCCTCTTTAGTCCTAAACATCAAAATCAATCATAATTTTAAGCATTCTGGGGATTTTGTTGTCACAATTAGAAATTTAGCTAATAACTACTTTGGAATTACAAAGTAGATAGCTAGAACTGGAAAGTGAGCAAATAATCACTTTCGATTGATAAGGCAAATAACTAGTATAAATGTGTTACTTTGCCGATTATCTAGAGTGCCAGGGGAATCTTCCCAACCCAGGGATTGAATCCAAGTCTCTTGCATTGCAGGCAGATTCTTTACCATCTGAGCTACCAGGGAAGCCCTGCTTAAACTCATTAAAAAGTAATTCTGAAATCTTAATCACGGTCACCCAAAGATCACCCCAGCTACAACAAGAAAGTTCCTGCTCTAAATCAGCGATGCCTACTTACTGATTATCCTAAGACTAATGCAAAGTTTTCTTTCCTTTCTTAAAAATAAAAGTAGCATACAGCTGTTTCTTTCTTTCTTTCTTTCTTTTTTCTTTTTGTAGCCTCTATGCCTTTTCCTGCTAATGCTGATCCAGCTGTAAAGTTACTCTGCTTGAATAGTGTTGACATTCTCAACACTTCTAACTGCTGGGGTTGCCATAGGAACAGATATGCATAAGTGATGGCCAGAGGCAGCAGGAGGACCTCAGGCTCTGTTGGGAACCTTCTTGTGGTTGTCGTAGGTGATGCCACCAATGCCCTCTAGCATATTTATGGGCAGAGGAAACACAATGGTGGAATTCTTCTCTGTGGCCACGGTGGCTAAGGTCTGCAGGTAACGCAGCTGGAGGGCTGCCGGGGACTCAGCCAGCACCATGGAGGCGGACTTCAGAGCTTTAGAAGCATTCATTTCTCCTTCCGCTGCAAGGACCTACACCAACAGAAAGAAAAGACTTTAGAAATAAAGGTTCCCGACTGTGACTAGTGCTTGCTTTATCTGAGTCTGCACTGATGTTTCCCTCCCAGCCCCCACTTGGCCACCCATGTTTCATCTACTTCTTCGGCAAGGATTAGAGTTTCACATCCTTATGTGATTAGAGACATTTGAAGAGGTTGCAGGAAACAGAGAGATAACTTACAAATTATGAGTCCCTAGTTTTCATTCCAAACAAAATAAAAGCCCTGCCTTTAACCCAAACAAATACAGGTCCAGCCACCCTAGTGATGCTCTTGAATCTGTGCTCCCCATCTGCTGCTTTCATTTGCAGAGAAGACTGAAATTCAAGGCTTCCAACTGGCTTTTTCTTCTGTGAGTTTCACTTATCACAGATTTTTTTTTTTTAGTTTCCTTCTGTTGCCAATTTTGTTTCATTTGTTAATTGGAGTGTAATTATTTTACATTGTGTTAGTTTCTGTGTACAAGGAAGTGAATCAATGACATGTATACATATATCCCCTCCCTTTTGGACCTCCCTCCCACCACACCCCCCATCCCACCACCTAGGTCATCACAGAGCACCCAGCTGAGCTCCCTGTGCTATGGACCAACAATGAAAGATTAGAAAGAGAGATTAAGGAAACAATCCCATTTACCATTGCAACAAAAAGAATAAAATGCCTACCTAAGGAGGCAAAAGACCTGTACTCAGAAAATTTTAAAATACTCACGGAAGAAATCAAAGATAACACAAACAGATGGAGAGCTATACCACGTTCTTGGCGTGGAAGAATCATTACTGTGAAAACGACTATACTACTTAAAGCAATCTGCAGTTTCAATGCAACCCCTAATAAACTACCAATGGCACTTTTCACAGAATTAGAACAAAAAAATTTCCAATTTTGTTTCCTTCTTACAATGTAAGAATTGTTCCCAGTTCTGCCTTCTCTTGATTACAAGCAGCAGCAATGCCAGTCTGCAAACCCTCTTTGGAACTCTCCTAAGCACCCTGCACCTCCTCCGGTTCTCCAGCTGCCCAGGATGACTTGGAACTCAACTGCCCCATCCGTGGGCACTCACTGCCCATGTGCAAAAGTGCCTCCCCAAGTCCACTGCTTAGAAACTGCTGGAGTTCAACAGAGAAGTCAGAGATAAGTAGAGGGAATCTTCCTGGACTCCCAAGTAAGAGTCCAAAGAGGATAGTTGGAGGCTTCTAATGTCAATTGGTTTCTGATACTTCAGAAAATTCATCCACACAGACAAGAAGGCTATGAATCCAACAGATTCAAGAGCACTCGAGACCAAGTTACACTCACATTTTGTAACTCTACCCTGGATTGTAGTCACCTGGTCCTCTTAATCTAGTGTGTTCACTTAACATGCTAGAGGGTTGATGCTCCAGAGGCAGGCACCTGGTTGCTACACCAGAATCCCCAGCCAGCTACATAAAAATGTAGGTTCCTGGGCCCACTGGAGCCTCTGCTTCACAGAGTCTGAGGTGAGACCTGGGGATTGGTGTTTGCCTTGCTCATGTCTCTCAAGGGGACCCACCTTGCTAAGTCACTGAGTATAATATAAACATATATTTATATTATAATATTTTGCATTCGGAGAAGGCAGTGGCAGCCCACTCCAGGACTCTTGCCTGGAAAATCCCATGGACGGAGGAGTCTAGTAGGCTGCAGTCCATGGGGTGGCGAAGAGTCGGACACGACTGAGAGATTTCACTTTCACTTTTCACTTTCATGCATTGGAGAAGGAAATGGCACCCACTCCAGTGTTCTTGCCTGGAGAATCCCAGGGACGGGGGAGCCTGGTGGGCTGCCATCTATGGGGTCTCACAGAGTCGGACACGACTGAAGTGATTTAACAGCAGAGACGATTAATGTGAGTTTGAGCAAACTCCGTGAGATAATGAAGGACAGGGAAGTCTGGCGTCACAGAGTCCAACACGACTGACTGACTGAACAACACTGCTGATTAACAACGCTGTGATCGTTTCAGGTGGACAGCAAAAGAACTCAGCCACACATATACACTCATCCGTTCTCCCCCAGCTTCCCTCCCATCCAGGCGGCCACTTAACATTGGCAGGGTTGCCCGTGCTCTACAGTAGGTCCTTGTTGGTTACCCATTTTAAATACAGCAGATGTACCTGTCCATCCCAAACTGCCTAAATATCGCCTCTCCCCTCCTTCCCCTCAAAGTTGCCCATGACCCTTTAATTCAGGAAGAAATTCTCAGTAAAACTTCTAAAAAAAAATGGAGGAGAAGCAGCCCTCTTCTTATTGACGTCATTGAGGAAGCCTGAGCTTCCATTCAAGCTGCATCCTCGTCGGCTCTAGGGTGGGGGGCTCGCCCTCCAGTGCCGACTGGAGTCGCCCTTACCTTGGCCCTGGCTTCCCGGGTGGCCTCGGCCTCAGCGGCCATGGACCTCTGCAACTGCACGGGAATCCGGACATCTTTGATTTCCACGCGGGCCACCCGGATCCCCCACAGCTCGGTGGCATCATCAAGTAAGGTCTGTTTCCAAGTCAAAAGAAAGGACATCGATCAGAATCCAGGGAATGCAATCAAAGTTTCTGCTATGTTTTACATATGCAAGAGAAGCCCTTTTCTTTTTCTCCTTTTGAATTTACAGCATTTGGAGTGAGACTATTTGGGAAGAAAATAAGAATTCTTATCACTCCCTTCCTGGAATTGAAGTAAATCCCAGGAAAGATTCAGAAACAAAAGTTGGTATTTCTTTTAGGAGGTGGTTACTCAGCAGATGCACCCAAACCATTCCTAAGGAACATACACTATCCATCTAGATTTGAGCAAATACCCAACATTTTCTTGTCCCTGACACCAAGCAGCCAGCAGTGGCTTTTGTCCTGGTTCTGCCATTTACAGCTGTGAATCATTGGGCTCACTCCTTAACCTTTCTGATTCTCAGTCTTCATACCTATGAAAGGTTTTCTTTCAGGATAGTCATGAGGTTTGGATAGAATACACATAAGATATCTATCATGGCCCAGTCATAATTCAATACATATTAATATTATCACTGGGTACTTTTTGAGATACTCTTTTTCTTGCTCTGTTTAACCTCTGACCTGTGGCTCAGTTTTAAACAGGTAGCAAGGCATACATGTTTTTTTAGGGCAGATAAAACCTAAAACCAAAGACATCCTCATCGTTCATTAGAGCTTCAGACAACTGAAGATAACTTGCTGGTTATCCTGGAGGGGTAGGGATGAGTAAGAATGCCTCAAGACATAGTGAGATCAGATGAATAGTTCTCCCAAAGCGTAAAGGGCAGAGATCTCCAGGCTACCAAATAGCAAGTGAGCCCTTGCTTTCCTGTGATGCCTGCAGAAAGCCGGGAGATGGGGAGACCCCCCCAAGAAGCCACTGACCTGACTGTGATGGGGAAACATCTGCGTCATTGAACCTGTGAAGCTCTTAAAATGGCATGGAGCATTATGCAGAACTGATATTATCTTATAAAGCCTCAGGGACTTTGCCCTACCTTAGAGACTGGAGGAAAAGCTGAGAAGGACCAAAGATGAATTTCCCTCTTAGAGAAGGCAGGCTCAGAATAAAAATGTAATTGATTCCAAAAACACAGAAATGTGATTGTCTATAATCTAGGGCTTCCCAGGTGGCACAGTGGTAAAGAATCTGCCTGCCAATGCAGGAGACACAAGAGATGCAGGTTCAATCCCTGGGTCAGGAAGTAGAAGTGGGAAATAGCAACCCACTCCAGCATTCTTGTCTGGAAAATTCCACAGAGGAGCCTGGTAGGCTACAGTCCATGGGATCACAAGGAGTTGGACAAGACTTAGCACACACACACATATACATAATCTAGGGTGAACAAGAGGTAAGAGGGCTACATGTTACATCCTCATCAATAGTATAACTACGATTGCTATTCATATCTTTATTGACATTAGGAGCATGAAATCAGCTTTCCTAGGAGGAAAAAGTTGAAGTGTATGATGTCAATTCATCATTTTGAGTTCCAAAAGCAATTCCAGCGGCTCCCTTTTCCCACCTACATATTTAAATCTGGACCTCATGATTGTTTAAAAAAAAAGAAAAGAAATGCTAAACTGAAGCCCATCTGTTAAAAGCAGCAGTGCACACATGTGGGTGCGCAAATGGAGGTGGTGTTTTCAACTGCTAATATTTGATTATCACTGATAATTAAAATGAGTGGATTAACAACGCAGGCTCTTTGTTCTCAGTGTCTTTACCTGGATGCTATGGGCGATCTCTTCTCGGCCAGCTAGGATCTGGGACAAGGTCTGTGTCCCTAAGACATTTCTCAGAGTGGTCTGAGCCAGCAGAAATGTGGCTTGGTGGACATCATTGACATTAGCCACCGCCGAGACGGCGCTATAGATCCTGTAATAGACCACTCCATCCACCTGAGTGGTCACAGAGTCTCTGGTGAGGATCTGGAGAGCAAGAACACAGAAAATCACATGCATATGACTTTCACACAAAGAGTCAGACACGACTGAGCGACTGAGCACACATACACATGACTTTCACAATGACCAAAAAAGCATCAGACTGCCTCGGATTCCACTCCACCAAAGGAGAGCCTTCATGACAACTCATGCCAGCAGCACCGAACATCTGCCCTGACTTGAATCTACTATCATCCTAATCAGTAACCAAATTCCTACATAGGTGTGATATGTACCTATCCCTGTAACTTCATTTTATGGAAGTCTCACCCCCTACTCAGAGGTGAAGGAGGTATTTCCACTTTAAATTGTAGAACCCTGCTGAAATTCTACCTTCTAAAGAGAGGTAGAAAAGTCATTTCCCTGATACTTGAAATCTTTTCGGTCAGTTTCAACAACTTGATGAATAGCAATGCTTCTTAGAAAACATAGATGGCACCAGAGACCCGTGTTCTGTATTCAGATAGAGAAAAACCAATTTAACTTTAGAGAGGCTCTGTGTTAGTTATTCTGCATTAACATGATGAGGGACTTTGGAAAAAATCAGATTTCTGGGCGTACCACGGAGGTAGGCCCTAGAACTCCATTCTCCCATCTAGAACTGTTTACCATGGAGCCATAAAAAGCCTGTGATAGGTCCCTAGGCATCCCAAGGTTGCTTATGATTCGGGCTGAATTCTAAGGTAAGGACTCTGTAACTTCCGCCAGTGGCATGAAGACATCATGGTTGGGTCTTGATTGAGTTTTCTGGACCAGAGAGAGGAAAATTATCATTTACCCAAAGATGTTGATTTTTCTCTCTTCTAATCCCCTTTGCTCTTCCACACACTTTCCTTTCTCTTCCTGGATTGTTTTTGTTTATTAGAAAGTTGCATGACTTTAATAACTCTGTTTCTCTCCCCTGTCACCCAGTCCCTGGCCTGCTTCCTTCAGTTTCAGCACTTCAAGAATGGAAAAGAATTATTTGAAATCCAATGGCGGGTGAGGCCTGTGCCCTGGGTGTTCCTTCTCCATGCCCATCTCACATTGTTGCATCCAAACATATGAAAAAATTTAAAGCAGAGGTGAGAGATACAGATGGGACTAAAGCATTTTCTGAAAAGGTGATGAAAAGGATAATATCATAGCCAGTGACTGCCATCTACCAAATTAATTTCAGCTCTTCCTTAAAATGGTTTATCAGACTCTCGCAAGCATCTGCTTGTCATTCTGCATCTCAGCTTCTCTGCCTTCTGTATCCATTCTTTCTCTTCTTTCAGACTTTCTCCCGCCCAATCATTCCACCTCTTCTAGCTTTTCAGTCCTTGCTCCTGGCTCCATTCTTGTTTGGCAAAACAAGGCCCAAAAGTTTCAGAGCCACCTAGGACTCCTCCAGCAGGTCTCTAAGAATTCAGTTCATCTTTCCTTTTATCGTTTGAAAACATATTATGAATTCTCAACTGTCTATGTAACAGGGAAGAGATTGGTTTTATTTCCAGAAACGTATCTTTAGTCAGCATTACCTCCTGGGGAGGAATGTTGCAAGTAACCGTCCGAAGATCAACTTTGACAAACACATCTATGCAGGGCAAGATCAGAATCAGACCTGTGCAAAAGTAAATACAGTTTAAAATTTGACCCAACTGAAAATAACTGCAATAGATTGTCTCCTAGATATATAGTACATTGTTTTTGTGGGAGTATAAAGGCTTCTCAGATGATCTTCAGTAAATATATCTTTAACTTTGGGGTAATTATTTCACCTTATGAATCAAAGACTAAAGGAAAGTGATTCCCTAGAAATTAAAATCTTTTGTTAAGAAGCTAAAGATTCTTGACATTTAATTTTTATTTCTTTCAATATTTTTTCTGTGGGCCATTTTTTTAAGTCCTTATTGAATTTGTTACAATATTGCTTCTGTTTTATGTTTTGGATTTTTGGCTGAGAGGCCTGTGGCATCTTAACTCCCCAACCAGGAATCAAACCCACACCCTTGCAGTGAAAGTACAGAGTCTTAACCACTGGACCACCAGGGAAACCCTAACATTTGATTATTAGATATTCTTCGAGAGGGACGGAACATATGTATACCTGTGGCTGATTCATGTTGATGTATGGCAGAAAGCAACACAATATTATAAAGCAATTATCCTCCAATTAAAATTTAAAAACATTGAACCTACTTCTAATTCAAGTATTGAATTAGACATTTATTTATAAGAATATTTTGGAAATTGGTTTTTCCCTGGGTTAAAGGTATCTGTACAAAAGATTCAAGCACAGACTTTAAGCCTTGAATATCAGTGTCTGTCCACATTCTCATTTATATTCTTCAAGAGTGAAGGAACGTTAGCATTAAAATCTTCCCAGGATTTCAGTGTCCCTAAAACTAGTGTATTACAACATTTATAGTTTCTCTGTAACTGTGTTCTAGCTCATATACAACTTTCCTCAATTGTGAATACTCTTACTTCTCTCTGAGCTGTCAAGTATTAGACTAGGGGGCGGGAAGGGCTGAGGACACTCATTTGAGGATTCTATGATGCCTTAACTTTGCTCTGGTGAAGCTTCTCTATAGCAAGAGTGACCAAGACTAGAACCATAAGCATGTCAGCAAGATGGGGACACCCATCCATTTCCATTTACCGGAAAGATTCTGGTGCTATTGTTTTTGTTTTCCAATAAGAAACAAGTTCTTTCATTGAGTACCTTGAAAAGGGCTGGTAGCATCAACAGAAAACACTTATGCTGCTTTCTTTCTTTTGGTCTCTAAGCCTTTCTGAGGTGAGGATTACTTCCTAATTTACTCCTTTTTTGGGTGCTAAGTCACCAGTTAAAATCATGGCCCTTAGAACTAGACAGAGGTGAGTCCTAGCCCTATTGGTTACTAGCTTGTGACCTAGGAACATTCATCTAATTTTTCTGAGCTTCAGTCACCTAATTCCTGTAAGATGATAGTGAAGATTAAGCATGATTATGGCTTCCCTGTTGGCTCAGATGGTAAAAGGATCTGCCTGCAATACAGAAGACCTGGGTTCGATCCCTGGGTCAGGAAGATTCCCCGGAGAAGGGAATGGCAACCCTCTCCAGTGTTCTTGCCTGAGAAATCCCATGGACAGAGGAGCCTGGCCAGCTACAGTCCATGGAGTCGAAAAGAGTCAGACACAAATGAGCGACCAGTATACACACAACATGATAACGAAAATAAAAAATGTGCTAAACGTAGTGCCCTGTGGTTCAGTGGTAAAGAATCCACCTGTCAATGCAGGAGACACAGGTTTGATCCCTGGTCCGGGAAGATCCCACACGCCACAGGGCAGCTAAGCCTGTGCATCACCACTATTGAGCCTGTGCTCTGGAGCCTGGAGCTGCAGCTCCTGAAGCCTGCATGCCCTAGAGCCCTGCTGCACCCAGTGAAGCCACTCTAATGGGAAACCCGCACACCACAATTAGAGAGTAGCCCCCGCTCACCACAACTACAGAAAAGCCCACACAGCAAGGAGGATGCAGAAGAAACAAAAATAAAAGTAAGTAAATACAATTATTTTTTAAAAAATCATAGTGCCAGGCATGTATTAAGTGCTCAAGGAGTAGCAGCTCTTGTTATGAACACTTTTATTGTTAAAGAATAGTTTACGATTTAGAGAAGTGGAGAGGTTCTCTGTTAGCAATTTGGCTTGTTTCCCTCTGGCTCTTGTGACATTCTGAGATAACTCCTTCGCCCCAGAGACGTGTATGACGAGATTTATTATCCTGGGACATTTAGTGGTGAACTCTTCTGGGAAAATTCATTTAGAAGAGACTTTTCTCCAGAGTCCTTCAAGCTGTGGTTATTCGACCTCTCTCAAATCCAGTTTTTCTCCTAAGTTATAATCTTGGCTCCACCAGGTGAAACATGCCTAGAAAGGGTTTAGCTTTGCTCTGTTATTCCTCAGTTGGATAATTCCATCACCTGTATTTGGATGAGCGTCTAAAAATACCCGTTAACAAGCATTTCTTGCTTTCTTTCCCTTAGGTTCCTTATTAGACAAGGCACAGGGTCTTCCTTGAGGCATGGAAGTTTAGCATGTGGGATCTAGCTCCCTGACCAGGGACTGAACCCAGCTCCTCTGCATTGGGAGCTCGGAGACTTCGCCACTGGACCTCCAGTGTGAAAGTGTTAGTCACTCATTCGTGCCCGACTCTTTGCGACCCCGTGGACTGCAGCCCACCAGGCTCCTCTGTCCATGGGATTTTCCAGGCAAGGATACGGGAGTGGGTTGCCATTCCCTTCTCCAGGGGATCTTCCCGACCCAGGGATCAAACCTGAGCGTCCTGTACTGCAGGCAGATTCTTTACAGACTGAGCCATCAGGGAAGCCCTAGTACTCTGGCCCAGAGAATTCCATGGACTGTATAGTCCATGGGGTCACAAAGAGTCAGACACGACTGAGCGACTTTCAGTTTCATTGGATCACAAGGGAAGTCTATATTAGACAAGGAGGATCATACTACTTGAAGTGGCCAGGTCTCTGTAACAAGCTTCTCCTTTTGAAGTTTCTCATATGTTTAAAAATGTAAGAGACACCTGAGCACCTGCTTTAGTACATGGCCAAGTGCAGAACACACGGCGTGAATAAGGAAGTTCCCCAGAGACCCTACAGTGCAGCTGAACAGAGAACGGTTTTACTTAAATACACCTTATTAGGGGGCAGACAACAGATGATACTAGAGAGGTTTCGCAAATAACCCTTCTCCTCCATGTGCCTTTTAATTTAGTTTGAATAGACTCTTCTTTCAAGAATATTGGAATCTGTCCTATGAAATTGCCTTTTTTGTGAGTTGAAAACAAACATTAGCAATGTCATAGAGTTCAACTAAACCTGGTGATAGTTCAGCGAAACTAGTGTTATACCTGGTCCCTTGGCTTTGTCAGCTTGGATGCGTCCCAGTCGGAATACAACAGCACGTTCGTACTCCTTAATGATCTGAGAGATGAAGGGAGAGCATTTAGTGTTAATAGTTCATCAGCTCACACAGAGAGACCAATCTGTTTCCCAGGGTATTACCTTCAAGCACATCCATATGGAGATCGGGAAGGTAATGACCATCAGCAGGAAGGAAAGCAAAAGCAGGATCCAGCCACATACACCAAGCCCTTTACTCTTGATGCCTAGGTAACGGGAAGGAGGCAAGCCTGTAACTCACACGGTTCTTAGGAAAGTGATTCAGCGACATGCATGAAGAAACCATCCAAGGAGCTGGCCAGGCTGGAATGGGGCTGAGAAAGCAACCTGAATCCATCACACTCATGATGGCAGTAACACCACACACACACACACACACACACACACACACACACACACACACACACACACACACACACACACACACACACACAGAGAAAATATTCATTCAGGTTTTTAGATGAAGATGGACTTGTCCCTCCTAACACACCTCATGGCAATCAATAATAATGATAACCATAACATTTACATAGGGCTGCCATGGTTTATTACTCTCAAAACGCATAAAACCACCCACATGAAAATCACCAGGGTGCCATCTTAAAAGACAGATTCCTGGGGACTTCCCCGGTGGTCCAGGGGTGCAGGTCCAGCCTGCATGTCTCACGGTGCAGTCAAAAATAATAAAAATGAAATAAATAAATAAAAGACAGATTCCCAGGCCCTCAGAATTCCCTAGGTTAAACCAAGGCAACCTCTGAGGCAGATAGGTAGGTACTACTATCCCCAAAGGAGACCTTGAGGCACAAGGAAAAACATTTTCAGGAGTGCTTACGTTTGAGTTTCTATGAGAATCTTTAACTCCCCAGGGCTGTGGTCTCAGAAAAACCACTCAGTCTTTCTGAGCCTCCATTTCTTCATCTGTAGGATAGGGACAGATATGGCCTACCTTGAAGAACTTGATGAGGATTAAATGGGATTATTTATATAAGGCACCTAACCCACACATTAGTATCTACCTTCGTCTTTGTGCATAGTCGCTCAGTCGTGTCCAACTCTTCATGACTCTTTGAACTATAGCCTACCAGGCTTTTCTGTCCGTGGGATTTTTCAGGCAAGAATACTGGAGTGGGTTGCCATTTTTCTTCTCCAGGGGCTCTTTCCAACCCAGGGACTGAACCCATGTCACCTGTGTCTCCTACATTTCAAGCGATTCTTATCCGCTGAGCCATCAGGAAAGGCCCTATATCTATCTTAGTAAATGTATATTACTACCATTATTCCCATGTTACAGACTGATGAATATTACAGAGACTTGTCAGGCATTGATATTTGATAATTTTGTTTTTTTCATAGAATTTTGTTACATCAGCTCACTACATTCATGTCTTTTTAATAATCACTTATTACCACCACAGGGGTATTTTAGCTTAACATCACCTGGGAAGAGATGGAACTAAATTCAAATCATATTTCAGCCTTTTGAAGCTTTATAGCTTTAGTCACATCAATTACATAATTTCTCAAGTGCTATGATTCTTGTTGGTAAGCATCCAGGTCTGGCTGATCCCTGGATAAATTCTAAATAAATTTAGAATTATTTATATTCACTATTTCACCTTGTTTTAAGCCCTTACTGTTTCTTGTTTTCTTCTCCTTGACAACCAACCCCACCCTCACCCCAAACTTCCTCTGATTTCACATGCCACACAGACACTGAAACTAATATACTTGCTGGTATCTCCACTCAGATAATCCACAAACACCTTATGCTACCTTTGTTTCAGTGACTGCCTTAACCATCCACACTGTTGTCCAGGCCAACCATAGAAGTCACTAAGCCTCACTGATAGTGAAGTGCAGTCGCTCAGTCGTGTCTGACTCTTTGCGATCCCATGGACTAATGTAGCCTACCAGGCTCCTCCGTCCATGGGATTCTCCAGGCAAGAATACTGGAGTGGGTTGCCATTTGCTTCTCCGGGGGATCTTCCGGACCCAGGGATCAGACCCTGGTCTCCCGCATTGCAGGCAGATGCTTTAACCTCTGAGCCACCAGGGAAGCCCCAAGCCTCACTGATAAACCACCTCAAATTCATCCTCATTTATCCATTTTACTGCTACCAGTGCTTTGAAAAACATGCATTTATAAATATTCACAAGGATCCTTAAAAACTGGCTTAAAACTCAACGTTCAAAAAATGAAGATCATGGCATTCAACCCTATCACTTCATGGCAAATAGATGGTGAAACAATGGAAACAGTGAGAGACTTTATTTTCTGGGTTCTAAAATCACTGCAGATGGTGACTGCAACCATGAAATTAAAAGATGCTTGCTCCTTGAAAGAAAAGCTATGACCAACCTGGACAGCACATTAAAAAACAGACATTACTAACAAAGGTCCGTCTAGTCAAGGTTATGGTTTTTCCAGTGGTCATGTATGGATGTGAGAGTTGGACTATAAAGAAAGCTGAGCACTGAAGAATTGATGCTTTTGAACTGTGGTGTTGGAAAAGACTCTTGAGAGTCCCTTGGACTGCAAGGAGATCCAACCAGTCCATCCTGAAGGAGATTAGTCCTGAATATTCATTGGAAGACTGATGCTGAAGCTGAAGATCCAATGCTTTGGCCACCTGATGGGAAGAACTGACTCATTAGAAAAAACCCTGATGCTGGGAGAGATTGAAGGCGGGAGGAGAAGGGGACGACAGAAGATGAGATGGTTGGATGGCATCACCAACTCGATGGACATGAGTTTGAGCAGACTCCGGGAGTTGGTGATGGACAGGGAGGCCTGAAGTGCTGCAGTCCATGGGGTTGCAAAGAGTCGGACATGACTGAGTAACTGAACTGAGACAAGATTCTAGGATTTTGCTCTTAGAGATAATGCTGTGAGGAGCCCTAATGTGTATCTTTGTGGACTTGTGTAGGAGGAATTCCCAGCAGTGGAAGTGTTAGGTCAAGGGGATTAGTATTTACAATTTCGATAGCTGGTAAGTGCCCTTGAAAGAGTCTGTACCCTGTGCCTATTCCCACCCACCCTGTCCTCACCATTTATTTTCAGTCTTTTCAGTTGCTGCATTCTAATAAATGAAAAGCATCTAAGTTTTAGATACATATTTCATGTGAAAAACTTCTGAGTGCAAATATTCTCTTATTGGCTTTAAATGCACATAAAGATCTACTCCATAACAATAAGGGTTTGCCTGAATATGTCAAAGTTTAAATTTCCAAAATATCACTTTCCAAAACTTTGGACCACATTGAGATGGGTCAGACTATCATTATGCAGGATAAAAAGACATTTTGTGCCTTCTCATAGTATCTTTGTTGTGTTTTATTTATTAGCACTTTTAAAGTTATTACTAATGACATACATTATATATATATACATTCTCATTAATAAAAAACCCAAGAACTATGAATAAAACTAGAGTCCCCACCACCACCGACCATCCTCTCCTCAGTCCGCTTTTATCTAGAAAGCTTCCATAGTTATCATTTTGGTATATGTCGTTATAGATCCATTACTGTGTATTTACATACATGTATCTCTAGTTAGAAAACCTTGGTTTTGATTTGTAGGTTTTATGAGAAATGGCATCACACTGTTTCTACTTTTTTTTTTTTAACTGAATATTGTTTTTCAGTTTTTAAGTCGTGTCTGACTCTTTGTGACCCTGTGGACTGTGGCATGCCAGGCTTCCCTGTCCTTCACTATCTCCCAGAGTTTGCTCAAATTCATGTCCATTGGTTGGTGAAGCTATCTAACCATCTTATCCTCTGCCCTCCTCTTCTTTTGCCTTCAAAATATAGTAACTGAATAAATTTTGGAGATATTCCCATGGCATTACATCTGGATCTACCTTATTCTTCTTCATTGTTGCCTCTTATCCTGAATGTGTGAGTCAAAAAAAAAAAGTTTTATTTAGCCATTCTCCTATTGATGGATATGATGGTTACTGGCAATTTTGCTTTTACAAACAAGGCTACAATAACCTTGCTTGCACACGACTCTCCCAGATGATTCACACTTGCCTGGCATCTTGAGGAAAGCTTTGAGGACGCAGCACAGGCCTTGCCCCTTTGGTGTGTTTCCACCCTGCTGACGCTGCCATGGTTGGTCCTCAGAAACCTAGCGGCGTTGGGGGCTGTGACTTTACACTGCCACATGCACAGGCAGCTGGGACTCCAACAAGGACATCAGCGACACTTCATGCCGTGAGCAAGCCCTTTGCTGTGCTTAGTCATTCAGTTGTATCCAACTCTTTGCAACCCCATGGACTGTAGCCCGCCAGGCTCCTCTGTCCATGGGATTCTCCAGGCAAGAATACTGGACTGGGTTGCCATGCCCGCCTCCAGGGCATTTTCCTAACCCAAGGATCGAACTCAGGTCTCCTGTATTGCAGGTGAATTCTTTACCGTCTGAGTCACCAGGGGAGCCTAAGCAAGCCCTAGACATGTCCAGACTGTCTACAGCTTTAACACCAAGCTGCAATAGAAAGTGCTGGTCACAGAGAAAACTGTCCTGACCTCCATGAGCTCTGCCACAGTCCTTAGCATCATTACCTGTGAGCGTGTCTCTGTTAAGTACTAAATGTGCCGAGAGAGGCCAGAGATGAGGGCATGATTAATCTTCCAAGATTTACACCTGAGCATTAGAATTACCCAGGCCACTGCCCCTGGGAGGGTCGGTGGAGCCTGGGGGTGTCATTAGCTGCGGTTAAAGTGGGGCTGTCGCCTTCCCCGCAGGGCTCTGTGGCTCAGCCTTGTGAGCACAGCAGCTCTGCAGGAGCACCAAGCTGCTTTTGCAGCCTCCTGCAGAACCAGCCTTCTTTCTCCCCACCTCCCCCACAGCTAAAACCAGGACGCTGTGCTGAGAAGTGGATTTGAGGATTACAATTCCAATTCAAAGGAAATACTGAGATTGTATTACAAAGGCTCTTCAGACATCTCCCTTACCCAACCTTTTCCTTATCCTACACAAGGTGCCTTCCAGAGCCTTCCCTGAGCCATTCTCTTGAGGGGGTGGTGGAAAGAAAAGGGGTCATACTCTGTCTGATCATCTCCTGCTTTAGCCATCTGTTCATCTCCTACTTTATCCTAATCTGTGGAGGAGTATTTTCTCTGGGTAATTGTCAGTTCAGTTCAATTCAGTCGCTCAGTCATGTCCGACTCTTTGAGACCTCATGAACTGCAGCATGTCAGGCCTCCCTGTCCATCACCAACTCCCAGAGTTTACCCAAACTTATGTCCATTGAGTCACTGATGCCATCCAACTGGGTAATTGTCACCATACCACAGAGATGCCATCATATTACTTCCTGGTGGAGAACTGGACTTTGCTGGGGGCAGCAAAGTAACCCTGATTTCTCTTTCATCCATTTAACAGATATTTTACCAGTTTGGGGCTTCCCTGATGGCTCAAATGGTAAAGAAGTTGCCTGCAAAGCAGGAGACCCGGGTTCAATCCCTGGGTCAGGAAGATTCCCTCGAGAAGGGAATGGCAACCCTTCCAGTATTCTTGCCTGGGAAATTCCATGGACAGAGGAGCCTGGCTACAGTCCATGGGGTGGCAAAGAGTCAGACATGACTGAGTGACAGAAACCTGAGCCCCAGCACTGCTGACTCGGGAGAAGGACTCTGGGACTTTAGTTGGAAGGGGTTTAGGGATAACTGAAGCCAACTCTTCATTTTGCAGCCAGAAAGCATCCTGGTTAGCACTGTCACCATCATCTTAACCTCTATTTAAGTAAAGTGGTACCCACAGGTTCCACAGTCTCTGGCAGCGAGGCAAAACCAAGCTTCAAGTTGTAGATTCATGCCTCTGGGGCTTTGTTCCTGGAGTTTAGATGCAGCCCATAGCACCAGAGGAGACTTAAATACCCCCCAGGACTAAGCGTAAATACTCAAGGCAGGATTTTAACTCCTATGAGGCTAGGAAGAAGGGAAGGAATATTCTAGATCACTAACCCCACTTAGATGGCATTAGAAGTAGAAACAAATTTTAGGAAATCAAATAGTTAAATGACTTGCTTGTTTATTTCCCAATTTTGTCTTGATCAACAGTATCTAAATATTAGATCAGTACTATATACAATTCAAGCCCACAGATCTGTGTTACTATACATAGTCATTTCCTCTCTAAGCAGAAATAGCCATTTAGGTAATGACATTGTTTAAAAACACCAAAACAATGATGCACGGTATACATCAGGGAAATGAAAACCACAATTAGATAATAATACACAGCTTCCAGAATGGCAAACAATTAAAGACTTATAACGCCACATTTTATCAAAGTTGTGGGGTAATCGGAGGTCTCATAGATGCAAATTGATACAATCACCTTGAAAAACTATTTGGAAGTATCTATTAAAACCAAACACACACTTACTTTATGACTCAGTATTCAACTTCTAAGTAATATCTCAGAGAAATGAAGGCTGATTACAGAGAAAAGCATATTCATGAATATTGACTGCAATTTTATTCATAAAATCCAAGAAACAAAGAATCACCTAGACTCATCAATAGTAGAATGAATAAAGTTTTGTTGCATTCATATAAAAGATTACTCAGGAGAAAAGACAAACGCTACACTCCTATAGCATTCAAAATATGAATTCAAAATATGAATGAATCTCATAGACAAAATATTGGGCAAAATTAGCTAGACACAAGAGTACAAGCTTTCTGATTCCATGTGTAAGAATACATGAGCTTCCCTGGTGGTTCAGTGGTAAAGAGTCTGCCTGCCACTGCAGGGTGTGCAGGTTTGACCCCTGGGTGGGGAAGATCCCTGGATAAGGACATGGCAACCCACTCCAGTATTCTTGCCTGGGAAATCCCATGGACAGAGGAGCCTGGCAGGCTAGAGTCCATGGGGTCTCAAAAGAGTCAGACATGACTTAGTGACTAAACAACAGCAACATTAGAATACATACTGCATGATCTCATATTGTATCATTTAATTCAAGAAGAGGCAAAACTAACCTATTATGTTTGAAGTCAGAGTAGATTGTCTCTAGGTAGTGGAGTTTTGGCAGTTGGGTATTATCTGGGAAGAGATGAGAGAGCTTTTCAGGGTGCTGGAAATGTTCCGTATCTTGATCTAGGTGGTGATTACATAGACTTACACATACTGAGCCCGTGGGAATAATAACCAGCCAGCAAAGAGAAAAGCAAAGGCTATTTATTCAGGGTTTGCTATCACAAAAGAGTCAATTTCTACTCAAAGGTAGGCAGAGGAGAGGGAAAGCTTTATAGTGGAAAAAAATGGAAGGCTCCAGGTGTGCCCTGATTGGAGGCTGTCGCCCTGGTGAAGCTACAGATGGACAAACTAGAGGCAGAGCATCCTATGTGATGGTCTAGGAGTACACTGTGGTTTTCTTCTGTTGATCCTAAGTTGCAATCAGGGACAGAAAAGAGGAGAGCTGTCAGTTATTAATCAAGCCCTGGCTACTGGGGGTTGATTGTTACAGAAGTAATTGTTCAGCTTTCTGAACTGTTGTCAGAGATAACAATCTGGCTTCCTGCAAATCTGTCATCTAGCAGGCTGGCTTCCTGGGCTGGTTATTATAGATTAAGTGTTGGTTTTCTGGGCTGGTTGCTGCAGGTTGGTGGTCAGAGTCCTATGTTTAGATACAGTCCAGCCTTTTGTCCATGTATTCAGTCTCTCAAACCAAGGGCTTAAGACTTATGCACTGTATTATATGTATCTCATACTATATAAAAAATGATTCACATAGAGACCAGAGGATACCCATGGGCAGGCTAGTACTGAGGATGGAAAGCTCACTGTTTGCTCTGCAAACTCAGAAAAAAAAAAAGAGGATGGAGGGAATGGAAGAGCTTTAGCACAACCAGCTGTGGACAGTGCTTACCGAGATGGAAACTGCAGGTCCCGGGTCCCGTGACCCTGTGTTCTCATTAAGATACCGCCACGTGGAAAGCTAGATGACGTCTCCCAAGTCACTCAGCCTGTTGGGGTCTTAGTTTCCTTCTCTGTTAGCACAATAAGAGCTAACCATAAGGATTAAATAAATTACATTTAAAGGAATTAATAGGGCTTCCCCAGTGGCTTGGTGGTAAGCGATCTGCCCACAGTGCAGGAGACACAGGACATGTGGGTTTGATCCCTGGGTTGGGAAGATGCCCTGGAGGAGGGCCTGGCAACCCACTGCAGTATTCTTGCCTGAAAAATCCCATGGACAGAGGAGCCTGGCAGGCTCCAGTCCATGGGGTTGCAGAGTTAGACACGACTGAAGTGACTGAACACACACACACACAAAGAAATTATTAACCTCATTAGGAGGCCCCCCTAGTGAGCTGGGCCTCTGCCAGGGAATTTCCTTGAGTTCCGAACATTTCCTTCAGCTTGATGAACCTCTAAAGAGATCCTTCTTGACTCAAGGCCCCTGATTTCCCTTCTCCATGAGCATTTATCTTTGTAAATTTTTTCTCTGCCCCTTTGAGATGTAAGCCTTTTTCAAACCCTCTTGCCAGTTTTTACAATCTGGGACTATCTTTCCTGAGGACCTGGGAGACCTTCTCTTGAAATGCGATCGCTAAGAAGGTAGAACCCCCACTCCCAGTCTCTGTGGACAGTAGGAGACTGACTTCAAGTTGTAAAATATACCGCCTGCCATAAAGATGTGGGAAGTTTATTAGCAAACCAAACCCAGATGGTCTATGACCACCCTGCAAACTCTTTCATGCTTTCCCCTAGTGCACTCCAGCCTTTAAAAACCCCACACCCCAGGGAGTATCCCGGTGGTCCAGTGGATAAGACTGGGCAATTTCACTTCCCGGGCCTGAGTTCCATCTATGGTTGGGGAACTAAGATCCCGCAAGCCAAACAACAACAACAAAATTTTATAAAAACAAACAAGAAAACCCCCACACCTCTTCGTTTCAGTGGTGCTGGTTCAGATTTCGTCTTGACCTCTTTCACTGGCAATAGGCGTGAGTAAGGTTTTCCTTTCTTGCCTATTTAATTTTGTCCAGGCCAATGTGTGTTTTGACAACTGACATTTGTTGTTTTCTTTTTCTTTTTTTCCCCCCCAAACTTTAAGCTTTTTATTTTGTTTGGGGGTATAGTCATCTAACAATCGGAGAAGGCAATGGCACCCCACTCCAGTACTCTTGCCTGGAAAATCCCATGGACGGAGGAGCCTGGTAGGTTGCAGACCATGGGGTCGCTAAGAGTCAGACACGACTGAGCGACTTCACTTTCACTTTTCACTTTCATGCACTGGAGAAGGAAATGGCAGCCCACTCCAGTGTTCTTGCCTGGAGAATCCCAGGGACGGGGGAGCCTGGTGGGCTGCCGTCTATGAGGTCACACAGAGTCAGACACGACTGAAGGGACTTAGCAGCAGCAGCAGCAGCAGCAGGATCTAACAATGCTGTGGTAGTTTCAGGGGAACAGTGAAGGGACTCAGGCATCCATATACGTGTATCCATATTTTTCTTAATTTATTTATTTTTACCATAGAATTCTAAATATCAGCTATGGATATTTGGGCCATCCAGTGGATGACTCCTCTCCATGTGCAAAAATTATATCTTTAAGGAGGACATACAATAGAACCCTAACTCCTACAGGTTTCTACCTCCTAAAGTGGCTTCGTCACTGACTTTATAAGTTCTTTCAGATCACTTTTAGAACCTTAAGAAAGGGAAGGAGAGACAGAGACAGAGAGACACTGAGAGAGACAACCAGATCTTTGCTGTAAAACTACCAAATCAGTGTAGGTGATGATTTTATCATAGCTAGTCCTAGGGCTACAAAATTCCATAACCCCAAGAGTTTTCTAAACTGAGATTTACATCTCAACTACAGACACAAACTTCATGACACATTTATATTAATACTAAGTTTCTTTTTAAGCATTTGGTCTTCTTAAGAAAGAGTTAAGATATATTTTGAAATGGAATGTTCAAAAATGTGTAAAAATAATGTTTTAGTACTGTGCATGCTCCCTTTCAGCGTTGCTGCCAACACAAAGCCCCGCTCGTGTGCCCCTCTTTATATGACCTTCTACCCAGGGGCAGCTTGACCCACAGCCTCCAACGGGACTCCATCCATTGCCACCGGCCAAACACAGTAACCACTCCCAAGCCTGCCATTCAGAGACCAGGCTTGGCACACGGGCTCTTAGAGCATCTTCGACCCAGTTTTTCAAGGGGCAGTGCCTTCTTTTCTCACTTTTTTTTTCTTTTTGGGGGAGAAGGGAGTTGTTTGTTTTTTGGTTTTTGTTTGTTTTAATTTTGTGACCTTGCTGCACAACATGTGGCCTTTCAGTTCCTGGACGAGGGATCGAACCCTTACCCCTTGCATTAGAAGTGCAGAGTCTTAACCACTGGATCTCCAGGGGACTCCCAGTTTCTCACCTCTGCATCTAGGTAACTAGATCACATGCTAACATCACATAAACATCCCCTTTGGTAGCAAAAACACCAAAGTCCTCACGTGTGTTTGTGCTTTATATGGTCTTCTGTGTTCCCTAGACCCCCCCTGCACAACCTACATTCTCCTTTCTCTCATTTTCTTTTCTAGGAAGACTTTCCAATCTTACCTTCACCTCCAGGGGCTCCTCTTCTGAGTTTCTACAACACCCTCTACCATCACTGTTCATAGTACATTGTAGTTTTTAGTTAACTTTCCTGTGGATTTTTACTGCTCTGAGAGCAGGCATTTTATTTTGCCATCTCCACCTCCTGAAACACAGTGGCTTCTGGATTCATTCATTGAATGAATGAAGTGGGCGGTGCTCTCAACACTTTGAACTATCAAAAACATGCTCAGCAGCATGATGGATAGATGTTTTGATACATTTGAAGTTTCTTGTTTGGAAATAATGATCCATCAGAGGAGATTCTATTTGCTCTCAAGAGAGTCAATTAACCTGAGAACCATACATCCTCAAGTTTTCTCCTTCATAGATGTTGTCTCTCAACTCCCACCATTACAGGAAGAAAATAAAGAGAAAACATTTTGCTTAAAATCATTCTCCTCTCTCCCTTTCCTTTTTCTGTCTGAAAGAACTACCCATGATAAATACAATAAATACAAATACTTTGTCCTTAAGATTTATGCCTAAACATTCTTATGATAGCGTTATTTATAAGAGTGGTAAATCAAAACACCCTGAAAGTACAATGGAGGGATAATTAAATGAACCATGATGTATCAACACAAAACCATAAAATTTTTTAAGTTACAAAAACATGAAAAAAATTGCTATGTGTGTAAGTCACTCAGTCATGTCCGACTCTGCAACCCCTTGGCTCCTCTGTCCATGGAATTCTCCAGGCAAGAATACTGGAGTGGGTTGCCATCGCCTTCTCCAGGGGATCTTCACAACCCAGGGATCGAACCTGGGTCTCTGGCTGAGCCACCAGAGAAGCTGAAAATTGCTGTGGTATATTGTTAAAAGAAAAAAATAGTAAGATGTAAAATTATATGGACAGTATAATCCTTCTTAGTAAAAATGTATGCTTAGAAAAAATATTGGATAGGGACTTCCTGGTGGTCCAGTGGTTAAGAATTCACCTTCCAATGCTGGGAGTGGGGAGAGCTAAAATCCCACATGCCTTGTGGGCAAAAAAAACCAAAGCACAAAACAGAAGCAGTATTGTAACAAAATCAATAAAAGCTTTAAAAATGGTCCACACTAAAAACAAACAAACAAACAAACAAAAAACTATATTGGATGAAAATTAACTAAAATATTAACAGTGGTTAATTCTAAGTGATGGAAGTATGACTGGTTTATACTACTCAGAATTTTCTTATTTTTCGCTACCATTGTAATTTTAAAAAGCACTTTAAAAATAAAAATCTACCCATCTGCATGGTCTGACTATGTGCAACCCTATGAACTGTAGCCCGCCAGGCTCCTCTGTCCATGGGACTCTCTGTGCAAAAAAACTACTCAAGTCAAGTGAAAAAAAGTCCTATGTGTTTTCAGAGCAGGAAAGACCAGATGCTTCTTGCTGGGTGGGGAGTAAAATGTATGTGGAATAAGAACAATCACTTTCTTTGGGTCTGGCAAAGAATGTTACAGATTCTTTCCCCTTTTCTTCTCACTTCCACTGGTGGGGAGATACAGCCAGTAAAACAGTCTCAGCAACTTCCTGGTCCTTTCTCTAGTGAAGCAAGGACTTTAAGTACCGAACATAAAATCTAAAGGGAAACCCAACAGGTAAACACTATCCTTTCATCACCTGCAATTTGTCTGCCCTCCTCCCTTTTTCTCTGAAATATGCACACAGATTGTATCAAGAGCTTTTTTTTTTTTTTTTTTTTTTTTAAGGAAAAATGCAGAATTGCTAATTTTAAGAAACTAAATTTAAGTTAAATCACTCAAAGTGTGATCTTAATCTGGCAACCTCACTAGTTTAGGGATTTACTTGGAGGCAAACTTCTAATTCCATCTCAGACTCAGAAGGTCTGAGAAGGATGAAAACTTCTAGAGATGAGGACCAGATCTACATTTTAAAAACACTCCCCAGGAAGATTCTTTTGCACATTGACATTGAGAAGAATTTCTAAGATGGAGATGATCAAGATGCCAATTAACTTCACTTTACTTCTTAAAGAAAAACAAGAAAGAAAAAAAGGAAGGGGCAGGGTTTTCTGTCCAAGGCTAATGAGAAGTGCTAATGAGGTCCCTGGGCGGGGAGGGAAAGCCCTAATTTATAGCATTCTGTACATTCTGATTTATCCTTGTGACATCATGGAACTTCGAGTCAGGAAGAAAAGTACCCTTGTGGCTTTCGAAATTTGGGACAAGCCTGAGGCACATTCTGCAGGGGGCTTCTACTGGGGGTGATAACTAGGACTCAGTTATTCATTTAATTCTCTCAATATTGTGTGGGGAATTTCCTGTACAGCTTGAAAGACCAAATGGTGTTGTTTTGTCAATGTGTCCAAGATGGAGGAGGGTAAGGGCAAACATATCCCACACATCTCAGAGAAGGACCAACGCTCCGTCTCATAAACTGCCTGCTGCTGCTAAGTCGCGTCAGTCGTGTCCGACTCTGTGTGACCCCATAGACAGGGTCCCACTAGGCTCCCGTCCCTGGGATTCTCCAGGCAAGAA
This sequence comes from Muntiacus reevesi, assembly GCF_963930625.1. Taxonomy (NCBI): domain Eukaryota; kingdom Metazoa; phylum Chordata; class Mammalia; order Artiodactyla; family Cervidae; genus Muntiacus; species Muntiacus reevesi. The sequence continues at coordinate 21,697,488 of NC_089259.1, read as the reverse complement.
CACTGGAGTGGGTTGCCGTTTCCTTCTCCAATGCATGAAAGTGAAAAGTGAAAGTGAAGTCGCTCAGTCGTGTCCGACTCTTAGTGACCCCATGGACTGCAGCCTACCAGGCTCCTCCATCCATGGGATTTTCCAGGCAAGAGTACCGGAGTGGGGTGCCATTGCCTTCTCCATAAACTGCCTAGAGCACATGAAATCAGAAGTTGTAATGTATAAGCTCTACTTCTGTTTGTTTTGTGATAGGGCAGGTTGTTCATTGTAGTAAAATATCAAAACCAAGTAAATCCATGAACACTTTAAAATATTTCACGGGTGATACATCTTCAGTCATGCCCTTCATCTAGTTGATGTCTTAACCTGTTAAGTGGAAACTAAAAAGTCTCATGAAACTTTTTACTTAAAAAAATAATCAAGGGTACACTGGAAGAGTCCTTCCACATGCACCTTCCGAATGATGTACATGGTCTTCAATATATCTGTGTTGTTAGGTCTACTTCAAGGGAAAAGTCTCTTTTCCAACTCAGGTAGGTACCTCTAAATGTATATTTTCTTTTACAAACTGATCATATCAAATGTGTCCTGCATTTCTAACTTGTGTTATGGAGCACAGGTTACTTGTATAGAGCACAGGTTAGTACTCACACACACACACATACCATCATCATCGCCATCAACACCATCACCACTTTCTGGACCTCCAAGTTTTCAAACTCTCGAAGGCTCAATTTTCTCCACCATAAAATGAAGTTATAATAGAATCTACTTTAGAAATATCCTAAAATTTAAAATAGTGCAAGCAAAATACTCTGCAATACAGAAGAGCATTAGTATTCAAGCTACACTTCATATTTTCAGTCTGTTCTATTTTCCTCAACTTGAGAGATCAGTATATCAAGCATGGTGCAGCTCAAACCAACTTTTCTATTTAATCAAAGCATCATCAAATGATATTTGAGAATGAACAAATTTTAGCCTGCTCAACATAACTTTACTAGCTAATGCCGAAAAATGAATATAAAGATAAACACAAATTCTATCTAACACTTAAGAAAAAGGGCAAGTCATAGACTGGTCTTCAAGAAGCAAATAAAAACCACAATAACCCATGACTTCAAAATTCTGGGCTCTAAATGAAGTTGAAGCCAATTTCAATATGCATTAATCCACCCCGTGCTCACTGTCTGCAATGATACAACTCTCATTTTTGTGTAATATACATGAAATAAACTTAAGGCAGGAAAAATGAACTTACCCACTAAATTCTCTTTATCCAGCTTCTCTGGAGAGGACGACCCGGGATCCATCTCATTCTTGAGAAGCTTTTATACTTGGCAAATTTTCATGGGTTTGGAGCCAGACCTGGGCTCCAGGAAGCACCCAGATGTGCTTGGGAGCAGGAAGAGCAGAGAGACAGAGTGAGAGAGTGAGAGAAGTTCCTCTTCTTTCACGAGCACCCTAAGGATTAGTTACCCTGGTGAAGGAAGTCTGTTAACATAAACAAAACGATCGCCTTCCTGAGTTCAGACTGCCACTGTTCATAGAGAAAATTCAAAACTATGTATAGGACCTTCTGGTTGTGTTGCTTCTTGTAGATTATTCCTATGTAGTTGTCTATATCATTTATATCTTATAAAATACATTTATACCACATGTAATTTGCTTATCATAATGAACTGTCCAGTCCACAGGGCATGTATCTCCACCCTTAAGTTTCAGATGAGGAAATTTCATCCAATGCATTGTACACACAGCAGTGAGTGATCTTTTGACACTCAAATTTGATATCTCCATCTTGCTTAAAATAATCCAATGATTGCCAATGGTTAATATGTAAAGATGAAAATTGTACGTGTCCTAAAAGAACTGCTGGTCTGTCTCTCCCTCCTTTTCCAACCTCACTCACATGATCTGTCCCTCATTCATTTAGCAATAGTTCCATTGACCTTGATCAACCCTACTAAACTACATGTGTCTTCTGTGCCACAGGGCCTTTGCACATGTTACCATACACATAATTATTTGGTTAATGTTTGTTTCTTCCTCTAGATCAGGGGTTGGCTAATTGCAGTCAGTTGGGCAAATTTGCCCTACCACTGATTTTTTGTAAATAAACTGCTACTGGAACATGGCCATGTCTTTTTGTTTCTAAGTTGTTTTTGGTCACTTTTGGGCTTCCCTGGTGGCTCAGTGGTAAAGAATCTGCCTGTCAATGCAGGAGACATGGGTTCAAGCCCTAGGTCAGGAAGATCCCCTGGAGAAGGAATGGCAACCTACTCTAGAGTTCTAGCCTGGGAAACTCCATGAACAGAGGAACCTGGTGGGCTACAGTCCATGGGTTGCAAAAGAGTTGGACATGACTTAGTGACTAAACAGCCATAACAGGCTAACAAACACATGAAAAGATGCTCAACATCACTCATTATCAGAGAAATGCAAATCAAAACCACAATGAGATACCATTACACGCCAGGCAGGATGGCTGCTATCCAAAAATCTACAAGCAATAGATTCTGGAGAGGGTGTGGAGAAAAGGGAACCCTCTTACACTGTTGGTGGGAATGCAAACTAGTACAGCCACTATGGAGAACAGTGTGGAGATTCCTTAAAAAACTGGAAATAGAACTGCCATATGACCCGGCAATCCCACTCCTGGGCGTACACACCAAGGAAACCAGATCTGAAAGAGACACATGCACCCCAGTGTTCATCGCAGCACTGTTTATAATAGCCAGGACATGGAAGCAACCTAGATGCCCATCAGCAGATGAATGGATAAGAAAGCTGTGGTACATATACACCATGGAATATTACTCAGCCATTAAAAAGAATTCATTTGAACCAGTTCTAATGAGATGGGTGAAACTGGAGCCCATTATACAGAGTGAAGTAAGCCAGAAAGATAAACACCAATACTGTATACTAATGCATATATATGGAGTTTAGAAAGATGGTAACGATAACCCTATATGCAAGACAGAAAAAGAGACACAGATGTATAGAACAAACTTTTGGGCTCTGTGAGAGAAGACGAGGGTGGGATGATCTGAGAGAATAGCATTGAAACATGTATATTATCAAGTGTGAAAGAGATCGGCAGCCCAGGTTGGATGTATGAGACAAGTGCTCAGGGCTGGTGCACTGGGAAGACCCAGAGGGATGGGATGGGGAGGGAGGTGGGAGGGGGATCGGGATGGGGAACACATGTAAATCCATGGCTGATTCATGTCAATGTATGGCAAAAACCACTACAATATTGTAAAGTAATTAGCCTCCAACTAATAAAAACAAATGAAAAAAAAACAACCATAATATAGATGAGCAGTTGCATTTTAGAGACTGTATAGCCTGCACAATCTAACATATTTACTGTTTATCCCTTACAGAAAATGTTGACTCCTGACCTGTACACTGTATCTTCATTGAGGGAATAACTGAGTCTATTATTTTTTCTGCCATGGCACCTGTAGCATTTAGAACAATGCAGGCACATAGCTATCATCCAACATACACTTGAAGTATGAATGAATAAGTAATTTATCAAAGACGGTGGAGGTGGTGGTTCAGTTGCTAAGACATGTCGGACTCTTGCGACCCCATGGACTGTAGCCTGCCATGTTCCTCTGTCTGTGGGATTTCCCAGCAAGAATACTAGAGTGGGTTGCCATTTGCTTCTCCAGGGGATCTTCCTGACCCAGGGATTGAACCCACCTCTCCTGCATTGCAGGTGGATTCTCTACCACTGAGCCATCAGGGAGCCCTTATCAAAGATAACAGCTCCCAAATTATACAGTTCTTTCTTGAATCCAGATCCCCAAGCTCCTACCCCAGAAGTCCTCCTTTCATCATATGACTTGGAAACAAGGGCAATTTTGCACTCATTCCAATACCGAAAACACTAATCTTCTAATTTCCTGATGTTCATCTTTCTCATACCAATATTCCAAATGATATTTTGTTTGTGGAAACAAAACAATACAAAACAACTTCTGAGATTTCCCAGCTCATCTCAACTGTCCTGGTCTTTTTTCTTCCCAAACATGTAGTTATTTTCTTCTTAGCAACTTCATCTGCAAAAACCTCCCAGATTGTGGGTTACTTTTGCCAACTGCTTGCTAGTCATAATTGCCTTCTCCACAAACTCAAATTACGTTAATAACCAGGCAGCGCTGTCATCCACAGATTGTAATTATAAGAATTAATATGGAATATTAGAACTTAAGAAAAGGCAGCTGGGGACCAGAAACAGATTAAAACAGACACACAAGAACACGCACAGTCAGAGACGTTCTGCTTTAGACTCCTGTCCTCTGCACGCTCCTCATACATCCTGGGTTATGGCTTGATGTGGAAATGATGCTACAGTCATAGTAGGTTAAGAAACAGGCTCTGGGCTCATGTTGCCTAGATTTAAGGAAATCCTGGTTCTACCATGAACTAACTGTGTGACACTAGTTAACTTTACCCCTTCGTGTTTTTCTCCCCCATCTGTAAAATGGGCATGCAGATTACCTTTACCAGGGTCACCTGTATGAAAAATATATGAAATAATACATGGAGAGTACTCAGAATAGGGATTTCCCCGGCAGTCCAGTGGTTAGGATTCCATGCTTCCATTGCAGGGACATGGGTTTGATCCCTGGTGGGGGAACTGGTTGGGGAACTAAGATCCCACATGATTTGCAGACCAAAAAAAAAAAAAAAAAAAAAAAATTCAGAATTATAACTGGCATTAATACATGATAACTATTATTCCCATGAGTGGGAACTGAGCTGTACTTCTCAGGACTCAGCTGTCTTCTTTCTAAACTGGGGATTTGGGGTTAATTTTCACAGCATCATCTGAATAGAAGATTGCTGAGTCATTGATTGCTGTGCTGTGCTCAATCGTGTTCAACTTTCTGCGGCCCCATGGACTGTAACCTCCCAGCTCCTCTGTCCATGGGATTTCCCAGGCAAGAATTCTGGAGCCGGTTGCCATTTCCTACTTCCTTCCTCATCCAGGGACAGAACCGCTTTGCTTCTCCTGCATTGCCAGGTGGATTCTTTACCACTAGCGCCACCTGGGAAGCCTTTGATTGGTAAGTGTGTTCAAACATTTATCACCTTTCTTTGTCTAATGCTTTTCCAGTTTGCTGCACATTTGAAAAGTCAAAGTCCATTCTTCCTATACCATCCATCTGTAGATTCCACTGTTTCCTCCTGGCCTCTACTTGATCACTATGTCACTTCCACTTTGGGACTAACCACTGATGTTAAGAGCAACAGGAAAACTTCCTGCTTCCATTATTTCTTGGGACTAGGTCATAGACAGTCTTTGTCTGGAATAGGAAGGCACTTTCCCTCGGAATCAGATGCCCCCTTCACAGTCACGAAAACAATGTGTTTTGGAAGTGCCGGGTTAGCTATTTCTAAATCGATTTTCCCTTAATATTGGCCAAATAGCACTTACGCCAGCACCACCAGTCACTGAGGTGCAAGGTTCAAAACAAGTCTAACAATAATTGTTCCCTGGTGGGAGCTGTAAAGGGCCTCCAGAGTACTTATGGCAAACACATCCCCCCTTGGAAGATGACTAAGCAACTGTTTCTCTTCTTCCTGCAAAATGTTTCAAATGTCTCAGCCTAGAAAGCAAGAATGATTTTAACAACTAAGAAGCATTTAGAACAAGTTGAGTCCCTAACCAAGAGTCTCAGGAAATTGAATGAAACATAAGCCCATTTGCAATGTTTCCTCCTTTGCTTAAAATAGAAACCATTGTGTGCCAGTTCATGGAATTTTCTCTTCTTCATCATGGGGGAGTTGGGGCCTGCAGATAAAGCAGATTGAGAATTGCAGTAGCATACTTCTGATGAAGATTTTTCTGTGGTTCTAAACTTTCATTCTGTCAATTCCTTAGCTAGGGAAAGTCCTGAAATGAGAACAGCTTTTTTTTTAATTAAAGAAATTTTAATTGCTAATATAATTTTTAATATTATAAAAATTGACACTATTTCACATGTAGCATAGCTATATACTTCACTTTTTTAATTAAAAATTTTTAATTTTTATATAATCTTTAAAGGCTACTTTCTCATTTACAGTTATTTCAAAATATTGGCAATATTCCCTGCGTAGGACAACTAAGTTTTTAAAAAGTCTTATTTCTATACCTACTCTAGCAGACAAGATGATGTACCCTGAAGCACTAAATTTTATTTTCCCTGAACATTCATCTTGGAGCACAAAAGGGATCTACCTGAACACCCAGCCCACAGATTAGTCTATCAATTAGAAACTATTCTTTGGATAGACATTTTAATTATTGCAAATTTTTATGATACATGTGAAATAATACATACAGTATGATTACAATAATATATAATTATATATCATGCATGTATGTGTATATTTATTGAATAAAATGAACAATGAATATACTATCCAACCTTAGAACTAGGACATTACCAACAGCATAAGCTATTTGAATATTCTTTCCTAAAGCTCACCCCACCTCCCTATAACCACAATCCATAGTTGTGTTCTCTTGCTTTTAAAGTTTTACAAATAATATACATATAGGACTTCTTTGGAGATCCAGTGGTTTTCTGCTATTGCTCATATTTGAAACTGTGATTGACTTTTGAATATAACAATCTGTATGTAAATCTCACTAAGCATATTTTTCTTTCCAATAATTATACCTTTTACTTCTTTTTCTGTACATTTCTATGCTAGCTAGGATGCTAGTAAAATGCGGAAATGCATTTTACTTATCAGTTTCTGATTGTAAAAGGATATTTCTAAATTGCATAATTAAAAAGTGTGTGCTATACTTTTATAAGTCCTTTACCTGATAGTCTCCTCCTTTTCCTAGTTTGCTGTGTGTATGTGAAACATTATGGTGATTAAGTTTTATCAGAATTTTTTTTTAGAGACTGAGAAAATTTTTTCTCTACTTGCTAATGTGTTGAATTGCACTTTTAGATTTATTTTTTAAAATATTTATTTGGCTGCCCCAGGTTTTAATTGCAGCCCTTGTGGTTGTCAGTCTTCATGGCAACATGCCAGATCTTTAGTTGTGGCATCTGGGATCTAGTTCCCTGACCAGGGATCAAACCTGCTCCTGCATCAGGAGTGTGGAGTCTTATCAGCCACTAACCACCAAAAGTCTCACTTTTAGATTTATGTTACTTTATCCTTGCACTCCTCATGTAAAGGCAACTTGATCATGGTGTATTGTTTAAGAATAATGCTCTGTGCATGTAGCTCATGGGGTTCCCCTGCTGGTTCAGACGGTAAAGAGTCTGCCTGCAATGTGGGAGACTTGGGTTTAATCCCTGGGTCTGAAAGATCCCCTGGAGAAGGAAATGGCAAACCACTCCAGATTCTTGCCTGGGAAATCCCATGGATTGAGGAACCTGGCAGGCTACAGTCCACAGGGTCACAAAGAATTGTACACGACTGAGCGACTTCACTTTCTTTTTCATATGTAGCACATATTTTGATGTTTTACTCTTTTCTTTAAAAAGGCTGACTTACATTTTTCTTTCATACTATTCTAGTCTCAGTTTTTGTTTCAAGGTTGTAATGGTGTATTAAGAATGTGTTGAGGAGTGTTTTTCTATTTTCTTGGAAGAGTCTGTTCAGTTTAACCAGCCTGAAAAACCGTCTGAGTCTGCTTCTTCCTGTCCATCTCCATTGTTGTGATACTAACACACAGGCAATCAGAGCTAACTTACATCTTCAGTTCAGTCTCTCAGTCGTGTCCAACTCTTTGCGACCCTATGAATCACAGCACGCCAGGCCTCCCTGTCCATCACAAACTCCTGGTGTTTACTCAAACTCATGCCCATCGAGTCGGTGATGCCATCCAGCCATCTCATCCTCTGTTGTCCCCTTCTCCTCCTGCCTCCAATCCCTTCAAGCATCAGGGTCTTTTCCAATGAGTCAACTCTTCGCATGAGGTGGCCAAAGTATTGGAGTTTCAGCTTCAGCATCAGTCCTTCCAATGAATATTCAGGACTTATTTTCTTCAGGATGGACTGGTGGATCTCCTTGCAGTCCAAGGGACTCTCAAGAGTCTTCTCCAATACCACAGTTCAAAAGCATCAATTTTTTGGCGCTCAGCTTTCTTCACAGTCCAACTCTCACACCCATACATGACCACTGGAAAAACCATAGCCTTGACCAGACGGACCTTTGTCGGCAAAGTAATGTCTCTGCTTTTTAATATGCTATCTAGGTTGGTCATAACTTTCCTTCCAAGGAGTAAGCGTCTTTTCATTTCATGGCTGCAATCACCATCTGCAGTGATTTTGGAGCCCCCAAAATAAAGTCTGACACTGTTTCCACTGTCTCCCCATCTATTTCCCACGAGGTGATGGGACCAGATGCCATGATCTTAGTTTTCTGAATGTTGAGCTTTAAGCCAACTTTTCACTCTCGTCTTTCATCAAGAGGCATTTTAGTTCCTCTTCACTTTCTGCCTTAAGGGTGGTATCATCTGCACATCTGAGGTTATTGATTATTTCTCCCAGCAATCTTAATGCCAGCTTGTGCTTCTTCCAGCCCAGCGTTTCTCATGATGTATTCTGCATTTAAGTTAAATAAACAGGGTGACAATATACAGCCTTGACGTACTCCTTTTCCTATTTGGAACCAGTCTGTTATTCCATGTCCAGTTCTAACTGTTGTTTCCTGACCTGCATATGGGTTTCTCAAGAGGCAGGTCAGGTGGTCTGGTATTCCCATCTCCTTCAGAATTTTCCACAGTTTATTGTGATCCACACAGTGGAAGGCTTTGGTATAGTCAATAAAGCAGAAATAGATGTTTTTCTGGAACTCTCTTGCTTTTTCAATGATCCAGTGGATATTGTGCTTATTTCATCCACTTTTCTGTGCTTTCTTTCTGGATGACTTTTTCTTATTCTATTTTCTCCTCCTCACCAATTAGGAGTTAAAAACACAATTTTTAACCCTTCATAAAATTTTATTTGGTATAAAGTTTAAATTTAAGTTAAAGTCCCTCCTGAGTACAAGGATCCTGGGGATATGTTAATTTTGATCATTTTTCTCAACTTACCTAATGTCCATTATTTCATATGTTAACTGAACCAAATTAGACATTCATTGTTTACTACTATTGTGTTACCTTTAAAAACAAAAAAGGCTCATTAAACTTGATTTGGTGTTGTCTTTTCTAAAATTCTGTGACACTATTTTATAAATGCAGATGAGACCCATCTAGCAAGCCAAGTGGTAAAGCTTAAGATTAAATTTCATCAATTATGAGGGTTTTCCAGTGGCGCTGTGGTAAAGAATCCGCTTGCCAGTGCAAGAGACACAATAGATGCAAGTTTGATCCTTGGGTTGGGAAGACCCCCCTGGAGGAAGAAATGGCAATCCGTTCCAGTATTCTTGTCTGGAAAATCCCATGGACAGAGGAGCCTGGCGGGCTACAGTCAATGGGGTCACCAAGAGTCAGACCTACTGAGTGACTGAGCATGTGCAAGCACGCACGCACGCACGCGCACACACACACACACACACACACACACACACAGTGCAGACTCAAAAAGAACAAATGATAACTTCTAGTCTGTGTTGGAAGATAATTAAAGGCATAAATAGTCTGTTTCAGATGTTAGTGTGTGTTTCAACTTTCATATGAGGTGTTATTTAAGTGAGCATCAGTGGTAGACATTGACTTCCAACTAAAGTCAGACAAAAATGTCCTACATATTAGCTCCAAAACAAAAACTTAAAATACTTATCCCAGCGCTGAATAAAACACATATGTTGTATCCATAAAGTTTATTTTAAAAAACTGTTAAAAACTGACCATACAGGAATATTTATTAATAGACTTAAAAAGTTTGTTCCCCGTGTTGAAGGAAAATACATTAGCAACATCTTCTAGACACCATCTTTATAAAAGTAAAACTTCTAGATGCTGAAATGTACTACAGTAGATTCTATAGTTTATACTTTTAATCACAGGATTGGAAATCATTCTTGCTACTCCCCCGATCCCCCTGAATGTGGCAGTTATACTTAAATTAATGACATTCAATCATGTTATACTACCACAGGTCCTTAAATAGAGTACACACTGCATGTTTACTAACAAAGTCTTCCTTATCTGTTGTCACATCAATATTTTAGAGAAGCATTTGATTCTAAGTACAAATAGAAATACTACATCCTATGATTGTAAACATTCACCAAGAGCTTCCAGAGTACAGTGAGTAATAGAGATGGCCCAGGGGTCCGTTCCAATGCTCCTCACTCACATTTGGATACTGCTGAGATTGAGAAATATGTTCTGAAGGCAAATTATCACAGGCCTTGTATTTCTGTAAGAAAGTCATTCTGGATATATATATATATATATATATTTATATATATATGTTTTTAGTTGAAAACACCTGAAAGTCATTCTAAGGACTATATGAAGCACCATTTTCACTTACCTGAAATACATTGGGTTAAATTCAGCAGTACATGTATGTTTGTTAATGTCAGGAGTTAAAAATAATGGTGGGTCTCCAGTTCCCTTTTGTGGATATATCTGGAGTATGGATACTGAGTTCCAGTGATGCTAACAGGAACCACTCAAGCGTATGAAGGGTGGTAACTCCCCCAGGGCCACATGCAACCCGTAAGTCTGAGGCACGACCATTACTTCTGTCAGTGGATGCTGTACAGGCAGAGTTAAGGCTGTATTCGGCTATAAAGAGTTCAACTTCCTCTTTAGTAGTCCCCCTACACCGCTCACATACACCGTTCAAAATGTCATAGGGTGCAGGTGAAAAGTTCCCAAATACTTTTTAAAATACTATTCTCAGTACAATTTGTCATTGGTATATTTACATAGGGGAGTGTTCACACTTAAAAACATTTTTAAAGAATGCAACTGTGTTTTTATTTTAAACTCTTATCACAGTTTCCCTAGGATCATCCCTAGCCTCATTTCCTGACTTCTGACCAACTTCACATTTGTCAGACTGCGGTCCTCGGGCGATTCTGACATTGTTCTGCAGGAGCGTATGTGTTAAAATATATTCACTGCCACCCACTCTGGGACAGGCCTGGCTGCAGAGAAAATGGTGTTCCTGGTGCCGAAGGGTAACTAGGAAACCCATCTGGCTGAGCTGGGTAGCTTTCCAGAGCTGACGCTGAGTGTACCTGATGGAAAGAAGAACGCACAGGTGAGCAGAGTGCCAAATTCCATGAGGCCTGTGCTTGCTTTTTCCAGTCCCACTTCTTTTTTAAAAGAAGAAAAAAAAAAAAAAATGCTGGAGCAGGGTAAGTCTGTTCAATCTCCTGAAATTTTTAAGAAACATTCAGACTTCTTCAGATGGTAGAGGTGCATAGAAATGCCTTTAAAATGAGAACAGGTTATCTGGAGAAAATTTACTTCAAAAAACTTTAGGTTTAACTACAGAAAACAAGCTAAAATTTAACTGTCACACCTAAAGATTCTGTATGCAAAAATCTCCAGACTGAGATTTAAGTCTCTAAGCAGGAAAAACACAGAGATGAATATATTCTACCACCTTTGTTATCTCCTGAAGGAAAACAAGAATAATTTGTAGATTTGGGGGAGGGAATTAATCATCAAATCTCCAGACATTCTGCTAAGAGCCATCTGGGGTCAGTGCTGGAGTACCACTATCTGTGTTGCAAGGTTATCGCTACAGAAGCTCTGTTACGCCTGTCACCATCCTTACTTGCTCCAGGAACTTCGCTCACCTGCTGTAACAATGCTGACTGTGCAGCTGCGTTATGCTGCAATTCCTGCAGGGAGGACTGTGAGGGATTCTGGGAAAATCCAGGGATGCCTGGGAGGGACAAGAGGCCTGGAAAAACTGAACTGCCTGCAGCTTGAAGTCCAGATGATAAGCTGAAACAACAGAGAGAACGGGGTCAACATGTGAGTGAGACATAAAACCTATTGCTTCTACATCTGTCAAACACTATCTTAAGATGCTGAAAAACATCCTAGAAATTCTCTATTGTAAGGAACTATAAACAGGTTTTACATAGGTTTTAGGCACTGACTTTGCATTATCAAGTCTATTGTTCTGAATTTAGTGAGTTTATGTTTTGCTGTTTTGTCATCAACATAAATCACCAAATGCAAATCCTAAAGTTACCTGAAAGAAAGTGAGAGTGAAGTCACTCAGTCCTGACTCTTCGTGACCCATGTACTGACTGGGCCAGGCTGCTCTGTCCATGGGATTCTCCAGGCAAGGACACTGGAGTGGGTTGCCATTTCCTTCTCCAGGGCATCTGCCTGACCCAGGGATCGAACCTTGGTCTCCTGCATTACACTCTTTACTGTCTGAGCCACCAGGAATCCCTGCTGATTATCTGAGCAGGCACATGTCAGGATAAACATTTCAAGCCGTTTTAAGTGTCGGCCCAGAAAAAGATAATTTTCCACCAACAATTCGCTTCTGACTCATTTGAATGACTTCAAGATCATGCACGATCAGTAGTGTGAAGAACCACCTCCCATCTCTCCAGACCATGCACGTACCCAGCCTGCGCAACCAGAGCCGAGTTGAAATTGGAACTAAAGGCAGAGGCGAAGCCCGGGAGGACGGGCGCTGGCGACGGGGCAGTGGCGGCACCGGTGGCGGATGGCTGCAGCCCCGGGAAGGCAGGCAGCGCGGGGGTCCCGGGGGCGCTGGAGACGGAGAAGCCGGGGTAGGAGGGCGCCGAGGCCGGCAGTGGGCCCTGCGCCACCGAGAAGAGTGAGGGCACGGCGGCCGGCAGACTGAGGGGGAAGGCCGCAGCTGCTGAGGCGGGCGCCGGGGCCGAGAGTCCGGGGAGCGCGGGCGCCGCGGATCCGGAGCCGGGGTGCGGAGGCGCCGCAGCGGTGGAGGCAGGGGCAGCGGGCGCGGAGGCCGGGGGGTTGAGGGCTGGGGTGGCGGCCAGGGGGAAGCTGCTGGTCAGGGACGTGAACGGAGGCAGGGCGGTGAAGACCGGGGTGATGGGCGTGGAGCCGCCGTGCGGGGCCAGGGGCAGGGCAGGCAGAGCGCTGGAGCCCGTCAGGGGTGCACCCAGCCCCGGGAGGCCCGGCAGCGCGGGGTTAAGGCAGGACGGCAGGCTGATGGGCACCGAGGCCGCGGGGTACGCCCGGCCCAGCGCCCCGGAAAGGCCCAGCGCGCCCGCGGCGGCGGGGGCCGGGCCCTTGAAGGCCGAGGGCGTGGGGCTGGTGGGCTCCGTCTTGACCACCACGGGCAGGGTGGTGACGGCGGGGGTCGCAGGGCCGTGCGGGTGGGCGGCCGAGGAGCTGCAGCCCACCACAGCCGGCCCAGAGGAGGCGGAGGAGAGGGCGGCGGGCGCGGGCAGGGTGGGGGGCGTGGAGGCCGCCGCGCTGGCCACTGGCGAGGACAGCCCGGGGAACAGCGCCAGACCCGGCGTGGGCGCTTGTGGCGGCCCGTAGCCCTTGTTAGGGGCTGAGCCTGCGGGGTCGGCGCCCTGGTTGGCCAGGGAGGAGAGCGAGGCCAGCCCGCTGGTCACCGCAGAGGGCAGGGCGGAGGAGCTGATGAGGCTGGTGTCGCTGGACGTCAGGAAGCCTTTCAAGGCGGACAGGAGGGGGCTGTTCACACCCAAGGGACAGGCGACACCGGGAGCTGAGCCCCCGGCGATGACGGAGGGGGTCGGGTTGGACACGCCTTGGGACGCCGGCGTCAGGGTCAAGGGGAGCCCGGCGAAAACTGACGAGAGCGAAGCGGAGTTGAGGTTGTTGGTGGCGGCGGCGGTAGAAGCAGCGGGGAAGGCGAGGCTGGTGAACGTTTCACTGGAAGCCGTGGTGGCCCGAGGCACAGCCGTGGCCTGAGGGGCCGGGGCGGCGGGAGGACCCGGCAGGGGAACGAGGCCAGAAAACACGGAAGGAACGGGCGTGGCCGTGGTGCTGTGGACAGAGGCCACCGTGGCGGCCGGCAGCAAAGGCGTCCTGATCACCGTGGGATTTGGCGTCATCGGCTGAGGCGGGTGAACGGCAGAGACCTGCCCCGGGAACACAGGAAGGACGGTATTCGGCAAGTTCATCCCCGGGAGGCTGGCGGTGGCCGGTGCTGACGGATGAGTTCCTGCCTTGACCGGGGAGGCGGTGGGAACCGGAGTTGCAGCGGGTGTGGAGGGATTGGAGCCATGCGGGGCAAAGAGCTGACTGGCCGGCGTGGAGAAAGCTGCGGTGGGAGAGGAGGAGAGGCTAGAGGTTATCGTCACGGCTGAGAGTTCAAATGTTAACTCAAAAGAAAATGGATAAAAGTTTGTGTAATATTTAACAGATGTCAAAGAAAAATCAATGACAGGTGTAAGAGGCTGCTGCAGTGTACACATTGCTGGATTCCATTTTCACCAGGCAGCCTCCGTTAGATCCTGCAGAGTTCTGAACTCTGATCAGCACAGCCTCCCGTTCACAGTGAGGAAGCCTTGATAAGTGAGCAAATAAAACTTTCCTTTCATAGATTCCCAATTTTACAAAAATTCAAAGAATTTATTTTGTGATTAGTGTTGGTGTACTTACTCTCTCAAGCTACTTGCCTAGAGTAGTATTACAAGTCATTTTCTCTCTGAAGAGCTCTAGGACATCATCCCCTCTAGAGACACACAAGGTCATCAAGTATACTCAGGCCATCTCTGCAGTATTTTTGGTTGCCACTCTGTAAGTTGATTACCAATCTCTACAGATTTTCCCCCAAGCACGTTCTCATACTGACTCCTCTACATATCTTAACCTCTAACTTTACTTGGCTTGTCCTAGGCTTTAGGGGCAAAAGCCATATCTAGTTCATCTTTAATCTTCACACCTAGCCCAGTGTCTGGCATTTACGTGTTTAGTTAAGTGTTTCCTGCACTGGATTTGAGCTGCAGTTCTCAAACCCACCCAAGGACTTATTCTCAAAACTTCTAGAGTTTGCTACAGTACTTTTATTCTGATAAACTCTACAAATAATACAAGCATTTTGGGAATGCCTGGGATTCCCTCCTGAATCAATTAATGAAAACGTTAGCTTCTGATCTTGTTGGTGCCAAGACTTAGGTAGGTAATGTCATAATGACAACTACTGTCCATGCTATATTCACACTGAAGTCTGTTTCAGTAGTAAACAGAGAATGTTCCCTTTGCAGTGATAATCAACTGAAAGACCTTTTCATGGACTAAGACTTAAATTTTTAAATCTATGCATAATAAAGACTCTGGACATAAGGAAGCTGACATGTCCATAAAGTGATGCACTGTGTTAATCACAGATGGAGAAAGGACCATAGGAAAATAATAGAGGAAGTCCACATCCACATAATACTTTTGTGCTAAGTGATGGTCAAAGGGTGCTACACCGGGCTGAACAAATTTTACAGCTGTTTTAGATAATCAATATGGGAGGAGAATTGACCAATAGTAAAATACAAATATATAAACATCAAACTCAAAAGATCTATAGTTCATACCATATTCATATCATGAGCAATAATTTAGTTTCAAGAAAATCACTATCATTTTAAATTGAGAGTACATATGAAAATAGGTTTGTAGCTCTGTACTCCATTTGTTTTATAAGAACTAGAAGCACAAGGAATATACGCCTAGTTTTGTGTTTGTAAATAATGTACCAAAAAATGATTTAGGTTAACATTGGTTGGAAAACATGTGGTGGAAAAAACATCTGAGAATTCCCTGTCTTACTTAACTTCATGCTGAGGACCATGTAGCTAATGATAGATGGCAAGGGAAAACCAAGCTGTCCCAGTGTTCTTTATAGCAACCTCTGTTGGAGATCTTTATGTATAATGACACAAAAGCCATGCACTATTAATCACAGTGCCTGCAGTCAAAATGGAAGAAAACAGAAATGAACCCCCCCCCCACTCCCCAAAACCACACCATGGTAAATACCACTTTCCTGTCATCTAACTTGGTTGTTAACCACAAAACACGATGTGTTAGATCCTGTGCTAAGTACTTTACACCCGTCATTTCATTTGTCCTCATATAACCCTGAGATAGGCACTAATACCCCCATTTTACAGATGGGCAATCTCAGGCTTCGTGTGATTAAGTAATTTGTTAAAAGATCATGCAGCTATTGAGTGGTGTTCAAAGGACATAAAATTTTAGTTATGCAAGATGAGTAAGTTCTAGAAATCAGCTGTACATGCCTCCAGTTAAGAATACTATACTGTGTACTTAAAAATTGGTGACAAGGGTAGATCTCAATAAGAGGTCTTACCATAGTGATAACAATAATGATGATGATAAAAAGGTCATGCAGCTTTGAAGCGATGGAACCAAGACTTCGGCAAGGCCTGTAACACTTGTGTTCTTAGGCACTGTGCTTGTTTGTGTTTTGTTTCTTAACATGGTTCAAAAAGGAAAAACAATCTTAAGCATGCTAACATAACACAGCAAAGGAAAAGCAAAGTGTGCTCTTCCTAACAAAGGTGCTGATGATACTTAATCTGCTTATTCTCTTCAAAAACAGGTCTGTTCACAAAGCTGAGCATAAAGGCTGAAGTTTCCTTAATCTCCCTTTGCTAGAAGCTATATCAGCTGCTCAAAGTTACAAAGCCAGGCGGTGCCAGAGCCAGGATCAAACAGTTACGTCCTGACATCTCACTTAGGGTCCCTTCCTCCCTGCTCTGCTACCACCTTAGAAATTACCAGCTAAAAAGCACCGTTTCCACACATTCTCGGGGAATGGAATTCTTCCACCAAGACTCCTACCCGTGCACTGTGATGATCAGATTCATGTGCTTCTCTGCTACGTAAGAACTGGTCCCAGGTTTTATCTCACAGCAGAGAGCATCCCTTTCCTGACCACACATATCCTCCACTACAGGGAGGGCAAAATGTCACCGAGCTGCTGCCACGGGGAGGACTTGCCTCGCCTTCACTTGCGGATTCTGCTTCCTGCTCTGCTGCCCCTTCTTCAACTCTTTCTTCTTTCCTTACGTTAAATTATACTACTCAGAATACTTATTGAAGTAATTAAGTCTAAAAGATCTATCTGACACAGCATTTGTCAAAAAAGGGTTTTTATCAAAAAGAAATGTTGTTCATATATTTAAGAAAATGAGGCTTCAAATATCACATAATGTAAACTGAATGCAGATACAATGCCACATAGCACTGAGACTGCTTCAAAGTTTTACAAACAGCACACAGAGACATATGGTTATTTTTAAATCCAGTTAATATGGATTTAAAAGTTCTCTTAGATGATTCTATAAGATAGACATTTTATAGATTATATTTTACACATTGCATGCTGTGTGTATGAAATGTACCACCATTAAAATTTTATTTTTAAATAAAATGTATCACTCTTAAGTCACTTTTAGCAAGCAGTGATTAATTAAATTTTTTAACCAGGAACTTTCCCTAAAGCATAAAGATTTCAAAAACACTCAAACTCAAATAGATCTCAGTGAAAAACAGAGCAGGCAGCCAGAACAAATTTGGTGCTTACCTTGATTCTGTGTAGGTTTTGACTGACTGGAGAGGTCCTCATTCTCTATGAGAAAATAAATAAATACAAGTTGATTTCCAGCTTTAATCAAATTATTCACCATCATAATAATCAGAGACTGAGGTAAAAGAAAAAAAATCCAGAATATGTATGTATACTGTGTTAGGAAAACAACATATGCCTACAGAAAAAAAAAAAAAAAGGAAATAGACAAAAATCATAGTAGTGTAACTATACGAAGACTGCAAGGATTATGAGCAATTGTCCCTACCATTTCTCCTTATTGGGCTTTAAGCAAACACTGTTATTTTATAGATTCCTTTAAGAAGGCCTTTAGGGAAGGTGATGGAAGGCCTGGTGTGCCTTCTAGGAGAGAGCGCAGCAGGAGTGCAGACAGGAGCCGCTGTCACCGGCTAAGCAGACACTCTGCTGGGCACCACTGCCTTCAACGCAGGGAGACCTGAAAGTGGGAGGTGGGCGCTGAGGGCAGAACCCACTGCCGCCTGAGGGGCCAATCTCACAGGGCGGGTGCATCAGCTAGCCCACTGAGAAAGTGGCTCTGTCCGCCGCTCTACTCAGTTCTAGAAAAGGCCCCATGCTAGGAGATGTCGGGGGAACGGCCCGAGCTGAGGCTGACTTGGAGCCCGTGAGACTGACAGCCTTAGCACACTCCTCTCCAGCCCCATGGGAAAGGATCCATCTTACCCAGCCATTAGTCAGAGATACACTGGCAAACAAATGACCTCTCGAGGCTTGACAGTAACTGCCCAAGAAAGCATCAGTGTGACAGGCATAAAGTGCAAAAAGGGAACCCACAAGCCCTGACGTAGTGAGCAACAAAGACCCAGCTTGTTTAAGAGACTTGAGCACAAATAAGCTTAGACAGTGTCTATCCAGGGATTTAATGAAAGAAAAAGAACTTTAAAATCCTGTAATGCAAATGAAGAATATATACACACATAATATTGTAAGAAAATGAGCAGAGAAGCTGAAGACTTTAGATATAAAAATCTACTCTAAGTTAATAAATGCAAAGAATGGTGAAGATTAGAAATAACACTATTGAAAGCTAAATTACATAGTTGAAATTAAAAGTTCCATTTAAAATGGCAAAAAAAATTTTTTTAAGATATCGAATGAATAGCTAAGAGACTTAGAACAAATATACCGAAAAATAAGAGTACTAGAAGGAGAAAAAAAGAGATGAAATATCATTAATTAAAGGAATATAAAGATAAAATTTTCCAAAGTTTTAAAGACTTGAGTTTTCACACCTAAAGGGCTTACAGAGTCTAGGAAGGATTAACCATAAGATCCACATCTAAATAGCTTGAGGAAAGACCTGAACTCCAAGACTAAAGACATTTGTGAACTCTAAAGATAAGGAATGTCTTCTAAGTTTATAGACAAGACTAAGGTTCTAACAAAGAAAAGAAAATTAGTGAGAATTGAGTTTGTCATCTATAATCCTACACCTCTACCCTTTCTGAAAAAGCTGATTAGAGAAATTTTCTACTAGAAGAAAATTAGAATGAGTATATGAGGACAAGGCATCAAAGAGAAGTCACAAAGTTAAGAAGCCATGAGTTCAGAGGCACAGAAAGAAAAATGTATAGTATTCCATCAAGAGACACAAATTATGATCAAGGAGAGGGAGTAGGGAAGTCAATGATGGGATGCAGGATAGCTGTTTTTACTTTCTGTACACTGATAACTACTAAGAATATGAAGATGATCACTAGTGATATTTAAAGATAGAAATTCTAAGTTTGAGTAGGAGCAAGAAAAGTTGTTTAAAAATTTTAAAGCAATTTGAATGAATCCAAGTAAACAAAAATAAGTAAAATGAAAAACTTGGATAAAAGAATAATAATGAGCATAAAAATAAAATGGAAGGACTAAGAATATACAATTTTTATGATTATCTGAAACCCCTATTAAGGTCTCTTCCCCACTGGTTTACAAAAATCAGATTCTAGCTATATATAATTTACAAAACAACTAACTTACCAAATAAACAAAACTCTAAAACAATATTAAAAATAAAGATACAGGCAAAAGACTTATGAAAAATGAAAACAAAGAAGAAGTGTGGACCCAATAAGGGTCAATACCAATACCCAATAAGGCTGGGGTGGGCAGGGGGGCAGGCGGCTTACTTCTACTCAGTAAAGTATAAGTCAGCTGAAACATTTATACCCAGAAAAAGAGACTTTCAAAGAAAAAAAAAAAAAACCTAAAATAGGAAATCAGTAACAAGTACCTAAAAATGAAATATCCATTTTTAATTGTAACAGAAAAATTCCTCTAAAATTCCTAGACACAAACCTAAGGCAAAAAACCTATATGAAGAAAACTACAAAATCTTCTTGAAAGAAGCAGAGATTAACACAATATTATAAATCAGCTATAACTCAATTAAACCTCCCACACCCCCCAAAAACACTTACTGCAAACAATAACATAAGGCCTGGAAAAACACTACCAGTTGCCATGATTTAAACACACACACACACACACACACACACACACACACACACACACATATAATTAGATGGCAAAATCTAATATCATAAAAAATGTCATCTCTCCAAATTACTGTGTAACTATAAATACATAAATTCTTTTCTAATTGCATAAGGTGATCTTAAAAGTTCACATGGAAGAATCAATTTCCAAAAATGGATAAGAAAGATACAAAAATACAGTGAGAGAAAGCTAGCCTTATCGAATGTCAGAATATACTATAAATCTGCTAATTAAATCAACATGGTATCATCGCAACATAAAGTAACTAGACTGGAACTGAATAAAGAGCCCAGAATTAGAGCCATGTGTGTAAATGAAAAGTCAAAATAAACGTATTATTTCAAAGCAGCAGGGAAGACAGATTAATTAATAAAGAGTGCTGGCATGGACAAACCGACTACCGTCTGGAAAAAAAATTAAGATAACCGTCTATTTCACCCCACATGAAAATAAATTCCAGATGGAGTAGGAATCTTAAAAGACCCAGACTACCTGGCCCAACTACTTAGGGTTAAGAACACCTGAACTAAGGCAACATGGTTCCAGCTTTTTTTCTTTCACAACCTCTGTCTGTCTAGACAAAAATGTAAAACCCTAAGGTTAAAACATACTGTGAATAAGGGCAAGAAATAAAATGATAGATTTTAGAAAAAAGATTTTGCAACTTTAATCAGTCAGAGTACTCCGTGGCAAACACCAGAGACATTCTGCCTAGAAAAAAAGGAATTTATTAAACATTAGTAAGTAACTCTTAGTCTTGGGGAAGGGCAAAAGTAAATTAAGACAGAACTTAATTTCAGTTCTAGCCCTACCCTACACACACACAGAGATAAATGGCAAGTGAATGAAAAGCTGTACACTTAAAAACAATCATTACAACAGCAATTAGAGAATATAGATGTTGCTGCACTATTGGGTTGGGGAAGGGTTTCCTAAACAAGACAAAATTCAGGAGAGTAAAATAGCTGAATGAAATAAACTTTTGTAAAAGACAGACAAAAGAAGGTACCAGCTGAATCAGTGTATCAGATTGGCAAAAGTAAAACAAAAAGCCTGTTATCATTCCACTTTGAAAGAGTGTGAAGAAACGGTAAGCTCATATACCCTCAGTGGCTGGTATAAACAGGTGCAGTCTTTTGGGGGAGCAATTTGACAAGATAGAAAAAAAACATTTACACTTCATATCCTGAGTTCCCAATGGGCCCCAAGGAAAGGCTGACCTAGAAAGCCTGTGGGTAGGCAAAGTGCTTCTGAGCACCCTCTAACAAGCCTTTCCTCCCCATGGCAGACAGAAGGTGCCTAACAGCGACACTCCACTAGGTCAGAGACACTTGTCCACTGCCTCAGTGTCCTACTCAGGAGAAGTGCTTCCTGTCTCCACGGCCTGCTCGTGTTCACACTTACCTCAACATAATAAAGGCCATATGCTACAAACCTACAGCTAACCTCATACTCCATGGTGAAAAGTTGAGACCATTTCCTCTAAGATCAGGAACGAGGATGTCCACTCTCTCCACTTTTATTCAACACAGTTTTAGAAGTCCTAGCCACAGCAATCAGAGAAGAAAAAGAAGTAAAGGGAATCCCAACTGGAAAAGAAATTGTTAAACTGTCACTGATTGCAGATGACATGATACTTACTGTACACAGAAGACCCTAAAAAGATGCCGATCCTAAAGATGTTACCGGAAGACTACCAGAACTCACCAGTGAATTTGGTAAAGCTGCAGGCTACAAAGTTAATACACAGAAATCTGTTGCATGTGGGCCAAGACCACTCTAGTGGAGCCTGGATGTCACACTCGGCTCCATTAGCAGGCTTGGGGGCTGTGCTCCCTGTTAGGACAACACCACACCACACATCCGTCCTCTCTGAATGTACGATGAGAAAGTTACTGACTTTTAACACCCCATAACAACCTGATTTTACCTGCTGTTACTGGATTAGGAGTATATGGAGGTGGCGGGGGCACTCCTGGAGCTATGACGTTGGCTAACGGTACCAGACCTGCATTGTTATAAGCACCTAAAATAAAAATATGATAGAAAAAAAATGTACAATTTAGCATCATTCCGAGTTCAAGCTGTATTGACGCAGCTACCTACTTTATTTCTAAAACTGTGTTATCTAGTATAGTTGCATTTTACATGGAGGTTTGGGTGAAGAGTGAGATCAAATGAGAAGCAGAGACCTATTTCCCAGTGTAGGCTTACTCCACGCATAACTCACTGAAGGGCATGGCAGGCAGAACCTGCCAGACTTGTATGATTTGCCTTTTCTGTCAAGAACACACACTTGGCCCTTTCAAGTTAAATGCGCTAATGATGTCTTTGAATACCAGCTATCAAAAAAGGGATTCAAGATGATTTACTCATAAGCAAAAGCTTATATAAATAATTAACAATGAAAAAAATCTACAATTAACTTATCAAAAGGAAAATATTCTAAATGAGACTTTTAGTCTTCTGCACTGCTGCAGACCACCCTAGAGTAACCAACTGTGGGCAAAGTAAAACTCAGGGTAGCACATTTCTTGAGTGGTCCAGATTTCCAGAGTATATATACCAACCTTTACTTTCAACTTAATAAATAAAGAGCAAAAAGAAAAAAGTGAACTCTGAAAGAGCTCCTTACTTGGTGCAATAGTTGCATGTGGTCGGCATGGAGGTATCGGGTAAGGAACAGGTTTATGTGGATTGTATGTTGAAGGAGGCTAGAATGAGAGGGGAAAGTACAGCAGTTAGCAGAACATCAAGGAAGCTGTCTCCTGGCAAAACAAAATACAACTTGTCTTTCAAAACATTTAGGCCTAAGAGGCCAAAAATGCCCCAACAATATCAATTGCCGCTGCACTAACAAAAGGCACAAAGGAGGGACATTTCTTTGCTTTAATAAATGTGGCTCCGATTAAGTCCAAAGAGAGATCCTGCCAAAGACTGCTGCTGCTGTTGCTGTTTGTCAGTCGCTCGATCATGTGCAACTCGTTGCGACCCCATGGACTGCGACCTGCCAGGCTTCCCTGGCCTTCACCATCTCCTGGAATTTGCTCAAACTCAACTCCACCTGGTCTGCTGTAGAGGTGTTAGTTTTTTATTTCAGTTGCAGATCATCTCCAACAAAAGGCCCAACCTCATCCTGAACAGCAAATTCTTCGACTCCTCCCATGGAACACAAGAAACCCACCTGGTTTTGAAATCTTAACTACCCAAGAACTTCCCACATCCTACTGGAAAGTCATCTTCTTGTTCTTACCCCCTTTTCTCGTTTTGAAAGAAACAAGCACTGTTTCCTTTGGCGTTTGGCATTCTGACAACTCTAGCATAATGTAGACTGGAATTATAAATTTAGTAGCTTAGTCTTTTTACCTTTTGAAATCCACAAATCTTCCATTTTAGAGTTTACAGGACTTAGGTATGAAAGAACATTCAAAGAGCTGGTCTCCAGAGGACCAGAGGTAAGCAAAGGTAGGCCACATGCTGCAATTGTAACTACAGAGATGGAGGATGAGAGAGCACACACCCCCTCGAGGGAGCTGGCAGCCACATCCTGAAGCAGACGGGATGCCCTGGAGTAAGGAACCTAGACTCTCTCCAGCACTCTTAATGGCAGCTCTGGATAATGTGCTAGTTCTACGCAAAGACTATGATCTGTGACTATTTTACTGTAAACAATAGCCACCCAAGTTCTTGTCAGCTGGGCAGTCAGGACTGCAAGGCGGCTGTGTGCTGACCTCTCGTAGTACAATCCTTCAACTCACGAGGCTGTCTTCTCCTGCTCAGTTTATATTCCAATCACTCCCTTGAAAATATGCTCCACCTCCTGGCTCCGTTCTCACCTCACTAATACTAACACTAATCCAGCCGTCATACCTCAACCTTAGTTAAAGAGAACTCTCCACGCCTCCAAGCAAACTGCTGAATGTGGCTGCAGAAAAAGAAAGTAATAGCAGTTCAACTGGTCTACCTTTAAAATACACCATTAATCCTCAAAGGGGCCTTTAACACTGTTAACTAATTGTAGTGTA
Organism: Muntiacus reevesi; assembly: GCF_963930625.1. Taxonomy (NCBI): domain Eukaryota; kingdom Metazoa; phylum Chordata; class Mammalia; order Artiodactyla; family Cervidae; genus Muntiacus; species Muntiacus reevesi. The sequence goes on along the minus strand of NC_089259.1, from coordinate 21,673,466 downwards.
TTTCCCTAGGAAGCCGTTCACTTTCCCAGAGCTTCTACTGCACTTTAGACTGCCCAACAAAAAATGGAATTTATGCTTTGAATAGACAGAAAACCAGATATAAGCATGAAGACTTGTTCTGTCACTTATTTTCTAAACATACTGGCTTGGATGGTCCGAGAATCCGTGCAGCTATTCCTTTGCCTTCATTGGTACAGTCCTCACCATCTTTCTTCAAAGGGGTTCCCTATTTCAAAAAAAAGAAAAAAAGGAAAGATAATTGAGATTAAAAAAAAAAACAACCCATACAAACCCCAAAGCAAAAACAAAACAAATGCAGACCCTTGCTGTGCTACCCTGAAGAAAGGACGTAACTTGGCAGGAGTATAAGGAGGGACCACAGCCCCAGTCCTGCCCTGGCTCATGATCCTGACGCAGTCCTCATCTCATAACATGTACAGAGGTTCAAGGAAACACGATACACACGGGCAGACAGAGGAGGAGAAATTATGTTCTAATTTTTTCACTGCACAGTAGGAGCAGCCAGAGACAGCTCCTGTATCTGATGCTCAAAGAATCAAAAACAGTACTTATATTACAGTTGAAAATAAGTAATAAGAAATGATGTTCTCTGTAAGTATTAAGTGTGATCGCTTATACCGACCTCACTCGAGACTGCTCTAATTAACAGATGAAAATAAGCTGACACCCTATTACAATGTGTCCCCCTAATAGTTTGTGTTCTAAGTGGTACATACTAGTTTGGAGCTGGTTTCCGGGTGGCCCCCAGTGATCCTCAGCTCCTACGTGTCCCTGTGCAGCTCCCTAAATGAGCAGGACTGACCCATGTAACAAACAGGATGTTCCAGAACTGAGGACATTTGACTCCCAAGGCTGAGCCATAACAGACAACACGGCCCCTGCTGGCCGTCTCCGGGACTATCTGCTCTGGTGGAAGTCAGCAGCATGTGGAGCTGAGAGGTATTCAAGCAGCACTACGGAAGAGGAACAAAGACCCCCCGCCTGCCAACCTCAACGCTAATTTGCTAGGTACCTGACTTACCTTGGAAGCTCAGGCTCACGCTCTAATCAACCAGATGACTGCAGCTTCATGAGAAACCCTGAGCCATAACCAAACAAACTAAGCTATTCCTAGATCCCTGGTTCAGAGAAACTGCATGAGACGCTAAACGGCTATTGTTTCAATCCAATAAGTTTTAAGGCTATTTGTCACACTGCAATTAAAAATACACCATTCTTTGAAAAAATTATTTCACAAAGAAATTTGAGGAACACTGGGTGACATAGTAAGTGTCTTTCTTGTGGGACTTCTCAGAGCCTTTATTATGCAATGTGATTCTCCAAAAAAGAGACACTACATGCAGGATTTCCCAAACACACTTTAGTGTGAAACTGTTTGAAGAATACTGAGAATCTGAGAAATAATCCTTTATTACATGTAAATCAGTGCTTCTAAAATACTTGCCAAAACAAGTCAAAACCAAATCACTCTCTTTTCTGTCTGGCTTGTTGTTCTGTATATTTTATAGAAATATTTTAATATAGCTTATGTATGAGCTTTCATTCAGTGGTAAATCTATGAATTATGTTGCTGACATAGTAAAATTCCTTTACTTTGTAGAAGCATCATCAAGTGGCATTTTCTTTAAATACCATAACTGTGCTAAATTTTATACAAAAAAGTTGCACATGTAGCCACACAAGTATGCTTACTGGGAAAATTCCATTGATGCGACTAGGTTTTCCTTTGGGATATGGATTTCCTGGGATTGTTCCACAAGAAGATATCATTGCATGAGGAGCTTTGCAGCCCCCTTTGAAAGCCTGTAACATAACAAAGAGTAGGATTGTTTAAAAAAAAAAAAATCAAATATACTCACAAAATTTAGTATTCTGGATATTGGGAAGCCCTGCTAAATAGGATGGATTAAGGAAGAGCATCATATTCAATCTGTTCATACAACAGTCAGCACTTCCACTGGTGAACATAACTAAAATTAGTAAGTAAAATCACTTCACTTAAATGGAATTATTTAAATGGTAATGTTTTTAACATCGCAACTAGTAGACTCCTACCCAAAGATCTCTTCACAATGGATTCTGTAAATTGTGTGCAAGGACTAAATACGACTGGGCTGCAGCTCCTAGGGGAACAGTTCATGCCCTCCTCAAGTAGGTTTCTAACCACTAACCCAGTTTCCACCTGTCAAAATCCTAAGAAATAACTACCTTGAATGACAAATCAAGTTTTCTAGACTTGGACAAGGATGACTTCTCCCACTATTAGAGATTTTAAATGAACAAACTGGAATTTAGCCTTATAATTATTCATCTTCTATCAGTTTGATGAAAATAAACTTGATGACAAATAAGTTCCTGGTGGTGGTTTAGTTGCTAGGTGGTGTGATTCTTGTGACCACATGGACGGTAGCCTGCCAGGCTCCTCTGTCCATGGGATTTTTCCAGGCAAGAATACTGGAATGGGTTTGCCATTTCCTTCTCCAGGGGATCTTCCCGACCCAAGGATCGAACCCAGGTCTCCCGCACTGCAGGCAGATTCTTTACTGTCTGAGTTAGTTCCTAAACACGTAAAGTTAAAGACAAATGCTTGGAGACATGGCAGAGCTCCCAAGGGACTGAGAATTAACAGCCCACGAGGCTCATACTGAGGCGCTTCTCACTCTCAAGCCACCTCTTCATCCTCCAGTGTCCCCCTCCCACCCCTACACCTCTAGTCCCCTGCCACAGACTGCAGCACTGTCATTATGAGCCCATCACAGAAGAGCAGGCTATTCATCAAGAGTCAGCACAGTAATAAGACTGGTGCAGTTTTCTTCATCAGCGCTCAGGAAAACCATGTGCCATTCATTTAGCAATCTTGAGGAAATTACCTGTTCAAGCACCCTCTTACACCGTTTCTTCTCAGACATATTTATCCTGAACAAATCTTCAATGGGACGAGAATTCTGTGCATCAACAATGTTTCTACCAAGGAAAAACAATTTAGCTTTTCATTTAAGAACCTGGACACACACATTTAATACACAGATATATGTGAGTAAGCTTTTTTCCATGATATAACAAGAAGAGTATGATTATTCAGTTTTGATTGATGAGTGTAAATAACATGTTTATATAAATATGGTAAATATAATAACTGAATGATGTTTATCTGGCTACTTGAAAGTAACAAAGTAATATTTCAAAAAAAAAAATCACTACTTTGAGATTCTTACAAATCTACCCTGTCAGTGTCAGGAGAGCTATTGGCAATAAAACAAACCCCTGTGCTAATTGCATAAAAATCAAGGTTGATCTAAAAATGAAGTTTTATCTTATGTTTTATTTTAAATTTGTGCTTTTGTGGTCATTTATAAATATATTCGGGACTTAAAAACTGCATGTGCTGTAATTAAGTAGCAATTTATAGACTTTCATAAATACTTATAGGAGAGTAGGTTCCTTTTCTCTATCATTCATTTCTCAAATTTATTTTACAATCATTTCTCAAGTGCTGTGCTGGGTGTTTTGAATCTTATTGTATTTAAAATCTTCATCCCTACCACGTAATAAGATCCTTATTTTCACAACTGAGGAAAATAAGATCCAGAGAGAATAAGTGTATGTTAAGCAAAAAAATATAGTCAGAATGTGGAAAACCCATCTAACCATAAGTCCTCTGGATTTATCAACAAGCTTTTCAAGTTATTCTGAGTGGGAAGGCAAAGCAAGTCACTGATATGCAGACAAATCAAAATAATTAAACTCAATAAGCCCCACTAATTTTACAAGTTTATAATCATGTGTAATGAGCACACTAGCTACTTAGATATAAGAATTCAGCTCTATGCTTTCATACATTTTATTAGTTCTGGTTACCAATATAATTCTAACACATTAACATACACTAATGAGTTAAAAGATGTTTGAAAAGTTTTCCAAATTTTTCTCTGAGTAAAAAGAAAAAGAAATACTTACGAAGCTAACAGTTCAAGAGCAACTAGTTTGTCTTTACTGAAGGTGAAACAGTTGAGTATATTGACCACTTCTCCTGGGTGAACAGCCACCATTTTCTATTAATAAAAAAAAAATTTTACTTTCAACATGAGAAATTTTCATGCCAGAAACTGCCTTTTGGGGATGGGGGGTAGTATAATTAAATGTTCTTAATATAAATATTTGAGATGAAAGCTGCTTCATCAAAAGTAAGCCCTAACAACTATGTGGATTAAAACTAGGCTTTTTTCAATATAACTACTTTACTTGAAGAACTAAGTTCTCCTATGTGCTCTTTCTTATCCACATCTCTCAATATGCTCACCTATAGAAAAAAAATTACATATTCTACTTTCCTCAGAAAGGCTATATAAAAAGAGGCTATTTACAAATAAGGGAGACACATTGCTTGAAAAGTTAGAAAAAAATCCTAAGTCCTCAGTCAGAGTGCTACGTTATGTCACAATCAGCACGTCTAGTGAAGTCCATGGTGCTGAATAGTGTTATTAAAAAAAGGTACTCCAATCACATGATTAGGGGAAAGATGGGTTAAATATTAACAGGTTCTTTTACTGCAGAACCTCTAAGAAAGTTAATGTACATTGTGACACTCGAGGATTATATGGACTGTTACATAATTTAATATTTGTCTAGGATACCTATGTTTTTGAAAAGCAGGTCAATTTATATATGTATGTTAGCAGTGGAGGAAATTCAAAATCAAAGTCAATATAAGATTAGTTAGAATCAACTGATCAACCGAAGTTGTTTTTAAACACTATTAACCTTGTATCACCAAAAGAATTGGTAAAACTGCATGCCCCCTTACATGTTTGTAAACTGACATCTAAAAGTTTTATCGGAAGGCTACACATCTGCAAAAGATTGATTTCCTTATATGTAACTTTATTATATATTTCTGAAGACCTTGGATCTACTGCTCTAGCTCATTTATGAAAATGTCCAGAACGGAACCTAATCGTCAAAGTCAGTCTTCAGTATGAACAGTCAAATCAGACTTCCTTTGTCTGTAGGTGCATGAAGGTGTGCCTGTGCAGCCTTCGCACTTCTGAGTTTTGATTCTAAGGTGGGTGGATAGGCAAGCTGGCTTCAGAGCTTTGTCATGAGTTCGCTGTTCTGATAAGAAGCCAAGGTCCCCAACAGTAGCTTTTTTACAGAGCTCTCTGCTTTGCTCTCCTTTTCTTTGGTCCTTAGAGAAAGATTTTTCAACCACTGCTGATAGGTGAATGAGTGAGACAATCTTTTCTTTTTTTAAATAAAGAAAGAAAAAAGCAATTGTTAAAGAGAAGAAGCACTAACAGACCCAGACACTTTCTTAAGCAAATTAGTTTAGGAAGCTAAGGCTCTGTATGTGCATGCGTGCTCACTCAGTGGTGCTGACTCTTTGTGACTCCATGGACTGTAGCCCTCCAGGCCCTTCTGTCCATGGGATTTTCCAGGCAAGAAAACTGGAGTGGGTTGCCACGCCCTCCTCCACGGGATCTTTCAACCCAGGAATCAAACCAGCTTCTCCTGCACTGGCACGCGGATTCTTTACCACTAAGCCATCTGGGAATCCCTCAAGATCAGCAGATTTCTTTAAAGCTATCAGCGCCTGATACTCCCAGGAAGACCCTCTATGCAGTCAGACCCCATGTGACTTCGGAGCCTCTGAAAATCTGGGATCTAGCACTGTGCCATCCATATGGTAGCCACTAGACATGTTGCTTGCTTACATTAAAATCAAACAACACCTTAAAAATACCATTCCTCAGACAGATGACACATTTCAAGGGCACAAAAACCACAGGTAGCCAGTGGTTACCATATTGGATAGAGCAGATTCAAAACACTTGTATTGTCACTGAAAGGACATTTGGACAGGATTGGTCTAAAAAAATGTAGGCGTAGATCAGTCTGACTATTCTTCTAAGACTAAATACAGGAAAGTAAAGACACATAAAAACGGAAGTAAATAAAAATACTTCTAAATTTGAATCCTATGTTTTGCTTGCCTATAAATATTTTCTACTCCAATCTGCCAATTAGAACTCTGTACAATAGTACAGTACACATGATTGAAATTTATAATTTGGGAAGCTTTAATGTTTTTAACATAGTCATTTTTAAATAAAGTATAAAGGAATTTAGTGCCTGCAACTAAAGCAAACAAATTGCAACTTGAGATGAATTACAGAAAACGAGGGGAGAATTCAAAATACTTAAAATTCTACATTCTAAGGAAAAGTAAATTACTTACGTGCTGTAATGCTTTCATTGCCTTCAACTGAGGCTCAGCCCAGGAGAAGTATCTCAGTAAATCAACCACCTGAAAAGCAAAGAACTAATTTAGCTCTACTGACAACGTGTTTGCAAACATTTTAACAAGATTTATTTCCGTACTCTGAATTGCTATTCAAAGTGTGCTGCTGGGGCCCAGATGACGAGGCATAAGCATGACACCAGTTTAGACTGTGAGACGGAGTAGCCACGTGCAGCTACGTACACTTAAATCAACTGAAACCAAATCAAAGAGAAAACTCAGTTCCTTACTGGCATAAGCCACATGATAAGGGAGGGCTCAACAGCCGTGTGAAGCTGGTAGCTACCAACATGGTTAGTGTAGAGAGAAAGCATTTCCACCATTACAGAAAGTCTTGGACAGCACCGGTCTAGAAGTAAAGTAATGTATAAGGTAGGGGAAGAAAGTACCTGGAGAAAAGGAAAGTTGGAAAAGTACTAGATGGACATAAAATGTTTGCTTAGGAATATACAGTATGAGTGGAAAGCTTTCAAACATTTAGTGAAGAATGACAGTCTTAATCATAGAAAAAGGTCTTCAGTGGTGTGGTCTAGTGGTGGTCGTCCACTGACTTCTACTCTCTCAGATCTGGAGGGCATACTATTCTGACTTAGACCACAGATCTTTTCTCTAAAAAGGTAAGAATTGCCCTGAATCACGCCAGCAGCTTCTAAATGCCAAGTCACTTTGAGAGCCCAGCCAGCCAGGTGCTCTCCTACCACCACCAGCCGAGTTCAAGTGAATGAGGGAAAAACCATGCCACGGCTGGGGAGAGGCGAGCAGCGACCACAGCGATGCCGTCTCCGAGGGGCCACCGCCACCAGGTTCACTGCCTCAAGGACACCCCAAAAGGGACAACAACAAAGACTCGAGATGAGAGGGTACTAAAATCCGGGTTAATGAATTATTTTACTCTGAGGTCCTCAAAATGTTATGGGTTCAATTATTCCACAAAGCAAAGTTAACACTAAAAAATGGGGTGGTATGTAAAGAAGAGTAAAAATACTTCTCACTCCTCACAGAGATACATAAGTAGCAAACAGTTATTGTGTGTACTTTCTATCCAACTTGGTAAGAGAGTATGCCCTTACTTTTATGGGAATAATGTTTTTACTATGGGACTACACCAACTATAAAACTTTATAAACTATCATGTATGATACAGGATGGGAGATATTCATTATAATAAGTAGGCTTATAAGATCACACTTAGGAAGTAGCTTGATAAGATTTTTCATGACTGTAGCAAAGTCATTAAATTTCTACTATGGGAAGTTTTCTGCAAAATCTCACATGTATACACAGAAACACATACAAGAGAAGGAAAGAAAAGCTATCAGCTACGTGAAATTACAAATATTCCTGAAGTATTTAAGTTTAAAAAGAAAAGCATTGTGAAAAGTTATGAGACATCTGGAAACCACTCATTAAACAGGTAGCAACATGTGCAAATCACAGAGTAGCTCTCAGGAATTTAGGAGACAGAACTACAGGCTTAATGTTATTCTCGTTTTGAAAGTCTTGAGAAAGAGACGAAAAGTTGGGGCATTTACTTACTAACTCAATCTACAGTTTCATTCACTGTCTACCTTACTCACATTCCCACTGTTTCCCAGAACTGTTCTCCAGATGTACATTTCTATTTCTGCTTCATATCTCTATCAAGTATTTTCCAGTATTCCTTGGAAATCCAGCTTTCTCTGCATGTGTATATATAAATGCAAACCTATTTTTCAAAATCAGCAAACTCCCTGTAAAATTGGGTGAAAGTTTCCACTAAACGATCCCACTGATAATATTAGTCTTCTGGAAGATACAGATACTACTTATTAGATGCTATTTTTTTTTCTTATTTGTGGCTTCACATAAGAACATATATCACCATTTGTTCCAAGTTGTATAAACTGTAGTGAATACTGCAATTACTGACTCATAAACATTGTATAATTTTGGGTATGTTAACTATTAGAAGTTTACAGACATATGATACTATGCCCAGAATATAAACACTTTGAACTGTGTTTTTCAGACACTGCATTTTAAAATCATGTTAGCATATGATACCATGATGAAAAGTGGGTATGCTTATAAAATATGCCACTATAAATTATGTAAAGTTTTCTGTTAAAACTGAAAGCTTCTAAAGTTCCTGAATAAACAGAGCAACAAAGTAAAAGTAATTCTGAACCTGACCAGTAGGTAAATAAGCAAAGGCACTAATCAGAACATCACTGTTAAAAAAAAAAAAAAAAAAAAGCTTTTGCTTAAATAAATAAAAGAATACCTGTTCACTAGAGAAATATCCATGTACATATTCAATCGCTTTTAATTTGTACTCTGTCAAAACAGCCTAAAAACACAGAAAAACAGAATAAATATATGTAAGCAGAACAGCAATATGCATACATGAAAACTGCCTATGCAACTCAAACAGCAGCAGATCTGTAGCCCAGGGATAAAGAGGCTGATAAAGTCACCATGGTGATGTGACATTCTATCTTTGGGGTTCCATGCTTTTAGGGATACAATTAGACACCAGGAAAACCCCTGGCCTCCCTACTCACTCCTACAAAGGAAGGGAACAGAATTGTAACAGATAAGATTTTACATTAATAGAAATTAAGTATTCCTGTATAAGTGACTGCAGTTTTAAGTCACCCCAATTCAACCAAACCATCATTTTTAAGGTTAAATGTACTAGCAACTACTCATTCAGCAGATAGATACTTATTGCGCACCTATAGCGCACCTGACTGATAGAGAAACATGGGTAAAACAAGGTCTAGTCCAGGCTCTCAGCATTTCTACTGAGATGTGAACCCAGAAGCCAACCTGTGTGCCTGCCACTAACTGGCAGTGTGGTCTCTGGGAGCTATTTTAATTGTCCCGAGAGGCTCTTCACCCACAAAAGGGAACACCAATCACTACCCACCTCAGGATTAAAATAGTCAAGAGTAAATGTGACGCAAGTTCAGAGAGAAGTTCGTGGCCTTGACCCAGCACCATCTGGAGCCACAGGAAATCATGTATGATTCTCCTGGCAACTATATGCTAAGCTTAGAGATGGAAATACCAGACTATCACAATCTGCTAACAACCACTCATTAAAAATCTACTAATCCCCTTTGTACAGTGCCAGATCATAACTAGATTTACGGGAGGGGTCACTTTCTAGTACACAGAAATATGGACAGTACTAGTATATAGTACCTTCTAGTATATAGAAATATGGTCAATCATATTCCGCTCCCCCCGCCCAAAATCAACTAATCCCTTTGCATTCATTCCAGAACAATCATAATTGTACTTTCTACATGCATCATGCTGCTAGAACACCATCACCAGTCAACACAGAAACATGCAGGGAGCTTCAGTAGTTGAATTTCATGAAAAAAGGGAAGGGAATGGGATTCTGGATAATGTACTCTTGGGAGTTTATTATTGCCACTATTGGACACAATCAGAAGCAAGTTTCTGGCCCAAATCCTGGACTGTGTTGATGCCAAGTCATGTCTTAATTCTTTCATCAGCACCTGAGAGACCCAGCTGTATCCCCAGGCACAACACCACAGCTTGGAGTCAGATCCCTGACCTTGAACACTGAACCCTCTCCCTCATCAGCTGGGTCACTTTGAGCTGGCCAGTTAACCTCCAGAGACGAGACTTGCCATCTGTAAAACCAAGGGTATAGAGCCTACACCTGGAGAGCTATTAGGCGGATTAAGTCAGGGAACACATGGAGAAAGTGCTTAAAACAGGCACACTCTCTAAGTGCCGAATAATGAATATTATTATTAGCCTCTTCTTAGAAAGCAGGTTACATAGTGCCTTCCCCCCTCTGTTCTTCTTCCTATTTCTTTTTCTAGTGTCTTCTTACATGCCTTTGTTTTTAAATGACAATACTGACAGCTAGTATTACCTACAGACATAATGACACTCAGGAAGAGATTGCCTGGTTTAAACTGACTTACATTTACAAAGTCTGAGAGCAATTTTGAAAAGCCAACAGTAACTCTCATACTTAGATACACCATACTGTCATCCTATTTTAATAACCTAGTACTATGTTGATGTATCTAATTATTTGGCACAGGCAGAAAAAGATTTCATCTTGATTTCAGACCAGAAATAAGGGACTTATGTTATGAATTTGACTTTAATCTCTAGAAAAGTTTCTATCCCTTTCATTAGTATTTACCATGTCATCTTTCCACAATTTAGCAGGGAGAGAATATACAAATCGACACCCTAGAGCTTCCAAAAGAAATCAACTCCTCTCCCTGAGCAAATTGTTGTTAAACAGTAGTTTAACATCAGCTCATTAACAAACTGTGGCAAATTCTAAGTATGTACTGAACAGGCTGACATTTTATTGCAGATTTTCATTGGGCAAATTGGATTTGCAAAAGCAGAAATTTTATTTTGATTCAAAAAAAGAATACTCAATAGCATTACAAATGTAAACTAACAAGCAAATTTGAAAAAAAAATTTACAAAGGATGAAGGAAAACAGAATTTTGCTTTATACAGAATGAAGAAAAACAGGCAATTTTATTAATAATTTCATAAGCTGAAATAAATAATAATCACCAGTGCACAAGGTAACAAGTCTTTCCACTTCAATCAAGGGTCTTGAAAATATGAAAATGGCAAGGAAACAGCCCTGAAATTCTAAGCAAAGGACCCTGTATTAACATACGAATAGTTAGTCTTTTCAGGTTTAATTTTGTAAAGGCTTAACTTTTTGCACTTAAAATACTGTTAAGCCTCAAGGTTACATTCCAATTTTTTTTTATTTTTTGCTGTCTACTGGGATGTAGGCTACCTACAATAGTTTCAAAACGAAGCAAAAACCTGGCAAGCAGAAGAAAAAAAGCTTTGAAATGCAAGTTACTGAAGCCATTCCTAAGAATCTGCCTTTAAGCTTAATGTCACACTTTTTATTAGGATACTAACTTTGTCCCGCGAGGCAACAAATACAGTCTTACAAACTTAAAAATCCTGTCATCATAACCACCGTTAAAGGAACTTTTTACATATTTCTAGTTTTCAGTCATTCTTAATCTTACTGAAAGATGAGGAAATCGCTTAGAAATACGAAATCACTTATCCAAAATTACAGTGATTCAAGATTTGTAGGGCGGGCTTGGGAACCGAGGGCTCTGAACATAAGCTCCGCAATACCGGTCTGATTCTCAAGCAGTTGAGTTAGCAAAAAATCTCCGTTTTGTATCGTGAAATGTATCAAGATATAAACTCCTACATTAGACGTTAAAATTCCAACCAGTTTTGCAATCCTCAAATTCGTATTTTACACAATCTGCTCGGGGTCCCCCAAACAGAACATGAGATCATGAGAATTCGTAACTCAAAGATTGAAGGAATTAAGTGCAATTACCTTTCTAATTTCATCCAGCACCATTTCAAAGGACTTTTTGTCCATCTTGACTACTATCTCGAAGAGGTTTTAACCAGTTACAGTTTCAATTACAAAACGTTCATCCCCGGTCCGCTCCGAGAGTAAAAAATGTTCCCAGCCAAGGAGAAAGACTCAAGGAGCAGGAGGAAGGATGCGCCAAGAGGTAGAGGACTTCAAAGTCTGCAAAAATTTCTAAAAATGGGGACTTATAAAAACTTTTTATTAAAAAACAAAACAAAACCCGTCAGGCTTCCCCGGCTTTTTTACACAAAGCTTCAGGACCGCTTGGGGAAGAGCCGGGTCCTCTGAGTCCCGCAGAGAAAACCCGGCGTTCGGTGGCCGGAGGCAGAGCGTCTGTCCCCGCAGAGCAAGGCCAGAAGCCGCCAGAGGAAGATCGGGGAAGCCGCCTTCCCGGGTGCAGCGGCCCGAAAAGCAGAGGCACCCGCGCCCCGAATCCTGTGGCCGGCGAGGAGGGAGGCACCGGCTTCTCGGCCCGCACCAGCGTCTCGGCTGCCCCTCACCGCCGCGAAGCTGGCCTCATGGCCCGGCTCTCGCTCACTCCCCGCAGCTACCGCCGGACTCCTGGGTCCCGCAGCCCGGGCAGCGGCGGCCTGGCCGGCTCTTTGTTACCATCTGCCACCGCTTCCGGGAGCGGGCCGGCGGCCGGCGAGCAACGGGAGCCGGGCGAAGGGGGTCACGGTCTCGGGTAGGGGGGCTCCCGAACACCGCAGCGCCAACAGCGCCGGGAGCGCTTCCTGGTTACCCCCACGGCTTCCCCCGGCTCGTGGGGGACCTTCGATGGAGCCCGTCGCGCCCGAGTCAACTCAACTCTGCGCCGCCAGATTAGGCCCCTCTCTCCAGAGAGCCCAAGAAGGGGTCCTGGTGTGGGAATGTAGGTGTCCCTGTCAGATGCCTGTAGGTCTCGGAATTGGATACGGTAGAAGTCCTTACCCAAAGCCTGGAAGTTATTTTTGAAGGGTCATGCCCTTAATTCTAGAGTTTGATTGTGCTCGTTTTTGATTGGTAAGTCCAAATTTAAAAGAATGTACGTCGAGTGGTTAAGGCATATCCACGGGCACCCCGATTTTGCTGGACTGGAGAGGTCCACCGCTTGGATGGGCGGAAGGGCGGTCACGTGGTAAGCCCGGGGCTTGTGACGTGGAGGTGGGGAGGGAACGCGCTGGGAATGCGGAATCCCAGTGGGGACTGTGTTTCGCTGTGATGTCCCGTGGTTTCTGGTTCTGAAACCTCGGGCACCCGGGGTAGGCGCTTTGGAGCTAAGAGCTCACTGCCGCGACGAACTGCGAGGACCTGAGACTGTCCTCCGGCCCCCAGCCGCCCGCCAGTCCTGCCTCGCCAGTCTTCCCGTCCGGTCATGACGAGATTCTGGGTCTGCATAGCCGGCGCTGGCTTCTTCCTAGCGCTTCTGGTTTTGCATTCGCGGTTCTGTGCCTCTCGGGTGAGCTGGATGGTTAGGAAATGGCTTCTCGGGTAGCAGCACTCTTGGGAGGTGGTCTTGGGATGGAGATGGAGCTGGTTCTCTCACTGGCTGGTCTCAAAACTGCACCTGAGGCCGAACCGCCGACGAGTTGCCTCTTGGCGTTGAAAAGTTTGTAAAGTGGTGTGTGTGTTCGGTTGGGTCTCACTCTTTGCGACCTCATGGACTGTAGCCAGCTGGGCTCCTCCGTCCTTGGGATTCTCCAGGCAAGAATACTGGAGTGGGTTGCCATGTCCTCCTTTAGGGGATCTTCCCCACACAGGGAGAGAACCTTGGTCTCAGGCATTGCAGACAAGATTCTTTACAGTCTGAGCCTCCAGGCAAGTACACTGTCAGTTTCCTTATTTTCTCTTCCTCCCCAGCTCCCACCACATCTGCACTTGGCTTTTAAAGTTTCCTGGAGAGCTGAGGAGATTCTTTACCGGCTGGATGTGGATTGGCCGAAGTATTCAGAATACTTCACTGGAGCAACATTTTGTGTTGGAGTTGACTCCCTCAACGGATTGGTTTATGTAGCCCAGGTAAGTAAAACTGGGATTTTTGTTTTTAAAGTTATGAACGCAAAGAAAACAGCTTTCCTATGTTACTGTACCAAGTATCTGTGTACGTTTATGTTACGCCAATTGTGGAATTTGTTTTTTTTAGTTAAAGTTAGTGTTTTGGTTTTGAGCTTGATAGGGGTTAATATTGTTTGGTTTTGTAAACATTACATCATATCTTGGTTAACCTTTGACTTCTGTTTCTCCTTGTGAAAATAATGATTGCTTCCTTAAAATTGATCATATCTAAGCAGTTATTTTTGTATACCTTCAGAGAGGGGATAACATCCCAAAGGTATTAGTGTTCACAGAGGATGGATATTTCCTACGAGCCTGGAATTATACAGTTGACACACCTCATGGTATATTTGCAGCCAGTACACCACAGGAAAAATCCGTCTGGATCACGGATGTAGGAAGTGGTATGTGTAGTAATCTCTCTTAAATTATCTTGCTAGAAACCTCCTCTTTGCCCATGTTCTTGCTTGTCCATTTTGAAATCAGAGTGGCTGAATCTATTTGTAATTTCTTCAGTGATTTGTGAAATTGCCTTTCTAAATTTTTATATTGTAGTTATGTGTAATTGAGACATTTAACAAGGAGGCTATCATTATTGTGATCTTTCCTTTAACTTGTCACAGGACTTTTGCCTGTTAAAATATCAGTTGCTCTTCTTAGACTACTTCTGTGAAGGCAAATAAATTGGTAGTCTCTAAAAGCTTATAAATGGGGTCTTTGCCTGTTGTTTCCCTTTACCACTTGTCTGAGAGATTTTGCTGAGAAACCAGAACTGCATTCTTGCCCAGAGTGCAAAATTTGCGGAAACTGCTGGTGGTGTGAATGCTTCTGAAGTCCTACTGACTTTAGCATGTCTGAAACCTTTCCATTAAATAATTTTATTAGAGTGTGCAGGTGGTGCTAGTGGTAAAGAACCCAGCTGTCATTGCAGGAGACGTAAGAGACTTGGGTTTGATCCCTAAGGTGGGAAGATCCCCTGGGGGAGGACATGGCAACCCACTCCAGTATTCTTGTCTGGAGAATCTCAGGGACCAGGGAGCCTGGCGAGCTACAGTCGATAAGAGTTGCAGAGAGTCAGACACGAAGTGACCTAGGAAGAAGTGACCTAGGACAGACGCATGCTGCCAGAGTAAGCACAGTTGAAGTTAAAACTGTGAGATAAGTGTTCAGAGAGAGCTGTTTGCCTGTGCTTGTGATTTAAGATAAGATGATTCAAGAGATAACCTGGTATTATTATTTCAGGATCTCAAGAAAGAAAGAGATCGTAAAGAAAATATTTCTAGTCTTGTACCAGATAAGTTCATGGCTTGAAGGTCATTCTGTTTCCCCACTTGGGGCTAATTCAGATACCATTTTGGAATTAAAGAGGTCTCAGGTTTTGTGAAAGGTGCACTAACCATATCTGTTCTCAGTACCCAGATTTCTGAGCCTCAGTCCGTGAGTCCTTTATTTCAAGCTATATTTTGGATGGTAAGATTTTGGTTAAATCAGAAAATCTAGGTTACTTCTGAGCTCATTGTTAGACCTTACTGAAGTTTGACTATTTTTGCTTTTTTTTTTTTTCCTTCTCGGGATTCACAGTTAAAAGGAGGCCTTTACTTTTTACTTCCTTCCATTCATGTGATCCTTTTTTATAAAATACTTCACTGGTTCCCAGAAATAAAAAGAACACACGTTTTGCTTTCATTCTTTCCATTATAGCTTGTTTTTCCATGCACAGATCTGAAGACAGTTTTTCTATTTCTTCCTATATTTCAAAGTATAAATGCTCTTTTGTTAAAACATGGCTACATGTTAGCCATTTTTAAAGAAACACTATCTACTGGTATCTTTTTTCCAATTCCTTAGAGACTTTGAAGTTTGTCTTCTTTACTGTTTTGCTCTCTTAATTATTGCTACAAAGTTGAGCTCAAGTCTCCAAAACAAGTATAATAATAAATTGTCGAGATAGGATGTAATGCAAGCTGATTCCCATTGTTTCCAGTTTGTCATTTGAATGCCTTACCAGTTAGTTGGTCTTGATATGCCTTCAGGTTGGCTTCTGTTAACTGCTTTATGTTTTTTCCTTCTTTATTAATATTCCAGTTTATGCTTTGCTTGTAAGATTATTTTAACTCTATGGAAAGATTTATTCCTTATTTAGGAAAGAAAAGTTAATGGGTTAAATTTTGTATTTGTTTCCACTTGGAGAAAATGTGGCTTTAAAAAAGGCAGTATTGTTATAAGCCAATGTTACTTCAATTAAAAAAAAACCTTTAAAAATTAACACGAAAATAGATATATGTGTCTATCATAAAGAACTTTTTCATTGAGCTACTGAAACTGGAGATGTGCCCATGAGTAACTGAAATAACAGTTTTCAAACATAAGTTGTTCAAATTCTTCTTGATTTTCTTATGATTCCTTTTTCTTTTTAAATTTTACACCTGAGTCTAGTTGATTAACAATGTTCTGTTAGTTTCAGGTGTATAGCAAAGTGATTCAGTTATATGTATAGATGTGTTTTGATTTTGTTGTCCAAATAATGTTTATTGAAAGTCATAAGATAAAAAAAGAAAGTGATGTACCAATACTTTTACATCATGAGCCTTCTGTTGTAGGAGTCAGTTCTCTTTGGTTGTATTTATTTTATTTAGAATCTAATTATTTTTGAGTACATGAGATTCTAATTTGTGAATAGATTTGGCTATAACTAATGAAGCTTTGTTGCTTGTCAAATATAATATATTTAATTATTAGCGTTTAAGCTTTTTATTGCTGCTTAATTTTGTCAAATTTTTTGCTCTCAGCTTACTTGAAAAATGTAAATGTTTGTGCAGTGGTTATATTTGTAAAATATGCATGTTTGTCTTTATAGGATTCTATGGTCATACTATTAAAAAATACAATTCCTTTGGTGATCTTGTTCAAGTTTTGGGGACCCCAGGCAAAAAAGGCACTGGTTTGAACCCCCTGCAGTTTGATAACCCTGCGGAATTACATGTAGAAGACACAGGAGATATTTACATTGTGGATGGAGATGGAGGGTTGAATAACAGGTTGATCAAATTGTCCCAAGGTGCGTGGCTTAGTTTTGTGTGGTGTTCTAAGAGTATCACTCAGTTAGTTGGGTCTAATTTGTCTGCTGCTCAGCAGAACTTCAGTCAGTGCCTCTGTCTTCACATTTCCTTCTCTGTGTGTCCCTGTGTCTTCACACCACCTCCCCTTTCTCTTATAAGGGCGCTAGTCACTGGGTCCACTCTAGATCCAGTTATCTCCACCTCAAGATCCTTAACTGTATCTGCAAAGGTCCGGTTTCCAATAAGGTCACATTCACAGCTTTTGGAGATTTGAAACTTGGGCATGTCTCTTTTTTGGAGGGGTGGGGGCGAGAGGGACATCTTCAGTACGATACAGGGGCATTAAAAATGGCCACCTATGAAATCGTAATTTGTAAGCTCAGAGACAAGGTAATACCAAATAACATATTATGAGGGGGAACCAGTTTGAAGGAGAGGTTGGCATGAACCGTAAACAATGATATTTGAGTTATGAAAAATTTAAGTGGAGACAGCCATTGAAGAAGCAGATTAATTGCTTGAAACAGATAAGGAATTTTTTTATTTAAAGCATATAGATTAGACAAATTTACATAAACAGAAAGCCAGGAAGGCATAATCAGCTCAGGGTGTAATTGAATAGTTTGTAACTCATGACATGCAGCATAACAATGCTAATGCATAAGGTATTCTACGTGTTGTACTGACCAGATGTGTTTACTATTTATAGATTTCATGATCCTTTGGCTGCATGGAGAAAATGGAACAGGGCCTGCTAAGTTCAACATACCCCACAGTGTTACAGTGGATTCCACTGGCCGGGTAGATATATGGTCTGATCTCTGTGTCTAGACTGATTATATGGAGCGGGGCATGTATCAATATATACAGATCTTGGTGTACATATGCCTGTCTGCACACCTGGATGTGTGTGTATGTTAGTGAATGTGTGTATCTCAGGGTGTCTGGGCAGTTCCTCCGGGACTGGGTATACCCACTTACTCTCTTACATACCTCTGCAGCCCTGGTCACATGTCACTAAAAACCATTTCACTGAGACTTCCCTGGCCATCCAGTGGTTACCCCTCCATGCCTCCAATACAGGGGTTGCAGACTCAACCCCTGGTTGGGGAACTGGGATCCTGCATGCTGTGTGGGGCAGTCAGAAGATGAAGAAGAAAACAAAACCAAAAAACAAAATCCATTTTACTGTATGTATGCTGTGGATTGTATACATCAAACCCAGTACACTGAATGTCACTTAGAGCCAGTCTACCTTCCTGTATTACAGTAACAGTTTCCTGAAGAGCTCAGGATAGCCTGTCGCAAACCTAAATGAAACCTACTGTTATCATGCTTTATATGTCACTGAAATCTCTCAAGCTTCGTCTTTAAGTGCTTTGGCACTTTGGACAAACCCTTGTAAATAGGGTGGAAGTTTAAGGATGCGGTACGAATAAACAGCTGGCTTCCCACTGGTCTCAGCCCCTAAAGACGCGGCCTGCTTTCCCACATCTCGGTCTTGTTGGCTGACCCAGGAACCATGAGGTTGTAGGGACTCAGTGAACGCTTGTTAGAGGAGTGGGTGAATGACTGCTCCTCAGTGTCTCCTGATCTCCTGCATCACAGTGGAGTAGTCCAGCTGTTGAGCTAGCCAGATCCTTAGTGTAGTAGCCAGAACATGCTGGGCTTTGGGTCAAGGCCACATGTGGCTTTCCTGCCTATGTAAGTTCAGTCCAAAGTATTTAACCTTTCTGCAGTTGAATTTCTTATCTGAAAATGGGGCTTTAACATGCTCTCCTTTGGGGTCCTCTAAGTCCTCAATGGGAGTGCTTATGAAACTCATGAAAACAGTCATTCTCTCCCCCTCTTCTTTTTTCTTTTCATTATGATGTGGACATTCTCCAGCACCATCTTTCTGCGTTCGCAGGTGTGGGTGGCTGACCGAGGCAATAAAAGACTTCAAGTGTTTGATAAAGACACCGGGGACTGGTTAGGAGAGTGGAATAACTGTTTCTCAGAAGAAGGGCCTTCTGCAGTCAGGTAATTGTTTCTTTTTGTCTTTAAATGCTTGTCTGATTTGGTTCCTGTTAGTTTTTCTGAAGAGCTAGCTGAAAGTTTAAAATATTTGTTGTGAATTTTAAACAGGGAAAAGGGGGAAGGAAAGAAGTACTCAGAGAACATGTAATCACGTTTCAGATCCCAGGCAGAGCGCTCAGTCACTTCAGTCGTGTCTGACTCTTTCCGACCCTATGGACTGTAGCCCACCAGGCTCCTCTGTCCTGCAGGCGAGAATAGAGGATCAGGTTGCTGTGCTCTCCTGCAAGGGACCTTCTGACCCAGGGATAGAACCCTTGTCCCTCCCAGCTCCTGTATTGGCAGGCGGGCTCTTTACCACTAGCGCCAACTAGGAAGCCCCTTGCCCAGGCCGAGTGCGGGGGAGCTTCCCTGCTGTGGGTTCCACATGTTTTGAGAGAGTAAAGGCTGGCCCTTCTTGCAGCCTCTGCCTTTGAGGTGCAGTGTATTTTTAAACATAGAATAAAAAGTAAAACCTCAAGTCTATGCCCAGCCTGACACCAATTCTCCATTATTTTCTGCATTAGTTTTTTGGTGTGTTATTTTTAACACTCTGTTCAGTGTTACGTGGCAACCTGGATGGAAGGAGAATTTGGGGGAGAATGGATACATGGATGTAAATGGCTGAATCCTTTCTCTGCCCACCTGAAACTACCACAACATTGTTAATCGGCTATACTGCAGTGTAAAATAAAAAGTTTTAAAAAAAGTAATAACCTAATCTTTGGCTAAGTCTATCATCACAAATCTCTTGTTCCCTCAGGGGCAGAGTCAGATCAATTTTAAATGTCCTTTAAAAGAACCCTTCAACATGCGGGTCCTTGTACAGCGTATTATACAAGATATGATATTGTAGGAATACATACCCGTACTGGAAAAATGAGCTTTTATGTTAGTTTTGCACAGTTTGATGGTGTGATATCTCCTCCTCAGGTTTACTCCTGATGGGAAATATGTGGTCGTGGCCCAGCTGAATCTGAGCCGGCTCTTAATCCTGGCGGCGCCCCCGGTAGGAAACATCGGCGACTGCTCTGTGGTTAGCACGATCCAGCTGGCCGATCAGGTCTCCCCGCATCTCTTAGAAGTCAGCAGGGAGACCGGAGCCATCTACGTAGCTGAAATCGGTGCAAAGCAAGTGCAAAAATACATCCCCATGAATAAGTATTTCTCTTGATTCAGTTCATAACTGTTGGTTTCTTATTCTTGAGGTTTTTCAGTTGGAAGTTCAGATCCTCAGATTCTCAAATTTGCTGTTAAATACTCTCAACTGATGTTGGGGCACAAGGATTTGTTTCTTTATTTTTGTCTGACCCCGTGTCAGAGAGATGCATGTTTTTATATTGATCTGAACCAGGTTGTGGGGCATTCTTGTGACTTAGTTCCACTTGCGAGTGTACAAGGATGTTTTAAAGAAATGTGAATAGGATGGGAAAGAGGGACTAAGGTGATAACCCAGTAATTTGCACTCTAGACTCATTTGCCTTGGAGGGGAAGCAGAGAAATTAAGATGGGTTTGCAGCATAATTTATTGAATATCATTTAAGCAGTGCAAACTTTCTCTTTATTTGTGTCATAAACAATGAACTGCTTGAGAGATGGGATCTTGATTAATGAGAACCCACAGGGCACCGGGCCCTGAAGACACAGATGTGAAGAGGCAGGGTGACCTGCGTACCCCTGAGTAGCTTACAGCCCACACGGCCTGGTGACAGTGGCACATGTGTGATTGGACTTCTGGAAGGAGGAGCCGCAGGTCTGCGCTCAGGAGTCTCTGCAGGGGAATCAGTTTCAGCTCCAACTTGAAAAACTGAGGAGGAGAAAACCACGTGGTTCGGGTCGAGAAGTTATGAAAAATCGCACCCTTGCTGTGAACCTCAGCAGGCTTTTTTTAAAGGCCCAACTTGGCTTTGGTTGTTTAGCTCAGGGGTCCCCAACCTTTGGGCCATGGGCAGGTTGGTACTGCCTGTCAGATCAGCAGCAGCACTAGGTTAGAAATAAAGTGCACAAATGAATGTAATGCACTTGAAGCACCCCGTAACCATCCTCTCTTCCACCCGGTCTGTGGAACAATTGTCTTCCACGAAACTGGTCCCTGATGCCAAAAAGGTTGGGGACTGCTGCTTTAGCTCTAAGATGCTTAATCTCAATCCTTAAACACTGGACATCCTTGTCTTGTTCCTGATTTCACAGGAAATGCTTTCAATTTTTCACCATTGAGAGTGATGCTTGCTGTGGGTTTGTCATATATAGCTTTTATTATGTTGAGGTAAAGTGGCTGGTGTCTAAGCCCTTTACCAAAAGGGATCTTAAAAATTACTAGAATGTTTTTAAAGGTAGCAAGAAAAATAGGTCTTCTTCTCAGTGCCTCTTTTCTTTTTTTCCTTTTTCTTTTTTTTTTTTTTAGTTGAACTCCGTCCATTCCTAACTTTTGTCTACCTCAAAGAAGTTTTAGACTTATCTATTTGAGGGTGTGTGCCAAACACTTGGAGCTATTTAGATGAATAATTTTCTGCTTTTTTTCTTTCTGCATCTTTTTTTTAACCCATTTGTTCTGAATATTAGCCTCCCAGTTAAGACCATTTTTTCAGTTTGTTCTAGTTTATTCTTGGGTTGGAAGGAAACTTGCCGTATTACAGTCTCTTTCACATAATTCTTTGCCTTTTCTCATATCATTCTCCCTCTTTATCCTAATCATGTGTCATGTGTGTTAGTCACCCAGTCATGTCCAACTCTGTGACCCCATGGACTGTAGCCCACCAGGTTCCTCTGTCCATGGGATTCTCCAGGCAAGTTGCCGTTCCCTTCTCCGGGGGATCTTCCCGACCCAGGGATTGAACCCAGGTCTCCTGCATTGCAGGCAGATTCTTCACTGTCTGAGCTGCCAGGGAAGCCTCTTCCTCCCAGTAATCTCCCATCGGAACTCTGTCCTGTGCTCCAAGGCCATTCCTAAGTGTGCTTGTGCTGCTGATTAAGCTGTGTGACCTGGACGAGTCACCTTCATTTTCTCTTCAGTAAAACTGGACTGTCATTGTGTTTCCTCCTTCAGGAAGGCTGTGAGGTTCAGATGTGCAATAGTGAGGGTCACGTGTGCAATAGGTACAGATGTGCCCTTTGGATTCTGTAGTTCCAAGTGCATTGAAGGCGTCTTATTAGAAAAGATCCTTCTAAATGTGCTGTTTCCCTGATACCAGCTGTCAGTTTTGCCTTAAGATTGCATTTATCAAAATATCATAAATTTATGCAGTTAGCCAAATAATAAATCTACTTGGATGAAGAGAAATAGTTTGAGGTTTTGTTTGTTTTGCTTTCAAGTCAGCTGAAGAAGCGCAAATGTTTCTTTGAAGGAATATAGGTTAGGTTTTTGTCATTTCAAAAATGTTGTGTTTAACTTTGTTTTATGCCAGATTCTTATACAACTTGCCGAAAGTATTGTTTCCATGGACCTTGCTAAAAGTGTTTATTAGCATACTTATAATCCTGGTATTTCACTTTTTTCTCTGGATTAATTGGTTAAATTAATTGAGAAATGCATTGTATCTTCTGTTAAATAAAAATTTTGCAAAGAAAAGGCAGTATTGTCTACTTTTCCAGTTAATGTTTGATTTTGTTGTTATAAAAGCAGTCTATAATTATGCCATTGAAGAATTTCAGCGATCATGAAATCACTGGTTGATACCGAGAGTATATCCTCCTCTTCATTCACCTGTGAAGTGAGGGCTGAAGTGGGTAAATATTGGGAGAGGTTGTGGCTTTAAGGTGATGGATGAGTACAAGTGATAGTGGTAACTAGCTAACTCTGTTTTTGCATTAAAATGGAATCTCTTTCTGCCTCTACCATCTAGATCTGTTCTGGGAGAGAGGGGTACGGTGTTCTAAGTTAGAAAACCAAGGCTAAAAAAAAAGAAAACCAAGGCTACAGGTAATCTTTCTTAACCTACACCAGAGCATTGAGCCTTTAGATTGGAATGTTTGTCCATCAAATCATACATGCAGTCTGATGAGAAGCTAAGGAGACCTATATACTTTGTATAGCTCAGGCCATATTAAAGAACAACTTCAAGCAATGAGGCTGCTAGGTCAAAAGCAAGCAAGGCTCAACTTCCATTTTGCCTTTGTTGATTTTAAACGTTACTGGATTTTAAAACAGGATCGATTGGATAGCCAACATTAAAACTGGAAACTCAGGTTTTTGCTCCTCAGACTCAGTAGAGTAAATTCTAATCAGTCTTCTGTAGAGAGTCAGAATAAATCAAGTTTATTTATTCAACAGAAATGTTCAAAACAACACACAAATGAAGACCCTTAGGTGAGTATCATCTGCCCTAGCTCTTTGAGCTACCTAGTTTAGAAAACAAAGCATGCTTGCTTTTCAGCTTTTCTGGAAGGGGCCATTTGACACTTGTGTGACATTCTTGATACACAAGAGGGCAGCAGAGTCCTGTTTATGATAAGCATTTCTTGAATCAAAGTGGGTATCTTTCTTTTTACTTGACCTATGCATGACCTTCTTTATATTTCTGATTTTTTTAAATCTGAGGCTGTAGTGTTAACCATACTTTTAATTTTTCTTCAGCTTGTTTACATCTTGAGGAAATTGGTTTATAGGTGACATATCTTCCAAGGGTTGTTGGAAATATTTACTGCTTTATTGGACATTTCCATGCTTAAGAAAAAAAAGGGTTAAATCTTTTCAGTAATATAAACTAATAACCAGAAGTGAATAACTCATTTTAAACATTTAAAATTTTAACCTGAAGGCATACTTAGTACAATGGAAAATGTATCCGTTACCAGGGTGTTATTCTTTTTCTTCCTACTAGCTTTGTTGTGTTTAACAATTTTGCCATGTGGTTGTTGACTCTTACTGATAAGAAAGATGGATTATTTTACTGAGAGGCCCAGTCATTTATCCACTATGCACTTACCCATAGAATTCCTGAGTTTATTAAGTAAATCAATCCTCTGAACATTTAATGACATTTAATATAGATACTCTCTTTGTATGTAAGAACTGAGTGGAATTTGAACAATGAAAAATAGCACTCTTTGGAACTTTTGTTTCTTCCATTGTAAGCAGTGAAATGATACTGTTAGGATTTCGTTCTGCTTCTGTGATATTTGTAAAGAAAAGACATGATGTAACACTTGAAACAAACATGTTTTGAAATGAGCATCTTGTTAAGTGGAACCCTTTGAATAAAACCTTTTAAAAGGTAGATTAAAAAAAAAATTTAAAAAAGAAAAAAAAAGGTAGATTAAATTACCTTTGTAATGACAAGTGTCACAATCCTAAACTTGCTCCTTGGTTTTCAGCCACTTCATTCTCAAGAAAGAAAATGTTAGTAGCATGGTCCAAATCTCATATTTATTCTTTACCAGAATCAATGTTAAAATCGATATGTTAAAATACTATAATGTGTTAAATTTTTTTCCCATAGGACTTTTACATACAAATGGCCACAATCAGCGAAGTTTATGTAACATTTTTCTTTAAATGTACAAGAGTATTTTAATGATTTGATGTTTACTGTATTTAAATACTAATTTTTAATTAACTAAAAGGGTATAGGAACTATGTATACATTCAGTTTTGATCACTAATTTTAAAATTTTATATAGTTTTTTTCTTTGTGTTTTCTGTGTGTGTGTGTGTTTAAATAAATGTGTAAGGAACATTATGCCCAAATAGGTCAAAACAACTGTATCAAAAAAATGAACTGCAAATTACCATGGCTAAATGCAAGTTATATACATTTAAAGACTCATGGAGGAAAGCCTTATTTGGCAACAGAGTGTCTAAAAAAGATTTGAAAGGTTTGTTGGCCAAAAGTACTACAAGCCTTGTTAAGAAACAATTTGTTGCAATCTCAGATAACAGTAGGTGTAAATATAATGGCAAGTTTATAAGACAGGGTAGTCTGTGATCCTGGTAAACAGATCTGAGGTCTTGACGTTTCTCTGGAATGCCACATTTTAAGGGAAAACACCACAAGTAGACTCCAGTCCCAAAGCAGGTGACCAAGATAACACAATGTTAGGAAATAATTCTGAGACCTTGTAAGGTCTTAAATGATCCGTAAATGACTCAGCGAGCTTTCCTCTAGAGCTAAGACAATAAACAGAAATAGCAGAGTAGCCTATTGACCCAGCCCAGTGAAAGAACCGTCTAGCAAAGAGCTGCGATGAAAGTGAAGTGAAAGTGAAATTCACTCTTGTGTCTGACTCTTTGCGTCCCCACGGACTATAGACAGTCCATGAAATTCTCCATGCCAGAATACTGGAGTGGGTAGTCCACTCCAGGGGATCTTCCCAACCCGGGGATCAAACCCAGGTCTCCCACATTGCAGGCAGATTCTCTACCAGCTGA
Source organism: Muntiacus reevesi (assembly GCF_963930625.1). Taxonomy (NCBI): domain Eukaryota; kingdom Metazoa; phylum Chordata; class Mammalia; order Artiodactyla; family Cervidae; genus Muntiacus; species Muntiacus reevesi. The sequence continues at coordinate 21,648,213 of NC_089259.1, read as the reverse complement.
GCCAGAAGGGTAGCCCCAGAATACTGAAGTGGGTAGCCTGTCCCCTTTCCAGTGGATCTTCCTGACCCAGGAATCGAACAGGGGTTTCCTGCATTGCCGGCAGATTCTTTAACTGAGCTATGAGGGAAGCCCTTAGCAGGGCAATGGACTGTGTTAATACTGCAAGTGGTAAAGCTCATTGGTACAGAACTTGAAACCTGGAGTGAGTTTGACCTGAGTTCTGACCCAGGCCCTGCCACTTACTGTGTTTTGAGGCTCTCTGCTTCATTTTTCTGATTTGTGAAATGGAAATAATAATATTTTCCTCATAGGATATTCTCATAAAGACAAGTAAGATCATTTTTGGAGAGCATTATACTCAGTCCCCAACACACAGGAAGTACTTATTAAGCCTGGAGAGAGTCTCCTGCAGTATTTAAGCCAGAGATGGGCAGCCATGCCACCTTGGACCCTTACACTGGGAAGAGGACCCTCCCTATTTATGACTCTTGTGTTTAGTCACAGTATTGAAAACTGAATGTATAGTTGTGATAGACTAAGGTATCTATCACATAGAAATGCTATTTTTTAAACAGATTTTTCATTTTGCATTAAAGCTATTTATCAAACCATCAGATACATATGTGCCAGTTACCAGGAATCCAGTGATACGCAGGGTAAATTTTCTGGAATTTACATTCTTCTTGGGGGGGCACAGAACAGTTTGAATGAAACAGTGAGACACTGATTAGAATTTGTGGTGCGTATTAACACTTGCTTGCCTAAATAAACACCCATTCCCAATCTTCTCCTTTACCTTCTACCACCTTAGATACTGGAAGAGCTAGGTGCTTGCTTTGTAGCATCTAGAGGTAAACATGTGATGTGGTACGGTCTGGCCAATGTGGTCCTGGGACTTCTGGAAGATCATCTGGTTTCTTTGACTTAGAAAAATGTATCTTTAGCACCATCTTCTCTCTTGAACTTAAATGTGATGCCTGGAATGAGCAGCCCTTTTGGAACTATAAAGCAGCAGACCAGCATTCTTAAGGAAGGCAGAAAACTGGAAGGAGCCTGGATTTTTATGATTGGGGAAACTACCGAACTGGTCTTTTCCTTTCTCCAGACTTAGGATGTGAGATAATTAAATATTTTAGTTACTTAAACCTCTGTTAGTTCAATATTTTCTTGCAGATTAAATTATTCCTAAGAAATTTGGTGTTGAATTAAACTGTATTAATTTGGGAAGGATGGATATTTTTTATGGTTTTAAGGATCTGTATCTAAGAAAATAAGTCACTCTGCTTTTGTGTCTTACGTCCTTTCATAAGATTGTATTGGTGTTTTTTTAAAAAAAATACACATCCCGGATCTTTCTTTTGAGACACATTTTGATTCTTGTGTCGAATTTATCCTATGCATTTATTAATAGTAGTTACTATAGTAGGATTTCCCACCCCCCATTTCCAGTTAGTTTTTGGTGATATAGAGAAAAAGTATCAATTCTTTTTATATACAAGACTCATAATTAGTCTTACTCATATTAATTAGTTATTGGAGATACTCAGATATTCTAGGTATACCACTCTGAAAATAAGGATAAGTATACATCTTTCAGTATTTTTATTGCTTGTTTGATTTTTAGACTTTTATTGCATTAGATACACTTCAAACAATGTTGAATGATAGTCATGATATGGAATATCCTTATTTCTGGTTTTAATGGAAATGGTGCTTCACCAATTTATACAGTATTTGCTATTAAGTTTTGATAATTTTAGTAATTAGGTTTTTCATTGTCTTGACTTTTTCTCTTGAGGGAGAGGGCACAGGATCTTAGTTTCCCCACCAGGGGTTGAACCTAGGCCACTGCAGTGTTGAAAGCGCTGAGTCTTAACCACTGGACCGCCTGGGAGTCCCGTCTTGGAATTTTATTAAAAATACTTAACTTGGTTTTATAAAATGGTTTGGGGGATTGATGTTTATAATATATTAATTAAAGTTATAGTATTTCCCACATTTATTGTTAGGAAAAAACCTTACTTGCTCAACATTTCTTGCTTGGGATTTTATTCTTGAAGAAAAGAGGGCAGTAGAGTTCCATTTATATACACATCATTATATACACTTCCACCCATTTCCAAAAGGAATTTGAGTTTCTTCACAATAAAATGTTTTAAATATGTTAATATAATGTCAAAAATTGTGTGAGGTGAGGAAAGTACATTTATTCAAAACCTGGATTAATAATAGGTACAGCAATTAGCAGTAAGTTAATTCTAAGCTTTCTTGTAGCCATAGCAGAGAAGGAAACATGAATGTGTAATTTTCATCTGATACAAGGAAATAGCTGTGTTTTTAAGAAACAAAAACTTTTCCCCAAACCAATAAAAAAATAAATGGGGGAAAAAAAAAGTTAAAAAAAAAAACTTTTCCCCAAACTTTTCTCACCCTGAGAAGACTAAAAAGGGACACAGAGGTGTGAACAGGCATGAGCTGCCCAGGTCACCTGTGTTCCCTCCTCTGCCATCAGTAGACTTCCGGAACCTGGAAGACTGGCTAGGGGATGAGTGAGATGCTGGGCTTGAGTGTGAAATTTAAGGCTCACCAAAACACTCATCGAGATAAATGATATTTTAAGGCAGTATTTTTAAAAAATCAAAATGAATGCAAAAAATCTCTGATGAAGAAAGTATCAGACTTTTAAATAAAGACAGGATTCGACAAGATTACACATGAAGTTGAGGCAATGGAGGCCACATTATACAAGTGAAGGGTTAGATCCTACTTTTTTTTTTTTTTAAGTTTTTGGCCATGCCACGAAGCCTGTGGGATCCCAGTTCCCCCACCAAGGATGGAATCTGTTCCCTCAGTGAAAGCATAGAGTCTTAACCACTGGACCAGCAGAGAAGTCCCTAGTTTATTTTTTTGTTGCACCTAGTTTATTTACTTTGTGTTGAACGTGATACCCCAGCAGTGAAAGCCCAGACCTCCAAGGAAGTCCCTAGATCCTACTTTAGTTTAAAATGTTGATATTGTCTTCATTTTTTGCATTAGCTTTGAATTTTAGAATGTTGAATTAAAATACTACTTACCTTGATTACCATATTTTGGGCACCCCCTTAAATTTTGTGTCCAAGCAGAAGGCCTCACTCACCTCACCCTCATCTGAATTTTGGGAAGAAGAGACTGGAAAACCGATCTGAGCCTGAGGAACAGTCCTGGGGGCTAACAAAAGAAAGACAGAGGAAGCCTGACTAAGAACATCCCAGACCAGACTCCTTTTCACGCATTTTTTCATCTACAGTTACTCCCCAAGGCAGCTATTAGCATAATGGTTTATATAAGGAACTGAGTGTCAATGTAGAAGAGTCGAAAGCAACCAAACCTGGTTTCACTCAAGATCTATGTGCCTCAAGAGCCTTGCTGTTCCCACTGTTGACATAGGTGCCTCATCGCTGCTCAGCAGAATTCTTGACGTTTGCTCCACCTATCAGGTCCCAAGGTCTACCGTGTGAAGACAAAAATCACAATGAGAAATCTCACTTGAAGCTGCCTGAAATTTTAAACCCTAGCTTTTCTCTTCCTGACACTTTCTAAAAAATAACTCTCCTTCCTGAGTTACTTGTATGTTCAAGTAAGAAACTTCTGACAGTAAGAGTGGTGGTGGAATGCACCCTCTTTTGTATTGGTCTGCCATTTGCTGGGCCACAGCATCGCTGAGACAGAAAAGGTCAGTCAGTTAAGTGAATCCAGTGACAGTTTACACCTGTGGTATAAATCTAGTCAGTTACGGTAATTCAATACTGGGTGTGGTGAGAAGAGAACTGTGTTTGGAGTCTGAAATGAAGCTGACAATACGTGATTTTGAATCATTTATTTATTTCTCTAGGGTTTCAGATTCCTTTTGTATGAAATTTTTTCCTTGAAAATATGATTGTGTGAAATTCTGTCTTCTTAGCCCATAAGATCCATTGATGAAGAAAGTACATTGTGATTTCAACATTCACATGGGGAACCTGGGCTCCATCAATACTTCTACCAATTCCTAAATGTAAATAAGGCATACAGCCTGTCTTGATCAAACCTATCAACAAATGGCTATGTATAGGGCTAGCTCCACTAATGACTTCATCACCACTTTTTGTGGTAATCACTGGGACATCTATAAGGACTTGTCAATAGAGGATTGCTATGAATAAATGCATTGTTGTTCGTCTTGTTTGTACAAGTTCTTTTGTGAACAATAACTATTACCTAAGAAATCATCTTTTGACTTCCAAAAACTAACATTCTAAGAATCAGACTGGACATAATCTTTCAAGCAGAATTAATCAAATATCTCTTTGCCCCTTAAGAGTTGAGGCACAATTCGATTGTATTTCTTTCACCTTTGTATACCAAAAACCAGGAATAATGCCTGCCTGATAGTAGGTTCCTCCGAAGACAAAACATAGTTGTTTTTGTTTGTTTATTCTATCCTTAGAAAAGTAAACGCTGCAAACATTAGGCTCACAAGCATCTCACCCAGGTAAATATCTATGCCCTTTGGCAAATGACCCATAAAATGGAGCGTTCACCTTGAAGAGGAAAGAATTGGACCCAGAAAAACTGGTGGTTGATGTTAATCAAGTTTTGCCTTATTGGAGCTTATTTAGATCAAAGGCTAATCCTTGCCATTTAGCTCTATTTTCTAACATTTAAGTATTTAATCTTTTAGGATTTTCTTTGAAGGAATTCATTCCTTCAACAACTATATTATTTCGGATATACAGGGGCTCAAAAATGTTGAAGACACTCTCTCCTTAAGGATATCACAGGCTAATGGATAATAGAAACATGTAAGGAAAGAGTTAAGTGCAGTTAAATGCAATTATAGGAATATATTCAAGCAGAATATGGGCATACATTGGCAATGTTTAGCTCTGATTTCCTGAGTCTAGGAGAATTTAGTAAAGAAGCTTGAAATTGGTCTAAAGGATGAGTTGAAGTTCTCCAGGTAGAAAAAGAAAAGAAAGACATTCCAGAACCAGAGGGAAAATCTGCAAAAATATATAGGGACAAAATCACATAACAAACCTGCCTGGGTGCTCAGTCATGTCTGACTTTTTGTGAACCCATGGATTATAGCCCACCAGCTCCTCTGTCTATGGGATTTTCCAGGCAAGAATACTGGGGTGGGTTGCCATTTTCTTCTCAAGGGAATCTTCTCTACCCAGGGATGGAACCTGGGTCTTTTGTGTCCCCTGCATTGGCAGGCAAATTGTTTACTAGTGTGATGCCTGGGAAGCCGTTAACAAATTTAGGGAGTTATAAGTAGCTTAATATGGCTGGAACAAAGGATTTTTGGAAATGGTAGGAGACTGCACAGAGAACTAAGTCAGGAACAAGGTAATAGGGAACTCTCTCTGCTTGCTGAGTGCTGACTTGATTCTCTTAATTGGAAGCTCTCCACAGTCCTGAAAGATACAAGATACCTTGGGGATCACATTTCCATCAGTTTGAGTGGCTCCTGCAGAGCACTTCATTTCCTTTCACCCATGGAATGTGGTTTGGCTTCTTCCTCTAAGAGTTTCAAACCTGGCTGTGTATTAGAATCCTCTAGTAGTAACTTTTAAAAATACACATTTCTCTTTCTCTTCCATGTCTCCTGTCAAATCAATGTACGGAACACAGCCCAACCAGGGATCCCTGAACTCATGTTTGGGGGATTCTTAAGTGGAGAGACATTGACAAATGTGAAACAGGTTTATCATCAAGGTAAAATTTACTGTTTGGGGAAGGTCACATTGTCACTGTGGGCTTCTCCAGTGGATCAGCAGTAAAGAATCTATGTTCAATGCAGGAGACCTGGGTTCTATCCCTGGATTGGGAAGATCCCCTGGAGGAGGAAATGGCTACCCACTCCAGTATTCTTGCCTGGAGAATCCCATGGACACAGGAGCCTGGTGGGCTACAGTCCACCGGTTTGCAGAGGAATCAGACATGACTTAGTGACTAAACAGCAACATTGTCACTGCAGGTAGGATATTTGAGAAGGAAGATAAAAGGCACAGACGACCAAAGGCAGGGATTCTCCAAGTCATTGTCATAGTTTAGGCCAACTATAAACAGGGTCTGAACTAAGGCAATCGGATATAAGGGAGGAAGTAGAAATGAGTGATCTTAGCAACTTTAGAATCTATGGCGCTTGGATTCCGTAGAACTATATGAAGAGAGAGAGTAAGGAGTTAAGAGTGACTCCAGATTTCCAACTTGAGTTTTATGGAAAAGGAAATGGAAGATTTTTAACAGCTTTGGAGAAAAAGGCAATGACCTTAATTTGGGATATTGTTTCAACTTGAGATGTTTGTGGTATATTTAGCATCATATTTCTTACAGGCAGTTGGACATCCCAGCCTAGAGTTCCGGAGAGAGGTCTGGGATGAGGATAGGAATTTGGGGGACATCTTTGCTTACGTACAAGTGGAAACGAAACCAGTAGGTGACGTCACTCAGAATGGAAAGAGTAACAAGACTGAGAACCAAAGTCTAGGAGTCAAATTTTAAGAGGAGATTAAAGAGAGAAGAGTTAGCAAAGGACACGGAACAGGATCAGCCAGGATGATGGAAGGAAATCCACGAGAGAGCAACATGACCAAAGTTCCAGGAGCCAAAAGGATAACTTCAAGATGAGGATGTGGTCAGCACTTAAACATGCTTAAGACACATCAAATGAAATGACCATTTGGTTGAGCAAAGGAAGGTTTTTAGCAACTTTGGTGACAGTAATTTCAGTTTAATGATTAGGTAAAACTGGAGCCAATTTGCTTTGGGTTGAGAAATCAACTGGAAGTGAAGAAGAGATAAGGAAGGAACATTTACTTTTTTAAGAAGTTTGCCTAAAAAGAGAAGAGACATAGAGTGGTAGCTAGCTAGAAAAGATACAGATTTGAATGCACATGAGTCTGGTTTTAATACAAGAGAACAGTAAAGACTTGCTGAGAGGTAGACAGAGTTTGAAATTTTCAGTGAAAGGATAATTGATACAGGAAGAGATGGGAGACTATGGAATGGGGAGTGGGATTTACCCTAGTTTCCCTTACGCTTCCAGCTCCTTCCTGTCATTTGGGGAAAACAAGAGACTGTACCATAGAAGAAGGGAAATTTTCTTTTTTCTTATCTCCCCACCTGTATCTTCCCACTTTATCCTCTAAAGTGACTCCATCCCACTTGCACTACCTTAATTAAGTAGACTTTGAAGACAAACACACTTCATAGGCACAGAAATTTTGTGGCATTTTATGTGGTAACTTGATAAAAGTATTGTCAATAAAAATATGGTGGTGATTAGTATAAATTTCTCATTCAAAGCACACAAAACTGCATTGACAACCTCAAAAACAAGGTAGAATTGAAGTTACTGTTCATTCAGTGACCTTCAAGTGTACTTTTTATTTTTTGCTGCATCATAGAAGTTGGCAGTCATCGTTCCAAAACATACTTTTTCCTGTTACCCTTGAGAGTATTTTTTAAGAGTTATTTATGTATTTATTGGCTGCAGTGGGTCTTCATTGTGGTGCCAGGGCTTCTCATTCCAGTGGCTTCTCTCGTGGCAAAGCATGGGCTCTGGGGCAGGGGGGCTTCAGTGGCTTCAGTGTGGGGCTCAGTGGTTGCAGCTCCTGGTCTCTAGAGCATGGGCTCAGTAGTCGTGGTGAGCAGGCTTTAGTTGCCCCGTGGCCTGTGGAATCTTCCCGGAGCAGGGATAGAACATGTGTCCCCTGCATTGGCAGGCAGATTCTTATCCATTGTGCCACCAGCAAAGTCCTCCTTGAGAGTATTAATTGAGGTACTTCTGAAGGGAATTAAAGTCTGTCTCTGTACTATGCCGTCCTACAGTTAAGTGAGCTGAGTTAATATTTCATCCACTTCACCATCTTTTTCTCATTTTTCAAAGGGAAGAGACGGCTCACTATGCAGAAAATGTGCTCTCATTGTGCAAGTTTTAGGTGTCTGCAGAGCCTAATGAGGGCACTGTGCATTATGGACTTTATATATTAAGAATAACACCCTAAGTGTAAAATTATTCAGACACACCTCTGTGGGTATCATTTTGGAAGTTGTCATACAAGGCATGGGAAATAGAAACAGCACATAGACATGATGTACCCCAGGAAATCAAGATTTTAACCTCAAAGGACGTAACAGAAGAGGCACTATTTGAACCCAACGCACCTAGGTTGAGAATGCATCTGTGGTGTCTACTAACTGTGTCCCTTATCTTGTAACCCCCCCCCCCCGGAAAAGGTGGGATGCCTCTTCAGTGGGACAGGAATTTCTGCAGACCCTGTTTCAAATCATTTTTAGAGTTTTATAGGTATAGCTCCTGGGCACTCATGAGAACCACACAGTAAAAAAAAAAATTTTTTTCCCCAGATTCTCCCAAACTGCCCAAACTAAATCTGTTGTTTGTACCCTAGAGATGAGTACAGAGATAGACTTGGGGAAAAGTGACCTCTTTCTGGCTTTAAGAGTCTGAGGAGGCTTGGGAGCAGACAACCTATCAGGTTATGCGTGAGCGCCGTGGTTGGGTGTGTTTTCTTCCGTCTGAGCTTCTATGATTGAATACTTCAGTCTTTCTTTTTCTGCACTCCTGTTGTCTGAGGAGGTGTACAGATTCCACAAACACGAGCCTCTGTAGATTGCAAGGTGAGCTTGTACCCGAAGAATGGAATATTCATATTCCGCATTGAAGAGCAAAATATCACATGAAGTAAAACAGAAAGAAGCAGCCAGCGAGGAAAAACCAAAGTCTAAAGAGGCTAAAATAGGAACTCCCTAATACCCTTGCAAGGGCTTCCCAGGTGGCTTAGTGGTAAAGAATTCACCTGCAATGCAGGGGATACAGGTTCAATCCCAAGGTCGAAAAGATCCCCTGGAGAAGGAAATGAGAGCCCACGCCGGTATTCTTGCCTGGGAAATCCCGTGGACAGAGGAGCCTGGCAGCTACAGTTCATGAGGTCACAAAGAGTTGGACCAACTCAGTGAGTAAACAACAGCTACAATACTCTGGCAACCCCCAACATGTGTTCTTTTATTCTTTCTGTAATGTTCTCTTTTCATTTCTTATCTTGCTTATTTGCAATTTCCTTCTCAAAAAAAATCAATACATCCAGAGCTATATTTCTCTTTCCAAAGAACCAATGTTTGCCTTAGTTCATTGTTTTTGTAATACCTTGGTTTTTCTATTTTGGCTCTTATTCTTTCTTCCCATTCTCTTTGGGTTTATTTTCTTCTTTTTATAACTTCTTAAGTGTATGCCTAGCTCATTCTTTTAATATTCTGCTTGTATTGCATAATGGTATGAATCTCCATCCAAATTTTCATAGGTAGTATCTTAATTATAATTTGGTTCCAAATACTTTATTTCCATAATGATTCTTCTTTGAAGTCTGTTCTTAAATTTATAATTATGAGGGACTTTATCTTTGCATTTCTGATTTCTAACTTAATTGTGTAATGGACAGAGAAAGTAATATGTTTCATACAGACTATCTGGTATATTTAGAGAGGGTTTTTAACTGTGTATATGGTCAATGTTGTTAAGCTCCACTTATGCTTCTGAAGAGTGAGAATTCTCTGTTGTCATTAGATAAAGCTTGCTAATTGCATTATTTGAATTTTCTTTAATTTTTTTCATCTCCTTGAGCTATTAATTAGTGGGAAAAATATGAATTTGTTTATTTTCTGTGGATTTCAATCAGATTTTGCTTTATATTTTCTTGTATTTTCTCTAAACTATAAAAAAAGGAGCCTAAGGAGTATTAAAGAACATAAACCCTGGAGTAATTGATTTCCATTGATTGAATGTATCATTAGTCGGATTAGATTAATTTGAATATTTTCTCCCATTTTCACTTTTCCAGGCTTTTTAGCCTGAGGCTCATTTAATGCCTTGTTACTTTTATGGTTCCATTAAAGTCACCATGCCCAGGGCAGAGTTTTGTTAAAGGAGGCAGGAGCTGCTTCCAGATTTCAAGCCAACCGGAACTGGATGGTGCCTGCTTTCTGACAGCTTTCCGTGGAGGTTTACCTTTCCATTAGCAGGATTTGTCACTTACCGGGGGACTCCAGCAAGTGGGAAGGGGTGAATGGGCTCTGTGTCCACACACCTTCTTACACAATCTGACATAGTCAAAGAAGTAGCAAAAAAGGTGCTGCCAGCCCATCAGATGAGTTGAATTTAATAAATTCTTCTAGTCATGATTTAATGGCATTTTATTCCTCATCTCATCTTCCTTGTTTCAGTTTTTCCTCTTGATCCCCTTTATAACCCCAAGGAGATACATTGGGTCATTGATATCTGTGTGTGTGTGTGTGTGTTTCTTTTTTAACAGTTTATTTTTTGGAGATAATTCTAACTCTGAAGACTTACAAAAGCTGCAGTGTCCTTACATGCTTTTTGTCTGCAGATGAACATTTTTCCTGACCATGTACACCTTTGCCTTACCTGAACATCTTCATGAGCACAGTACATTTATCCAAAGAAAGAAATTAACCCTGCTATAATATTATTAACTGAAGTTAATAAAATAAATAAGATACAACCAGATCTACCAAGGTTTCCATTAATGTCATTTTTTCTGCTCTAGGCTCTGACCCAGGATCTCACATCACATGTAGTGGTTGCATCTTCTCCATCACCTCCAGTCTGACGGTGCCTCTTTCTTCCCTTGTCTTTGATGACTTTGATACTTTTCGTGCACAGTTGTTTTGTGGAATGTCCCTCACTTTGGATTTGTTCGATGTTTTCTCATGATTATGTTGGGAAGGATTGGACAGAAGCGACGTGCCTTCCCCAATGCACTGTTATGAGGGGGTACCTGACGTCAGTATGGAGCTATCATCATATTAACATGATCGGTTGGCTAAGGTGACACCTGCCAGGAAGCTCCTCTGTAAACTTGCTACTTTTCCCTTTGTAAATTACTACCTATTTGTGGGGAGATACTTTGCAACTATGCAGATATCCTGTTTGGACTTAAACATTTCTTCAGGCTACCCAGGGTCTACTCTTCTGCGGACATAAAATAGAACCCCAGAGACTGAAAGTTCCTCCTTCCTCCAAAAAAGGAATCTTCCACCAGTTCTGCTTACAAGCTTCCCTCGAAGGTTTTCAGTTTCCTTTTCATTTTGGTCACAGAGGAATTCCTTCTTACTGTCTTACAAGCTCGGTGAATGCACTGGAAAGAGTACTTGTGTCTTGTCCATTATTTCTCTGTGTTTTGTAATGGAAGATTTTTTTGGATGATTCGAACATCCTGCTGAAAGCAGTCCTTGCTCTGCCCACACGCATACACTGACACTGACCTCCATCTCCATATTCTCAAGGCCATATCATGACGATGGCTGTACTTTCTGAATCCAAAACCAAGATTCCTCTTCTGGAAAAAAAAAAAAAAGGACTCCTTTTGATTTGTGAAATTTTTTTATGGGGAAAGACTTGCAATTGTGTAACACTTTTCACATAAAACATTCCATGCATCAAGGAAACTCTACTCAATGCTCTGTGGTGACCTAAATGGAAAGGAAATCCAAAAAGAGGAGGGATATATATGTATACATGTGGCTGATTCACTCTGTTGTGCAACAGAGACTAACACAACGTTATAAAGCAACTGTAGTCTGATAAAATTAATAAAAACAAAAAATTACCATTTATATGCATTAAATCATGTGATTAAATGTTGTCACTTTCAGTCATTTTTTAAAAGTAAGATTACCTAAAATTGAGACAATCACAGAAAATACTGGACATATGTTCTCTGCACCTCCGGCTCATTAATCACGTTGCTCACCTTCTGCGTTTCTGTTTTGAGTATGTGATCTCCTACAACACAGCTGCATCTGTGGAATACTGAGCTCCACTCTTTTCTGTAGCTGATGGTGATGATATGAGCAAATAACTACTATTTCTAAACAATGGATAGATACACAGTATACTCAACAAATTGTCCTTAACAATTCTTAAAAATTGTTTTGATAATCTCCTACTGTGATTTTATTCCATCTCCCGTGTCTGACTTCTATACTCATACTACCGATACCCTTCCAGCATGTTTCTTTCTCTAGAGCTAATTTTTTTTTTTTTTTTGACTGAGGCCATCTGTCATTATAACTCATCCTCCGTGCTGAGTGGCTTTGCATGAGGCGATTGCTGGTTCCCTGGCCACTTGGACCTCGCAGTTCCCCATGAACAACCGGAGGACCCCACTCTGGCTGTATTCAGATACCTGACTCATCTGAATTTCCTGCTGAGATGGAAACCTGCGATGGAAAGTCAGTCAAGTGTTTTCTGTTTGGGCTGGAGTAGGTAGAGGTTGGGGTTCTGTGTGTGTGTGTGTGTGTGTGTGTGTGTGTGTGTGTACATGCAAGTGTGCTCATTTGCAGAGTGAGGCTAAGTCTCAGCGCGCAATAAAGCAAGGAACAGATGGTGCTCTCAGTTCCAGCCACTGCACAATCGCACGCCATCTGAGCATTCCCCAACAGTGCTGCATATGCAAACCCAAGCTGCCAGCAATCCCTCTGATACTTAAATTCCCAGAGCTCTGAGAGAGCATATTGCACTGCATTCCTCTGAACAATAAAAATTACTTGACTTTCTGCCTTCCCTCTACATTCCTGCCCACACCCTGCTCCCTGGGGCTAGTGGGAGATGAGCTTCAAACTAAAATGTTATGAAATAGAGTCTTTAGTCATTTGTTCTCTAAGGTAAAGCAATACTGACACACGGCAATGCTAGAAATAAATGAGTGGGACTCATCATAATAAATGTGAAAATTATTTATTCACCGAACAAGTAAGTGAAAATCTCCCTTTATGAGCAAAAGTCCATATGGAGTAGACAGTTTTTTTAAAAAGTACAATTCCTGCCCTCAAACCAGTAATCAATCAGAGATGATAAGATACACAATATAACCAAAATATGAGTTGAAACATAAACAGTATAAAGTGGTAAAGAGTTTACATGAATGACATTGTTGTGAATTGGAGGATAAACCTTATGGAAACAGTAACTTTGAGTTGGGCTTTGAGAAAGTCAGAGTTTAGGTATAAGACAAGAGGGTTGTAGTTTACTAATAAATTAATACAAATTACACACATAGTACCAGATCTATTGCCATCACTAGTTGTTTGGCCAATGGAAAATTTAAAAAAATATTATATTATCTAGTTTGGAGATTTGGACATTTTATTCTCAGTGAAGGCAGTCAACTGCAACATGTTCTCTGTTTGAAAACTTTCAGTTTAACTGAAACTCATACATTGCTGCTTGAATGTAAACTGGTTCTACCACTTGGAAAAAGTAAAGCTGAATGTAGGCATGTCTTATGATCTAATAAGTCCATTCCTATAATATAGACATCAAAAGGCATAATCTAGAATATTAACAGCATTATGTAGCCCCAAACTGGAAGCTACCCAAATGCCTATTGACTTTAAAAAGTGAAGACTGTATCATGGAATATTCACTCAATGGAATGTCACACAGAGAGGAATGGATGATATATATATATTTGTGTGTGTGTGTGTGTGTTTATACACACAGATGAATCTCTCAGGCATAAGGCTGAGCATACAAGAGAATAGATAATATATGATTCCTTTTATAAGTCTTTCATGCTAACTGCTATGGACTGAATTGTGTTGCCCTACATAAACTGTCTAAAGTAATCTGAGCTGTTAGAAGTCAGGGTAATTGTTACCTTGAGGAATAGTAAGTAGATGGAAGCACAAGGAGGGGCTTCTGAAGTGTCAGTAAATTTGCAATTTCTTTTTCTGGGTTCTGGTTAAGTGAGTGTGTTCAGTTTATGAAAAATATCAAACTTTATTTTTATGATATGTCATACACTTTTCTATAATATATTTAATTAAAAGTCTTAAAATATTTTCTTAAATCAAGATAACCTAGATTTCTCAAATATAAAGCATAGTAGACCTTAGTAGACCTTCCTCTTGATCTTTGAAATCTAATTCTTTGTCTTATTATTATAAAAATCTGACTCAATTTCTAAGTCTCTAATGACTTTTCTGAACAGATGTTCTGTGGTTTTCTTCAACAGGTACGTTGGGACTAAGAACTGACGCTCTTTAGGTCCTTCTTCTCTTAAAATATTGTTGTATGTAGTTCTGTCCTTATATTGCCTCTTTTTGCTTTCTCTTCCATCTCTACATGATCAATCATCCACCTCATTGCTTCAGTTTCCGCCACTGATAAGAAAGACCCAAATTTCTGGCGCTCTTTCTCTTTTGGTCCAGAGGCCTTAACGGTATCTTCACCTGGATGTCTCACAAGCCCTTTAAATGTCACATGTACCAAGTGGCATTTGGTATTTCTCACAGCAAGCTCCCTGCCCTGTACTCACTGTCCTGGTGAAAGACAGTCAGACTGTCATCCTAGACTCCACTCTCTTCCTTCTTCCTCATCTGATTAGTCCACAGCTTTTGTCACTTCTACTCCCTCAAGAGCGCCTCAGTCTTTATTCTTTTTCAGTCCCAAGTCCACTCAAGGAAGCTTAAATGACCCTCCTCCAGATTTTCAGCCAGCCCCTTCCTACACACCTTTTCCTTCTACAAGCCTTTATATTTATGTAGATAATAAGTCCACTCTACTACTTTCTCAGAACAAAAATCTTTGGGTTGTCTTTGATGCATCTCTTACATATCCAAGTGGATAAGTCTATCTCAAAATATATCCAGAATGTGACTATTTCTTATCACCTCACTTCCCTCCTTACCATCTGATCAACACTCACTGTTCTCACACCTGTATCTTGTGATCCACCCACCTTGTCCAGCGATCTGTACCCCAGTGTTACTCCATTGTATGTGCACACACTCTTCTCATGCCGGGAATGCCCATCATTCACTTTGCAGGTTGAATAATTCTTTCTCATCATGTAAGGTGCACAGACACCACGGTCTCTTCAAGAAATCTCCCCTGGACCTTTCAGGCTGAGCTAATAGTCTATTTATCTTTATTAATATATTCTGAGCGCTGAGGACGTTGCCTGCCATGTAGCTGGTTCTCAGTTCAATTCAGAGAGGCTAATCATGAGCCAGTCTACTGCACTGGAATAGAGCCTAGTTGTCACATCCTATTGAGATTTTTCATTTTCATGTCTAACTTCCTCACCAGGTTATGCACTATTCAAGGTTAGGAAATGTGTGCTTTAATCATTTGCACATTCTCTGTATGCTCATAATAGTGTTCAAGAATGATTGCTAAAAGGTAAGAACACAAATGAGTTGAAAGCGCATTGATAAGTCTCTTGTGCTCACTGCTATGGGCTGAATTGTGTTGCCCTAATATCCACATGTTGAAGCTCTAACCTTCAATGTGATGCTATTAGGAGATGAGGTCTTTGGGAGTTAATCAGGTTTAGATGAGGTCATAAGGGGAGGTGCTTATGATGGGGATCAATGTCCTTAGAAAAGAGACACAAATTTCTCTCTCTCTCCTGTGTGAGAACACAGTTAGAATCAGCTGTCTGAATACTAGCAAAAGAGCTCTCACCAGACCTCTATCATCCTGGAATCCTGATCTTGGACTTGCCAGCCTCCGGAGCTGTGAGAAAACAAATTTCTGTTGCTGAAATCAAGCAGGTATTTTGTTATGGCAGTGTCAGCAAATTAATATTCATCCCATCTAAACTAGCTACTTCTAGCTAATTAGTAGCTAATTAGTTAATGTGCATACTAAGTCACTTGAGGCGTGTCTAACTCTGGTGGGACTTCCCACCAGGCTCCTCTGTCCCTGGGACTCTCCTGGCAAGAATACTGGAGTGGGTTGCCATGCCCTTCTCCGGGGGCTCTTCCCAACCCAGGGATCGAACCAGTGTCTTTTACAACCCCTGCTAGCTAGTAGCTAATTAATTAATACTTCTGGACATAGTTGAGAACAGAGACTGAGAACCTCCCTGAAAACACACATAACACTTTGTCTACAAATTGACTTTTCTTGACTCTATATTTCAACTTCTTAGTGTATGGCACAAATAAGGCCAAGATCAATCAGTCTGTCATAGTACACAGTCACAAAGTTCATTCTTAGCCATAGCCAGTCATCTGATAAAAGTGAAACCGAATAACCCCACTGCTGTGAAATTAAAGCCCATTTCCTCTTAAGTAGACATCTATAAGTGCCATGTTTATAAATTAAGAGCAAAATGTTGTTACGATATACTTGCAATTACTTTCCTGTAATTGACTATTAACATTGGTAACTAATTTTTTTCCTCTTTGGTTGACTCACAGGATAGTAAATAGCTCTTTATTTATGTCACCACAGATAATTAATTTTTGTAATGAATTAGGTTTTCATGAATCTAAAAAACCGGTTTATTTAGTGTGTTTTTAGAAGGTATATTTCCTTTCTCCACTTTTCACTTTCTCTCCAGAGAGGATTTACCTGGCTCCGTTGATCCCCATGGAAGAAGAACAGGTGGCAAACCTATCTGCATTTAGAGTCTTGGGTTTAATATTGTTAAGTCCAGCATATGTCCATGGCAGACACACCAGGCAGCTGCATTCACAGCACCATTTTCTTGGACTGTTGCCAATGGGAAGGTTGCAGTAAACTGTAAATTTGAAACCAGAAAGGCCCAGGTCAAGTTGTAACCTCCTAACTGGCTGTCTGATTCTTTTAATTTGGAGAATCAATTGAATGTTCAGAAGGGAGGACACTTTGAAGACTGATCTAGAACAGATCAAGTAGGCAATGATTCTGTAACCCTTCCCCATCAACTGCTTAAAGGAAACCCCACATTAATTCTGTGTGTCTTGCCTTCTTAGTTTCTGCACTAGTTTATTCCTTTTTTTTTTTTTTTTTTTTTTGCAGTACAAAGCTACATTTATTTATTTATGCTAAAATTTTTACTAGGGCATAGTTGGTTTACAGTGCTGTGTTAATTTCTGCTATAGAGCAAAGTGAGTCGGCCATATGTGCACATATAGCCCCCTTTCTGGATTCCCTTCCCAGTTAGGTCACCACAGAGCGTTGAGTAGAGCTCCCTGTGTCATCCAGTAGGTCTCTCATTAGTTACCTATTTTATCCATAGTATCAATAATGTATCTACGTCAATCCCAATCTCCCAAATTCATCCCACCGTTCTTTCCCCACTTGGTGTTCATATGTTTGTTCTCTACGTCTATGTCTCTATTTCTGCTTTGCTAGTAGGTTCGTCTGTACCATTTTTCTACATTCCACATATATGTGTTCATACACGATTGCACTCGTTTATTCCTAAATAAAGAATAAGGAAGAGAACAGTAGGTTAATGGTCGTGGTCCATGCTGTCAGTACATAGCCAGCCTGGTTATAGGATGGTGAATGTTCCTCTTAAAAACAAATGCGAGCAACAGCAACAACAGACCCAAAATAGAAAAGACTATTTCCACTAATTTCAGAGTGATGCAGTTCAACACTATTACAATGAAACAAAACTCGTGCCCGGGTGCTGCGGGCTCACAAGTCAGGGCTCTACCTCTAGGGTCTTACTGTCTCATGCCTCCCCTATGTGCCTGCTCTACTGCATTCTCAGCTCTTACTCTCAGGAGCTCCTTTTTATTTGGGGGATCCTTGGGTTGGGAAGATCCCCTGGAGGAAGGCATGGCAACCCACTCCAGTATTCCTGTCTGGCAAATCCCATGGACAGAGGAGCCTGGCAGGCTTATGGTTCATAGGGTGGCGGAGAGTTGGACACCACTGAGTGATTAAACAACAAGCATTAGTCCCGGGTAGCTGGTGAGGCACCGGCTGTCTCATTACTTGAGTGATAAAATATTTACCACATCAAACTACCAATGTCACACATTTTCTCTAAACAAACTCCCTCAGGCTCCTTAGCAAGAAAGAAAACCACAAAGTTCAATGTGCCAACCCAGCAATGGCACATCCAGAATCTGACCCATCGAAATGGTACCTGGGTGTTTCTCCCCAGCTCCTCCAGGAGTTAAACGGCCTCTGTTGGAAAGTCTGAAGGAAACTGATGGTTCAGGTGTGCTTGGCTAGTCCTTCCTAGGAGACCAAGCATACTGGCAAGAGAGAGCCAATAGGATCCAAAACTCGTTGGCTTAGATTTGCAGCACGAATCCAGGCGGATGACGGTCCTCTTTGGCTGTTATAGCCTGCCACTGCTTCTTTCAAGCAAGCCAGCTCACCAGCTTTGCTGTTCCAGCACTGTAGGACCGGCCAAGCGAGGAGGCAAAGCTGGCTGCGGCTGAAGCTCGACTCTCCGCAGACCTCGAGGTTTCTAACCCCTTTCTTCCCCACTTTGCGCTGTGTGTGACCCTTAAAAAGCCATCAATAAAAGAGACTACATCCTGGGACTTCCTAGTGGACCAGTGGTCAAGAACCTGCCTTGCAATGCAGGGTATGTGGGTTCAATCCCTGCTTGGGGAACTAAGACCCATATGCTTCAGAGCAACTAAGCCCTTGTGCCACAACTAGAGTCTTCGCTCCACAATGGAAGATCTGGTATGCTGCAACTAAGACTATAAAGACTATAAAGAAAGCTGAGCACCAAAGAATTGATGCTTTTGAACTGTGGTGTTGGAGAAGACTCTTGAGAGTCCCTTGGAGAGTTGGATCTCAAGGAGATCCAACCAGTCAATCCTAAAGGAGATCAGTCCTGACTATTCATTGGAAGGACTGATGCTGAAGATGAAACTCCAATATTTTGGCCTCCTGATGCAAAGAATTGACTCATTGGAAAAGACCCTGATGCTAGGAAAGATTGAAGGCAAGAGGAGAAGGGGATGACAGAGGATGAGATGGTTGGATGGCATCACTGATGGGATGGATATGAGTTTGAGTAGCCTTCAGGAGTTGGTGATGGACAGAGAGGCCTGGTGTGCTGCAGTTCATGGGGTCGCAAAGAGTCCGACATGACCGAGTGACTGAACTAAGACTTGACACAGCCACTAAATAAATTAATCTGAAAGGAAGACAGAGAGAGACTATATCCAGTCTACAAGACTCTCAGTTCAGACGTGGTCTTCTTCTTGACATGAAATCAGCATCCATTATGAATTAGGATTTGGTTTTGAATTTTGTCATATGCAGCATGATTTCCAGCTAAAATCCACTGATGATCACAATATGGTACTCAATGAAAAAGGAGAAGAATGTGCATAAGTTGAAAATGCAAACAAAACTTTATTTTGTTGGTCAAAGAAAATGACTGCAAATTTTCTTAAAGAGAGTGGTCAGGACAGGCCCACAGTGCTGGCTAATGACTGTTAGTCATAAGCAAGAATTCCAGAGCAAGAAAATCCTGGCACTGTGTTTTGTTGCCATCTCCTCTTGGATTTCTCTAATTTTCTTCCAAAAGAGGCCTTTTAAATGCATTAAAACTCATATGCCCAAGTAAAATGTAACAGAGACAGGCTGAGCCTCCACACCTATACTTAGACTTCCTGTAATTCTATTTCTCCAAAGAAGGATACCATTGAGGAGACATCTGATTAGCTATCAGAAGACACAACAGGAACCCCAGGGAAAGTCAGGTTCAAGTTGCCCTGATGTAATTACTGATGCGTTTAATTAAATCATGTACAAAGGCATTAAATATTTCAGCAAAGTCTGTTTTAAGTTGTTTTACCTCTTGGAAGACACTAATACGAAATGATTTTCTCAGGTAAATGAGGTCTAGCTATGTTGGTGGGTTGAGCAGACACACAGCAGCTGCAGGTTTAATTAAACGTTTGCCTAACCATATAAAAAGACAGTGATATATCTTCATAGCATCTGGCAGCTTCAGCATCCTCCAGCCATTCTTTAATTAGCATGCTGGTGAATTTAATAGAAAATGACTTTAACTCAGGAGCAGATGGCTCTTCTGAGTGACAAGGGGAATGACAATCTCTGTCATGTTTACTTGGTCTGTAGCTTTCTAGTGGGAAGGATCCCTTTGGAGCACAGTCCTGATGAAATCAGGGGTCAAGTTTAATATCTTCTGAAAGTAACCACTTCCGAATCTTCAGTTAAAAACATCCAACTTTCAAGTTTCCAGAGATGGTTTTCCTTTGTCTCTCTGTCTTCGTTTCTCATATCTTATGACACAGCTAGCCTTTCAGTTGTTGAGTTTCACATAAATTTTCAGTTTCTCCAAGGTAGATAAAAAAGTCTGTTGGACCCAATACAATCTCTGAAATCATCATTACCAGAGTTTTAAAGCTTAGGAAGCATGAACCGCATCTCACTCCTAGATGGCAATTGGCTTGAGAAAAGAAGGGAAGAGTGTATCTTTGCTTTTGTGTATTTCTTTTTTTCTTTACTTTTCTATCTTTTTTCCTTGCTCTTCCTTCCTTCCTTTCTTTTTCCTGCCGTGTCATAACGCATAAGTGATTTTAGTTACCCAACCAGGGATTGAACCTGCACATCCACTGCATTGGAAGTGTGGACTCTTACCCACCGAATCACCAGGGAAGTCCCCATAGATGTTATTTTTGAAATGAAAGAAAAAGGTAAGAAGATCCTAAGGAATAAGAAAAATAAGAATGTTCATAAGGGTCAGTGTGCTTTGGTTCCTATGGGTCAATTTTTAGAAACTTTTTTCATATATAAATGCTCATCATGTGGGTCTCTGGTTACTATGTGCACACTTATGAGACAGCTGTGTTGCTGCCCTAGGAAATTTTAAGCAATGAGTTTAGTTCACATTACGTGGTTAAGATTGACGGGGTCAAAAATGGACAATATATCTATCTGGATTAAGAATATTATTTCTCCATTTTTCCATTTATTCTCAGGTTTTCAGGTATGAGTTGCAGACAAACTAGTCCTAATCAGTCATATGCAATGTGCATGCTAATAACTTTGAGTTATAATGTTAAAGTGTTGATACTTAAGTTATAATAAGCCCGTAAGCCTGTAACCCATTGTTACAAATGAATAAGTGGACTAAAGAGGTTATATTAGTGGCTGGGCTCATTTTGGATGTAGGACCATCAGACAGCAGTAACGTTCTCTTCCAGGTGCTATACCACTTGCATGCATGCTCGGCTGCTAAGCTGTGTCCGGCTCTTTGCAATCCCCATGGACTGTAGCCCATCAGGCTCCTCTGTCCATGGGATTTCCCAGGCAAGAATACTGGAGTGGGTTGCCATTTCCTTCTCCAGGGGATTTTCCCAACCCAGGGATTAAACCTGCATCTCCTTCACTGGCAGGTGGCTTCCTTACCACTGAGCTACCAGGAATGCCTGTTATACTGCTTAGAGACCATTCACTGCTCATGCCTGGAGACACATGTATCACAACTAGCCATGTGCCAAACAGGTGCTGGGGATCAGTAGTCACTTGCCCTTGCCCTTGCTGAAATCTTCTCTCAAAGGGTTAGAGAGAGGTAGAGTCATAAGCATAGTAAAGTGGTGAGAAATACAGTTAAGACACAGGCAACTACTTTGTGAGCCTAGAGGCAGAAACAGGAGATTTTTCCAGGTATCATGTGCAAATTGACTTTAAATTTGGTCTCTCTTTCTTTTTTTTTCACCCCAGCTTGATTGAGGTATAACTGACAAATAAAAATCGTGTATATTTATGGTGTAAATGTGATGTTTTGATACAAGTATAATTTGTGAAATGATTACCACAATCAAGTTAATTAACATTTCAATAACCTCACTGAGAGCATTTGTGTGTGTGATGGGGGCGTGTGGGTGAATGGTAGAAATACTTTAAGATCTACTCTCTTAGCAAATGACAAGTACACAATCCAGTATTATTATTATTATTCATTTATTTGGCTGCATCAGGTCTTAGTTGCAGCTCGTGGGATCTTTGTTGTGTTATGCGGGATCTTTTGTTGTGGTGCACAGGCTCTCTGGTTGTGGCATGTAGGTTTAGTTGCCCCACAGCATGTGAAATCTTCGTTCCCTGAGCAGGAATTGAACCTGCATCTCTTGTATTGCAAGGCAAATTCTTAACCAGTGGGCCTCCAGGTGAGTCCCACAATACAGTGTTATTAACTGGAGTCACCATGTTGTACACTAGATTGATAGAACTTACTCATCCTCCATAATTAAGTCTGTACCCTTTGACCATCATCTCCCCATTTACCCCATCCCCAGTCCCTGGCAACTACCTTTCTACTCTCTGAATCTATGAACCCAATTTTTGGAGATTCCATGTATGCCATATTATGCAGTATTTGTTGTTCTCTGAGTGATTTATTTCACTTAATGTCTCCCAGCTTCATCCATGTTGTCACAAATGGCAGGATTTCCTTCTTTTAAAAAAAAATATTCCACTGTATATATTTATACCACATTCATCCATCAATAGACACTTGGGTTGTTCCCATATCTGGGCTATTGTGAATAATGCTGAACTGAACATAGGAGTGCAGATATTTCTTCAAGGTTCTGGTTGTATTTCTTTTGGATATACCCAGAAAGGGGATTACTGGGCCATGCGGTAGTTCCTTTTTTTTTTTTTAAGGAACTGCTATACCATTTTCCGTGTCTGTATAATTTACATTCCCTTTTCTCCACATCTTCACCAACACTTGTCTTTGTCTTTTTGATGATAGCCATCTCACAGGTATAAGATGATGACTCATTGAGGTTTTGATTAGTGATGTTGAACACATTTTCATGCATCTTTTTTTTTAAATGCTGGCATTATACTGTTTCAATTACAGTAGCTTTGTAATATATTTTGAAATCAGGAAGTGTGATGCCTCTAGTTGTTCTTCCTGCTCAAAATGGTTTTTACTATTCAAGATCCTTTGTGACTTCATATGAATTTTGGGATTTTTAAAATATTTCTGTGAAAGATTCCATTGGAATTTTTATAGAGATTGCACTAAGCTTGTAGCTTACTTTGGGTAGTGTGGGCATTTTAACAATATTGATTCTTCCAGCATATGAATGTGGAATGTCTTTTCATGTATTTGCATCCTTCTCAATTACTTTCATTAGTGTTCTGTCATTCTTATTGTACAGATCTTTCACCTCCTTCATTAAATACATTCCTAAGCATTTGATTGTTTTTCATGTTCTTGTCTTCCAGTTGGCACATGGCAAAACTATCTGACCTGCTAGATTTTTATCACTTCATTTCTGAAAATGACTATACAGCATTCCTAATCAGCCTTGCCCAATTTGAGCATCACACATTTCACTAGCAACAAATTATTTTGATGTATTTTATGCTACTCAGTAGATCCTCTAGTGTACTTTTCACATAAGGATAGATAAAGCAAGTAACCACTTCTGAAAGTGGCATGTAGAGGCTTGATTAGAGAGTCTCAGATGCTTATTAATTGTGCTAAAGATTAGGGTTAATTTGTACCCTGTCATCACTTGGTTTTTGTATTGAAATATTTTAAATTCCCACATGGACAACATTAGAGCACCCAATAGATGTCTGCTATATCAAGCTCAGGCTTTCTGACTCCAAGTTTATTGCTACTTTTAATATACTACATAGGAAGAAGGAACTGTCAGTCAGTCTCAGAGTTGGCCTGTGTTGGGCCCGTGAGGTCCATGGTTCTGATGAACTTCTTGATTCAAAACATCCACGTGTATCACAGGCACACTCCTCAGCTACAAGAGCCCCGAGGTCTCCTTCGGCATGGAACAGGCAGATGTGTAGCAAAAGATGGAGAGTTTATGTCAGCATGGGAATGAAAAGGTTAACTTTAAGCCAACAGTATCTGGCAGCATTGCACCAAATTGCCCCTGTGTTTCCCTCCACCTGGAGTGTCAGCTCTTTTCCTCACATTTGGTTCATTGTGTGCTGTTCTTTTGGGCTCTGAGTGGGGTTTTGCCATATCCACCTGTATGACCAAGTCATCAAGGAAATAAAGAAAAAAACTCATGTTAGTCAAAAACAAAGTATTTGTATCATTTTGAAAATTATTTAGTAGATGAATTCTGCTCTAGATAAAAATATCATTCAGTATCATGTAATAAAATAGTTTCTTTCTTGCAATACCTCTGAAGAAATGTCTAAAAACATTTTAGGACAAATGTTCATGGTGTTAGAGTCAAAATGAAGCAACTGAACTCTAGACAATAGAGGAGAAGGAAGTAATACTTCTAGTTCAGTTCAGTTCAGTCATTCAGTCGTGTCCAATTTTTTGTGGCCCCATGTAGCAAGCTAGGCTTCCCTATCCATCACCAACTCCCAAAGCCTACTCAAACTCAGGTCCCATCAGTGATGCCATCCAACCATCTCATCCTCTGTCGTCCCCTTCTCCTCCTGCCTTCAATCTTTCCCAGCACCAGGGTCTTCTTTTCGAATGAGTCAGTTCTTCACATCAGGTGGCCAGAGTATTGGAGTTTCAGCTTCAGCATCAGTCCTTCCAATGAACGAATACGTCTAGTAATGGTGAGGAAAAGTGAAACAATTGAGTTACACTGACTCAGTGACAAGAAAGATAATTAAACTGAAAGCTATTGAAATGTAAGTGGAAAGTTAAATTAACACCATCCATTCTTTCATGCAACTAATGCCTTTTCATGATTACCATACTTGAAATAAGATGAGTTGGGTTTTAATCTTAGATCTACAATTTTCTGAATCACTGAACTTCTTGAAGACATAATTTTTTCTCCTATAAGATGATTCTAAATACTATCTGCCTGATGCCACTTACAGGAATGTTGTAAATTCCCAGGAGAAAATAAACCTCAGTCGTCTCACTGTTTTGCTACTAAACATGTAACTGGTATGGGTTTTCAGGATCTAACTCAAAAGTATCAAATAAACATTAATATATATTTATTTCAAGCCCACATTCTCTATGTAGAGAAAACAATCTAGTTAATTATAAGCAAATGCCATCATTTCAAGTTTCAATCAATAAAAAATCCCTTCTCCCTTTATTTTTTCCTCATGAGAGCATGAAAAAACTAAGAGTCTTTTAATTTCATTTAAATATTTTATTTTGGTTCATCATAGTGTCTTTGAGTATACTTTGAGTGTGCTTGTGTATGTGTGTGTGTGTGTGTGTGTGTGTGTGTGTGTGTGTGATCACTGGTTAAGTGATCACTGGTGTTCTCATTTAACTGTTTGAATGTGGCATAGGCCCTCATTTATTTCCCTTTATGTGCCTTTGTGTGTGTGTGCGTGCATATACTCAGTCGCTCAGTCGTGTCTGGCTCTTTGTGACCCCAGGCACTCTAGCCCACCAGGCTCCCCTCCCTGTCCATGGCATTTCCCAGGCAAGAATGCCGTTTCCTTCTCTAAGGGATCTTCCTGACCCAGTGATCGAACCCGTCTTCTTTATTGGCAAGTGGATTCCTTACCACTGCGTCACCTGGGAAGCTCCATATCCTTTGTTGTTGTCTAGTTGCTAAGTCATGTCCTATTCTTCGCAACCCCATGAACGGCAGCACACCAGGTTTCCCCGTCCTTCACTGTCTCCTGGAGCTTGCTCAGACTCATGTCCCCTGAGTCAGTGATGCCATCCAACCATCTCATACTGTTTCCCCCTTCTCCTCCTGCCCTTAGTCTTTCCCAGAATTGATTCTTTGTATCAGGTGGCCAAAGTATTGGAGCTTCAGCTTAAGCATCAGTCCTTCCAGTGAATATTCAGGGTTGATTTCCTTTAGGATTGACTGATTTGATCTCCTTGTAGTTCAAGGGACTCTCAAGAGTCTTCTCCAACACCACAGTTTGTTGCTCTCCCCCATTTATAATACAGTTGCTTAAACATTTCCTCTACATAAATTTATAACTACACAAGATAGTGTAGTAATAAATAAATTTTGGCAGTGGCAGATAAGATAGTTATTCTGTGCTCTGTAGAGCTGTGTCCTCAAGCAAACCCTAAGAAATACTATGTAGTCTGTGGATAAGCCATCCCTGCTGAAGAAATTGGCAGGATGGAGCAGAACTGCGTGGTGTTGAAGTTCATGGAGATTTCCACAGTGAGGCTCAGTCAGGGTTGACCTAACTGTGAACAGTTTGTCTTCCTGCGATTTGAGTAGCACAGGAAGTTTCATCTGCTTGCAAATATTCACCCAAGCAAGTGCGTGAAATTCTTTCACTAGAGATTAGTGTATCCAGGGTTAGGTGTGAGGCAACAATGTATGGTTTAGCACCTGGCAGATGGGCTTCCTGGGTGGCTCATTGATAAAACATCCACTTGCCAACGCAGGAGATGCAGATTTGACCCCTGGGTGGGGAAGATCCCTTGGAGAAGGAAATGGCAACCCGCTCCAGTATTCTTGCCTGGAGAATCCCATGAACAGAGGAGCTTGGAAGACTACAGTCCATGGGGTCGCGAAAGAGTCAGACATGACTTAGCAACCAAACAACAACATCTGACAGGCGTTCACTGCATCCACCACCATTGTTCTATCATGAGCATGTCCTCTTACATGGTGAATCTTAACTGAGAGTATTTGAAGATGTATAGGAGCACTTTTTGGTTATCACAGTGCCAGAAGATGGGGCTAGGAAAGGCAGAAATGATGCAGGCAGGGTGACTATATTTCCTGCAGAGGTGAGGCTGTCTTATATAAGGGCAAATTGTTCTGCTCCAATCACTAGACCTTTCTTTCATCATGTATTATATGTAGGGAAAAAAATCTGATTTTTCCCTCTCCCCTTAATGTGCCTTTGTTTATCTGACTTATATTCTTTTTAACCTAAGAAAACTACATACCATGCAAAACCTGTGTGCCTACCCAATCAAAAAATGGGCCAAAGAACTAAACAGACATTTCTCCAAAGAAGACATACAGATGGCTAACAAACACATGAAAAGATGCTCAACATCACTCATTATCAGAGAAATGCAAATCAAAAACCAAAATGAGGTACCATTACATGCCAGTCAGGATGGCTGCTATCCAAAAGTCTACAAGCAATAAATGCTGGGGAGGGTGTGGAGAAAAGGGAACCCTCTTACACTGTTGGTGGGAATGCAAACCAGTACAGCCACTATGGAGAACAGTGTGGAGATTTCTTAAAAAACTGGAAATAGAACTGCCATATGACCCAGCAATCCCACTTCTGGGCATACATACTGAGGAAACCAGATCTGAAAGAGACATGTGCACCCCAATGTTCATCGCAGCACTGTTTATAATAGCCAGGACATGGAAGCAACCTAGATGCCCATCAGCAGACGAATGGATAAGGAAGCTGTGGTACATATACACCATGGAATATTACTCAGCCGTTAAAAAGAATTCATTTGAATCAGTTCTAATGAGATGAATGAAACTGGAGCCCATTATACAGAGTGAAGTAAGCCAGAAAGATAAAGAACATTACAGCATACTAACACATATATATGGAATTTAGAAAGATGCTAATGATAACCCTATATGCAAAACAGAAAAAGAGAAACAGATGTACAGAACAGACTTTTGGACTCTCTGGGAGAAGGCGAGGGTGGGATGTTCCAAGTGAACAGCATGTATATTATCTATAGTGAAACAGATCACCAGCCCAGGTTGGATGCATGAGACAAGTGCTCAGGGCTGGTGCACTGGGAGGACCCTGAGGGATGGGATGAGGAGGGAGGTGGGAGGGGGGATCAGGATGGGAAACACATGTAAATCCATGGCTGATTCATGTCAATGTATGGCAAAAACCACTACAATATTGTAAAGTAGTTAGCCTCCAAATAAAAATAAATGAAAAAAAATTTTTTCTAAAAAAAAAAAACACCTGTGTGCCTGAGGAGATGGGGAAGCCCCAAAACAGACCTGGTCTAATTTATAAGCACAACCATGATCAGGGCAGGCAGGGGTGTAGGAGGGAACGGAATTAAATCAGTAAGTCTCTTGGAAATCAGCCTGCTCTGTTCTCCACTCCCAGCCCCTCACACATGTTTATGTGAGATCTAACTTCAGAATATCAGAGAACATGTAAGAAATGGAGAAGCTGGGCGTTCCTTAAGACAGGACAGCATGACCCTGGGAGATCTTTAGGTTGAAGCTGACTTAGACCCAGGAAGGAGAAAGGCGGCCGGCAGCCCACTTGATGACACGGGCCTTTCGGGATGTAGGAACAGGTGGAGTTTATCCTTCTGTCATCCCTCAAGTCCTTCCAGCCGCCACAGTAGCCTGCTTTGAGCCCATTGTGTACATTGGCTAGCATTGATCTCCGTTCTGCCCAGTGGGCCGTGATGAGGCCCACGTGCCTCCCAGACAAAGCCTGACTTCCTGTGGGTGACATTTTCGGAGGAGTGCAGAGAAGGCTCCCTTTGTTCTCCTCCAGGTTTTTTTTTTTTTCTTTTTTTATTGGCACCTGCCAGCGCCTATGCTTCTCCCACACCTGCTGAGTTAGCAATCTTGCAGCGTAAGCTTCGTCCGCCCGGAGAAGATTGCCCTGACCGCAGAGTTCTCAAGTACCACAGTCTGCCCCTGGGGCTCTAGCAGTGATAGATTTAGAGAACTGACCTGCCTACTCTCTTCTTAAAGACCACTTGGGGATCATGTAAACATAAACATGTGGACTTTCTTTAGTATGTGGAAAAATAAAATCCTCAAATGATTTGGTGTGTCTGAGATCTGTGTTTAGCAGCCTCTTTACAAAGAACGTGCTAAAATTAGCCTTGAGCAAATGCCAGTGTGTGTTATCAGGAATTTGAAGATATTTAAAATAGGGCCAGGAGTCAAGATGGTGGGAATCAATAAGTGTTTTCCAAACAGCTAAAAGTGAAGTTCTATTTCAATGTGATGTTGTCTGAACTTAGACCCAGAATGGGCTATCAGTAGAATAGGGTGATAATTGCTTAATAATTCCTGGAAAACAAGCTTACCCTCTGATTGTAATTGCCAAAATGTGAGGGCTGAACTTTGTACTAATAACACCCTGGAAACAAACTATAAACTAAGCCTCAATTAAAAGGTAAAAGAATTCTGACTTCGGAGATAAGAAACAAAATTTTCCTGTGATCCCGGTCCATCGGTTTCTTACCCTTCCTATACAAGCCCCATCTTTGCCTCCATCTCTGTCTCACTGTCTCACCCACACACATGGGAGTCATCCTGATTCAAGGAAAAGGTGGGACACTGGTCTCCAGGGACTGTTCTTAGTGAAGACCTGGGACAAAGGAGAAGAGAGATCCCAAGGCCCAGATTTAAACTGGGTGGGGTCGCGCTTCTGAGCACAAGGTCTCCTAGAGATGAGGTCTTTACAACAGAAAGTTGGGGGCCCCGTCATGATAAAACTCAGTTCTGGCCACTGTTCTAGCCCTGTGGTCACCACTGCAGGCCAGCCAAAGGGCAAGCTCATTGTTCAGAAGCCAGGCTCTCATGATGTGTATTTTTACAGCCAAAGAAGACACATCCATCTCGCCTTTCTTTCTTGTTGTTTTTGTTTTTTTTTTTTTTGGAATAAACATTTAAAATGCCAAGTGTTGTACTAGATTCTGGAAATGGAAGACTAATAAAGACACAATTCCAGAAAACAGATATTTTGTCTGTCAGAAACCATGAACATGTAAAGAAGTAACTGTATTATGGAGAGATTTACGTTAATAGATAGCCAGGGGGTCATTTTCTGCATAATCGTGGGTATCAAGAAAAGATTGCATGAAGAGGACTTAAAAGACTACTAACATTTCAGGTTAAATCATAGAAAAGTCTTTAACTAAGACTTTATCCTGAAAAGTGATCCACAAAAAAAAGGAAAATATATTTGTATTTCCAAGAACCAAAATTTAGTAAGAATTGCTTCTGTATACTAATCCACATAATGAACAGTGATAATACAAGGGCTCATGGAGAGAGGGGCGGAACAATTCTCCTCTGAATTATGTGATGACTCTACCTGATCTTCACTTTGTGTTTTACCTTCTCCACTCAGACAGTTGGTGAGTCTGCTTCCAAAAACACTTGAGGGCTTACCCATTTTTTCAAGAGTTTTCTTCATCTTCTGGGAAAGAAAGGATTCTCTTTTGGAACCTCAGCGATCTGTCTATATAGGAAATAAACTTCAACATACCTGGATGCCCAGGCAGTGCATAAGCAACCTTTTAATTAATTCCTGATTTTTCAGCCAAGGACTTCACTGCCTCTTCTGTCTCACCTTATGTATGCAAGTCCTGAGAATTTCTGAGGTCCCATGAGGATAACTCAGCCAGATTCTTCTAGACCTTGAGCTTTCCTGTCTCCAAGTCACGGTCACCTCTTTCTTGCCTTTCTTTCTTCCAAAGATGCACTGGCATTTTTCACCCACTGACATCTCTAATTATTTTACATTCTTTCCTTCACCCTTATTTAAATGAACTCCTATGAAGGCTTCCAGAACATGACGTGAGGTGTGTCTACCATGTTGAATCAATAGCCTGTGCAGATTTAGATGTTGACAGGATCACCCTTGTATCCAGGAAAGTGGAAATAGACAGGCAGAGCCAAGGCAGGAGGAGTGGCTGGGAGGCTGTCCCTCCTCTCACCCCCAGTGAGCTGCTAGAGAGCAGTCTGCACTTACTGCCTCTACATTTCCCCTGTGGACGTTCTTTAATCCACTCAGTCTGGTTTCTGTCACCATCACTCCAAGTGAATCTGCTTTTGCCAAGTTTACCAAGAACTGGTTACCAAATTTAGTAGACAGCCAGTAGTCTTTCTCTCAGTCGCTTCACAGCAAGCTTTTCTTTAAAGTCTTTCCTCTTCTGACATAGAGATGGCCGAGGCACATGCCAAGATGCTCAATATTGCTAATTACTAGAGAAATGCAAATCAAAACTACAATGAAGTATCACCTCACACCAGTCAGAATGGTCATCAATAAAAAGTCTATAAATAAGTGCTGGACACAGTGTGGAGAGAAGGGAACCCTCCTGCACTGTTGGTAGGAATGTAAATTGCTGCAACTGCTATGGAAAACAGTATGGAGGTCCTTAAAAAAATTAAAAGGAGTTACCATATGATCTAGCAATGCCACTCCTGGGCATATATCTGGAGGAAACTGTCAATTGAAAAGTTAACATGCACCAATGTTCATAGCATCACTGTTTACAATAGTCAAGACATGGAAGCAACCTAAATGTCCCTTGATAGAGGAATGAATAAAGAAAATATAGTACATATATGCAATGGAATATTACTGAGCCATAAAAAGGAATGAAATTGTGCCATTTACAGCAATATAGGGGCTTCCCCGATGGCTCAGCCATAAAGAATCTACCTGCAATGCAGGAGCCACAGGAGCTGTGGATTTGATCTGTGGGTCAGGACGATCCCCTGAAGGAAGGCATGGCCACCCACTCCAGTATTTTTGCCTGGAGAATCCCATGAACAGGGGAGCCTGGCGGGCTACAGCCCACAGGATCGCAAAGGGTCAGACATGACTGAGCAACTTAGCACGGCCCAGCACCGTGGACGGGCCTAGAGACAGTCATACTAAGTGAAGGAAGTTAGACAGAGAAGGGCAAATGTCACGTGATATCACTTGTATGTGGGATCTAAAAAAATGATATAGATGAATTTATTTATAAAACAAGAATAGACTCACAAACAAAGAAAACAAACTTATGGTCACCAGAGGGGATGAAGGGGCAGCAGAGGGTGATAAATTAGGAATTTGGGATTAACGTACGCACACTACTGTGTACAAAATAAACAACAAAAATCCACTGTATAGCACAGGGAACTATATTCAATGCCTTGTAACAACTTATAAGGGAAAAGCATTTGAAAAAGAATATGTATGTATATAAACATATACACCTGAAGCTAACTCAGTATTGGAAATTAACTATACTTCTTTTTAGAAAAAAAAAAATTTTTTTTTTTAATTTTCTCTTTGGGCTTCCCTGGTGGCTCAGTGGTAAAGAGTCTGCCTGCCAATGCAAGAGACATAGGTTCAATCCTTGGTCCAGAAATATCCCACATAGTGCAGAGGAGCTAAGCCCATGTGCTGCAACTATTGAGCCTGTGATCCAGAGCCTGGGAGCCTCAAGTACTGAAACCTGCGCACCCAGAGCCCATGTTGTGTGACAAGAGAAGCCACTGCAATGAGAAACCCATGCACCGCCACTCCAGAGTAGCCACCGCTTGCTGCAACTAGAGAAAAAATGCAACAACAAAGACTCAGCACAGCCAAAAATAAGTTAATTGAATTTTAAAAAGTCTCTCCTCTTCTGTTAGCTCTGCTTTTTCTCCAGGTTCTTCTGGCTGCTGTTGTTTTATCTTTCACATCCCTGCCCCATCTCCTTTGTGTCTGTCGTTAAATGTTGACATGATCCAATCTTCTATCATCGGCCCTCTTCTGTTACATTCTCCACTATCCTTTGATTTCAAATTTAATGTCAGTCTCTTTCCCTTTCTTGAAGTCCAGACTCTTGTGTCCATATAACTAACATGATACCTTCATTTGAATTTTCCATGGACACTTCAAACTCAGCATGTTCAAAATGAAATCTCTGCTTCCTCAACTAATCGGTGTCCCCTCCTTCATCCCCCATTTTCATGAATGATGCCATCATCTCCTTGGCTGCTGAGCAAAGGACCTGAATTAAACCCTTAATGCTTTTCTTTCCTTCATGCCCCACTGCTAATCAGCCACTAAATTTTGTTGCTGTTTCCTCCCTAAATCTCTCAACATTTTTTCCTCCTCTTAAACCCTAAAGCCTAAACCTTAATACAGGTCGTTATCACATCTCTACTTAATTACTGCAACAGCCACCTAATTTATTTGACTGTCTCCTTCTGTCTCCTCACCAATCATTTCTCTGTAATTCATAATGCCATTACATTTTTCGTTAGTCTGATTGCATCACTCCTCCTTTTTTATTAGTTATCTCTTGCTGCCTAACAAATCATCTTAAAATATAGTGGCTTAAAACAACAATGAGAATTTATTAATCTCACTGTGTCTGTGGGTTAGGAAATCACACATGGCTTAGCTGGGTATTTCTGTTTCAAGATCTTTCAAGAGATGACTATCAGAGTGTAGGCTTGACTAGGGGTGGCAGATCCATCTCCATGGTGGCTGTCTCCTGTGGCTGGCTAGGTGATGCTGGCTGTTGCAGGAGGCTCCAGTTCCTCTGCACATGGTCCTCTCCACAGGTTACTTGGGTTCCTCACAGCATGGCTCTTGCCTCCCCCTACAACCAGTGATCTAGGAGAGAAAGAGTCACACAGAAGGGACCCATTTTGTGACCTAGACTCAGGAATTATTAACATCACTTTGTGCCACATTCTGATTGTTAGAAGGGAAAGGAGGATAATTGTGCCATTGTTTGCAGACAGGACTGGCCTTCCTAAGTGGCTCAGTGGTAAAAAAAAAAAAAAAAAAAAAAAAATTGCCTGCCAATGCAGGAGATGCTGGTTCGATCTCTGAGTCAGGAAGATCCCCTGGAGAAGGAAATGGCAACACTCAAGTGTTCTTGCCTGGAAAATCCCATGGACAGAGAAGCCCAGTGGGCTATAGTGCATGAGGTTGCAAAGACTTGGACACAGCTCTGCACACAGCACTCATTTACTCACTCACTTGGGGGAAGGCTATGAAGAGACTCGGAGACATATCATAAAACCATCATACCTTGTAAAATCCTTCCATGCCCTTTAAATATCCATACCATTTTCTTCATATCCTTACCTTCAAGTCTGAACTACTCATAGCCATACAGACTCACTGTAATTGTGCTATGGCTGGACCTTTGTCCAATCCACTTCCTGTGCTTGTAATATCCTTCTTCTTTACAACACTGGTAGCTGTTTATCCCTCAAAACCCTACTCGGACACCAAAATCACCAAAGTCTCCTCCCTAGTTCTGCATCCCCTCCAGCTGCCTTCTATAAACTAGACTCAATACCGAGCGTTGTTTTGCCCTACCCTCCTTTGGTTTAACTATTTCTCTACATTTGTAAGCAAGTCTGGCATCTATCATCTCTGCATCTTCATTGCTTAGCATAGCCCCTGCCATACTTGTGGCAATACCTGGCAACTAAGGGTTTTAATGAAGGAGCGAATCTATTAATATTAATGCCTGACCCTCACAAAATTTCAACAAATTAACAGACAAGGCAAATAAAGGACTAAGGACTTTACCCAAGTCAGCAGCAGTAGGTATGAGAAAGAGTAAAGGGTTTGAGGAAAATGCAGTGACTGCATACAGGAAAGTGAGGGGAGAAAGAAGCAGGATGCTTTGGGAGTGTCTAACTGACCTAGTGTTGTTGTTTAGTCGCTAAGTAGCCTTCAACTCTTTTGCGACCCCATGGCCTATAGCCGGCTAGGTTTCTCCGTCCATGGGATTTCCCAGGCGAGAATACTGGAGTGGGCTGCCATTTCTTTCACCAATGGATCTTCCCGACCCAGGGATCGAACCTGCGTCTCCTGCATTGGCAAGTTGATTCCTTACCACTGAGCCGCCTGGAAGCCCAACTGAGCCAGTAGGTTCAGACAGAAGAGTGAGTTATAGGGGAGAGAAGAGAATGAGTTTGGTTCTGAAGATGCAGGTTTGGGAATGCCTGTGGTTCTTTTATAGATTTGCCTCATAGACTCTAGAAAAAAAAAGGTCTGTAAGGCAGGGGAATGTTTACACCAGATATAAATGTTAGAGATATTGTCTACCCCTCAGGTTACCTCATTGTTCTGTATATAGAGGGAATCATAAAAAGTGGGGGAAAGTATTATCAATGAGGGAGAGAGGCAGAACAGCTCAGTTCCCTTCCCTAAGGTCGCAAAGGCAGAGAAACCTGGCGTGGCTGACTTCCCCTCATTCTCTGTGAATCGTTTACACCAGGCGTTCTGGCCAACTCGAGGCGCTGCCCTCTTGAGCATCATTCAGGAACTACTGTGAGTAAAGCACTTGCCACTCCCTACTCCAGAGTATGGTGGTTTCGTGATTTTTACAATTTTCAACTGCAGTACTGAATGTGATGGTGGTGGTGGTTTAGTCATATCTGACTCTTTGCAACCCCATGGACTGTAGCCTACCAGACTCCTCTGTCCATGGGATTTCCCAGGCAGGAATACTGGGATGGGTTGCCTTTTCCTTCTCCACCCCAAGGATTGAACCCACGGACCCGCCTGCCTCTCCTGTCTTGTAAGCGGATTTTACCACTGAGCCACCAGGGAAGCCTGTAGCACTGAATGTATAGGTCAATTCAATTTAATTCTTAATTTTAAAGCAGCACTTAGAATTGTTGATAAGCCAATCCGCATGTAAGCTTGCTTTGTATTCTAAACGCAACTTATTTATTATTGATTTAGAAATAAAAATGTTCTTTCTTTTTTTGCATATAAGAGATAAAACTATTCCCCCGGAAGTGAAGTTAGTTCACCTGTGACACGCTTTTTATTTAGTTGTATTTTTAATTTATTTTTTTAAATGTGTATTTATTTATTTTTGGCGGTGCTAGCTCTTCATCGCTGCTCCTGGGCTTCCTCTAGTTGCGGCAGCGGGGGCTACTCTCTAGTTCCGGCGCTCGGGCTTCTCGTTGCAGTGGTTTCTCTTGTTGCGAAGCACAGGCTCCGAGGCGCGCAGGCTTCAGTAGATGTGGCACTTGAACTCAGCAGTTGCATCTCCCAGGCTCCAGAGCACAGGCCCAATATTTGGGGCGCACTGGCTTAGTTGCTTTGAGGCATGTGGGATCTTCCCGGATCGGGGATTGAATCCGTGTCTCTTGCATCGGCAGGCGGATTTTTAGCTTTACCACTGAGCCGTCATGGGAGCCTGATACCATTTTTAACCAGCATAAGCAGGAGTGAGAAACAGGCT
Organism: Muntiacus reevesi; assembly: GCF_963930625.1. Classification (NCBI taxonomy): domain Eukaryota; kingdom Metazoa; phylum Chordata; class Mammalia; order Artiodactyla; family Cervidae; genus Muntiacus; species Muntiacus reevesi. Next base: position 21,612,556 of record NC_089259.1, on the reverse strand, counting down.
TCAGTGTATGCATTTTTTGAAAATTAGGCTAATTCTGTCATCATCCCATGACAAATTTAAGTCATGTGCAAATGAATTTGGGGAGAAAATCAATGTTCAGGGTAATTGATTTTTTTTTCCCCCAGTCGATGTTTTTTCTCAATCAATGTTTTTTTCTAAACCTTGTTTGTTTTCAAAACTTGGAATACATTTGAGAGAGTTCTCAGATTCGATTTCCCTCTGGAGAGCCTCTCTCCGTAGAATCTAAGAGTCATCAGGCTTCCAGCCATCTCGGCAACTGTAAAAGGAGTCAGCCGTGGAAGCCGGAATGGCGTGAATCAAAGCTCCTTTGATCATTTTATTAGCAATTTCACCCTTTCAAAAGCTGGAACAAGAGGCTGTCATAGACTCTGCAACCCCCAGCGTGTGCTTTCTCATCCCGCTCTTCCTCCGCTAACAGCAGTCGGCAGCTGGGAAGATTAAGTCTGTCTTTTCTGTCCTCACTGGGAGTCTTAGTGACACAGGGCTTTAGGCAAACACAAGCGAGTGTGTGTCCGTCTCAGCCTGACCTCGCAGCCTGTGCCTCGTTGGAGAGGCAGCGCATCTTCCTCCGAGTTGTGTGTGCTCATAAAAACTCAGTGCGATTCACAGAGCTATCAGCTCAGTCGTGAAACAAAAACACCTGTCAAAAGAGTTTTATTCTGACTAGTTAATGACACCACCAATAGACAGAGGACAATGCCATCATTTCAGGGGACAGTTTTACACAGCGGGCCTCTTCTGGGGCGTTCAGAGCACTGCAGGCCGCCTCTGGTCACTAATTGGAGACGCTCCTCCCCGGAGGCGGTAAATCAGTTGTCATCCGGGAACCATGCTCCTCTGTACACAGGGACGCTTGGCATCTGTGAGCAGAGGCCAAACCCGCCGGCAATTACCACTGCCCAGTAGTTCCTGGACAGGGCTCCTGACTCAGCAGATATCTATTTTTTGTCATAGTTCTGAGAAGATAAAGTAGCTTACTAGGTACCCTTTTGCTAATTACATTCATCAGTGCACTAGAGACCGGGATAAGTTTGGAGAACAACTCACAAGAGAACTGGATCCCTTATAGCACCAACCCCCTGAGTTCATCCTAAGAATACAGAGCTAGATTTGGGGTAGCCAGGCTCCAGCCACCCTAATATGGGGTGCATTGTGGGTGATGTGGGGTCTGCCCTGCTGAGCAGAGACAATCAGCCCAGTTAATAGCGTCTTCTCTTAGGAGTCATCTCTCAAAAGAAATGTCAGCAGCGGACATGGCATTATGCACTGCTATGGGCCCAATACCCCTTCACCTCACCCTTCCCTAGATCCATATGTTGAAGCTCTTAATCCCCTCAAATGAAAAAAAAAAATGCACAACCTAAAATCTGAGAATTGTATTTTATTTGGTAGAACTTGATGAGGGTTCCAAGCCTGGGATACAGGCTCTCAGATAATTCTAATGGACTGCTCTGAAGAAATAAGGGAGGAAACGGGATATATAGGAGTTTGGCAACAAAAACCAGGTAGTCTGAACATCAAAAGATTACTGTTAATTAATGAAAACCAAGGGCTTCCCAGGTGGTGCAATGGTAAAGAATCTGCCTGCCAACGCAGGAGATGCGTGTTTGATCCCTGGGTCAGGAAGATCCCCTGGTGGAGGAAATGGCAACCCACTCCAGTATTTTTGCCAGGGAAATCCCATGGACAGAGGAGCCTGGTGGGCTACAGACTGTGGGGTCACAAAGAATTGGACACAACTGAGCACACACACTCAGAAAAAAAACCACACATCTCAAATTACTGAATTTAGCACCTCTCCTTGAAAGGGAAGGTGCAAGAGTCTGGGCTCACTGAAATCATTCCTTTGATCCACATCTCAGCTATCTGGGGCCAGTATCTGGTGCTTTCCCATCCCGAGTCCCCTCAGGGGGCACTGCTGGAGGTGGCTGAAGTGGTTGAGGGTTTTGAGATGGGCAACCGGTTTGTCTCCACCCTCTATAAGGAGTGGGTAGTGGTAGCAGCTGGTGGTTTGGTAGTAACAACCTTTGTTTGCTAACATGGCAGGCAGTATTTTTAGTTCACAGCCTCTTACTCAGAAGGTAATGTGTTTGGATATAGGGTTTTTTAAAGAGTTGATTAATTTCAAATGAGGTCAGTAGGGTGAGCCCTAGTCCAATATGATTGGTGTCCTTATCAGAAGAGGAAATTAGGACACAGGCTTAATTAAGACACATAGGGAAAACCATATGAGGGTAGGAGAAAACAGTCAGCTATAAGCCAAGGGAGAGATCTTGGAAAAAACCAACCCTGTTCTCACCCCAGAGCTTGGAATCTAGAACTTGATCTTGGACTTTCAGTATCCAGAAATATGAAGAAATAAATTTCTGTTGTTTAAGCCTCCTAGTCCATGGTATTTTGTTATGAAAGCTCTAGCAAATGAATATAAGCATTTTCTAAAATCTCATATAAGGATGTTATTTAAACAGATTATGGCTACCTGATCACCAGAACGCTTCTTTAGAAGAGAAAGAAACAAGAACAACCTTTTCTTGCCACATTCAGTGGTTTTAATTGAATTGGCTGCACTGAACAATAGTAACAATTTAGTCCAGTAGATGCATAGATTAACTTACATTTACATGAAATAGCAAAATTAACTTTTAAAAAATAAGGAGAAATACTATTTGTAAGAGTTTGGGGAAAATGCTTTCTAATAAAGCTTTTTAAAAAATGAAAATGGTCAAATCTATTTCTTGGATTTACTATGGGCAGGTCTTTTGTAATAAAGAATGAGTTGTCCTTTTTCTTTCTTTTTTTTTTTTTTGATGTGGACCATTTAAAAAGTTTTTGCTAAATTTGTTAAAATATTGCTTCTTTTTTATTTTTTTAATGTTTTGGGTTTTTGGTCATGAGTCACATGGGATCTTGGCTCCCAGACCAGAGATCGAACCTGCACCCCCTGCATTTGAAGGCAAAGTCTTAATCACTTGCCTGCCATTAGAGTACAGTTAACTTTTTCAAGTAAGTTATCACATTACTACTTGACTTTGTGGGCATTTATTTCCTACCCTAGATATTGCCACCTATTTACTCTCTGCTCAGCCCTGAAGGATGAGTGAATTCCTTTCTGCTTGGGGTCTTACAAAGAAGAAATGTAATTTACCACTTGCAGCAGCGTGATCACTGCACAAGGTATTTGGGGGAATAGAGAAGACAGAGATCAAGAAATCTGCCTGAGAGAAAAAGAATATCACTCTCAGCAACATGGATGGAGCTAAAGATTACTGTGTTTAGTGAAATAAATCAGGCAAAGACAAATATCATATGCTATCACATATGTGGAATCTAAAAGAAAAATGATACAAATAAACATATTGACCACACAGAAATAGACGCACAGACATAGAAAACAAACTTATGTTTACCAAAGGAGAAGGGATCCGGGAGGGATAAATTAGGAGTCTGGGATTAACAAATACATACTACTGTATATAAAGGTAAACAACAAGGACCTACTGTATAGCACAGGGAATTATAGTCAATATCTTGTAATAATCTATAATGGAAAAAAATCTGAAAAGAATATATGCGTCTGTCTGTATATAACTGGATCACTTTGCTATACACTTGAAACTAACACAACATTGCAAATTAACTATACTTAAAGATCCCCAGGGGGCTCAGTGGTAAAGAATCCACCTGAAAATGCAGGAAATGCAGCAGATGCAGGTTCGATCCCTGGGTCAGGAAGATCCCCTGGAGAAGGAAATGGCAACCCACTCCAGTATTCTTGCCTGGAAAATCCCATGGACAGAGGATCCTGGTGGGCTACAGTTCATGGTGTCACAAGAGTCAGACACAACTTAGCAACTGAACAACCACCAGTTTCCATTATCTACCTCTGTGCAAATAAAATGTTTTGCACCCATAACTCATTGCCATGAGAACATCCAACTTCTGTGGACCCCAGTATCCTCATCTTTAAAATGAGTGTTGGAACAGATGCTCTTCCAATGTCAAGACTTTCTATTTTATATCTGTCAGTTGCATCCAGGGTAAGCCTCCATTTTGCTGACATAGCAAACAAAAATCAGTCTTCTAGGAAACAATGGTGAAAATCCATTCATACTCTCTAAGGTCCAGGGTAGCACATTCCTAGAGGCAATCGAGTCAATTCAAATGAATGAGTCAATTGGTCATCCGTAACTCTCCATGGGTTGATTACCAACACTGTTGTCAAGGTTCTTACCTGTTTTGTTTGTGTTTTGAGAAATGTTTTTTGTGATTTTGCTCTCAATTTGGTCATTGTTGTTCAGTCGCTCAGTCATGTCCAACTCTTTCGCGATCCAATGGACTGCAGCCCCCCAGGCTCCTCTGTCCATGGGATTTCTAGGCAAGAACACTGCAGTGGGTTACCATTTCCTTCTCTGGGGGATCTTCCCAACCCAGGGATCAAACCTGTTTCCTGCAGGCAGATTCTTAACCACTGAGCCAGAAGGGAAGCCCTAATTTGCCCGTAACTGATATTAATTCATACATTATAACTCATTAGTGTTTCACAACTGTCATCTCTCACAAGTAAGCTGATTATGCCACCCACAAAAACAGCAGCAAGCACCCAGCTTGTAAAGGTAGCAGATGAACAATGCTCAGTGGATGAGTTTTATGTACTAAATGGGGCGTGAGGTTCATCATGCTCCTATCACAGTCAAGAGGACTTGCAACAGAGAGAAGAAATCAGTCATTTAAATCAACTGGAAGAGATAAAAAGAGTTTGAAATCACTCAGCCCGTTAAAAACAATTTAATACCTTCATTGAGTTTAGGACCTTTCTGCCTAAAGTCCTTCAGTAGATTAAATATCCAAGGGCTTGGCAAAGAGAAAGGAGTTAACGTTTATGGGTATCTAATATGTGCCCGACATTGTGCAGCATCTTTAAGATACTCATAAAGTAATAAGAAGAAACACTTGTGTATACACAATGCAAACTGCTTTACAAGTCCCATCAACCCCAAAGAGTAAGTACACATCAGTTTTATCCCTATTTTATTGCACTCAATCTTATAACAAACATAAGGGAGAGTCAACTTTATCCTTGTATTGCACACAAGACACTGTGTTTCAGAGGAGTTTCTATTGGCCATGGTCCCACAAGTAATAAATGACTAAGGCAGAATTCAAACTGGTATATATCTGGCCCCAAAGTTGTGGTTCTGCATTTCTCTGCTTCACCATGAATCCCGATGTTATTGAAAAACTCTGCTTTCTATCTTGCACCTGAGAATTTCTAAGTAGGAGAGGACTTTGATGATCCCAAGTTCATTGCTTTTATTTTATGAAAAACTCTTGCACTAGTGGGAAGCTTCTGTACAGTACAGAGAACTCAATTCAGTGTTCTGTGATGATCTAGAGAGGTGGGGTGGGGGTGGGAGGGAGGCTCAAGAGAGAGGGGGTATATGTATCCTCACAGATGATTCACTTCATTGTATACCAGAAGTTAACACAACCTTGTAGAGCAATTATACTTCAATTTAAAAATAAATAAAATATTCTTGTAAAAAGCCATTGTTTTCTTCAAATGGCTAGCTGGTCTGAAACCTGGGTTCCCAACTTCTTTCCCTAAGTCATCTTTACTTCTGTGATTGCTAATCCATCGAACTCACACCCCAAACAATGATGTGTAAGCTGGGGTATGCATCAGAAAGCTGATCTACAGTATTTTATTTTTAAATTTTTCTTTACCTATTTCTATTTTTGGCTGTTCTGGGTCTTGGTTGCTGCGTGTGGGCTTTCTCTAATTGCAGCAAAGGGGGCTATTCTCTAGCTGCTGTAGGCGAGCTTCTTTCCTTGTTGTGGAGCACGGTCTAGGGTGTGTGGGCTCAGTAGTCATGGCCCACAGGCTTAGTGACTCTCTGGCATGTGTGCTCTTCCCAGACCAGGGATCCAACCTGTGTCCCCTGCATCGGCAGGCAGATTCTTAACCACTGAACCCCCAGGGAAGTCCGTACAGCACTTAAAGAATTACAGATTCCCCAGGACCCCTGGAGATCGAGCTACTGAATCCAAGTTACCTAGTCAGGAAATGTGTGACTGTGACCACTCTAACTTCACACAGTAATAATATAATTGCTGCTGTTGCTGCTGCTGAGTCGCTTCAGTCATGTCCGATAGACCAGCCCACCAGGCTCCCCTGTCCCTGGGATTCTCCAGGCAAGAATACTGGAGTGGGTTGCCATTTCCTTGTCCAATGCAGGAAAGTGAAAAATGAAAGTGAAGTCACTCAGTTGTGCCCGACTCTTAGCGACCCCATGGACATACTTGCTCTAAATTCCTAGAAATTAAAATTTAAAGCACCACATTGCTGCAGAATGACCGTGGACTGGACCTCAAGATACACCGGGACTTCAGTAGAATCAGCAAGTAGACTTGATCAGAGACTCTGGGTTTTGACTCAGAGGGACGTCTGCTGTAGATCTGACCCTAATGGTGTCTGAACACTAACCCTAACCCAGGTGGTAAATGATACACAAAACGCCATTTAGGTTATTTTTCTTTTTTAAATTGGGATATAATTGCCTTACGTTGTTAGTTAGTTTCTGCTGTACAACAACATGAATCAGCTATATGTATACATATATCCCCTCCCTCTTGACCTTCCCTTCCACCCCCAGCCCCCATCCCACCCCTCTAGGTCATCACAGGCACCTAGTTGAGCTCCCTGTGCTACATAGCACCTTCCCACTGGCTCTATCTGTTTTACACATGGTCATGTATATATGTCAAGGCTACTCTCTTCGTTCATCCCAGGTTCTCCTTCCCCCACCGTGTCCACAAGTTCATTCTCTATGTCTGCATCTCTCTTCTTGCCCTCCAAATAGATTCATCAGTACCATTTTTCTAGATCCCATATATGTGCATTAATATACTATATTTGAGTATCTTGTCATCTGCATGTTTCCCCTTAAATCCACTTTACTCTCCAGCTATACTGACCAGCCCAAAGGCTGGTCTCCTTTCAACGCTTTTTCCTCTACATGAGAAAACTCTCCCCATGCCCTCAATCTTCCTTACCTTCTTTCCTGTCTTTGCTTATACTCCTGGGAAGAATTCAAGCCCTTCCATTCACTGTCTTGCATCCTATACCTAGCCCTTCTCAGTACTTATCACAGTGTCTCTTCAATGGAGAGTTGATTGTATTAAGCAATATTCTGAATAGTAAAATTGATTAACTCAAGCTTGCTGACAGTTGCTTTAAATCATGACCTAAAGTGATTCAATTTATCTCAAGATTGCTTCGTTTTTTAATGTATTTGTTGTATCCATTAAACTGATCATAAAAGGCTCTCCGTGAAAATCTTTTCATTCCATGACATATTCCGTGTGCCAGTTCTCTATAAGGCTTGAACTGAAATAAAGCTGTGCTGAAGGGCTTTAAAAATATCATTTCACGAGTAATCTGTCTGAGAGAGAATTTCTGAATCTATTTGCAGAGCTGCCATCAATCTGTCACCTTAAAATATTTTCACTAGCCGTTCCCACATTTGCCAGTGTTATTGCCATGGAACTCACACAGTGATTTTGTTGAGTGAATGAATGTTGATAAGCATATGATGATGATGCTTGTCAGACGATCCATTGAGGAGAAAGTAAACTGAAAACATCACCATGAAAATGAGTGGGTCTCATCATGACCCTCCAAATTGGGACCTGTTGAGAACACAAGACAGACAAGGGATGTGGCAGAAGGAGACAAGCAAGATAAGGAGAACATTAGAATCAAAGAAGGAAACCAAGCTTCTGCATAAAATGGCTGGACTAGATAGCAAGAATGAGAATGACATTTTTTTTATTGATCACTTTCCCAGTTATTTTATCTCCTTCACTGAACTTATTATACTTAAGCCTTTGCAGAGAATAGAGCAAGGAAATACCAAACAGAAAGATGGCTTATAATGCAAAACAGTCTTGTATTGACCATGTTAGCCCCAGTTCTTTTTTACAAGCAAAAGAGAACTGCTCTGATTGATTCAAGCACAAATGAGGTTTATTAAAAAGACGCTGGGCAGTTCACAGAATAGCAACAAGACCAGAGACCGTGGCTTTACACCAAGCCATAGTACACAATACCCAAAAAAGTGTAAGCAATGCACAAAAAGTCCCCAAAGCACACATCTAAGCTTGTTACTAACTTACACAGCTTGCACTACTGTTGTTGAGGGCCCTGGAGCTTGGCCAGTGTCCAGAGGACACCATCATGCGTACCTGTGCTACCCTGCAAATTTCATTTACTTCAATTCTCATCACTGTGTGAGAAAACCCTTTGCCTTTCTGAATCTCTGCTTCCCAGTTAAACTCAAGGGCAGGTATGTTAGATGCTGTACAGTGAAAAAAAATGCCAAAGATCTTCTATAACCAAACACACAAATCGATAGACTATATTGCATACGTTCAACTACATTAAAAGTAGGGATTCTGTTCATCAAAAAACTTCATCAAGAGATTTCTAAAACCAAAAGAAGATATTTGCTTCAAGTGTACCCAACAGAGACTTGTTATTTGGAGTTTATAATAAATTCCTTTGAATCCATAAGAAAAAATAAATGAGCAACCATAGCAAGAATTTCACAGAAACCTAAAAAACCTATAAACGTGACATCTTTAATGTTATATATAACCAGCAAAATGCAAGTTTACAAAAAAACAATTAAGATACAATTTTGTATTCATCCAATTAGTGAAAATGAAAGTCTGATAGGAAAGAATATTTATAAGGACTATTTCTCATATACTGCTGGTATTAGCCTCAGTGGAAATAAGTCTTTTGGAAAACAGTTTAGTTTTACTTGGTAAAGTTCAACAAGTATGTAGGTTTGGGGTTAAACATTTATTGCTAGGGCTATGACACAATGAAATTGTTGCTTATGGGTAAGTATATAGCAACATGTTTGTGATATAAATTGGAAATACCCAAGTAGAGTGAAACAAAAACAACTGAGTCAAGATTTTTTCTTTTTTAGTGAAAAAATCAATGACCTGCAACTACTCAAATCATCATGCATGGCCCTCAAAGATATTACTGCATAAAAGAAGCAATTCTAGAAGAAAACTTCTAATACATTCTCTTTATACAAAGATTAAAAACTCAACAATATATTGTTAGGGATAATCCAAGTGATTAAACTACCAAAAAAAAAGTAACACAGTGATTATTTACAATTCAGAAAAGTGCTTGAATGGGGAAGGGGAGGGAAGGAATTCATGGCGGCCACAAACACAGCATCCAAAGTACTAGTTGTCTTTTATTTTTTAAGAGTTGTCATAATGATGATAATGTACCTTAACTGAGAGGCATGATTAATTTAAAAGTTTCAATTAAAAAAATGAACAAGGAAAAATTAAAAAATAAAAAAATCCATTAAAAAAAAGAGTTGTCTGGTGGGATGAATTGTGAAAGTAGCATGGAAGCATATACATCACCATATGTAAAGTAGGTAGTCATATAGCAGATGGAAATTTGCTATATGACACAGGGAGCTCAAATCTGGGGCTCTGTGACAATCTAGAGAGATGTGATGGGTTGGGAGGAGGGAGGGAGGTTCAAGAGGGAAGGGACATATGTATACCTCAGGCTGATTCATGTTGATGTATGACAGAGACCAATACAATATAACGTAATATTCTTCAATTAAAAATAAAAAAGGAGTTGTCTGGAGTTTTTAAGGCTATTCAATTTACTGCTACCCTTTAATCAGTTCAGTTCAGTTCAGTCACTCAGTCGTGTCCAGCTCTTTGCGACCCGTGGACTGCAGCACACCAGGCTTCCCTGTCCATCACCAGCTCCCGAAGCTTGCTCAAATGCATGTCTGTCAAGTAAGTGATGCCATCCAACCATCTCATCCTCTATCGGCCCCTTGTCCTCCCACCTTCAATCTTTCCCAGCATCAGGGTCTTTTCCAAGGAGTCAGTTCTTTGCATCAGGTGGCCAAAATATTGGAGTTTCAGCTTCAGCATCAGTCCTTCCAATGAATGTTCAGGACTGATCTCCTTTAGGATGGACTGGTTGGATCTCCTTGCAGTCCAAGGGACTCTCAAGAGTCTTCTCCAACACCACCGTTTAAAAGCATCAATTCTTTGGCATTCAGCTTTCCTTATAGTCCGACTCTTAACATCCATACATGACTACTGGAAAAACCATAGCTTTGACTAGATGGACCTTTGTTGGCAAAGTACTGTCTCTGCTTTTTAATATGCTGTCTAGGTTGGTCATAGCTTTTCTTCCAAAGAGCAAGCATCTTTTAATTTCATGGCTACAGTCAATATCTGCAGTAAATATTTAACCCTTTAATATATATGTATAAGCTTATTCACTCTTTGAAATGTGTCCTGAATTTCACAATTGAAAAGACTGAAGTGTTAGGCAATAGGAATGGTGATGGTGGTGGTATTGGAAAGAGTGACCATACTTTTGAGCCCTGCGTTAGCACCTACATTTTGGTCCATGGGGTGTATTTTTAGAAGACCTTCTGGAGCTTAGTGTTGGGGACAGCTTCTTCACAGACCTCTTCCTAAGTGAGCACCCATGCTCCTCATGAGGGTTTAGCAGCTGTTGATTGTTTTTAGGATTTTCTTTTTTTTAATTGATTTTTATTGGAGTATAGTTGCTTCGTAATGTTGTGTTCATTTCTGCAATACAGCAAAATGAATCAGCTATACTCATACATATGTTGATGCTGGTGGTTTAGTCGATAAATCATACATGACTCTTTGTGACCCCATGGACTGTAGCCCACCAGGCTCCTCTGTCCATGGGATTCTCCAGGCAAGAATACTGGAGTGTGCTGCCATGCCCTCCTCCAGGGGATCTTCCTGACCCAGGGATCGAACCCTTGTCTCCTGCGTCTCCTGCATTACAGGAGGTTTCTTTACCGCTGAGCCACCAGGGAAGCAACATGCACGTGTGTCCCCTCTTTTTTTGGGCTTCCTTCCCACGTAGGTCACCGCAGAGCACTGAGTAGAATTCCCTGGGCTGTACAGTAGGTTCTCATTAGTTACTTATTTCATCCATGGTATCAATAGTGTATTGATGGCTGTTTATTGAAAGCGTTGGGGAGGGGGGACAGGAGTGCTAGGTACCAGAGGAGAGGATGTGGGTTTCGTGCCCTTGGTGTAGCTTTCCTGTAGCACAACTACAATGTATGCTGTCTATGCTTTTTACCCAGAGTCCCACGTGGAGACCTCCCTGATCCCCTGGCTCTCCTTCTTTTCTCGCATCTTGCAAAGCCCTCTCCTTCAACCCCTTCTCCCTCCTGTGTTCCTACTTTGCCCGCCTCTGCATCCTCACTCTGTTTTACTTGGGTCTCCTTGACTCAACAGTCGCTTCCTGTTTAATACATTTTGCCACCTACAATGTTGAATTCCAGCTATGTTTCTCCCCCATCCAGTTACTGCTGTGTCACAAAGAGATGTGAGTAGTTTCTGTCATGACTTTCTAGCCCTGAGGATAAGTAGTAAAGTGAGCTTCAGTCCTGAGGCGGGTAGGAGGCTTATGGGGTTCCATTCTGGGCTGCAGCCACCCCTCTCTTACGGTATCCAGTCAAGCATCACACCACAGCACACACTGATTTCCTGCCAAAAACATCTAGTGTGCAGAAAAATTCATATTCTGCCTATCGTGTAACTTTTTTTGGCTGTGTGATGTGTGGGATCTCAGTTCCCTGACCAGGATTTGAATCTGTGCCCCTTGTAGTGGAAGAATAACATCTGAACCACTGGACCACCAGGCAAGTCCCCCGTTATATAATTTTGACCACTCCTTTTCTTTTGACAACCAATACTAAATTCTTAGGGCTCATTATACTAAAATAGCTAAAAAATATTTACACTAATAAGGACCTACTCAATATTCTGGAACTCGTCTGAATATTCTGTAATGACCTTCATGGGTATAAACTCTAAAATAGAATGTATATGTATATATATATATATGCAACTGATTCACTTTGCTCTTCAGCAGAAACTAACACAATTTTGTAAATCAACTCTATTAACAAAAGTTTTAAGCAAAATAAATAAATAAATATGCTTACCCCATTTTTGAGTTGCATGAAAAAACACTCTCTGTTAACTGACCCTGGCTGCTAAGAAACAGGACAGCTAAGGGAACGTTTGTGCTGCTTTCAGAAATGGGTTGTTTGAATTTGAATGTCGGCTCACCCCTTCACAGCTGGCTAACCTCAGACGAGTGACTCAACCACCCTGGATCAACTGTCGCCATCACATGAAAATAGCGATGGTCCTACCCCATCAATTAAGTGAAAGAGTCTATGTAAAGTACCTGGCACATGGCCAAGGTTCAATGTTAGTTATTATTATGTCATGCACAAGCCACATCTGACTAATTATAGGGTCTTCCCTTGTGAATGATGTGTGTGTGTGTGTGTGTGTGTGTGTGCGCGCGGACACGCGCGCGTTGGGAGGTGCAGTTCAAGGCAAGGGAGACATCAATACATTCACACTGGATGTTTTTATCCCAAGTGGTGTGTACTTTGGGAACACAACATTCATTTCGCTGGTGGGATAATTTGGTGGATGTAAAAACATCCCAGGAGGATGATCAATTTAAAAGCAAGAATATTTCTTAACCCTAATAGATTACTTTTTAAAAAGTAATCAAACTTTTTACTTGATTTCTTTAAAAAAAATTATTCCAGAAAGACATTTGGACATGTCTACTTTTAGAAAGAGGTTTACAAACCTGTCTCAATTCTAAATTTTCCTCTGAGGAGGATAGATACAGCAAATGAATGTAAACAGTTAAGGGTTTCTTGCTCTTTTTTTTCCCCCCTGTCAAAAGACAAGGCTGACTTGTTAAATTTCAAATTGGATTTGGAACATAGATTTTGGAAGAAATATCAGCTCTCAAAAGTTTAAGAGAACACTGGGAGGTAAGTATGAATTAGATGGATGGGGGAGGAGCATGCCAGTGCTGGCCAGGCCTGCCAACAGTTGCAGATTTAATTTCCCTCTGTCCTGCCAACATTTTGGGGAAAGGAGCTGGCTGCTCTTTTAAACAGAAATAAACAATAGAAGCTGACAGGAAGCTTAAGGAAGGCAAAACCTATGTGTGTAATGGGGGCACCAGGGACTATAAAGCTCCATCTTGGAATTAGCAGGCTTTCCACGTTGGATTCATCTAGAACTCCAAGTCTTCAAAATGTATTTTAATACATTGTTAGAAAAACACCTCTCAAGCCGGTGATTGTATCTGAGATCTCCTTAGTGATTTTACTCATAGCTAGTAGTTTTGAAAATTGTGGAGGTGATTTTAAGCCTATTTTACTTGACCTTCTAACTTCTTTCCTGGGCTTCCCAGGTGGCTCAGTGGTAAAAGAATCTGCCTGTCAATGAAGGAGTCACAGGTTCAATCCCTGGGTCAGGAAGATGTCCTGGAGAAGGAAATGGCAGCCTACACCAGTAATCTGGCCTGAGAAATCCCATGGACGGAGGAGCCTAACAGGCTACAGTCCATGGGGTTGTAAGAGTCAGGTACTACTGAGCAACTAACACTTCCACTTTTCACTTAGGTTGGGAGGCAGGAAGTATGGGTTTTAGTTGTGTGGGTCTCAGTAATAAATTGGAAGACTTAAACTGTGATTCCGTTTCTCCATTGCAGGATGAGCAGGGTTGCAGTAACAAAATATAATACTTTTTCTCTTCCAAGAGGGTGTAGATAAAGAGGGCTAGAGATGGAAGCAGGGCTTCCCTGTTGGCTCAGAGGGTGAAGAATCCCCTTGCCAATGCAGGAGACCCAGGTTCAATCCCTGGGTGGAGAAGATCCCCTGGAGAAGGGAATGGCTAAAAAAAAGAAATAAATAAAAAGGAATGGCTACCCACTCCAATATTCTTGCCAAGAGAATGCCATGAACAGGGGAGCCTGGTAGGCCCCAGGTCCATAGGGGTTGTAAAAGAGTTGGACACAACTAACCAACTAACACTTCGAGAGAGGAAAACTAGTGAACTGATAAGCATTTAAGGCATTTCTAAGCAATAGAGAGAAAATGGAAATATAGACTACTCCTGAGAAACTTACACAAAAATACTCATACAGTAATTTTAAGTCAAATTATACAATATGGGGGTCCCACTACTTAATGGATCTTTTCAAGTCACAGGATTACAATGCTGCAAAGTCCGTATTTGTCTTTCCATCCATCTGATACCTGGGCCACTTCCATAGCTTCCCAAGATCACCCATCCATAGCTGGTGGCTCTAATCATTATATTTCTTCTAGGTCTTTATTAAACATTTCTTGCATCTTCTCAATCTTTGTCTCCAGGCTATTTATCTGTAACTCTATTTTGTTTTCAAGATTTTGGATCATTTTTATCATTGTTCTAAATTCTTTTTCAGGTAGATTCCCTATCTCTTTTGTTTGACTTGGTGGGCATTTTTCATGTTCCTTTTCCTGTTGAGTATTTATCTTCCTTTTCATCTTGTTTAGATTGCTGTGTCTGGAGTGGGCTTTCTGTATTCTGGAGGTCTGTGGTTCCTTTTTATTGTGGAGGTTTCACCCAGTGGGTGGGGTTGGACGATTGGCTTGTCAAGGTTTCCTGGTTAGGGAAGCTTGTGTCGGTGTTCTGGTGCGTGGAACTGGATTTCTTCTCTCTGGAGTGCAATGGAGTGCCCAGTAATGAGTTTTGAGATGTGTCTATGTGTTATGTGTGACTTTGGGCAGCCTGTAAGTTGACACTCAGGGCTATGTTCCTGCGTTGCTGGAGAATTTGCGTGGTATGTCTTGCTCGGAACTTACTGGCTCTTGGGTGCTGGTTGGTTTCAGTGTAGGTATGGAGGCTTTTGGATGGTCTCTTATTACTTAATGTTCCGTGTAGTCAGGAGTTTTCTGGTGTTCTCAGGTTTGGGGCTTAAGTCTCCTGGCTCTGGATTTTCGTTTTATTCTTCCAGTAGTCTCAAGACTTCTCCAACTATACAGCACTGATAATAAAACTTCTAGGTTAGTGGTGAAAAGATTCTCTGCCGTGAGGGACACCCAGAGAGGTTCACAGAGTTACATGAAGAAGAGGAGAGGGAGGAGGGAGATAGAGGTGAGCAGGAGGAGAAAAAGGGGGGACTCAAGAGGAGAGAGACAGGTCTATGCAGTTGTCTGTTCCCAGAGTGTTCTCCGTAGCCCAGACACCCACAGGGATTCACAGAATTGGATTGGGAAGAGAAGGGGAAAGGAGGAAATAGAGGTGTTCTGAGGTAGAAAACAGAGAGTCAAAAGTGGGAGAGAGTAATCAACACACTCCTGAGTAAAAATGGGAACAGAATATTGGATTCTTAAATGTCCAAAATTTATATCACATACTGAAAAACAAAGATTAAAAATCTAGAGTAGAGGTTAGACTCTTAAAAATACAATATTAAAAACAAAAACACAAAAAATTTTAGAAATATATATGAAGTTTGGTTTAAAAATAGGGCTTCTCTCTCTTTTTTTTTTTTTTGCAAGTTTATAGTGAAATGAAAATGAAAATTAAGGAGTAGTAGAGGAGTAATAAAGGACTTTATAAGAAAATAAGAGAAAAAGAGAAGAAAAAAAATTTTTTTTCCTAATTAAAAAAAATCATAAAAATATATGAAAATGAAAGTTAAGTAGTAATGGGGGAGTAATAGGGAATTTTAAAAGAAAATAAAAGAGAAAAAATAAAAAAGAAAAGCAAAGAAAAAAAATATTTTTTAATTAGGAAAAAAAAGGTAAAAATAAATCTAGGAATTTCTCTGGAGCTGTTGTGGTCAGTGTGGGTTCGGCTCAGTTTCAGATAGCTCCTCGTTCCAGCTTACACTTCTTGATATCTACAGGCCCCTTCTGGTGTAGTGGGTGTTTTCTACAGGGATTTTAATCTGTTGCACCGGTCCCTTCTGAATCGGTTCCCTTTGTTTATTTGGCTTCTGTTGCCGGTCTCTTCAGGGCCTCATTTCCGCCCTGACACAGGCGGGCCGAGGTGGACTCTTGTTCAGGTAGCGAGTTCCGTCGCGCTGCGGGGAGGGGCTGGCGCTGCTTTCCCGTCTACGCTGCTCAGGCTCCCGGCTGCTCTATATGGAGCGTGCCCTGCGCTGCGCGCGGTTCCAGCCCTCGGGTGTGCCACAAAAGCGCGGACTTGGTTGCGCCTGCTTTTTGTGCCTTCCCCATCCAAGCGGCTCAGGCAGCCAGGGGCTTGACGGGGCACTCTCCCCGGGTGCGGCGCGCCTTCTGCCCTCCGCGGTCCCGGTCTTAGTTTCTGCCTGCACCAGTCGGGCGCGTGCGCCTTGAGTTTAGCCGTGACCCTCCCGGCGGATGTCAACCATCCAGAATCTCAGGAAGTCTTTGATTAGTAACTGGAGGCCTGTTTGCAGTGCGGTAGGGGATGCCATCTCTGGGCGGAGTTTGCCTCTTTCCCCTCCCCCCTGCCTCCTGCCTCCGGCGGGGCTGGGCCGGTCTGCCGCAGGCTAGCTCTTCTCTGGACTTGCTCAGACCCTTTGTTCTGCGATCTGCCGGCAGTGTGTTCGGGCCGGTTAATTTTCTCTCTCTCTTTTACTGTCCCACAGTTTAAGTTGGTAACTCACAAAAGCTCCCTCCCATTGACCTCAGGGCACTCAGGCCTGGTCCTTACCCTAAGCAATGCCGCCCGCTCCTCTCCGTTCAGCCCCCACTTGCTGGTGGCAGATGCGGGCGTCTGGGGTACTTTTCTGCTGGGAGTTGCTTTTAGGCTCGTAATCTGTGGGTTTTATTTATTTTTCCTCCCAGTTAGGTTGGCCTCCGAGATTCGAAAACTTCCCCCAGACCCACCAGTGAGAGGGTTTCCTGGTGTTTGGAAACTTCCTCTATTAAGACTCCCTTCCCGGGACGGGTCTCCGTCCCTAGCTCTTTTGTCTCTCTTCTTATCTTTTATATTTTGTCCTACCTCCTTTCGAAGACAATGGGATTCTTTTCTGGGCGCCTGATGTCCTCAGCTAGCGATCAGAAGTTGTTTTGTGAAGTTTGCTCTGCATTGAATTGTCCTTTGGATGAATTTGTAGGGGAGAGAGTGGTCTCCCCGTCCTATTCCTCCACCATCTTGGCTCCTCCCCCTCTAATCATTATAAAATTCTTCCTCTAGTTGAGATAAGGTCTGCCCTTTCTAGATTCTTTTCATTGTTATTTAAATCCATTCTCTTCCAGCCAGAATATGGAACAATCAGGAACAATAGTGCATGACAAAAATGGGCAAAGGTAACTCCCTAAAGGGACTATGCATCACTGTGACCTATGGAAAGTCATCCCTCAACAATAAATACATTTTTTTAAGAAGAGAGATGATGCAAATGCCATTAAGCATAGGAAAAGACGCACACCCTCTTTAGCCATCACAGGAATGCAAACTCAAACCAGAGTGAATTATGTCTGCACAAACATCAGAATGGCAAAAAATTTAAAAGTCTAACAAGTCCAAGCATGAGTAGGGAAGTGAAGCAAAAGGAACTCTCTTAGACTGTTGGCTAGAATGTCAAATAAAACAAGCACTGTGGAAAACTGCTTGACAGTTTCTTCTAAAGCTAACACAGGTCCGTCTTATGATCCAGCAATTCACACCGAGAGAAAGAAATATGTTTGTCCACAAAAATGCATGCAAGAGAATGTTCAGAGAAGTTTTATACATAAAGTCAAATTAGAAAAAACTCAAGTGCCCAGCAAATGAAGAATTAATAGTAGCATATTCACACAGTGGAAAACTACATAGTGATGAAGAGGACAAAATACTGAAATATACTTCAGTATGAATGTATCTCACAGAAATTAAGTTCACTGAAAAACGCCAGACACCAAAAGTCACCTCCTATACAGCTTTCATTCATTCGAAGTCCAAGAAGTGTCAAAACTAACCAATGATGATAAAATTCAGAATTGTGGTTCTCTTTGGGGGTGGGAGACAAATCTAGAGTGGGAAGGAACACGAGAGGAACTGGTGGGGTGTTGGAGATGTTCTATATCTTCATCTGCATGCTGATTACAGAAATGCACGCATGTGTGAAAATCGTCAAACTGTGTTATTATTATTAGTTCACCTTATGCACTGCTTATCTTTCAATAAAAAATAAAGAACTGTGAGTAAAGCCATCAAACAAAAAAGATATGAAGTGTGGAGCAGGAGGAGCAGATTAGAAATAGAAATGAAGATGGGACGTTGTGTGATTTAGATCTAGAACACTCAAGGAGCTGGGGACTGGAAATACGACTTTGAACTCGATCAGAACTGCTCGAGTCTGCAAGCAGTACAGTGGATTAGTTTATTTCTCTCACGTGAATGGATCAAAATTCTGTAAGCTTTCAGGGACTGGTGCTCACTGGAGCTCCCAGAAGAGGAAAGGCAGACTCATTCCTGGAGTATGGAGTATTTCCAGTCCAAATGAATCAACCACTGTCCCCTCTAGGATGAAAGAGGTTCAATGTAGCCGGTTTGCCAAATGGCTGATTTGTTCCTTCTAGGGATGGTGCTTCCTAGGGGTAGTTTCCTCCAGGCATAGGATACCAGGGACTGAGCGCTGACCTACTAACATGTTGCTGGCAGTGTGGACATCCACGGAGGCAGAGACACATCAGCCTGAGGGTGGGAGCTCATGCTGTTGGAACCATGTATAGCCTTCTTCTCTGACTTCAGGCTGTCTCGTGCCAGCACTGGGGAGGATGATGTCACCCAACTGAGAGTTCTGTCTATCTGGTTGTTTAGTGCCTCTTCTATGGTGAAACTTCAATACTTTGGCCACTTGATGGGAAGAACTGACTCATTGGAAATGACCCTGATGCTGGGAAAAATTGAAGACAGGAGAAGGGGACGACAGAGGATAAGATGGTTGGATGGCATCACCGACTCAATGGACATGAGTTTGAGCAAGCTTCAGGAGTTGATGATGGACGGGAAGCCTGGTGTGAAGAGTCAGACATGACTGAGCGACTGAGCTAACTATGGTGAATGCTCTCAGGTGGGTGCTAACCTGTGGTTTTCAGGCCTTCATATTTTGTGCCTATGTCTGGGTGGCATCCACATGCCTCTTCCCAGACCTCTTTCTACCTGTCTTTCTCCTCCTAGATCCCTAACTTATAAACTGAGCCATCCACCACTGCATGTATTGTTAATACTTGTATGTATTTATGGAAGAACCTATCTCTTCATAAAGCAGGTGATTCAGGATCCTTCCAACATATCTCTGGTAATTGGGAGGATTTTCCATCACCTGTGTCTTTCAGCACCACTTGGGGGTGGAGTTATATAAAAACAAAGGTTTATGTTTGGTTTTCACCTATGTAATGAGACTGGTGGTGGTGGTTTAGCCGCTAAGTCCTATCCGATTCTTGCAACCCCATGAACTGTAGCCTGCCAGACTCCTCTGTCTGTGGGATTCTCCAGGCTAAAATACTGGAGTAGGTTGCCATTTCCTTCTCTAAGGGATCTTCCTGACACAGGAATCGAACCCAGGTCTCCTGCATTGCAGGCAGATTCTTTACCAACTGAGCCACCTGGGAAGCCCATGTAATGAGACTACTGATTCTTAAACCAAATCTGGTCCTTTTTCTTCCTCTGTCAGCTGGGAAACCCCATATGCAGCAATAGACGTGAGCTGAAACTTTGGCAGTGATATAATAGCCAGGAATAACATGGTGGTCAGGACCCCGTGACTTATACACTCTGGCTCTGGCTCAAGTCCAGATATTGGGTAAGGGATCATAACTTTTAAGGGGGCAGCTGCCTCAGTCTCTTGATCTTTCTCCTCAATTTCTTTTGGTTTTATAGCTTGAGCTGTAAACTTGTTGGTTACCCATCCATCTTGTCCTTAGGGATTCCATTTCCTATTAACCGTCTCCAGAGCTTTCTCTGGGTCACACCTCCGTAGTAGCCACGTGACCTGAGCACTTATTATGATAAATTTATTCACTTGCTTTTGGATGTTAAGCACTATCACCTTATTTCAGTATCTTATCCTCCTCATTGCTATCTGGGACAGAGTTCTGTAACAGCATCTCCTACCATCAGCCAAGCCTACAGATAAAAGACACCACTGAGCTTCTCTGAGAGGCTGATTTCCTCCCAGTCCTCCCCTTGCCTATAGGTAGTTGTAGGTTTCCACTTTTATATGGTGTATTCTGTCTAGTAAACCCACTTCTCTGAGTCTTTTGATTCCTTCTACTACTGTTTTCTGAAACCATTCTGGCATTTCTACCTCATTTAGTGTAAGCCATCATTTCTCCAAAGCTTTTCTTACTAGCGTAATTTCATTGTCTCATGAGCTCTTTGCTAGTCTGCCACGTTCTGTGTCTCTGGAGTGTATGCCCACACTGATAAATTCTCTTATATGTTTGATACTCTGCCTCCCCTGGATCTGGTCCCCAGTGCTCTCCCAGCTCCCGTGTTCTTGTTCACTGGGGTCCTACCGCTTTTTCAGGGCTGGTCTGCTTTCTGTCTTATGAGGATCGATGCTTTCCCAGCTGGGTCAGTGCTGCAGGGCAGATGCCTCTGCATCATCTTTGCAGGGTGAGGAGGGGTGCAACCATCTGAAAGGAAGGAATGGACCACTTCTGGAGGCCCAGCGAGTTCAATATGACCAGAGGTTTCAAGGTTCTCGAGGGTATTGACCCAGGCGTCTACACCCCAAATCTCAGCCTCCTGTTCCTAATCAAGACCCTGACCTTGACACAGCAGACTTATTGGAGTTGAGAATCTAGTAATCGCTGTAGCCCTAAGATTGTTCCTAAGTGTTTTTTTTTTTTCTATACTCTAGCAATAGAGAAGATGAAAGTCTTTTTATGTGTCATAAATGAGGCCATCTGACTTTTACAATTCACCTTTTATCAGTGATTAATCACTCTGGTGGTTTTAAATGTATCAGCAAATTTTGACTTACCAGCCAGCCTTCGTGATTCCCTTCTAACAAATCAAATGTGGTCAGATTGATGCTGCCTGACCTCTGAAGCTAAGCCATAAAAAGCAATACAGGGGCTTCCCTGGTGATCCAGTGGTTAAGAATAATTTGCACCGCAATGCGGGGGACACAGGTTTGGTCTCTGGTCGGGAAACTAAGATCCCACATGCTGGGGAGTGACTATTGCTGCAACTATTGAGCCTGCGTGCCACAACTTGAGAGTCTTTGCGTCATATGGAAGATCCTGCATGATGCAACGAAGGTCCTGTGTGCCACATGCTCAGTCGCTCAGTCCTATCCGACCCTCTTCGATCACATGAACTATAGCCTGCCAGGCTCCTCTGCTCCTGGAATTATCCTGGCAAGAATACTGGAGCGGGTTGCCATTCACAGCCAAGACCCAAATGCAGCCAAATAAATCAGTAAGTAAGTGTGTGCGTGTATCCGTGTTACGACCACATGAATACCATACCACCAGACTCCTCTGTCCGTGGGATTCTCCAGGCAAGAATACTGGAGTGGGTTGCCAGTTCCTTCTCCAGGGGATCTTCCAACCCAGAGATCGACCTGAGTCTCCCACACTGCAGGCAGATTCGTTACCATCTGAGCCTCCAGAGAAGCAAGTAAGTAAATAAATAAATACAATTTTAAAAAATCAACTCAACTTGCCTCAACTATTTCCCCTCTTGGAATCTTTGTCCTGGGAACTTGGCTACCATGCTGTGAGACAGCCAAGCAACTACACTGGAGGAAGGACCAAACATAGCTGTTCCACCGACAGCTGGCATCAGCTACCAGACCTACGACTCGACAAGCCCTTGGATGACTCCAGTCTCTAACATTTCAGCCACTTCATTTGATGCTGAGAGGAAGAGAGATGTGCTACCTTTCCTGGATCCTGCCCAAATGCAGATTTGTGAACAAAATTAATGTGGTCATTGTTGTCACTTAGTTTTACGTTGACTGGTTACAGAGCAATAGATACCATGACACTCATTCGCAAACTTCCATTGCCTTTCTGCAACACGTGGGCAGCACTTGGTAAGTGCCACCCATGTTCATAGTCTTTATGATGACTATTTCCCTTATATCTTTCAAGCACATGAAGTATTATACAAGCTGGCATCTTCCTTTTCTACCAGTATCTCTTCTGGTTCTCCTCTGATGAAAGTCTTAACAAATTGTACAACTATAGCATATGGCTATATGGCAACTATGGCTGATAGCATATAGCAAAAGCTATGAGGACATCACATACCAAGGGTGAACAGGTGCACATTGTCATAAAAAAAAATTCTTATTTTAAGTTCTGCTTTCAAGGACCTCTCCACACAGATCTTGTCACAGATCTCTGAAGACGGGCATTGTCTGAGAAGAAAATTTGTGTATAGAGTATATATGGGGGATTATATTCAGAAATAACATATATAAGAAAATAATGGAGCCAAAAATGGGTAAAAGCAGAAATGGAACAGTGATACAGACTCAAATTAGACCTTGGCAAAGAACATGAGGTGGTCTGCAGCTGGGCTGGCCATTTCTAATTGTCCCAGATTCAAACAGTATGCTAGGTCTTTGACGCACATTAACACAAGCAGAGGGCATAACCTTGAGTGAAGCATCTCCCAAGGGCAAGCCCAGAAAACATGGTAAAAGCTAACACTGTCAGAAGTTTTGGCAAATGAATCCCAGAGTGACCTCTGTAGCAAAGATCTGGGTGATGCACTGCTACTTCTCAGAGTCAGGATGGCTCTGGGTTGGGAAAGCTGATGGGGGCTGAAAGCGTGACAACAAGAAGCTAAGGGATTTTCAGCATTGGGGGAGAAAAACATATGAGGTCATGCATTCTCTGCATCAGGTTATCCCAGATCATGGCACCCCATGTAACCAAATCAGAGACCAGAAACATACGCTTTATTTTCTGCCAGCCAATGAGTCAGTCAGTCAGTTCAGTTGCTCAGTCGTGTCTTTGCGACTCCATGGACTGCAGCACGCCAGGCTTCTCTGTCCATCGTCAGTTCCCAATGAGTACTCACACATGTATGAGCCAATGAGTACACATACACATACACATAATCATTGCTTCAAACTACTTGATGTTGTACCTCAGTATTGCATCGCTGCTCTCCGATCATGCTCAGAATCATTTGTCACATCCCTTTTAGAATCAACTCCTTGAGGACATTTTCTTTAATATCTTTACTGACTTGCCTTTAGTTCAACAGCAAGCCATTAATTCCTTTTCATCCTACCCCAAATGTCCCAAATATTTTCATATCATGTTAAAATATTTATCTTGGACCAGTTTCCAATCTTGCTTGATTCATCTCATCTCGCTTCAAGGCAAAATTCCCTTTGATGTTAATAGTAAACTGCTTTCTTGAAATGCTACATATGGTTATTTAAAACGATAAGAAGGAATCTTGATCGGATCACTCTGTCAGCCTGTCAAGTCTTTCATTCTTTTAAACTTACCTCCACTGAGTTCCTTTAGACCCTCTGACCTGTGTGGGTATGTTTTCCATTTTAGAGGGAAGGGAGTTTTTTATTTTTCTGCTTCTTTTCAAAAAAATTATTCTCATGATGGAATGGCACCACGGACCCAAACATCTGCATTAAAAATATTTATCTTAAATAAAAATTCTGCATTTATTTATTTTCGGCTATGCTGGGTCTTCATTGCTGCTTGGGCTTTTCCTTGGTTGCAGTGAGTGAGGGCTACTCTGTAGCTGTGGCGTACAGGCTTCTCCTTGCGGTGGCTTCGCTCGTCACAGAGCATGACCCCAGGGTGCCTGCGCTTCAGTAGTTGCAGCTCCTGGGCTCTAGAGCACAGGCTTGGTAATTGTGGCTCAAGGACCCAGTTGCTCCTCAGCATCTGGAATCTTCTCAGATCAGGGATTGAACCTGTGTCTTCTGCATTGGCAGGGGGATCCTTCACCAATTAACCACCTGGGAAACCCAAAAACATTTGCCTTAAGAGAGTTTTCTTCCATGTTCCTTCTAATTTAGCAGAAAAGTAACTAGTAGATTCTGACTTCTGGCTATATTTTAAATACCAACAATTCTCAACTCATGCTTCGATATTTTTGAATTGCAAATACCACCTTCTCTTGTAAAACTCTTCTTTATCTTTCTAGGCAGAGTTAGTCATGTTTTCTTCTGAACACTGACTCACACTCGTTCATCTATTCATTCTGCAGGTGCTTGTCGAAGTCTTCTATGTGCCAGGAATTGTACTGAATTCAGAAAATAGATGTAGGAAAAGCCCAGCTTTCTTAGACCAGTGGAAGAGAAAGAGAAATAAACAGTGACTAAAACATTGTGCCAGAACTTTGCAACAGAGGCAGCAAAGGATGCTATACAGAGAGAATGGAGACATTCCCCTTGGACTGAATCTTAAATGATGAAAGCGAGTTTCCCAGTGGGGAGGTGAGTGGGACATTTTTTGGTAGGGAGGAATCAGGCCGAAGAGAGGCAGACTTTTTTTTTTTTTAAGAGAATTACACGTAACTAAGAAAAGCTTATTGACAACAGTCATGAAATTAAAAGATGCTTGCTCCTTGGAAGAAAAGCTATGACAAACCCAGATAGCATGTTAAAAAACAGAGACATTACTTCACTGGCAAAGGTCCATATAGTTAAAGCTATGGTTTTCCAGTAGTCATGAACAGATATAAGAGTTGGACCATAAAAATGCTAAGCACCAAAGAATTGATGCTTTCAAACTGTGGTTCTGGAGAAAACTCTTGAGAGTCCCATGGACTGCAAGGAGATCAAATCAGTCAATCCTAAATGAAATCAGCCTTGAATATTCATTGGAAGGACTGATGCTGAAGCTGAAGCTCTAATACTTTGGACACCTGATGGGAAGCGACTCACTGGAAAAGACCCTGATACTGGGAAAGATTCCCACCATCCCTCCTGGGAAGACAGAAGGAGAAGGGGATGACAGAAGATGAGATGGTTGGATGACATCACTGACTCAATGGACTTGAGTTTGAACAAGCTCCTGCTTGTTCAATGATAGTGAACAAGATAATGAAGGACAGAGAAGCCTGGTGTGCTGCCGTCATAGGGCTGCAAAGAGTCAGACATGCCTCAGTGACTGAAAAACAGGAATGAGAAAATTTAATGGGCTTCCCAGGTGGCTTAGTAGTAAAGAATCTGTTTGCCAGTGCAAGAGATGCCATTTCGATCCCTGGGTTTGTTTGTTGTTTAAACAACGAAAGAAAAGTTGATGAGCCACACAGATAGAGGGAGGGCTGTCAAGAGGGTTTGGAAAGGAAGACAGGTCCTTACTAAGTCACTGGGGAAGCCACTGAAGATTTATCCCGAAGGGAGGGACATGATCACATTTGCATATTATTTTACTATGAAAGAGTTAAATATAAAATATAATAATAATCATTTACCTAATGTGTTTAGTCACTCAGTAATGTCTGACTCTTTGCAACCCCATGGGCTGTAGCCTGCCAGGCTCCTCTACCCATGGGGATTCTCCAGGCAAGAATATTGAAGTGGGTTGCCATGCCCTGCTCCAGGGGATCATCCCAACCTAGGGATCAAACCCAGGTCTCCCATATTGCAGTTGAATTCTTTACCAACTGAGCCACCAGGGAAGCCCTATTATTTACCTAAAGAAAGAGATAAAAATATAGGATAAGCAAGTAAAAACTCAGAGTAATATTTATAACAAATAAAATACATGGTTTTAGTAGTCTTAGTATATAAGTAGCTCTTGAAATCATTTAAGAACACCACTAACATTTCAAAGGTGGGTAATAATTCACAAAAGAAAACATCAGCCATGGTTTTCTTTATGTTGTTTTTGTTGTTTAGTTGCTAAGCTGTGTCCAACTCTTTTGTGACCCCATGGACTGTAGCCTGCTAGGCTCCTCTGTCCAAAGGATTTCCCAGGCAAGAACACTGGAGTGGGTGGCCATTTCCTTCTCCAGGGGATCTTCCTGACCCAGGGATCAAAACCCGCATCTCCTGCATTGACAGGTGGTTTCTTTACTGCTCAGCCACCAAGGAAGTCCACCCAGTGTACAAGGCAGTAACAAATGTAAAAATGATTTCTATCAAGATAAGTACAGTGGTCAACAGTAAAGCATAGGAACATAGTTAATGAAGAACGGTTAATAATTCTCTTGGGGCAGAGAAGGGCCCTGGCTAATCTCTGGAAGGAATTCCCTGGGTGTGGATGGATGCATCTTCAGGCCATCCCATTAATTAAACTTTGGAGTCAGCATGTAGCAATATTTCTCTTTATAAATGAATAAAATCGCATTCTGCTTATACTGCAGCATGCAGCGTCTTGCATGATTAAGTCAACTTAAGCCTGATAAACTCTGGAGGATTGAAAATTGAGTTTCTGGGTATATGTAAACTGAGGGTTAAACCACAAAACGTGGTCAATATTCCAAGATAACTCAACATGCTGTCCTCTGCTAGCCCTCTCTACTTCCCCAATGACTTTCCTTTAAACTTCAATAGTTCTCGGGGGGCAAACTTTTTCATTTTGACATCACCACTTTGTAGATAAGTGACAGGCACATAATTGGTATCAGAAGAACATTGCACTTCACTTTTCATGGAAAGCTACAAGAATAATTATAGTCTTTGCTTTCTGAGCCCTCTGATAAAGACAGAGAGAGACCTCAAGTGATAGATCCAACAGTGATGTATATGATTCAATGACTATTTTCAGCAAAGGTACTTCTTGGCTAGTTCCATGAAGTTCCTGGGTCATACCTGAATCACGATGTGGGTTCTAAATAACTAATGAGGCTGTTCTTTAATGTTGAATTTATCTTTGGTTTACCTTCTAATATTTTCTACTTTTTCTACAGGTATATGCAGTCAACCTCAGGGAGATAGAAGTCACATCTACAGTGCCTCCAAGCTCTTGGTTTAACCATTATCCCCAGAATAGATGCTGAACATGTCATTTTATGTGCTTGCCATAATCTTTCAAAGAAGAGCTGGTTCATGTTTTATGGTTTCATTCTCTGTCATGAGGAGAGGTGGTGATTTGTTTTTTTCGAAATAGAACATGAAGGGCTATACACTTTTAAGAGGTTTATACACAAGTGTATTCTCAGGTGGTTCAGTGGTAAAGAATCTGCCTGCCATTGCAGGAGACTCAAGTTCAATCCCTGGATCCGGTAGATTCCCTGGAGAAGGAAATGGCAACCCCGTCCAGTATTCTTGCCTGGAAATTCCTAAGGACAGAGGAGCCTGGCGGGGCTACAATCCACCAGGTCTCAAAGAGTCAGACGCGACCGAGCACACACACATTCCAATTGGTAAATGCTTTCTGCTTTGAGTGACATACGGTCCATGCCACCTCACCCCCATTTAAATAGCATCGGGAAAGGAGGGAGCTAGGTGGGCTGGGAATGGACAGCGCATCAAAGAGTAAGAAGCGGAGGTCAAAGCGTTACAGTTTATTACCATCGTGTTTCACAGAATATATGAGCCATTAAAATTCCACTACTGCGCCATGTTATCGAGATAAAGGTTGTAATGGGAACAAGGAATGACAGCACATGAATCCGCCCTAATAGTTCTGGTGAGCAAGGAAAGGCACAAACAAAGCCTGTTGGTCTTATGACATTGAAATGGGCATCTGATACTCCTACTCTGAAACCCAAGACTCCAGCCACATATCAACGTGAGTAAAAATAACATCAGGATGATTAATAATGCCATATTTTAGTGGACAACTTGTGGGGGTGATTAATCATTCTTAATCCTACACGTGATAACCATTCCTAACCTGCTTTGGCTCAGTTTTGGATGTATCTCTTCCATTGCTCGTCTTCACGATGCGGCCGTAGTGAGAACTATGCTGTGTATCCTGGAGCTGTTAATAGCTCATCAGGCACTGGTGTCACAAGTCCGATTCTGCATTCGTAAGCAGTACAATCTTTGTATTACTTGCCCTTTCTGCAATTCAGTTTCTTCATCAATCACGTGAAAGAAAATATATCTGCACCAAAGGATGGCTCTGAGATGAAATAGCGAGCCTGGAGCATAGCCTGCAAAAAATCAGCAGTTACCGTAGTAATAGCAATCAGTAATAGTAATAGGGGAAATATTTTTCCTAACTCAGTAGGAAAAATTGAGATAGTGTTATACAGTTACAGCTCACTCAAAGATAAGGTTTACCCTCACACCAACAGAATCCACTGAGGTGTCCTGATCGCCCATCCTCATTAGGGAAGATGCGGTTTACAAGCATCCTGGTGTGTCTGACAGGGATGGTCCACATGGGAGTCAGTCAAATGGGATGCTGGGCAAGTTTTTAAAGCTCAGTTAAAGACCATTGTAAGAAGGTGATGACTAGGTGAGATCTTATCCTTGAGGCTTGGTGGTCTCAAGTGGTGGGAGGGGACACATGCTGTACCTTAGGTCCTTCTTGGTTATTTTTTTAATTTTTATTTATTTATTTTCAATAACCTCAGATACTCAGATGACACCACCCTCATGGCAGAAAGTGAAGAAGAACTAGAGCCTCTTGATGAAAGTGAGAGAGGAGAGTGAAAAAACTGGCTTAAAACTCAACATTCAGAAAACAAAGATCATGGCATCCGGTTTCATCACTTCATGGCAAATAGATGGGGAAACAGTGGAAACAGTGGCAGACTTTATTTTTGGGGGCTCCAAAATCATTGCAGATGGTGACTGCAGCCATGAAATTAAAAAACGATTATTCCTTGGAAGAAAAGTTATGACCAACCTAGACAGCATATTGAAAAGCAGAGACAGTACTTTGCCAAAAAAGGTCCATCTAGTCAAAGCTATGTTTTTTCCAGTAGTCATGTATGACTGTGAGAGTTGGACTCTAGAGAAAGCTGAGCACTGAAGAATTGATGCTTTTGAACTGTGATGTTATAGGAGACTCTTGAGAGTCCCTTGGGCTGCAAGGAGATCCAGCCAGTCCATCCTAAAGGAGATCAGTCCTGGGTGTTCATTGGAAGGACTGATGTTGAAGCTGAAACTCCAATACTTTGGCCACCTGATGCAAAGAACTGACTCATTGGAAAAGACCCTGATGTTGGGAAAGATTGAGGGCAGGAGGAGATGGGGACGACAGAGGATGAGATGGTTGGATGACATCACTGACTCGATGAACATGAGTCTGAGCAAGCTCTGGGTGTTGGTGATGGACAGGGAAGCCTGGTGTGCTGCAGTCCGTGGGGCTGCAAAGAGTCGGACGCGGCTGAGCGACTGAACTGAACTGAACTGTGCTGGCCTCTCCATGCATCAGCGTGAATTGAGCACAGGCACACATGTGACCCCTCCCACCTGAACCCGCCTCCCACCCTCCTCCACTCCCCACCCCTCCAGGTGGTCACGGAACACTGACCTTTGGGTGCCTTGCTTCGTACATCAAACTCCTACTGGCTATCTATTTTACATGTGATAATGTACATGTTTCAGTGCTATTCTCTCAAATCATCCTACCCTCTCCTTCTCCCATTGAGTCCAAAAGTCTGTTCTTCATTCTGTAATAACCTAAAGGGGAAAAGAATTAGAAAAAAGAATAGATAGCTGTAAGTGTGTAAATGAATTGCTTTGCTATACACCTGAAACTAACATAGCATTGTTAATCAACAATACTGCAACGTAACATAAAGTTTTTTTAATCAAAATAAAAAAAGAATATACCTCGCTAACCAGCAGTCCAAGGATCAGCTGTTAGTGGAAGTGCAGAACGGTACAGATGACACAGAGGAATCTGGCACCTTTAACAGCAAGTAAGTATGCATTTCATTGACTCAGCAATCTTGCTTCCAGGAATGGATTCTACAAATGCACAAGTATGAACAGACATATGTACCAAATTTTGCACTGTGAAATTTTTTGGAAATAACTGAATGTCCAGCAAGGGGACTTAATGGTTTAATAAAAAGTCCATAGAATGAAATATTAGGTACCAGTTTAAAAAAAAAAAAACACGAGGATATTCTCAATACATTCACTGATTTGGGAAATCTCCAAGATATATTTTAAAAGAAAAAAGCATGACATTTAGGCAAAGTTAAAGTGAGTCTGGAACATGGAGTTTTACCTGAAAGCAGCACAGTACTTGAAGATGATCAGAAACAGGTGAAAGGATATAGGACCAGGCCAAACTGGAAACATCAAAGCATCAAAAAGGATAAGGATGGTATTAGACTGTACTAGAGAGGGTTAAAGGTAAATTTCATCCAGGATACAAAAATAATACTACATTTAAAAGTGTGTATGCAAGAGGAAGTTCCTCTCACTGAGGATTTCAGCTAATAAGTATAGAAGGAATGGTGGAATTGCAAAAGTATTAATACCATTTTGTAACTCCAATGCAATAATTGATTCAGACAAGGATCATCCATCCATAGAAGAACTGTTGGATGAAAGCTTGTGAAAAACAGGATAGTCACAAGAACCTTAAGATAATGTCACAAGAGCCTTAAGATAAATGTTACACAGGGGAAAGTTTCCTAAACAATGGGGAGATTTGGTGGACAAATCTTCACCAAGTAATCAAATGCAGTATCATCAGTAAAGGAAAAGGCTGAAAAACTCAGTGCTTTCCTGAAGTAATACAATAGAAAGAGCATATCTCCACCCACGCAGAAGTCTTGCCAGAAGAGTGTCCACAATGTAAATACAAGGAGAACACAATCAGACAAACCCCAAGTGTGAGACCACCTACCAAACAACTGCATGGAGGCTGCAAAAATGTTAATATTGTGGCCTGTAAGAAAAGTTGTGGGAAGTTTTCTAGACATAAGTGCATTTAAGAGACATGAAAATTAAACACAATTTGTAGCTTTCTGAATTAGCAAAAAAGTACACAGTTACAGAGGACATTGCTGGCAGAACTGGGGAGATTTGTCTATGAATTGTATATTAGACGGTATTGAATCAGTGTTAAGTCTGCAAAGTGTAAACATGACATTTTGGTTACTTAGAAGTTACACACTGAAGTATTTAAGGATTATATTTGCACCTCATCTGAAAGGGTTCAGTAAAACAAATACAGGTGAATAGAGAGAAAAATGGAAAGGTGGCAAAATGTTAAAAATCAGAAACTTTAAGTGAAGTACATGTTAGGGTTCCTTGTAATAATACACCTTTGGGGGTTTTTTCTTCCCATTGTTTTGAAATTCTTCAGAGTAAAGACTGAACAATGTATGTTTAAAATCATGACTTTTTTTTCCAAAGTAAATAGAACAGTGTATTTGAGATGTTACCTCCATGGCAGAGACTAAGAGGAATGAAAATATTCATATTTGCATAAAGAAACTTTGAAAGGGTAAATTTTAAAATCCAATAAGGTGTTTTAATAGGGAGAAGAGAAGAGGGTAAGAACCATATTCTCAGGAGATAACTTTTACTGAGAGTAACTTTTGCTCCGCTTCTTTATGTAAATATAATATCTATTTAAAAAGCATCAAATAAATAAAAATGCAATAAAACATGGAAGAAAGAACATAGGCTCCTGAGTCAGACTTCTTGGGCTCAATCCTAGCTCTATTACTTCCTAGCTTACTATAGCTTTAGGTGAATTTCTGAACCATCAACCTCTCAGTTTTCTCATCTATAAATGAACATAATAATAATACCTTCCCACTAGAGTTGTGAGCATCAGAGTACTCAGAATATGCCTGGTGTTCAACCAAAGGACGTTTCCCAAAGGAAGAGAACCCTCAAACCAGTAGACAAAATAGAAGTTGTCTCCATTTTGTTTCAATTCTCTTTTGCAGAAAACCTAAATTTGGTTCCTTAAAAGAAAAAAATAAATCTGATATATTCAGAGCTGCTGCATGGTATGAATTTCCTAGGATTGTTGTGTAATGGAGCTGCTTGCTATAGTTTAGTTGCTAAGTTGTGTCTGACTCTTTTGCAACCCCACGACTGCAACCTGCCGGGCTCCTCTGTCCATGGGATTCCCCAGGCAAGAATACTGGAGTGGGTTGCCATTTCCTTCTCCAGGGGATCTTTCTGACTCAGGAATCAAACCCGCATCTTCTGCATTGCAGGCAGGTTCTTTACCGCTGAGCCACCAAGGAAGCTGGAAAAGTCCTTAAATATCATAAAATTAACCTTGTCACTTAATAAATGCATAGGTTTGATTTTTAAAAATCAAGTGATAAGTGATAAAACGCAGGGCAAATTCCTCACAACTGTAGGAAAACTAGTGCAAATAGACCAGTATGAGCAGATTAACAGCATGGTCATCATATTCCAATTATATCTTCCCTCTTGAGGCTCACTTCCTTTCTTATTTTCCCAGATTTAGTTCAGGGGTTGGCAAACTTTTCCTGTAAATGGCAAAGTAGTAAATATTTTAGGCTTTGCTGGGCAAGAGGCAAAATCAAAGGCTTTTATGAAGGTAATTATGTAACCATTCTAAATGAAACCATTAGGAGACATTTTTAATCTGTGCCCCATTAAAAAAAAAGAGAAAAAGAAAGAAAGATGGAGGGAGGAAGGAAGACAGAAAGCAGAAAGCTGAAATTGGCCCACTGGCAATAGCTGGACAATCCCTGGTTTCACTGAGAGTGATTTAGCTTCAGGAAATTAACACTCATTTAATCTAGTTTTAGGGAGTTCTTTTTCTAACTTAATTAAAACATGGTGACTTTTTTTTTTTTTGGTTGTATCCTGGTGACCTACTTTAGGACGTGAGGGGGTTAAACCTCACACAGGTCTTACTGGACTTACTCCAGTGGAATCACTGGGAATTTGGACTCCCTCCACTGTTTCTCTTTGAAATGTTTACCATTTCAATATTTTTGGGCTTCTTCCATAACCTATTTAACAGAAACCACATTTTCATCAGCGCCTTTGGTCTTTTTCATACTGGCATCCTTTGGATCTTAAAAAGGAACTCTGTTGGGCTCATTAATTACTTTGCAAGCACTCAGCAATCAGCATTCTTTTTTGTTATTAGCACTGGTGGATGTTAGCCTAAATTACTAGAATTCTTTTAACGTACTAGTATTTCTTGGATGAGTAAATATTTCCTTGGATAAATGCCTTTTTGGAATCCAACTTTTCTTGGGAGATCAACACTCACAGAGCAACTTGTGCTTTTCATTCCTAAATAATTGAAGGGAGTGAGATTCCAGTTGAGACAGTTCTGTGTCCTCTCTTTTTCCACATTTGGATCTCGGCTGCAGTAGAAATGTCAGCAACCATGTAGAACTCTCAGTCTGCCTAGGGTTTGCCCCAACAAATATGCTACACTTTTCCCACCCTCCTCGGAGACTGTGGCCCCACCTCCACACTCCTCATTCTCAGTAGATGATCTGTCCTCATTTCGAATTGACTGAGAACATATATCAGAACCTTAGCATCTCTGCACCTACAACTCAAAATTTATGGGCATCTTCACTTGCCTTTTCTTGCTCTGTTCTTATTTCTGAGGAGAGCATTGTTTTTCTCATTAACACACCCAACATCTTAGCAGCTTCTTGATCTCACACACTGCTTCTTATTCCAGGATACTACTCTATTCATGAAATATTTATTGCATTTTCCTTTTCTTCGTTTCCACGACTCCTTCTGTGGCCGTAAGTATCCTAATATGTCTCCCGTCATTGAAAATGATAACCTTGCTCTCCACCAAGTAAGATAAGGACTAAGAAATGTACGTTAAATTCTCTGGTGACTTAGGCAAGACTCGTTCCTATAACTGTGCTGTGCTTTGCTGCTCAGTCGTGTTTGACTCTGCGACCCCATGGACTGTAGCCCGCCAGGCTCCTCTATCCATGGAATTCTCCAGGCAGGAATACTGAAGTGGATTGCCATGTCTTTCTCCAGGGGCTCTTCCAGGGATCGAACCTGCATCTCCTGCTTTAGCAGGCAGATTCTTTACCACTGATCCACCAGGGAAGCCCCGTTCCTATAGAAGGGAAGGTATTTGAGTCCAGACAGCAGATGTGTGGAGGAGTAGTAAATAGTGCCGTGGTAAAGATGAAAAGTGTAGAGAAATCTTTCAGTGAAAGAAAAGAAAGAACAGTATCTGGAAGATATTGTGAGATGAAAGCATTTTTCTGTATGTTTATCTTTTTAAAATCTGAGCAATTTGACTATGTTTAAATGCTGATGGGAAAAGTTGGTGAGCTCAGAATGCCAGACAGCTAGAGAATGAAGGTTGAAAATAGAGAAAAAAGAAGGGTAATTCTGGGATGGTCAGGGGAATGGGATCCAGAGATTAGACAGTGGATCAGCCTCAGACAATGGAGGGGAACCTCTTCCCCTCCAGCTAGAAGCAAGTCAGCTTGCAGACATGGAGCAGGGAAGCTAAGGAAGTTCCTCCTCAATGATACCTAATTTTTCTGCAAAGCAGAGAGCAAGAGTATTTGCTGGGAATTAGGGAAAATAATTAATTTCCGAGGCTGCCTGGAAGTTCTTAATTTGTATTTCTATGGAACATATGTCATACCCTTAGGACCTCCCCAGGAACTGTTAGTAATTAAGACTTTTTAATAGGCCAACTGTAAGTGCTGATTTTCATCATTTATTTCCTAATTTATGCTGTTCTCCAGCAAGAAAATTGCCATGTTATTTGGCACAGCTGGATGTCCGTCCCTGTCCTCACAACTGTTGATTATAAGGTTCCTAAATTCTTTAACATCAGGGATTCCTTTCATACTGTTTTCCCACTAGTCCTTACATATTTGAAATATACTGTCTAGCAAACAAACTGCACTTATAAGGTAATAAATAAATTTCTACTTTTTGTTGATTTGATGTCATATCTGCACTCAGCCAAAAAATGTAACTGATCAGCATAAGTAATCATGTTTGATTAATCTAATTCTAATCAAGATGGAAAGAACATGACATTTCAGTTATCCTGTGCAGTTTTACTGAGGATACACATTTGATGCTTTTGGTTTTTTTAAAAAATATTAAAAAGAAATGTTGGATTCTAATTTTTTTTTAAATAGAATATTAGGGGAAAGGCTACTGATATACTGTAACCACCTCAGCCTTGGTTTTTATTATGGTTTAACCTCTAATCTTAAGGTATCCAATTTTAAAGTGTTTTCTTTCTGGAACCAAGGATGTGAACTCCAATAGGCTTATTAACCCTTTAGTGGACATTTTAAAAGCATCAACTTGGAAGTAAATAGATACCTCATTAACAAACTAGACCATCTTGTACAAAACTACTTCAGTCTTGAGAAAGCTGTTTCAATAACCCAAATACTTTGAAATAATGGAAAGTTTTTAGTTTGTCTTTGAGAAAAACAGTGAGTAGCAACTTTGTAATAAAGCTATTAAGGATAGTTTTGTCTATTTCAGTCCTGGTGTTTTAAAATATGTTATTAAGTTTATGTAGGAAAGTATCTATTAATCAGCACTATATCTTCGGCTCCCTCTTCTGGGCCATAGAACATTCTGGAATACAGATGTGGATATAATAGATGTAAACACTATCCTTGTGTATCTTCCATGAGAGAAATGATAATAAAAATAACTGCAGTATTATAAATTGCCAAAATATGTAAGAAAAGTACAACAAATTGAAGTATGAAGGAAAAATATAGTGTGCAATGAGGTATTAAAACAGGACAGCCTAATTTAAATGGGGATTGAAAGGCTTCTCCAAGGAAGTTCCATTTAATCCTTTCAACGTGAGTAGGTTTAGCTGGAGACAGAAGGTTGGGACGAATCTCCAGGCAGAAGAAAGAGGACTTTTGAATGTTGTGTGGTAGAAACCACTAGGGTGTAAGAGTCAGATGGATGCTTATGGGCACTCAGGAGATATGAAAGAACTGAAAAGAATACATTTCTGTTAACAGTTGTAGTTTTGGACTGTTGGTTCACTTGCCAAAATGATTTCAGCAAAGGGTGACTCATTTACCATAAACATTTCCCCTTTGACAGTATCTTAAATTAAACTCTGAAGAAGGAGATGACAAGGAGGATGAAGTGACCTTCTCTGACCACATTGCACGTTCCCAATCCTTAGTATATTTGTTTCCTTCTTAGTCACTCACTCATGTCAGGCTCACCTGTCCTTCACTGTCTCCCAGAGTTTGCTCAAATTCATGTCCATAGAATCAGTGATGCTATCTAATAATCTCATCCTCTGCTGCCTCCTTCTCCTTTCGCCTTCAATCTTACCCAGCATCAGGGTCTTTTCCAATGAGTCTTTGCATCAGATGACCAAAGTACTGGAGCTTCAGCTTCAGCCTCAGTCCGTGCAGTAAATATTCAGGGTTGATCTCCTTTAGGAAAGACTGGTTTGAATATTCCTTAGTATATACGGTGTTACAAAAGTGTCACCCATTGATTTCAGGAAAAACTGAGAAACCCAACCACAGGGATGCAAAAATTAAAATAAAAATATGATTATCCTCTCTACCTACTCTCCGTGAACCACACACAGGATCACTTTCAAATCTTCACAACCAGGAAGAGCTGGCGATTCATTCATGTATTCATCCTAATTCCTCACCTTGACTTAGGAAATGAAATGAAAACCCCTGGTTGTCAAGTTCATTCTATTTAATCATTGTCCAGGCGGAGCGCTGGTGATGACATGGTTTTCTCAGCATCACTGAATCAGGAAGAAGGACATGACTCTAATTATAAATGTCACAGGTCATCAATCTAAAGGTTAACTTAGAGAGATCAGTGCTATCATTTGTAAGAGAAAAGCAGCACAAAGTTAATGCGTGTGTTTTCAGTGAATGGATTTTAAAAGGCACTTTCCTATTCCAGAAGACGCTACAGACATGCTTGCCCTGTGCTTCAGCCAGTTATAATGCACTGTTCGCCTTCTGAAGGAGTAACACTTAGAAGTCACAGAGGAATCTTTTGGTTAATGACTGATCTACTAAAGACAAATTTCTGAATGTATATTTTCTCTCTAATGGAATTCAGTCTAAATCAGTTCTCACCGCTTCATTTTAGACAGTTATTCTACCTGTTTTTAGACAAGTAAGTTGCCAGGTATAGTTAAAGCTGAGAACCTAAGACCATATAAGACATACCAAAAAACCACTAGGGTAGTCCTTCTCAACCACTGCTACATGGCCACTAGGGAGCTCATAAGGTAATTGCAAAGGATCTAAAAATATGATACATACAAAATAAACACTTTACACACAGATGCATTTATTTTCCAAATATATATGGTCAGATATGCAGATAACACTACCCTCATGGCAGAGAGTGAAGAAGAACTAAAGAGTTTCTTGATGAAAGTGAAAGAGGAGAGTTAAAAAGTTGGCTTAAAGCTCAACATTTGGAAAACTAAGATCATGGCATCTGGTCCCATCACTTCATGGCAAATAGATGGGGAAACAGTGGAAAAAGTGTCTGACTTTGTTTTGGGGAGCTCCAAAATGACTGCATATGGTGATCGCAGCCATGAAATTAAAAGATGCTTACTCCTTGGAAGGAGAGTTATGACCAACCTAGAC
Source organism: Muntiacus reevesi (assembly GCF_963930625.1). Taxonomy (NCBI): domain Eukaryota; kingdom Metazoa; phylum Chordata; class Mammalia; order Artiodactyla; family Cervidae; genus Muntiacus; species Muntiacus reevesi. The sequence continues at coordinate 21,575,179 of NC_089259.1, read as the reverse complement.
AGCATATTAAAAAGCAGAGACAGTACTTTGCCAAAAAAGGTCCATCTAGTCAAAGCTATGGTTTTTCCAGTAGTCATGTATGGATGTGAGAGTTGGACTATAAAGAAAGCTGAGCACAGAAGAATTGATACTTTTGAACTGTGGTGTTGGAGAAGACTCTTGAGAGTCCCTTGGACTGCAAGGAGATCCAACCAGTCCATCCTAAAGGAGATCAGTCCTGGGTGTTCGTTGGAAGGACTGATGTTGAAGCTGAAACTCCAATATTTTGGCCACCTGATGGGAAGAGCTGACTCATTGGAAAAGACCCTGATGCTGGGAAAGATTGAAGGCAGGAGGAGGGGATGAGGATGAGAAGAGGATGAGATGGTTAGATGGCATCACCGACTCAATGGACGTGAGTTTGGGTAAACTCTGGGAGTTGGTGATGGACAGGAAGGCCTGGAGTGCTGCAGTTCATGGAGTCGCAAAGAGTCAGACACACTTGAGTGACTGAACTGACCTGAACTGTGATTAAACAAATTGTAATTTTAAAGCATTGCTAAATTCATAACTTTTTATTCATTATATTTTTTCAGTCATTAGATAGAAAAAATGTGATCATATTACCTTTTTTTCAAATTAAAAATAAAATATGCTGTACACACTGCTGTATTCAAAATGAATAATCAACAAAGACCTGTTGTATAACACGTGGAACTCTATTCAACGTTATGTGCCAGCCTGGATGGAAGAGGGGGTTTGGGAGAGAATGCATCCATGTATATGTATGGCTGAGTCCCTTTGCTGTTCACCTAAAACAATCACAACATTATTAATCCAATGGGTTAACATTGTTAATCCACTGGACATACTCCAATACAAATCAAAAGTTTAAAGTCTGAAAAACAAATTATGTTGCTCTGAGAAATTAGAAGCTATGACTACATGTTGAGTTGATTGCTGAAAGCCATAGTTTTTCAACTTTTGATCACACATCACTATCGGTTAAAAGAAATTAGCTCACAAAAAAATCCCAGTTAATGGATATTTATTAATAAGCAATATGTGTGTACTGCTATGCTATATATTTCAGTGCTTTGTAAAGATTCTGTAAAAGAAAATTTAAAAAATAATCAGCTAAAAATAAATACAAAGGCTAAAAATTTTTGTCTGTACCCTTGAAATTCAGAGTCCCATTCTGGAAGCTCACTAGATAGAAGGAAATTAAGGCTTGTCTGTAGAAAGAAGAAGAAGAGGGTTGGTATGTCCTGGAAGAACTGCGTGGGTCAGTTAGACCTCATGGAGAGGGCTTCTGGGTGTTGCTGACATCAAATTTTCTACTCGCTCTGACCATTAGTACTGCAGTAAATCGCAAAGACTCTGATCTACATTGTCTCACCTGTTTCAACATCAGCACTGCTGTTTGGAAAGAATTATACGATGGGCAAGGCAAGAAAGCCTCACTGTCCTGGTGCCCTACACCGACTGACCTGTATCTGGAGCAATGTCGCCAGCCTGCTGTCCTTCAATTGCCTCTTTCCCTTTATCTTGAGGGCTGAGCCTTTTATCCTCATGACAGCGTGAACGGTCCTTTTGAACCGATCTCTGTGGGGACTCACTGGGCCTGGCATGATCTCACAGAATGAACTTTCTTACAGGGCTGCTAAATCCAGGTTGGTATACATTTGATATTGTGTATCTTTCAAAACGGCTTCCCTGCTGACTCAGTGGTGAAGAATCCACCTGTTGTGCAGGAGATCCTGGTTCAATCCTTAGGTTGGGAGGATTCCTTGGAGAAGGAAATGGCAACCCACTCCAGTATTCTTGTTTGGAAAATCCCATGGGCAGAGGAGCCTGGCGGGCTACAGTCCATGGGGTCGCGAAAGAGTCGGACACGACATAGTGACTAGACAACAGTCCTTCAAAACAGTTGCTGGTAAGTTTGGAAAGTCGCTCTTACTTGTAAAACAAAAAAGCTGTCACTAGATGAAGGGAAAAGACTGAAAAGCCTGGGGACCAGACCTAGTCATTGTTAGAGTTACTGGTGACAAAGAGACGAAGCACCAATGGCTTGCAGGTTTAAACAGCTCGAGGTGAAAATGTCCCAGTCCTTGGCTTACAGGCTCTCCATTTTCAACCCTTGTGTGTACCATTCTTTGATGATTCACTGATCCACTTCTGACATCATTTTCAAAAGACGCCCCATTGCTTGCCACTTCCAGTGGCCTGAGCTTACGTATTTCTGTTTCCTGAAACAGTTAGCAGTGTGCTCTGGTGACTACCCAGCACCCCAGCCCTGGCAGAGCAGACGGAGCCCCCCTGAGAGGTGTTGAAAGCCTGGGCTTGACTGGTTTATCCTCCTAAGGTCCTGCCTTAACCCTTTGAAGTACATAGACAAGATTCCGCAGAAACCATAAGTCATTTTAATGGTGATGAATTAAACCCTGTTTCCCTAGGACAAGCCCAGATGATGTCTTTGCATCACGTTAAAACTGGCTGTCTACAACCCCCACCCAGAGAGACACCCACTCCTGTAGCATTTCCACCAAAGTTCATTTCCTCTTAAATTTCTTTTCTCCCTTCTTCCCACAATCTTCTTACGCACCAATCAGTCCAAAAAAACTACATGAGGAAGATCACTTTTCAAAGAACATTTTTTGTTTTAAACCTTCTGTTCAGGCTGAGCTTTCCTGATGGTTCAGACAGTAAAGAATCTGCCTGCAATGTAGGAGACCTGGGTTTGATCCTCAGGTTGGGGAGATCTCCTGGAGAAGGGAATGGCCACCCACTCCAGTATTCTTGCCTGGAGAATTCTATGGACAGAGGAGACTGGTGCGCTACAGTCCATGGGATCTCAAAGAGTCAGACATGCCTGAAATGACTAACACTTTCATTGTTTTCTTTGTCTTCAGGCTAACCTGCAAACTGGAAGCATTCATTAATACTTAATAAAGTAATTTATGCTGAGCCTTCAGCTGATGTTTTCAAAGACCTTTGTAAGTCGTAGCTCATAAATCTTTGTCCAAGAACATCATTATGCTACTAAAGGTGGAAGAACTAAGACACAAAGTTATTAACAGAATCTCTCAATGTCCTATAGTGAAAGATAAACCAAATGCTTGAATACACTCTGCGCCCTGAAGTCACTAAGACAAAGGATAGCATGGGCTTGGTGACTGAGCCAGGAGTCTTCTTAAACGTGATGGGATTCTGGCCTGACCCTGCCTGCTCACAGCTCACCATCTCTGGGGATACCAGGCCCCCCCTGGGAATCTGCTGCCTCTCCCAGAATTTCCTGTTGACAGATAACAGCATCTCCAGCCATGCTGGGGGTTCTTCAACTTCTCTCTTCTCAATTTCTCTATGTCACCAAATTTCTATGACTTCTACGTCTCAAATTTCTATCAAAAGCCATTTGCTTTCCCTTTCAGCTGTTAGTTAGCCCTTTAATTAGTTGTTGCTGTTGCTCATTCAGTGATGTCTGACTCTTGGCAACCCCATGGACTGTAGCCTGCTAGGCTCCTCTATCCATGAGATTCTCCAGGCAAGAATACTGGAATGGGTTGCCATGCCCTCCTCCAGGTGATCTTCCTGACCCAGGGATCGAATTCAAGTCTCCTGCACTGCAGGTAGATTGTTTACCATCTGAGCCACCAGGGAACCCCTAGCATTCTTTTGGCTTTTTATACATATTCTTTCTCCTCCATCTCCTACCTCTAGAGGGCATGGGCACCTCTTCAAGTAACCAGAGCAGGTATAGGTTTTCTGATGGACCTGGAACCACTTCTTTTTCTCACATTGAGTCATTCTGAGCTACTTCTTCATCACATCTTCTTTCTCCCTTTCACTTGTGATTACATCTGACCCACCCTGATAGTCCAGGATAATCTCAATATCTCAGGGCCAGTTGATCAGTAACCTTATTTTCATCTGCAACCTTAATTCCCTTTTGCCAGGTAACATGTTATGTTCACAAATTTGGGGGATTTGGATATGGACATTTTGGGGCATTCACTATTCTGCCTACCATGAATGAAAGTGTTAGCCTCTCAGTCGTATACGACTCTTTGAGAACCCATGGACTGTAGCCCACCAGGGTCCTCTGTCCATGGAATTCTTTAGGCAAGAATAGTGGAGTGGGTTGCCAGTCCCTTCTCCAGGGAACCCAGGTTCCCAACCTAGGGATCAAACTCAGGTTTCCTGTACTGCAGGCAGATTCTTTACCATCTGAGCCACCAGGGACGTCCCCTGCCGGCCATAGCAGAGCATGAACATGGTCCTACACATGGACAGAGTCACGAGGAGTGGGTAACAGGGCAAGGGTGGAGAGTATAGCATCTCAACCAAGCACATGGCCTCTGCATTCTAGCAGAACTGAGCTCAGATCTCAGCCTTAGCACTTGCAGCCATGTGACATTCAGCAGGTCAATTCATGTCCATGAGCTCAGTCCTATCCCCTATAAAGTATCTTAGTAAAGGTATCCTAACACAAGCCTGAAACATCAGAATAAAAGTCATTTTACCATTTATTTTTTTAATGCCGGGTTCAGCAACCAGGCTGTGCCAAGTCTGATTTGCGACACTCAGGATCTTCACTGAGGCACACGGAATATTTTTACGTGTGGCATGTGGAGTCAATTCCTGACCAAGGATTGAACCCCAGTCCTTTGCATTGGAGGGTGGAGCCTTAGCCACTGGACCACCAGGGAAATCCTGTACCTTCTATTTTTGGTCTCTCGCTAAGTGCTCAGGGCTTCCCTTGTAGCTCAGTCGGTAAAGAATCTGCCTGCAATGCAGGAGACCTGGGCTCAGTTTCTGGGTCAGGAAGATCCCCTGGAGAAGGAAATGGCAACCCACTCCAGTATTCTTGCCTGAGGAATTCCATGGACAGAGAAGCCTAGCAGGCTACAGTTCTTGGGATTGCAAGAGTCGGACGTGACTTAGCGAGTAAACCACCACTGCTAAGTGCTCAATAAAATTGCAACTATTATTTTGATGATGATGACATCAGTTTAAACTGAAGTCTGGTGCACCAGCAGTCTAACAAGTGGGAATGAACTCAAAGGATTAAGGTAGCAAAGAGCCAGTGGCGATCTTGGTGGTGGTTTAGTCGTTATGCCATGTCCGACTCTTGCGACCCCATGGACTGTAGCCTGCCAGGATCCTCTGTCCATGGGATTTTCCAGGTAAGAATACTGGAGTGGGTTGCCATTTCCTTCTCCAGGGGATCTGCCCCAGCCAGGAATCAAACCCAGGTCTCCTGCATTGCAAGCAGATTCTTTACTGACTGAGCTAAAGGGAAACCCTATGGTGATCTTAATAACACTCATTTCAAACTGACCGTAGGGCATTTGTTCCAGTTCAAGCCTGGAGAAGAAAATTTGCCTGGCTGCTAAATTTACTACATCTCACCCTACCCTCTCCACCCCTTAGAACTTTAAGACCACTGTTAGCATCTTACCTGGTTCTTCAAGGTCATTGTTCCCTGGCAGCCTCTCAAGATATATAAAGAAGTTCAAAAGCTAATCCAAATCATCAGTGCTTAGGACCTCTGCCTCCAGCTGTGTCCTTATCACCTACATGGTTGGGTAGAGGTGTTAGCCTTGAAGTGATTTAAAAGACTATCCCCATGTAAATACGCCCTCTTCATCTTAGAAAGTACACCCTCGTGAAGTAGTGCAGCTAATGGCACGTTAACTGACAGAAACAATTTAGCAACTGTCATCATATAATAAAATAATGTCAAAATTTTGGGTTTCAGAAAGAGACCAACTTCCTGGGAGAGATCTCAAAACAACTTAGACGAAGTAGACAACTGCTTGTTTAAATCAAGTGACAATTAAATATGAGTATCATTAAATGGCTATGGACTCAAGCATGTATTTATTTCCTATTTTGTTTTTGATAACAGTAAATAGGTTTCTTATCTTATTTATATTTTTTAAAGTTTTTTTTCTGATGTGGACCATTTTTAAAGTCTCTATTGAATTTGTTACAATATTGCTTCTTTTTAAAAATTTATTTATTTTAAACTGGAGGATAACTGCTTTACATTATTGTGTTGGTTTCTGCCGTAAATCAACATGAATCAATTATGTATACATAGGTATACATATGTCCCCTCCCTCTTGAACCTTCCTCCCACCTCCCACCCCACCCCGACCCCTCTAGGTTGTCACAGAGACCCAGTTTGAGTTCCTTGAATCATATTTACTCTCTCTCTTTTTTAATGTTTTGTTTATTGGCCACAGGCATGTGGGATATTAACTCTTCAACCAGGGATTGAATTGGCAGCTGTTGAGTTAGAAGGAGAAGCTTAACCCCTAGACTGCCAGGGAAGTCCTGAGCGTCTTATTTTAAAATTGGCCTGTATACTAATTAAGTTGCTGTGTCTCACCCTACTCTCCCTGCCTTCTGGACTCATCTAAAATATTATAGCACAAAGATACAGTCTAAGTATCTAAAGTAGGGGTGATCACTGGTTGGAATGCTTGCCGTCCATCTGCCCCTTGCCTCCCCCACGCCCGTGATGAGCATAACTGATGATCAGCTGCAAAATCTCTGTCAATTCTGCTTGGTAGGCAGGCACTAACATCTTGTGGATGGCCCACAAGTTTCATCAGAATGGACCTCCCTAAGCTGCAGCACTTCCCTTATATGTAGGGGAGGTTGCTGAACCTGGCAGTTACTGCCTTCAAAGAACAAAGAGGGGACTTCCCTGGAGGTCCATGGGTTAAGACTCTGTGCTTCCAAAGCAGGGGGTTCAGGTTTTGATCCCTGATTGGGGAATTAAGATCCCACATGCTGCACAGTGCAGTCATAAGATTAAAAAAAAAAACCAGAGTCACTCAAATCTTATGAAAGCAAAGTTAGCAGCTGATGTCAGACAAGGAACTAGAATATTCATTTAAAAATCAATTTTTAATTTGTTAAAGACATAAGTAATTAAAATATTTCCCATGAGGTTAAAAATCAGCCACCACTGTAATCTCAGCAGCTTCAATTTTCCAGAACTTTTTCTATGTCTCTAAATACATCCATTTGTACACAAGGAAATGCACGTCATTATCATACATCAATTGCAGCCCTAAAAAAACAAATTGTAGCTCTGAAAGGTTAATGAAAAAAATGTATGGACGTAATCCATCAAATAAGAAGTACAAATCACCAAAAAACATATGAAAAATATCCAAACTCTTTAAAAGTTTTAAAAATATAAGTTAAATAAGTTACCATTTTGGGCATCAAATTATCACAGGTCTAGTACACCAATATGGCCAAGAGTATAGTGAGTACTCTCATAACAATGATGGAATAGCAAATTGGTAAAACCTTTTTAAGATAGATATCAAGGAACTGAATGAATATTTAGACTTCAGACTTAGTAATTTTGCTATAAATATTTATTATGATGTTCAAAACACATGTATATAAGCATTCATCTTATTATAATAAGAATTATACTTGATATACACAGTATTTATAAGGACTATTTATATGACTTATGTGATTTTTAGAGGGCATATAATCCTGAAAAAAAGAGTCTTTTGAAGAGTTTTAAGCAACATGAGCAAATGGGTAAAAAAAAAAAGGCATGAGATAAGTGTATGCATACTAATGTCCACATTATGTGAAATATACACACACACCAAAAACTAAAACTAAAATGCTATAAAATGACAATAGTAACAATGCTCTTGTTGTGAGATTGCTATTGACTTTTATTCTCCTCTTTGTATTAATACTTTTTCTAAATTTTGCACAATTTATACAGTAATAGTTTTTACTTTTATAATACAAAATAAACACAAAATACATTAAAAATATTGATACAGTGGAAAACATTAAAACTAAGAATTTTGTTTATAAAAAATGTTACAGTGAAGAGAAAATGGAATCTATGAAGTGGGTAAAAATTTTGTAATATGTATACTCAACAAAAAAAAATTTTTAAGGAAAAGATGGACGATGTCTTAAAGGTACATGGAGGAATTGGAATTCTCATACACTGCTGGTGCAAGTGGTGGGAATGTAAGCTGGCACAATGACTGGAAAGGCGTTTGGCATTTCCTATTAAAGATAACTGTGTAGGGATGCTAAGATAAATTTAGGGATGTATCAGTATATGGGAGAAGGAGTGTGACATGTGAGATCAGTTCAAACCTTAGATGTACTACTTAATGGGTTCTTACTAAGTACTCTGTAAACCCCACCACTAGAACCACATGGGTGGACTCTAGAAGCTCAATTATGAAAAACACAGAGATGTGTCTTTTAAGAGGCCAGTGCCATGACCACCTCAATGCAGAATTCTCAGGAGTCCAGATGCAGGCTCCAGGTCAAACTGGCTGCAGCTGGGGCTCCCGGCGGTCGTTTTTCACCGAGGTTTCAATACAGACGAGGACTTCCTAGGTCCTTCAGTGGCTGGGGCTGTCCCGGAAGCCCCAATTTTAGGCATTGTCCATTAGTTGGCACTCATTTCACTGGCGCTCTCTGAGGATAGTGGGCATGGACCGCGCTGGAGACTCGGGGACCCGCCCTTTTCCTCCTCCTTTCTTGAAATGGGGTTGCTCGCCATTTCGCCTCCCCAACTCATGCTCCCCTTCTCTCTGGCGCCCTCTTCAGCCAACTCATGGAAGAGGATCACCACGCTCTAACCAAGCTTGATTCTGTAATATTTCAGAGGTTTAGTTCATTACTGTATTTAATAGACTTAAATAAAATATAGTACATTGGTGAATGCAGTATATTTTAAACTGTCTATTTAGTCCCTTTTTGTGGCTTTAAATTGCTATAAAAGCTATTTCTTTTCTGAGAGTAATATCCGAAGGCCAGGAAGTCACTTGCGTTTTTATTATTTTAATGATATTTTTTCATTAAACCATATGGCTGTGCCTTGTCATTAATTAGACATTAACCAAAGAACCCGTCACATTCAAGCAAGAGCTATAGTTAGCAAAAAAAAAAAAAATCAATATTTTAAATCCTAGCCTCCAGCTCTTCAGGCAGAAAGGTCTCGGGTTGGAAGTTGTCTCACACTGGAAGGAAAAATGAAAGAAAGTGCAGAACAGACCAGCAGTGAAGCTGTTGTTTCTACTTGTCACAATCTTGAACTTGATTAAAAATTTGCTAAGCTGCCTCTAAAATGTGGATCTCTAGGAAACTAATATTGAACACAGACCCAGTCTATCTTAGAGATTCGTTTTTTGTTGATTCGATGAAAGAAAATGAATAAACCGATACACAGAGTCCAGTCTACTCATTTTATAGATGATAGAGATGAGGCTCAGAGATGTCAATTGCCCGCCCAAAGTCACACAGCCATGGAGTGACTAAAACGGTACTAGAACATGTTATCCACTTACCAAAACCAAAAGAGTTTCCTCCATCCTACAAGCACTTCGAACTTGAATTTAACACACCCCCACAAGTGAATTTCAAACTCTAATTTAATATTTCCCCTAGAGACATTTTGCTCCTGTGCTGGTTAATTTCATGTGTCAAATTGGCTGGGTTATGGTGCCCATGTGTTTGGTCAAAGTCAGTCTGAATGTTGCTGTGATGGTATTTTTTAGACGTGATACGTAGTTCAAGTGCTAGAGAATGTGCCTGCCAAAGCAGGAGATCCTGGGTCAATCCCTGGATCGGGAAGACCCCCCTGGAGAAGGAAATGGCAACCCACTCCAGTATTCTTGCCTGGAGAATCCCATGGACAGAGGAGCCTGGCAGCGTACAGCCTGTGGGCTTGCAAAGAGTCAGACATGAATGAGTGACTAACACACTCTTATGTCATACTGAAGAATGAGGCAATCCACCCAGTTGCCTGGACAGGCAGCCAAGCTTTCAGACTATCTGTCCTTGTTGGGCGTCCTGTAACCCTCATCTCTAAATAGACCTTCAGCCATCTTCTTGGGACTTGGGGCTCCCTCTTTATTTATAGAAAATTTTCTATAATTTTTAAAGGAAACTTGTCAGCTCAAAGTTGTACCTATATTTTTTCACTGAAATCTCTCCTTATCCTTATATTAGGCAGTTTACACAGTTGAAATTAAATGATATATATTTGTTTTGATTCGTACAAATAAATTTCTCTTTAAAGATTTTTATGAGCAACAATCCATACACACAAACTGTTTTGATAGTACTTGAAAACAGAGGCAAAAATATTACATAATGCAAGCAATGCAAAAGAGAGGGTTTGAAGGATGAGGAGTTTTCCCCCAAATTCCTCATGATTATATTATAGCAACATCTCAACTCGAGGAGAAACTACTGAAAATGAACCCACTGGCACAAACTATGTTTTCCCCATTCAGTTGGTTTCTCGTGTTCTGCCAACACTCCAGCAACAGTTGTCGTCGTTCAGTCACTAAGTTGCGTCCACCTCTTTGTGACCCCATGGACTGCAGCACACCAGGCTTCTCTGTCCTTCACCACCTCCTGGAGCTTGCTCAAACTCCTGTCCATAGAGTCGGTGATGCCATCTAACCACCTCATCCTCTATCATCCTCTTCTCTTCCTGCCTTCAGTCTTTCCCAGCATCAGAGATTTTTCCCATGTCAGCTCTTTGCATCAAGTGGCCAAAATATTGGAGTTTCAGCTTCAGCATCAGTCCGTCCAATGAATATTCAGGGTTGATTTCCTTTAGGCCTGACTGGTTTGATCTCCTTGCAGCCCAGGGGGCTCTGAAGAGTCTTCTTCAGCAACAATAACTTTGCCAAGCCTGAGATTTGATTCAGCTTCAGACTGTTGCTCATTTCAAAGACTACTTGTTACACATCCTTGAAGCAAGTCCGTTATCATTCTTCAAGTGATGAATTTTCCAATCAGCGTCCCTCTAACAGGAGACCACCAGTAAAAACTTGGGCTTGGGCTAGAGGTGAAATAGAATTTAGTAGCAAAATGATTTCCCTACCAGAGGTGGCTTTCTCTCCTCATTACTGCAAGGATGTCAACGTGACTGATAGCAGCTAAACCCTAATCAGCAAGTTAATTTATCTCAATCCCAAAGCCGCAGGCAGTCTGGATCTTAAGGTTTACCTCCAGAGAGCAGTCTCTTTCCTTGATCAAACTTCTGCTGTGATCTACAGACCTGCCACAGTTCACAAAGATTCTCAGCGTGATAACTCACACTTGACCTGGGAGAGAAGGCTTCCTACCCCACCAACCCCTCCCCCAGCGCCAAGATGAGAAGAAAATGGGCTCGCCGTTCATGAGGGGCCATAGTTTCTGTCTCCCGAGCACACTCCTACCCTTGAACCCGCCTGTGTTCACTCGCAGGCGCTCAGGTACCAGGGTGCAGGTTTGGACACATTTTTTCCCCCTCTAAGGGCCAATTTCTGACACTGATGGCAGAAAATTTTATTTCAGATTTATGTTGTTCCTTTTTTTTACAGTTAATTTTTTTTTTTAATCTGCACAAACATTTTCTTTTGGCATGAGCCATTACTTATTTATGATTGTTTATTAGGTGTGTCACATGTGCTTCATAGCAGGAGAACTGTAATGGACTGGAGATCTTACCAATTACGCTGCGGAGAAGCCAGGCAGCTGATGTGCCTCGAGCAACATTAAGGTCATTCGTTACACAGGGTTTAAAATTGAGTTTTTTATTAATCTGGTTCATTAAACAGGGTTGCTCTTCTGCAAAACGGTCAACGGATTGTCACCAAGTAACTAAGTCTTGGTATCTATTGGAGGTCAACCAGGAAGCAGGAAATTTAGGAGGTGTATGTTAAGAGATTTGTTGTGTGGGGGGTAGGGTGGGTGGAGCTGGGCAGGGCTGAAACGCGGCCGGCTGTCCAGGTGGGCTGCAGAGTTCAGGCATGGGGGCAGTGCCGAAGCTGTGGTCCACAGGCAGGATTTCTTTTTCTTCTGGGGAGTCCCAGCTTTGCTCCTAAGTCCTTTCAACTGATGGAATCAGACCTGCCCAGATTACTTAGCATCATCTCCCAATATTAATAGTCACCTGAATCAAGCAAACTTCATTCTCCCTTGCCATCCAATAAAGCGTATGGGTAGACTCTGGACATCTTGCCGGCTATTTTTCCGCCTATCACATCTCTCTGTGCTTAGTAGCTCAGTCGTGTCTGACTCTTTGCGACCTCATGGACTGTAGCCTGCCAAGCTCCTCTGTCCATGGGGATTCTCCAGGCAAGGTGGAGTGGGTTGCCATGCCTTCCACCCAGGGATCTTCCCAACCAAAGGATCGAACCCAGGTCTCCCACATTGCAGGTGGATTTTTTACTGTCTCAGCCACCAGTGAAGCCCATCATATCTCTCCAGTAATATTCTTTTTTGAGAGAATCTTCCTACCTAGGTCAAGAAACACTGTCTTCTGCCCCAAACACAACCTCTCAAATGGTCCCCCTGAAGTATCTGAACGTGTTCTGTTCTCAAGACCCCTGCTGTGGGTCTCACAGGGACCTAACTGCACGCCTTGAGCAGTGGCACGTGACTGTGAAGAACTTTGTCTGAATTTTCTCCACCCATACATAACACATAAAAGTTATTTCTAACCTCCCGAGAAGTATCCTGAATTGTTATTCAGTTTTGAAAGAAGATACCTTTTAAGAAAAATTGATCAGATATTGTATTGGTAATGTTTAGTTCAGTTGCTCAGTCATGTCCGGTTCTTTTTGACCCCGTGGACTGCAGCATGCCAGGCCTCCCTGTCCATCACCAACTCCCAGAGGCTACTCAAACTCATGTCCATTGAGTCAGTGATGCCATCAAACCATCTCATCCTCTGGTGTCCCCTTCTCCTCCTGCTTTCAATCTTTCCCAGCATCAGGTCTTCTCCAGTGAGTCCGTTCTTTGCATCAAGTGGCCAAAGAATTAGAAGTTTCAGCTTCAACATCAGTCCTTCCACTGAACACCCAGGACTGATCTCCTTGAGGATGGACTGGTTGGATCTCCTTGCAGTCCAAGGGACTCTCAAGAGTCTTCTCCAACACCACAGTTCAAAAGCATCAATTCTTTGTTGCTCAGCTTTCTTTATAGGCCAACTCTCATATCCATACATGACTACTGGAAAAACCATAACTTTGACTAGACAGACCTTTTTTGGCAAAGTGATGTCTCTGCTTTTTAATATGCTGTCTAGGATTGGTATAGAGTGGAGGATTCTATGTTAAGGTGGGAAGATATTATATTACTGATATTGGTTTATTTGGACAGTGTTGGTTGTAGATCTTTCTATTCACGCCTCAAAATAAAATTTTGCCAAGGATAATGATTAAATTATAAAACACTTTGAAAAGATTAGAATACTATAACTACTCCATAAAAAAAGAATAGAATGCTGGAACGTAAAAATGACTAATGACTATCTTTAATTGAAGAGATCATGGATTTGTGTGTTTTTTTCCTCTTCAATACTTTTTAAAATGCATTTTCTGGTAGTTAAGAGGAAAGTTTTCTCCAGAGGTTTGGATTTTTTTCTAAAGCTTCATATCTTAAGATACCAATCTTATTTTAAGGTCAAAACAACTTATATATAATTCATCTTTGCATTTCTAGACTAATGAAAATGACTTTCAATTTTCAAAGAGTAGGAAAAAAAAAAACAAAGTAAGCAGTGCACATATTTTAAAAATTGCCCTTTAATCTTCTTGGAATTTTTATCTCTTAGCCAACCCTGAATATATTACAGATAAGGAAAGCAGGGCAAAGAGAGATTTCTTTTTTTCTTTTTAAATTAATTTTTATTGGAGTATAGTTGCTTTACAATGTTGTTAGTTTTACTGTAGAGCGAAGTGAATCGGCTATATGTGTACATATATCCCCTCCCTTTTTTAACTTCCCATTCAGGTAACCGGAGTGCATTAAGTAGAGTTCCCTGCTATACAATTTGGTTATCTATTTTATATATCACATTAGTAGTGTATATGTGTCAATTCTAATCTCCAGTTCCTCCCAGGCCCCCCTTTCCCTCTTGGTATCCATATATTTTTTCTCTATGTTTGTGTCTCTATTTTTGTTTAAAGGAAGGTTTTAGTTTAGGGCAGATTTGGGGTGTAAATATGGCTTTCCCATATTCTGATTCAGAGTTTTTTTTATGTGTACCATCATTTCCTTTAAGGTATTTATTATTGCTCCTATTATTTTTGACCCTTCAACAATGAGTTGTGCATTTGGAAGTGACCTTCCAATGACCTTGTCTATTTTTGCTGAGCAGTCCATAACCGTGGTTGTCCCATTTGTGGGTGGAGGCACCCACTTCAAGGCAGTAAACCATTCTCTCCTTCTTTATTTAACTAACTCTTCATGTCCAGAACTGTCAGACACATTAGAAAAATCCAGGAAAAACAACATACCACTTCTTCTTAGCTTTCATACTTGATCATGCCGTTCTCTATTTAAATTCCTTAGTGACTCTCTTTTACCTCAAGTTAAAATCCCATATAAGTCTATGTATGCAGTGAAAGTAGAACTGGAGTAGCCATCATGGTCAACAAAAGAGTCAGAAATGCAGTACTTGGATGCAGTCTCAGAAACGACAGAATGATCTCTGTTCATTTCCAAGGCAAACCATTCAATATCACAGTAATCCAAGGCTATGCCCCAACCAGTAATGCTGAAGAAGCTGAAGTTGAACAGTTCTAGGAAGACCTACAAGACCTTGTAGAACTAACACCCAAAAAGAAGTCCTTTTCATCATAGGGGACTGGAATGCAAAAGTAGGAAGTCAAGAGATACCTGGAGTAACAGGCAAATTTGGCCTTGGATTACAGAATGAAGCAGGGCAAAGGCTAATAGAGTTTTGCCAAGAGAACGCACTGGTCATAGCAAACACCCTCTTCCAGCAAGACAAGAGAAGACTCTACACATGGACATCACCAGATGGTCAACACCAAAATCAGATAGATTGTATTCTTTGCAGCTGAAGATGGAGAAGCTCTATACAGTCAGTAAAAACAAGACTGGGAACTGACAGGGGCTCAGATCATGAACTCCTTATTGCCAAATTCAGACTAAAATTGAAGAAAGTGGGGGAAAGCACTAGACCATTCAGGTATGACCTAAATCAAATCCCTTATGATTATACAGAGGAAGTGACAAATAGATTCAAAGGATTAGATCTGATAGACAGAGTGCCTGTTGAACTATGGACAGAGGTTCATTGACATCGTATAGGAGGCAGTGATCAAGACCATCCCCAAGAAAAAGAAATGCAAAAAGGCAAAATGGTTGTCTGAGGAGGCCTTACAAATAACTGAGAAAAGAAGAGAAGCCAAAGCCAAAGGAGAAAAGGAAAGTATATCCATTTGAATGCAAAGTTCCAAAGAACAGCAAGGAGAAAGATTTCCTCAATGATCAGTGTGAAGAAATAGAGGAAAACAATAGAATGGGAAAGACCAGAGATCTCTTCAAGAAAATTAGAGATACCAAGGGAACATTTCATGCAAAGGTGGGCACAATAAAGGACAGAAATGGTATGGACTTAAAAGAAGCAGAAGATATTAAGAAGAGGTGGCAACAATACACAGAAGAGCTACACAAAAAAGATCTTAATGACCCAGATAATCATGATGGTGTGATCACTCACCTAGAGCTAGACATCCTAGAATGTGAAGTCAAGTGGGCCTCAGGAAGCATCACTACGAACAAAGCTAGTGGAGGTCACAGAATTCCAATTGAGCTATTTCAAATCCTGAAAGATGATGCTGTGAAAGTGTTGCACTCAATAGGCCAGCAAATTTGGAAAGCTCAGCAGGGTCCACAGGTCTGGAAAAGATCAGTTTTCATTGTAATCCCAAAGAAAGGCAATGACAAAGAATATTCAAACTACCACACAATTGCACTCATCTCACACACTAGCAAAGTAATGCTTAAAATTCTCCAAGTCAGGCTTCAACAGTACGTGAACCGTGAACTTCCAGATGTTCAAGCTGGATTTAGAAAAGGCAGAGAAACCAGAGATCAAGTTAGCAACATCCATTGGATCATCAAAAAAGCAAAAGAGTTCCAGAAAAACATCTATTTCTACTTTATTGACTACACCTAAGCCTCGGACTGTGTGGTTCACAGCAAACCGTGGAAAATTCTTAGAGACGGGAATACCAGACCACCTTACCTGCCTTCTGAGGAATCTGTATGCAAGTCAAGAAGCAACAGTTAGAACTGGACATGGAACAACAGACGGTTCCAAATCAGGAAAGGAGTACATCAAGACTATATATTGTCACCGTGCTTATTTAACTTATATGCAGAGTATACCATGAGAAACACTGGGCTGGATGAAATCCAACTGGAATCAAAATTGCCAGGAGAAATAATCAGTAATCTCAGATATGCAGATGACACCACCCTTATGGCAGAAAGTGAAGAAGAACTAAAGAGCCTCTTAATGAAAGTGAAGATGAGGGTGAAAAAGTTGGCTTAAAGCGCAACATTCAGAAAACTAAGATCATGGCATCTGGTCCCATCACTTCATGGCAAATAGATGGGGAAACAGTGAGAGACTTTATTTTGGGGGCTCCAAAATCACTGTAGCCATGAAATTAAAAGACACTTGCTCCTTGGAAGAAAAGCTATGACCAACCTAGACAGCATATTAAAAAGCAGAGACATTATTTTGCCAACAAAGGTCTGTCTAGTCAAAGCTATGGTTTTTCCAGTAGTCATATATGGATGTGAGAGTTGGACCATAAAGAAAGTTGAGCACTGAAGAATTGATGCTTTTGAACTGTGGTGTTGGAGAAGACTCTTGAGAGTCCTTTGGACTGCAAGGAGATCCAACCAGTTCATCCTAAGGGGAATTAATCCTGAATATTCACTGGAAAGACTGATGCTAAAGCTGAAACTCCAATTCTTTGGCCACCTGATGTGAAGAACTGACTCATTGGAAAAGACCTGATGCTGGGAAAGATTGAAGGTAGGAGGAGAAGGGGACAACAGAGGATGAGATGGTTGGATAGCATAACTGACTCAATGGATGTGAGTTTGAGTAGGCTCCAGGAGTTTGTGAAGGACAGGGAGGCCTGGCATGCTGCAGTCTATGCAGTTGCAAAGAGTCAGACACAACTGAATTACTGGACTGAACTCATGACTTGGAAGTGAAAGTCACTCAGTCGTGTCCAATTCTTTTCGACCTCAAGGACTATACAGTCTATAGAATTCTCCAGGACAGAATACTAGAGTGGGTAACCTTTCCCTTCTCCAGGGGATCTTCCCAACCCAGGGATTGAACCCAGGTCTCCTGCATTGCAGGTGGATTCTTTACCAGCTGAGCCACAAGGAAACCCAAGTATATGTATCAGTTCAGTTCTGTCACTCAGTCGTGTCCGACTTTTGAGACCCCATGAATCGCAGCACCTCAGGCCTCCCTGTCCATCATGAACTCCTGGGGTTTACTCAAACTCATGTCCATTGAGTCGGTGATGCCATCCAGCCATCTCGTCCTCTGTTGCCCCCTTCTCCTCCTGCCCCCAATCCCTCCCAGCATCAGGGTCTTTTCCAATGAGTCAACTCTTCACATGAGGTGGCCAAAGTACTGGAGTTTCAGCTTCAGCATCAGTCCTTCCAATGAACACCCAGGACTGATCTCCTTTAGGATGGACAGGTTGGATCTCCTTGCAGTCCAAGGGACTCTCAAGAGTGTATAAATTACATCATTGGTGAACTGGAGGGTTGGGATGGGGAAGAGAAGAGAGGCTCTGGAGAGAGAGGATGTATTTATGATTGCAACTGATCAGCATTGTTGTATAGCAGAAACCAATACGACATTGTAAAAACTGCAAAACAAAGAATAAAAATATCCATTCTTAGGAAACTGGTTAAATAAACTGTGATCAATCTCGTTAGAAGGTAAACTCTATGAAGGAAAAGATTTGTGTTTGTTTTGTTCACTTATATGTCAGTGCTTAGAAAGGTACTTCACACATAATATGTTTTCAATACGTATTTGTGGGTATATGAATACAAATAGAACTCTAAGTTGAAGTAAAAGAGAATGAAGAATCTTTAAAATACAGACAGAGTAATGTCCAAAATATATTAACAATAAGAACCCCTTGCAGAGCACAGGGAACTCTACTCAGCACTCTGTAATGGCCTGTATGGGAAAAGAATCTAAAAAGAGTGGATATACGTATATGTGTAGCAGATTCACTTTGCTGTAAGCCTGCAACTAACACGATGTTGTAAATCAACTATACTCCCATAAAAATTATATATATACACACATAAGGAAAATGTGCATTATTTTAAAAATTGCGTCATTTGTTTACAAATGATGTCATGTTTAGGTGTATAACACGGTATTGATAACGAATATAATTTGAAGAAAATTTTCACCAAAAAAAAAAAATCACAATCTTCCTAGTGAAAAATGTAAAAATGTTAGTCGCTGAAGTCTGACTCTGTGACCCCATGGACTGTAGCCCGCCAGGCTCCTCTGTCCATGGGATTCTCCAGGAAAGAATACTAGATCACCAACTCAATGGACATGAGTTTGGGTAAACTCCAGGAGTTGGTGATGGACAGGGAGGCCTGGCATGCTGCATTCCATGGGGTCGCAAAGAGTCAGACATGACTGAGCGACTGAACTGAATTGGACCGTAGCCCACCAGGCTCCTCTGTCCATGGGATTCTCCAGGCGAGAATACTAGAGTGGGTAGCCATTCTCTTCTCCAGGGAATCTTCATGATACAGGGGTCGAACCTGGGTCTCCTCCATTGCAGACCCATGGTCAAACCTCATTCTGTCCTGTTTCTTGATGTTTACACATCAGATATTGATGCCTAGAGTAGCCTTCCCACCATTTGATCACTTTAGATAATTGCCACCTGTCTTTCAAGTGTTGGTGTAAGTGTCTCCTCATCCAGGAAGCCTTCCCTGGCCACTCTTGAACTGGGTCAGCTTCATCTCCAGTGGGGCACAACCCCTGGCTCTGTGCTCACCTTCTTTCAGCCCTGACCACAATGCATGCATGTCTTATTTTTGTTTCTGCCTTCTTCAGGAAGATCATCTATGCTTCTATCCCCAGTATCCAACACCATGCTTAGCTCATAGGAGGCCCTCAGTACATGTTGTGGAATAAATGAATAAATGAGGAAATGAGAGAAGGAACCATGTGACCATCACTCATCCAGGCCCTGGGTGCCATGTCTACTAAGAGGTCACACCTCCACCCACCTCTCTTCTCTTTCTGAAAAATGCTGGGGCATTGTGTGGTTGTCCAATATCCAAGAACAGTGTTTCCAGAGCCTGGAATTCATGCGCACCTGTAGTTAGCAGGTGATTTTACTTTGGAACTTTCGCTATTAACTAACTCATGAGAGATGCTAACATGACGTGGAGTTAGACTCCATGACACGTGAAGGTCTTAGTAATAGCAGACTGGGCAGCAGGTAAAGCACGGGCTGGAATCATCATCACCTGCAGAGTCTGGTGTGAAATCAATTTACATCCTGCTTTTTCATAAGCTTAGATACAGAGTGGAAAAATCCAAACTGTGTTTTTGTTTTGTTTTTTAACTGAAGCAACATCCTATAGTATCTTCGGAATTTCTTATTGAAACAAGTTATTGGCAAGAATCGCCATTACCTGACGTGGACTCACGATGTTGAATAGTGTTGTCCTGAAAACAGTCTTTTTTATTGTCTCCAAAACCATGCTGGTCCTTGGTAGTTTTCCCCATCAATCAGTCACAATTAACCCCCCGCCTGGTGGTGTGTCTGGCCAGGCTTGTGTGAAAGACATTCTTCCTTCCCTTTGTTTTCATCCTTCTCTCTTGGGGGAAAAGAGAGGGAAATGGAAGAAGATGAAACAAGTGTGTTTTAGTGATGAATGTGAGAGAAAAACCAATCTCTCCTTCCCCTAATTTGATAGCTGACTTTTTTTTTAATCAGTAACTCCCAATTCCTGTTGTAAATGCACAAATTGCTTACAGCTTTTGTTCTTGACTTTGGCACGCAGGGAAGCAGAGACTCCAAATAACAAATCCCAGAGAGGGAATTGGCTTTTTAAAGATTACATAAGTCTCCTTGGTTATTATTTGACCAATTAAAAATTAGAAAACTTAGAGTTTCTGTTGTATTCCTTCCATTATTGTGTATCTACTCATGAGGTTGTGAAAGTCACTCAGTCATGTCCTACTCTTTGCAACCCATGGACTATACAGTCCATGGAATTCTACAGGCCAGAATACTGGAATGGGTAGCCATTTCCTTCTCCAGGGGATCTCCCCAACCCAGAGATTGAACCCAGGTCTCCCACATTGCAGGGGGATTCTTTACCAGCTGAGCCACAAGGGAAGCCCAAGAATACTGGAGTAGATAGCCTATCCCTCTCCAGCAGATCTCCCTGATCCAATAATCGAACCAGGGTCTCTTGCATTGCAGGCGGATTCTTTACCAACTGAGCTGTCAGGGAAGCCTTCTGCTCATGAAGGAGCCTTTAATTCCTTTATGTTTTAAAAGAGTTTTTGTTGAGTGTCTGCTGTATGTCAGAAACCTGTGCTGGGTACAGATGTGGCATCTTGGTTCCTGCATGAAAAAGTGGTGTCATGGTGAACATATGTTTTAATCACATAATAACCCCCTAAATTAGAGTTGTTGCAAATACATAGCTCTGTCAGTCAGCAGTTTCTGAATGCAGCTAACACTGGTGTTCAGCTCAGCACCAGTGAACAGTAACCGCATCTTCAGTCCTATGGTCCAGTGGGGTTGGCTGGTCTAAGATGGGCGTTAGCTCAAGGTTCTGCTCACACGACTCTCGTCCTCCCCTTGGAGGCAGCAGGCAGCCCAGGAGTGTTCTTTCCATGGCAAGAGCAGAGGCACGAGAAGACAAAACCAAGCGCACAGGTGCTTTTCAGAAATCCTCTGTGTCATTTACTTTCACTCCACTGGCCAAAGAAAATCAATACCAAGCTCAGCGTCAATGCACACTCCTCTCTTGGAAATGGGAGCGGGGGAGTACTTCTGAACAATAGTTCAGCCCAGTGCAGTGGTTCATGGAGAGGACGTTGTGGATGATTCCACTAGGGATTAACTAAGTGAGACGGAAAAGGAACAACTTGACCAAAAGCTCTGTGGTGGGATGGAGGAAGGTCACTTTGAGACACTGACAGCAGGTCAATGAGATCAGAACTCAGAAAGTGAGCAGCTATGCGGGAGGCAAGCTGAGTCTGGAGAGAGAGCGGGGGGAAATACCAGAGTGACCTGCAGGCCATATTAAGGGCTTTGAATTTTTATCCTGAAGATTCAGTATTCAGTCTTAGAAAGGTATTTGTTCATCACGCTTATTCTCTTTCCAACCTCTCTTTTCTTCCTTATTAATTTGGAACAGAAAGTAAATCCTATGATTATTATTAAATAAAATAACATGGATATGGTTTTTAATACAGTCGGTTCTTCATAACCCCAGGTTCTGCTTTCAAGATTCGACCAACCATGATTGAATCAGAAGAGGCAGAACCGGGGGTTGTGGAGGGTGGACTTTTCTTCACCCTTGCATGTAAGGGACTTGAGTATCCGTAGATTTTGGCGTCTGGTGAAAGAATGGGGTGGATGCTGGAAACAGTTCCTCACTGACACCAAGTGTTACTTGCTCAGTTGTGTCCAATTCTTTGCGACTCCATGGACTGTAACACACCAGGCTTCTCCATCCGTGGAATTATCTAGGGAAGAATACTGGAGTGGGTTGCCATTTCCTTCTCCAGGGGATCTTCCTAACCCAGGGATCAAACCCTGGTTTCCTGTATCTCAGGCAGATTCCCTATCATGAGTCATCAGGGAAGCCCATATTTAGGCATGACGAGGAAAGACTGTAATAAGCTTTTCAAAAATAATAACAAGCAGAAATTCCTTTAGTCTTTTTCTCCATCTTGGATTGTTCATTCTATTTTATACTTCTTTATAAACTTAAGATAATATATATAATTAAATTTAACCAAAAAATTGATGTTACAAGATGGTCCCTTTAAAATGGTCATGCAGTTGTATCTAAAATTGCATCACACATTATATTAACATAGGATATTTGTGCATTTTGCTCAAAAGATAAAGATGTTTCCTGATAGCATACCTAGTACCTATGAATACTCTTCCTTTGGGTGTCTATATTTCAATTATTCAAATTTACCAAGTGGACTAAAATCAAAGGCCTTGGATTAAGCCTTCTCTCACCTTATCTTCTCCTTATGAAATATTCTAATGTCTACTCAATAGATGGTGGTGATTTAGTCATTTAGTCTTTTCTGACTCTTTATGACCCCATGAACTGTAGCCCTCCAGGCTCCTCTGTCCATGGGATTTTCCAGGCAAGCATACTGGTGTGGGGTGCCATTTCCTTAAAAATTGTTAGCAAAGGACATTATCATCATGTAAAATGTGTTTAGTGTAATCATATATTTTATGATCCAACTCAGGATAATTTTAGAGTGAAATTAAGAATAATATATAAACCAAGCCTGTCCTGGGAAAACCAGATATCAACTCACCCTAAGTATATCCAGATAGGATTAGGCCTATTAAGACAAAATGTGGTTCTTCTTCCCTGTATACTTAGGGAGATGATAACCAGTACAGGATCTTGGGCCTGATTCCCAAGAATTACAAAAGCTGACAAAAGATTGGATACTGATGACTGGAAGCGTAAAGCGTGATTCTGTGGAAAATTGCATGTGTCTCGAAAAGGAGGGGGCTGTGGCATGTGGGGAGGGGTACAGGCTCTGGTGTGGATAGACCTGTGTGCCCCGTATGCACCGTCGTCACGTCGTCTTCCCAGCCTATGCCTCAGTTTCCTCTTCAGCATGTCGAGGCTCATGAGAATCTGATGAAATAATACGTAACACATTGTAATCATGCAACAAAGTTCTCTATGTGCAGTAAACTAGCCACAGCTCCCGAGCACCTGTCCCACGTTACTGAAACCCTCCCGCCCTGGAGCCCATGCTCTGCAACAGAAGAAGCCACTGCAATGAGTCATCCGCACGCCACAACTAGAGAAAGCCCACGCTCACCAAAGAAGACCCAGCACCGAAAAAAAAAAAAAAGGATGCATAATGGGTTATGGAAACAATGTCCAGTTCCTCATTACTAAAAACACTAGATAACCCATAAGTAAAGTGACCAAGAGACAGTGGTCTCCCGTATGGCCCCTTGGGTGACCTATATCCCCTTTCCCCTGAGCTGTCTGTTTTGGGACATCTGCTTCTTGCTTCAGAGCTATTATTAGTCATTCCAGAAAGCCCAGGTTCTTGGTTTTGCAGATGTTGGAGTTAGACAGTGATCACTGACTCTTTGTGACTTGCCATCTCTGGAGGGCCTTTCTACCTTCCTGCTTGCTCCCTGGAATGCTGGCTCTCCACGTCCTTGTGGGTAGACACAGCTGCTGTCCCTGCTAAGATCAGCATCTGACCCAAGGTGGAAATGCAAACAGGTGTCCAAATCTGCTTTGGAGGAAAGAGATTTTAAGAGTAGAACGATGGCTAAAATTGAGTCCCCTTGCAGAGTTCCATGACATCTTCTGATAATATGTGAAATTTGCTCTAGGGACAGCACTTCAGAGATAGTGCTGTTTAATCACTTCCTGCTTCTATCTTTAGGGCTAGATTATACCAGCACATCCTGTGGTTAGCCAGTCAGTCTTGAGTGCTAGCTGATACCCAGATACCTACTAGGATTTCAGCTAGATTTCTGTTGCTCTCTCTTTATAGCATCCACCTCCCTTTATGGCATCTCTTTATAGAATCCACCTGCAATGCAGAAGACCCCAGTTCAATACCTGAGTCAGGAAGATCCGCTGGAGATGGGAGAGGCAACCCACTCCAGTCTTCCTGGGGTTCCCCTGTGGCTCAGCTGGTAAAGAATCCACCTGCAATGTGGGAAACCTGGGTTCAATCCCTGGGTTGGGAAAATCCCCTGGAGAAGGGAAAGGCTACCCACTCCAGTGTTCTGGCCTGGAGAATTTCATGGACTGTATAGTCCATGGGGTCACAAAGAGTCAGACATGATTGAGTGACTTTCACTTCACTTTCACTCTTTATAGCAATATTTCAAATATATTCAAGAGAACACTTTGGCCATGTACCCACATTCAAGGTCAGTTGGGTCTGGAAAGGCTGCATGCCATAGCTCCTTCATAATTCATTAACATATTAAAGACTGATATGTCCTACAGTAAAAAAATTAGTTTAACTTTGACTCAGCATAAGCAGACTTATTTGACCATGGCACCCTTTGGTCATTAACAACTATTAACAACCAAAACACTAGCAGAGTACACCCACAGAAATGTAGCTCCGTAGGGTATAGTTCTATTCCTATCCATTTCAGATATTCTTTTAAAAACATCTGCTTTTGAAGGCACCCTGTGGAGGTGATTTTGCTTTATTCCTCTTGGAAGGCATATGAGATCAGTAAATTAGCTCCAAAGTGGTTTACATGATTACATGATAAATCTGAAGCGCATGCAAATTACCCAGGAGTCTTTGAAGTCAGTGACCTGCTGTAAAAGAAATCAAGCTATGGGTGAACATTAAGTAGTTTATAAAATTTGAAAGCAGAATGGATCGCACAGGGCTACCAACTATTATTTGATTCATCTGTGATGCCCTCATTTTTATGCAGCTGGTAAGTGTGGAGTAAATCTGGGGTTAAAAATATGTCAGCCCTCTGACCACTACACAGGTTTATCATTTAGGAAACTGGAACTATGTGGGCTTGAGACTAATGGAGTAGGTGGAGTTAGGGTGGACTTTGGTCAGATCTCCAACTTGGCATGCTCAGAAAGTTGAATTTTGTTAATTCTCTAGGTGTAGTAAGTTCTCAGGGACTGGTACAATGTCATAAGCCTTGGAGTAAAAAAATCTACATCTGAATTCATTCATTCATAATTAGGGCTCTTGCTTTTAAAGACAAGAGATGTTTTTTCCCATTATTAAGGTAAAAATTTTTTGAGTGAAATACACAGATCTTCAGTGAGCTATCTGATGAGTTGTGATAAATGTATTTGTACTGAAGTCTATATTCAGGTTTCCTCTTTTTTGCCTCCACCTCTTCCCTTCTGCCTCCATTCTATGCTACCTGCTCCCATTTAGCCCTTTTGCAACTCTGCCATCAAGGAACAACTGAAAATAATTTAATATCTGGGGAGGAGAGAGTAAGGAGAATTTTGTATTCTTGTGAAATATGTTACCTCAACTATTGTAGAACTCAAGAAAATATCCCTTATCTACCTTTCTAATGACCAAGATGTTCAAATCTTCCTTATGCTATAGGCACCTGTCTCTTAGTTGGAACAGTCAAAATGCTTTGATTTTTGTTTAAATTTTTGGCTCCGCTGGGTCTTTGCTGCGGTGTGCGGGCTTTCTCTCTAGTTGTAATAAGTGGAGGCTGCTCTTCGTTGTGGTGCGCAGGCTTCTCATCGCGGTGGCTTCTCTTGGGGCGCACAGGCTCCCAGCGTGTGGACTCTAGGGCGCACGGGCTTCAGTAGTCGTGGCTCAGGGGCTTAGTGGCTCTGTGGCATGTGGAATCTTCCCAGACCAGGGTCAAACCCACGTTCCTTGCATTGACAGCTGGATTGTTATTCACTGTACCACCAGGGAAGTCCAGGGACAATGTGAAAAATACCTTCCTCACGCATTGTATTTTTCTAGATTCTACCGAGAGAGTCAGCAGCCTCATTTCACCCATACCTCCTGTTACAGCAATTTAAGGTTGAAGAGACACCCACTTTCATCACCATTACACTTAGGAATCATTTCACAGGATGACTTTTATTTGGTTAGCTGATTATTACTCGTTCACTGTCATCAACTTCTCAGGATATATCCTTTTTAGGGCTTGAAGACCCTCATGCAGTGCTTATATTAATTATTAGTCAGAACTTTCTTGAGCCTGTAATGAATCCTAACTCAGATAGGCACTGTAGTTTTGTTCACACCATCTGATGTCTCTTTACAATAGCTAAATTTAAAATATATATATATATATATATTTATCAGGAGATTCACTGGGTCTTAGTGAATCTAAATGGCTTATTGAAAATTTAGTTTCTGTTGATTCAATTCTTTAAAGAATCCAAGACTCTGATATTACCTTTACTAGAAGAATAGATACCACATTTCAACCATTAGCACCGCAGACTTTCATTCAAGGAATAAGATCACAAAATTTAAATAGAATTAGTAACAAAGTGATTATTGGAATCTTTGTGTGAAATAAACAGAATTTGGAAATCCTATTGAATTTGAGAAATTAATCAGTTAATGAATCTGAATTCTTTGCTAAGTGACCTCCATTCTAAAGGCCTGACATTAACATAATTTATGTTCTTTTTAGAAGTGAAATCATTTTGGGTTTTAATTTGGTGTAATGATTTAACAGAGGATTTTTCCCAGTATAATTTCAGGAGCATCAGGTTAGCAAATCATCTTATCCCTATGTTATTGATACTTGGCCCAATAATAAAAAAATAACAGCTGTTTGCACAGAAAATGACTAAAATTAGAAACAGGAGTTGAGTTGGATAATCTCTAGCTTGCTTTTGTTTATAATGGTACAGTTGTGTATGGAAGGAAATTCTCTGATGGAAAGTTATTTAAGGCTGCTTCTTTAAAAATGTAGCAACACCATTTGTGAAAATGAGAGAAAATTTCCCCTGTCCTTTCGAGAATTGTATGAGAAGATAGTGTATGAAAAGCTAGAAAATGGCTTTTCTTTCATATCCCCTTCAGGTCCTTACAGAATTGTGAAAGGACATAACCATCTCTGGGCTTCCCAGGTGGTGCTAGTGGTAAAGAAGCTGCCTGCCAAGAGATGCAGGTTTGATCCCTGGATTGGGAAGACCCCTTGAGAAGGGAATGGCAACCCACTCCAGTATTCTTGCCTGAAAACCCCATGGCTGGAGGGCCTGGCGGGCTACCGTCCATAGGGTCACAGAGTCAGACACGACTGAAGCAACTTAGAACTAAACCTAGTCTCTACCTTGAACGGAAGGATCAGTTCAGGTCAGTTCAGTCGCTCAGTCGTGTCCGACTCTTTGCGAACCCATGGACTGCAGCATGCCAGGGCTCCCTGTCCATCACCAACTCCCGGAGTTTACTCAAACTCATGTCCATCGAGTAAGTGATGCCATTCAACCATCTCATCCTCTGTTGCCCCCTTCTCCTCCTGCCTTCAATCTTTCCCAGCATCAGGGTCTTTTCCAATGAGTCAGTTCTTTGCATCAAGTGGCCCCAAGAATCAGAGTTTCAGTTTCAGCATCAGTCCTTCCAATGAATATTCAGGACTGATCTCCTTTAGGATGGACTGATTGGATCTCCTTGCAGTCGTAGGGACTCTCAAGAGTCTTCTCCAACACCACAGTTCAAAAGCATCAATTCTTCGACGCTCAGCTTTCTTTATAGTCCAACTCTCACATCCATACATGATTACTGGAAAAACCATACATGCACATAAAAGTACACAAGTTCAGAGAACATTCTTAACACTCCTGAAATCCAACAGACAACAGAGCAGTTTAATTGGGTACTGTTTTTAAAAACACACAAGCTGATTGCAGTTGAAACTGCTCTGACCGTTAGTCTAGCAAACCAGTACTTCCCTGCTGCTGTGTTGTGTGTGCTCAGTCATGTCTGATCTTTGCAACCCCGTTAACTGTAGCCCGCCAGGCTCCTCTCTCCATGGGATTCTCCAGGCAAGAATACTGTAGTGGGTTGCCATTTTCTCCACCAGGGAGTCTTCTTGACCTAGAGATCAAATGCAAGTCTTTTGCGTCTCCCTCATTGGCAGGCGGATTCTTTACCACTGCACCACTTAGGAAACCCTAGGACTTCTCTGGTTGGACCTCAACTCTCAGACTGCACCGAGAGCTCCTCTACCATCAGGAGATATGTGAATTTCCTTTCCCAGAGCCCAGGGATGAAAATGTTTGAAGAAGTCAATTTAGGATAGGTAACCTGAATTTTTAATGATTTGTATTGACTTTGGGGATTAAGCCCAGTTGGCTTGTTGAGTCTAAGAAAAATGTTTAATTATTTGTCAAAAAGGTTGTATTAGGTACCTAGGGCCATGTACTTCTTCTGAACTGTGATGGCAGGGTTAGCAGGACCACATAACAATCATCCTTTAAATGTGTGTAGTGCTTTAAAGTCTAAGTGCTTTCATGCTTTCTCATTTAGTCATTTTCAGCTAATCAACATGACCAGTAATGGGACAGGAGTAGGAAGGTGATAATCAATCCTTGGTGTGATATTTCCGGCCTATAACAAAGGCTTCTGCTGATCTACATAACCTAATCTCCTCCTGTTCATGGTAAACACCTGTCTTCTAGTACTGCTGGATTGTTCATGGCGTCTTCAATGGGCTATGTTCCCTGTGATTTCCCTTCTGTGTGTTCCTGATGGTAAATACAGTGTTAGTCTGGCTTACCATAACATCCCAATCCTTGCACAAACAGGGGCTCAGCAAATGTTTGTTGAATATTTGCTAAGAATACCCTTCCTCACCTGGCCCTTCAGGTCTCAGCTAAGACACCAGCTCCTTAAATATGACTTTCTCGAATCTCCCTCTAGTCCAATCAGACACCTGCTCTAAGCATGCATTTAACACAGCACTTAGGATCCTATGACGTCACTACTGATTTATTTCACTCTGACTGTGGCTGCCTTGAGGGCAGTGACTGTATCTCATTCACATTTGCCTCTCCAGCATCGACAGACGGCCCATCAAATACAAACTCCTGCAGGCAGCCTTCCGCATGCAGGTTGTGAAAGGAAGAAGAGTCCCAAGAAGTGGTCTCTCGTTTGTAACCTTCTACCAGTGAAATCGATGAAACATCAGTCTCTTCGGTCCCTCAGTATTTTCCCAGAATAAGTCCTCTACTTGACGAGCGGTCTGTAGGTGCTGGAGAGACAAATGTGAATGAGATATAGCAGTTTCTTTCAAGGTGGTCACAGCCCAGAGTGAGATAAATCAGTAGTGACATCACAGGGTCCTGAATGCTATGCTAGATGTATGCCTAGAGCATAGTGTATGTGAGTAAACACTTCTGTTCTTCTCCTCACATCACTCATCCCCCTCTGCCCAGACATGCCCCATGGCCAAGAGCCTTGTCATGCGCATCTTCTGGCCCTGGTCCTGCTCCCAACAATTTTCATGAGATCACTGGTGTTGATTTGGTTTTAACCGATCTTTCTATCAGATTTTACTGCACAGACTGGGAAAGGTCTGATCTTTTCTCATCTCTCATTAGTGGAGCTGCCACCAAGGCGCAGCTCCTTCATTTGACTTGCTCTCAGCTCAGTTTCTCAGCTTATATTCCATCTCTAGGCACTGGTGAACTTTCCCTGGGTGCTGGACCTGATGCGTTACTTCTTGGAAAACCCACGTGCCCACTCACTGTCTGGTTCCCTGGACCTACTTTTACCTCCCCTCAGAGCAAATTTCTTTTCCTTAAAAGTTTGATGCCTGAGAAGTTCAGTGGTCACCCTGTGTTGTTCATGGTTAAGAACCTTAGCCCTTTGGACAATCCATCAATGAATCCAGTCACTGCCTCTCCCATGAGACTCATCTGTCCTCATGGAGGTGGAGTCCCTGTCAACCTTCTGGAACTTGGCACAGACCTGAACACGCATACTTGACTTCCCAGCACACAGGCAGCTTCAGTCCTCACACAACAACCCTGAGTGAAATAGCACAGAGATTTAAATCTGTGGATACTCATCTGGTTATGATCTTAATTATGACATTGATAAAATTTAGAAAATCACTCAGAGATTCTGGGGCAATCGCTGTCATTGATAGTTTATTCCCCAGGAGTAATTAATTATAGAGATATTCAAGTAGGTGATTGTCAATTTTCTATATACACGCTGAACAGCACGTGTGACATAGCTTTGAAATGAAGTTTTGTGTTCATCTAGTGTGCTGCAGGATAAAAGATGAATTCAGCCACTTACACCTGTCTTCACTTCCAGCTTTCATCTTCTGAGTCTTTTCATCTCATTCTTATCTCTTCCTCCCACCCTGTACATTGTGAATGTAAAATTGCACGTTTCCAAAGAAATTCTCAACATGACTGTCTGACTGTGACAGCAGAGAAGCAAATGTCCGTATATTTTCTCATGCGAGACATGATCAAAAGAGTGCAAATAAGATGCATGAAGTTAAGAGCAAGTCCTGTGTGGAGTAGAGCTCTCATATGTGGATCTATGTGTGAAGGTTAAATAGCACTATTCCCATCTTTCTAGAAAACACCTCAGCAATCCCCAGGCAGCAGAGAATAGCACAGCAGAGTGCTGGAACGAGGCTCCAGCTCACCTGATCGCAAGTCAGCATTCCCATTCCCCATTTCAGTTTCAAAATGGAGCGGACCATCCTGAGTCTGCCCTTCACCAGTAGAAAGTCCTGCTCACTGCCCCACAGGGTCTGATCAGCCACTTGGATCAATGATCAAACTGTCATTTGCTCCGTAAGCATACTAATAGTTTGGGCATGATTTGGACAGGTAAGTAGAATCAGTAGCCAGATAATGCATAGGATGCTGGTCAGGAAATCTGCAAATCCAAGTGTTTTGACATTTCTGGTCGGAATTACTGACCACCCTTTCCCTGACGGACTGGGGTTAAAAATGCATGAGAAATGGACCTCCCTGGTGGTCCAGTGGCTAAGACTCCACGCTCCCAGTGCAGGGGCCCTGGTTTGATCCCTGGTTGGGGAACTGGATCCCACATGCCGCCACCAGAAGATCTTGCATGCCTGAACTAAGACTCAGTGTGGCTAAACAAATAAATAAAAATATTTAGAAAAAAAAAAGAAAGAAAACACATCCTCTTGATGTGGCTTTTCTAATAAAGTGCATCAGTTGTTTGAAAAGACTTTAGAAGACCTTGAGCCACTTCTAATCCCTAAATATGACATTCTGATAATGGAAGAACTGAGGTCAAGTTTCTAGAGCATACATAGTATCCAATTACTGTGGTTGCAATAGAGGTATTTTATAAAGTGAAATTGTTCATTTCTGGTATTCTTGTTTTTCGGGGAGAGGGGCTGCTATTGACATTATGTATACAAAGTATAAATTATTGGCACTTTTTTCTGTTGTAATTCTATTCATTTTACAAACATCTACTCTTTAGTCAACATGTTTCACAAAGGCAGGAAAGATAGGAAATTGCAACTAATTGTGTGTGTGTGTGTGCTAAGTCACTTCAATCATGTCCAACTCTTTGAGGCCCCATGGACTGCAGCCTGCCAGGCTCGTCTGTCTATGGGATTCTCCAGGCAAGAATACTGGAGTGGGTTGCCATGCCCTCCTCCAGGTGATCTTCCCAACCCAGGAACTGAACCCAGGTCTCCTGCACTGCAGGCAGATTCTTTACTGTCTGAGCCACCATGGAAGCCCCTTAACCACTAGACCACCAGGGAAATCCACAGAATTGCAATTTTTAAAATTAAGTTTATCCAGTCAATTTCTTCTCATTAATTTTATAGAAAAACAAGACACTCATTAGTAAAGCAGACACAAAATATTCATGTAAATGTTCTGTAAGGTCAGAGAAGTTTTAAAGTCCATTTCAGGAGGACAAGGCAGCCACCGTTTTTCATAGAAAAATTCTGATAATGTGAACGCTGTCTTAAGAATTAGACAGAATAGTTAATTCTGATTAGCAGAAATTTGATGAATCTGTGCTTTCCCCATTTCCGTCACTTTAAGAGAAAAAAAAAAAAACAACAGAGCCTGAGATTGCGCTAAGAATTACAACCTTAATTAGAGCAGCACTGTGTCTTACTGTGCAAATGGATGTTATATTATTAATGCCCACTTCTTTAATGCTACCTTCAGGCCAAGATAGCGGTGGGTTATCATTGCAAATAATATCTGTTCCTGTAGAGCTCACCACAGCTCACCCTAAGGCCCATGGCTTCTGAAAACTGGAATTCCAAGCTGGGCATTTGTGCTAAATTGAAGTGAGTTTGGGAGAACTCTATTTAACACCAGAAGTTCATTTTTAAAGATCTGTTAGGCGATAGTAAGAACTAACCCATTTATGACTATGAATTCAGTTCAGTTGAATTTTTTGAATTTCTCTCACTTATGTTTTGTTGTTTTCCATGTAGAGATCACATCTTCAGAGTTACTCTTGGCATCTGATATTTTCTGATGCTTCATGCATAGATTTTTTAATTCTCTTCCATAATTTATTTTACTATTTCCATTGTTGTAAAGTATTAAACTTGTTTCAAAATGTTCATTTTGTGATTAATGTTGCAATGAACGTTTTATAGTTGTGAAGTTAATGGAGAAGCGTTCTATGTTTCTGCATGGTTGGAAGTTTCTGAATGTTTTCCTTGGGACCCTGGCTAAAAGCAAGAGATTCTTTGCTTCAGCCTGGCATGATCTCGGAATAATTGTGAATTCAGGATTAGAAGACATAGGAATATTTTTGTACTCCCATCAATATAGACTTCCCAGTGCATAGGCAATTGTAAAGTCATGGAAGAGGAAGTTCATAGTAAAATTATTTCTCAAAACAGGTACATTTATAAGTCATGGGTATGTAATGTTCGGGGCTTCCTAGTAGTAAAGAACCCACCTGCCAATGCAGGTAGATGTAAGAGACCTGGGTTCCATCCCTGGGTTGGGAAGATCCCCTGGAGGAGGAAATGGCAACCCATTCCAGTATTCTTGCCTGGAGAATCCCATGGACAGAGGAGCCTGGAAGGCTGTAGTTCTTAGAGTAGCACAGAGTCAGACACGACTGAAGCATGCATGTAACGTAGAGTATGGTGACTATAGTTACTGTATCACCTACTTGAAATTTGCTAATCTTAAAAGCTCTCATCACAAGAAAAAAATTGTTTTATAACCACATATGATGACTAACGTTAATTAGACATATTGTGATCATTTCATAATGTATACAAATACCAAACCACTATGTTGTACATCTGAGACTAATATAATGTTATATGTTAATTATACCTCAATTTTAAAAAGGGCAAAACAGACAAACAAACAAAAATTACACTGGCTAAAAGTCTTGCCATTGAACCAATTTTGTTGAATTCAATTAAGTTATATTGAGTCATGTGTTGTATGTAAGACCCTGTTTTATACTCTGTGAGCAAATGCAGAAATTTATAATATAATCAGTCCTCGAGGAGCAATGATTTGAAACAGAACTGGCAGCAGAGCAAATTACTGTAAAGAAAAATTCACCCCTGCCAGTGTGTCTTAATAAACGTGTTTATCAAATTTTTAATGAGGCCAGATCGAAAGGGATTGCCTTATGTAGCCCTTGTGACATAATGGAAAATGCAACTTAATAATGAATTAATGATGAATGTGTATGGACTAAGCAAAGGCACAGCTAGTTTTTCAGACTCGTTAAATGGAAGATTTGACCTGTGTGTCTGAGTTTAGCAAGTGCATACACTCTTGTAAAATGAAACGGAGATGAAAGCTGTGAATTCATTGTTTGATCTACCCTTCTTGGGAAAGGCACACAAAGTCTGTAATACCTGTGTTCCTTTACTGCTTTTCCCTTTTGTTGTTGTTCAGTCCTGACTCTTTGTGACCCTATGGACTGCAGCATGCCAGGCTTCCCTGTCCTCCACTATCTCCCGGAGTTTGCTTAAACTTGAGTCCATTGAGTTGATGATGCCATCCAACCATCTCATCCTCTGTCGTCCCCTTCTGCTTCCGCCTTCAATCTTTCCCAGCCTTAGAGTCTTTTTCTAATGAGTCGGCTCTTTGTCTCAGGTGGCCAAAGTATTGGAGCTTCATCTTTGACATCAGTTCTTCTCTTCAGAGAATGAAAAAGCTACTAATTTTTCATATTTTTTAATCAAATAGAAACTTGGACGTGAGATGGAGTGATACATGGAAATGCTCCAGAGACTGGTTTATGCCAGGGCATAGCTGGCTGTCTCTAGGGTAAGACCACAGGGAGATTGTCATCCCAGGTTCCATACTTAGGACAGGAGCCATAAGAGACTACATCTTTGATTTTAAAAAAATTTCAAGCATATATTTCACAAAATATAGTTATATAACTTAAATTGTACACATTTTTACTCAAACATACACATACTACCTTAGTAGTTCTAAGCTCCTACCTCTATGGAGATGGCACTGCACATGCATATACCTGAAAATTCAAAATGAATGGGAATTGCAAGGATACTGATGGATAAAATATATCTAAAAGGAGGTTATATTTGATAGTAGATTGTTTGGCTTTTACATTTTAATTACTACCTATAGAAGACTTCATTTAAAAGCTCTGTACTTCTGCATACCAAAAAAAGAAAAAAAGATACAAACTAAGGCAGAACTGTTGCAGGGTGAACTTTCTGGGAAGCAGAGGGTTTGGGGAGTCAGGTTGTTGGTGTCCACACTTGTGCAAGGGAAGAGAAGAAGGCAGGTTGGACAAAGAGATGCTGACCTGCAGTGCAGTCCAAAATGGGCCTCAGATGACACCATGTGGAGCTCCGCTGGTTAAATAGCCCATCAGAGCTATTTTGAGTTAGGTTGAAATGGCCAAGCTTTCATCTTCTCATCTGTTAAAATTGGGTAGAGTTGCTTTATGATAAGTTAAATTTCACTTGAAATTTCCTGTATCTGTCCATTTCTGGCTACTTTAAGGGGTTTTTGCTTGTTATTTTTTGTTTGTGGGTTTTTGTTTCCTTGTTTCTGAGTTCTCTCCTAGTTCCACATGGTGGTTTAGTCGCCAAGTTGGGTTCAACTCTTTTGCAACCCTGCCAGGCTCCTCTGACCATAGGATTTCCCAGGCAAGAATACTGGAGTGGGTTGCCATTTCCTTCTCCAGGGGATCTTTTCCCACCCAGGGATCGAACTTGTGTCTCCCTCACTGCAGGCAGTTTGTCTACCAACCAAGCCATTACGGAAGCCCGTAGCCCCAGGAACAGGGTCTAATCCACCCCACGGTGTCTCTCCCCCGGAGTGGCTCCCAAACTGGGAAGGCAACCTTCTCCAGAGGGAATGGACTCTGCGACCTACCACCTAAGCCATGCAGGAGAGCAAATCTCGACACCTCAAAATGCCTCTTTGGCAGTCAATGCTTCTTCACCCTCTTGGGGCCCCAGGTGACAAGGAGTGAATTGTGGCCTAGATTTAGTTTTGTCAGCTTTAGTTTTCTCAGACAAGAATCAGCCCTCACACTCTGAAGTCAC
Source organism: Muntiacus reevesi (assembly GCF_963930625.1). Classification (NCBI taxonomy): domain Eukaryota; kingdom Metazoa; phylum Chordata; class Mammalia; order Artiodactyla; family Cervidae; genus Muntiacus; species Muntiacus reevesi. The sequence goes on along the minus strand of NC_089259.1, from coordinate 21,540,050 downwards.
TACCAAGAGCACACATCAAAGCTCTCCAAATGGAGGATTCCTTGGCTGTCCAGTCGTTAAGACATCACCTTCCAATGCAGGGTGTGAGTTCGATCCCTGCTTGGGGATCTAAGATCCCAAGTGCCTTGAGGCCAAGAAACCAAAACATAAAACATAAGCAGTATTGTAACAAATTCAATAAAGGCTTTGAAAATGAAAAAAAAAAAAAAAAAAAAAACTATCGAAATGGTTTCCTTAAAGCTCTCATCACTAGGCTTCGGACTGGATGAAGTACCAGGTATGCAGAAGAGCCAGCCTCAGTTTTCTCCGGAGAAGTCTCTTTTCAAAATCTAGGACTTCCCTAATGGCTCAGACGGTAATGCGTCTGCCTGCAATGCGGGAGACCTGGGTTCGATCCCTGGGTCAGGCAGATCCCTTGGAGAAGGAAATGGCAGCCCACTCCAGTACTCTTGTTTGGAAAATCCCATGAACGGAGGAGCCTGGTAGGGCCACCCTGGAAGGGGTGTTTCTTTACCACTAGCACCACCTGGGAAGCCTGGAATTGAGAGAGGCCAGTCTTATTCTGCCTTTCTTGTCCAGATCTCTACCCTATGATGCCTCCGTGTCTCCTAAAGTGGGCAGAGCCCCAGGAACATCCTCTCTATATCACAGGAGGCAACGCTGCCAACAGAGCCCAGTGGTCCGGGATGGGCTGCTGGATGGGCTGAGAGTCTCGGGGTGGATCTGCCCACACAGGTAGGTTTCCTCTTCTAAGGCCTCCTTTCTGACTAAGTAAGTTCTTGTCTTCCCTGTAAGGCAAATATTCTTTAAAGAACGATCCAACCAAATTATCAGAAATGGGCAGAGCAACTCATTGATTTCTTTCAAAAAAACCTGGAATTATTATTTTTTAGAAGAGGTGTAGGGCTCAAAGGGAGCACGTAGACCACCTAATTATACTTCTTGGTTTTATAAATGAGGACACTGGTCTCCCAAGAGGTTTTTGGTTAGTCATGCATTTATTCAACAAATTTATTTGATGTCTCCTCTTTGCCAGGTATTACCAAAACGCTTAACAGTTAGTAAGTCAATCCTTGCCCTTCACAGAATGTATCTCCTTGTGAAAGTGACTTCTCCTAGTGAAGTCCCATATGTAGATTATCAGGATACATTGCAACCAGAAAGTTCTTGCTTGAACCCAGGCTAACAGCCTGGATTCCATAGTAACCCAGGGCCTTCCACCAATCAGCTTGCTGTGACGACTAGAAAGGTATTTCAGAATTGACTCATAATTGGTAGGGCCTTGGAAATGAAAGTGAAAGTGTTAGTCGCTCAGTTGAGCCTTGACTCTTTGCGACCCCATGGACTGTAGCCCACTAGGCTCCTCCGTCTCCAGGCAAGAAAACTCCAGTGGGTAGCCATTCCTTTCTCCAGGAGATCTTCCTAACCCAGGGATCAAACTAGGGTCTCCTGCACTGCAGGCAGATTCTTTCTTTTTGAAAGTCAAGGCTCACTAATCAAGAAGACTTGGAGGTATTAATCCCAACTGCAGTCTCTGTCACTTGTCTTTAAAGATGAGTTACATGGAAGAAATAAAATGTTTCAATGCTTTATACCTATTGAGAACCCGCTTAATTTTGCCTTAAACTAAATTTAAAGCACCCTCTGATAAACTTCTTTAAATCCTTACAGAGGGTGTCAGCTAGAAACATTCCTGTTTTCTTTTGACCTTTAAAAATCCCTACAGTAGGATGCTGAATTTATAGATCACTATCAGTTTCTCCTTTTCAAATAAAAAGAGTTATGCAAATGTTAAGAGGAAATCATTTCTGAAAACTGGGCACCTTGGGGGGGGGAAATATATATATATATGCCAAAAGAGGTCACCTCTTGGAAATTTTAAAGAGGTTTCAAAACTGTCAAACCTAACTTTTGTATCCAACTTGGTAATTTTGATAGCTCTGCTTCAAGCTAGCAATTCTTTTTATCTGTTTGGAATTTCCAATTAAGAAAAAATCACCTTGATTCCAGGACTTAAACCATTCTCAGCCAGGATCAGAGAGAAAAATCTAAAACTCTATAATTTTTAGGAAAACACTAATATAGATGAAGAGGTTTCCTGAGATTCTGAAATTATATTCTCTTAGAGGTACATTTTGAACTTCTTAGAACAGGCAAATCACCTGATTTCTACAAAATGTTATCGCTTATTAAGGTTTCTGGGAAAGACTTTGAAAAAGTGCCTGTTCCCCTTAGTATTGTTAATATTAATTGAAACTTATTTCAGTATGTGCCACTCATGCTTATGTGTGAGACAAACACGTACAAATAACACTTTATAAATAAACTGTGAACATGTGATAATTTTCAGAGGCAGTGAAATCTCATTAAGTCATTTTTTTTTTTCTTTTTGAATCCATGGGTAACACAACTTTCAAAGTTCTTAAATTTATAACTTCGGCAGATTTATTTGAGATGAAAACCTCTCCTCGGGAGAGGTAGATGAAAATAAAAAGAGGCAAAGGCTTAAAAATGAATGGTCTCTCTTAGCTTTCTGCTTCCTATGCCACGGATGCCAAATTTGTCACTCCTCTGTGCCCGTTTCCCACTGAAACTACACCCCCTTGAGAAAAAATGTAGAGGAATTAGATAGAAGGATGTTTAATTGAGAGTGCTGTAATATAAAACCAAGGGTCAATTCAATGCTGACTGGCCAAAGATGGATATAAAATGCGAAGGAGGAACTTCCCTGGCAGTCCAGTGGTCAAGACTCTCAGCTCCCAACGCAGGGGGTCACAGGTCCAATCCCTGGTTGGGAAAGTAGGATCCTGTGTGTCACATGATGCAGCCGGTAAGTAAGTTAAATAAAATAAATAACAAAGCTTCTTTTTTTTTAATTTTTAAAAAATTTTTATTTATTTATTTATTTATTTTATTAGTTGGAGGCTAATTACTTCACAACATTTAAGTGGGTTTTGTCATACATTGATATGAATCAGCCATAGAGTTACACGTATTCCCCATCCCAATCCCCCTTCCCACCTCCCTCTCCACCCGACTCCTCTGGGTCTTCCCAGCCCACCAGGCCCGAGCACTCGTCTCATGCATCCAACCTGGGCTGGTGATCTGTTTCACCATAGATAATATACATGCTGTTCTTTCGAAACATCCCACCCTCACCTTCTCTCACAGAGTTCAAAAGTCTGTTCTGTACTTCTGTGTCTCTTTTTCTGTTTTGCATATAGGGTTATCATTACCATCTTTCTAAATTCCATATATATGTGTTAGTATGCTTTATCTTTCTGGCTTACTTCTCTCTGTATAATGGGCTCCAGTTTCACCCATCTCATTAGAACTGATTCAAATGAATTCTTTTTAACGGCTGAGTAATATTCCATGGTGGATATGTACCACAGCTTCCTTATCCATTCATCTGCTGATGGGCATCTAGGTTGCTTCCATGTCCTGGCTATTATAAACAGTGCTGCGATGAACATTGGGGTGCACGTGTCTCACAAAGCTTCTTTTTAAAATGCAAAGGAAGCTCATTGCTGTGGAGTTAGGGGAGGTTGGCATTGATTGGGCCCTAGTATTCACAGAAGATTATCAGCTGCAGGGGACTGAGCTGAGCCCACAGGAAGGAAGAGGAGGTGAGCAGGGCTCACGTGCTTCCCACACTTCACACCTCTTCCATGTCTGCAGAATCAGCAGTTCTGAGACGCAAAACCCTCCATTTGCCCATGCTGTTTTTAGCAGTAAAAAATCCTTACTTATTTAAAAGTAGCACTTTGCACTTCTATTTTCATCCAAGGATTCCAGATAGCTTCCTGGGGAAAGAGCTTCATTCTACTTTACAGGATTGGGTCAAGGTCTCACCAGAAGCCAGGGTTGCCCTGCACGTTTCCAAGTTCAATTTTGCTGTACAGAGAGATACATGTGTGAGAGAATTCTTCTTTAATGAGAACGCCAAGAATGAATACCCAGAATCCCTTGTCTGCTTTTTTCCCTGTTGAAGTTAGATTCTTTCAGTAGGACAAGTATAAATCCTGTACCGTTATGTCAATTGAACTCTGTCTGACAATGCACTTTTTCACTTCTTCCCTGCCATGGACATTTAATAAAATAGAGTAGTCTGGGCTGGTTCTTCACATCATATACTAAATTGATAAATAGGGTGGCACTTCCTCTTTTTTTTTTTCCTTCAAAGAGACTTATTTCAGCTAGCCAGCAGGAAAAAATCTAAATGTACAGATGCAACATAACCCACATTCGCTCTTTTAAACAGGTTGTTTCAATGATTCTGACAGTCTGAAGGCACATCCTTATATTCGGAGAAGTTCCTGGAATGGGTAACTCACCTTCCATGCTTTGATGGGAGTACCTAATCTAAAGGGAATCATCTAGGTTTGTTTAAATGAATAACCAACAAGAATCTACTGTAAAAATTTTAAAATATTAAGAACAAACAAACAAGCAAACAAACAACAAAAACCAAAATAAACACCAAGGCCTTACAGTATAGCACAGGGAACTTAATACCTTGTAATAACCTATAATGGAAAAGAACCTGAAAAAGAATTATCTGTATTTATCTCTCCATATAAAATCAAATATATATTCATATAATCAAATTGTTTTTTTGTACACCTGAAACTATCTCAACACTAATCAAGAAAAAATGGTTTTTTTAAAAAAAAGAAAAAAATATCACCTAGGTCTACATGAGCCCAGGGACACTCATAGGGGGATGGAATGAGGAGGGTCAAGTAGAAGAAGGTTCAGTTGGAAGCTTCTTGACAATAACAAGAAGATGAAATTAAAAAGAGAATTTAGAGCCACCAAAATGTCTAGCCTCCTCTGTTAATGAACGATGATTATTACAGATAATACACTTAGTGATGTTTAAGTAAAAAAGAGAATCTACTAAAAATCTTTTTAATTATTCATAAAATAGCTGAGAAACATGATTAAACTGTACTGGGATAGTAATATATCATTGCCATATGTTTTATTCATAATAACTTATGAAAACGGATGAATTTGTCATTTCAAATAAAGAAATCAATTGCAGACCCAGAGGTTTCTGTATTCACCTTTGGGTGATTCAAGGTTTAAAAATAAAAAGCTATAGAAACAGAGGACACAGGCTTTTATCACCCTCTACGTTTAGGGATTTGGATGGTTAAGGCTCTAAGTGTTACAAGTGCAATTTCAGCTACAAAGTGGTAAAGTTAAACTGCCATTTATTTGAGGGCTCTGAGATATGTGTTTCATTTTTATTTTGTCTATTTGATCTGTTTCCTGGGAGCACGCTTGGTTCTATAGGGAAAAATATTAAAGTTGCCTCTATGCTATGATATGAAAACTGAGACCAGCCCTGCCTGGGAAAACAGTTCCCATTTACCAAGTTTTATTGGGCAGACACCTGTATCCTGACAATAACTGTGGCTAAAGAAGAAAGTTTTAGTTTAAAATGTAAAAATAGTGGGGCTCTCTCTCAGTGACATCTTAGGAGAAAACATCTTCTGGAGGTAAGGTGATGGTTTCTTTCTTCTTTTCCTTATTTATTTTCAGCTGCGTCAGGTCTTGGTTGGGGCATGCGGGTCCAGGGCTCGAACCCACATCCCTTGCATTGGAAAGCAGATTCTTAACCATTGGACCACCAGGTAAGTCCCAAGATGCTGGTTTCTTGATGGCGGGATGGGAATAGGAAGAAAATAAAGGCCAACAGGAGGTGATAACTGGCCCCTTGATGAAGAAAAACCTCAAAGCTTTCCATTAATATTTGTGAGAGTTAACCTGCAGGCAAGAAACTGGGTTTTTAAATTTTCTCTTCTGATCCAGATGCATCCTCAGCTACAGTAGACAGAAGGCGGAGGTGGGGAAGAGAAGGGAAAACAGGAAGTGGGGAGATACTCAGGCAAATGATGAATGCCGAACCTTCAAGATGCTGCAAACGGAAATTGTGTGGGGACCTTCTCAGTCAGTTTCCCCTATGATTTTAGAAGGGAGAAGAATAGCTTAGGAAAGACCAGAGAGTTTTCTCATTCAAAAATAATTTAGCACCTGCTCACTCTGAGATACTGCTGTGAAAATGATGCTCATTTGCCTTAGAACCAGTCAAAGTGAGGTTGCATATTCCCGCAGTAAGATCCCACACTGCCAACAGGTGTCGGTGAGGATGTGCAGAATAAGGAACCCTTGTGCACTGTAATTAACATCAAATTGGACCTGCCATTGAACTGAGTATTTAACATTAAATATATGTTGTAAAAATTGGGCTCTCCCTAGTTACAATGTAGCCTACAACAGAAAGAGGAAGTCAGTCACTGATGCTCTCTTTAATCTTTTGACATTTTTAGAGTCAGATGACACAGGAAACGTTGTTAAATCCATCGTTTCCAAGAATAATAGCAATCCTCCACTTTCAAAAAATGCACTTTTTAGGATGGAAGATTTCAACACATAGAATCATTTGTTGGTGTCTTTGAGTGGGCATTTTCACTCCACCTCCTATTCTGAAGAAATTCAGTAATAAAAGGTCAGGCAAGTGGGAAATCAAAATACCACCTTTTTAACTGAAATGAAGTTGGGAGAACAAACCCAGTTTAGTTGGAGAACTGAGTTATGTCCGCTAGCCAAATCCTGGAATTTCGAAACACTTCCCAGCCAGTCAAAACAGTAGTTCCCCGGGGTAGTCCTTTTACATATATGCCCAACTCAATTCTTCAGACTTTGTTGTTGTTTAGCCACTAAACTGTGTCCGACTCTGTCGAGACCCCATGGGCGGTAGTCCTCCAGGCTCCTCTGTGCATGGGATTCTCCAGGCAAGAAAACCGCGGGCTGCTCTTTCCTTCTCCAGGGGATCTTGCTGATCCAGGGATCTCCTGCACTGGCAGGCAGATTCTTTACCACTGCGCCACCAGGGAAAGCCCTTGCCATACAAGGAAAAGTGCTAAATTCATTAACATGAAACATCTGGTTTTCTTTAATTACAAGTCATCTTTTGATGTCTGACTATCTGGTCTTTGTTGTGAAAACCCTTATGTCCCGGCTTCTCCTTCACCTCTTCGGAGCAGTCCCTCAGAGCTACCTGAGAAGTTGTCTTCTGGGCTTGAAGTCTTTAGGAATTCTACCAAATAAAACTTATTTCTCAACTCTCAGGCTGTGCATTTCCTTTCAGTCGATAGCAAGATTGGTTTCTTCTGAGTTCCGTCTCCTTGAGTTACAGACGGTTACCTTCTTGTCTTCACATCTTTCCCTCTGGCCCTGACTGTGTTGTAATCTCTTCTTTCTATAAGGACACCAGTCAGATTGGACTGGGGCCCATCCTAATGACCTCATGAACCATGTTACCTCTTTAAAGACCCTGTGTTCAAATACAGCCACATTCTGAGGTTCTGGTAGGTAGGATTCAACAGGTGAATTGGCGGTGGGTCAGGGGGGACACAATTCAACACATAGCCGTTTAGGTACTCCAGATTTTAATATAAACCTCTCTTTCAGTTTCAACTTTCCAAGGAGAATTTAATGACAAGTCTCATTGCAGTTTGATGTTCAAAGAATTTTCTGTGCTTTAGAGACCAAAATTAAATTATCTTACCCCGTGGAATTAGAATTTTAAAGCCCAAAGTGCTTGTTAAATTCAACCAAGGAGTGTCCTCTCTAATGCTTTATTTTGCTTAGTCCAGCATATAAAATTCTGCATGTCTCAGTAGAGTCGAGTCTTGGCAGTTGTAGCCTGGGCTTTCTCCAACTGGACTGTGTGTAGTTTATTCAGTGCCTCAGAAATGACAACACCAAGGGTCTCATAGCCTTCGTTTTTAAAAATAAACTCCAAAGAATTAATAGGAAGTACAGTAGGAAGCCTTTTATAGGGAGGATCCTTGGTGGCTCAGCAGTAAGAATCTGCCTGCAATGCAGAAGATGCGGGTTTGATTCCTGGGTTAGGAAAACCCCCTGGAGGAGGAAATGGCAACCCACTCCAGTGGGAAATCCCATGGACAAAGGAGCCTGGTGGGCTACAGTCCACGGGGTCTCAAAGAGTTGGAGATGCCTGAGCGACTCAACAACAGCATAATTTAATAGGATCTTACACCCACCAAATTTAGAAAACATGTCAAACCACAGTCCCTAGAGCAGGAAACAATTGTGTTTTCCAGGCCTAGAACTTAGTTTGGTAGAAGGGCTATATTAGATACTCAAGGGTACCCGAGAAGTAGAGGAAAAACTAATATATCCTTGGTTTCAGCTTTGACAAAAGATACCAGTTGATGCAAAATCAACAACCTGTAAAGCAAATACAATGGGGAAATTCTTCCAACAAAAGGTTGAAATTGACCTTATGAATTCAGCCACCAGTGTCCTTGGCTCAATTTACCTTTAGGCTTATGCCTACATGACTCTACTGAGGCTCAGAGCTTTTGATTAAGACCCATTGAGTACCTGGATAGGGACTTCCCAGGTGGCTCAGCAGTAAAGGGCTCCTGCAATGCAGGAGACACAGGTTTGATCCTTCAATGGTCAAGACCCCCTGGAGGAGGGCATGGAAACCCACTCCAGCATTCTTGCCTGTGAAACTCCAAGGACAGAGGAGCCTGGAGGGCTACAGTCCATGGGGTCTCAAAGAGTCGGACATGATTGAGCAACTAAACATGCACAATACAAGTGCCAGGTTAGACATATCTCCTTGCCTGGGGACAAAATCACCAGAAACTGCAAGGAAAAGTCAAATGCCAAAATACTCTGCAGCCTAAACTTAAGCCTCTTGAGTGTGGAGAAATTAAATGCCAGCCCCTTATAAATTACTACACACCCCAGCGCTCTGCCCTCATGCTGCTGCTGCTGCTAAGTCGCTTCAGTCGTGTCCGACTCTGTGCGACCCCTTAGATGACAGCCCACCAGGTTCCCCCATCCCTGGGATTCTCCAGGCAAGAACACTGGAGTGGGTTGCCATTTCCTCCTCCAATGCATGCAAGTGAAAAGTGAAAGTGAATTCACTCAGTTGTGCCCGACTCTTCGCGACCCCATGGACTGCAGCCTACCAGGCTCCTCCGTCCATGGGATTTTCCAGGCAAGAGTACTGGAGTGGGGTGCCACTGCCTTCTCCACTGCCCTCATACTATAATCCAAAAAGTCCAAAATCACAGTACTGGCCCCACCAAAACTTCCCCATGCATATTCTTGTTGCATGAGGCTCTTCACAGTGCAGCTTCCAACAAGGCAGCTTGCTTCATCAGAAGAAGCAAGAGCCAGAGAGAGTAGGAGAGTGCTAGCAAGACAGAAGCCACCATCTTTGTAACCTGATCTTGACAGTAATAGCCCACCATCTTTGCTATATTCTACTCATTCAAAAGTCTGTAGGGATGGTCAGCACACAAGAGGAGATTGATTATAAAAAGCCATGAACTCTAGGAGGCAGGGAACCCTGGAGGCCATTTCGGAAGTCCATCTAAAACCATCTCTAAAATACTGTTGCTTATGTGTGATGCTAAGTCACCTCAGTCATGTCCAACTCTTTGCAAACCCATGGACTGTAGCCCGCCAGGCTCCTCTGTCCATGGGGTTTCCCAGGCAAGAACACGGGAGTGGGTTGCCATGCCCTCCTCCCTGGGATCTTCTCAACCCAGGGATTGAACTCGAGTCTCTTAAGTCTCCTACATTGGCAGGTGGGTTCTTTACCACAAGCACCACCTGGGAAGCCCCCATCTCTAAAATACTGTTGTTTTATAGGGTGGTAATAATAGCAGGCATTCATGCCTCGCCCCTGATTTTACTGTTGGGCCATTTGGAGTAATATTTGTAGTCTGCCTTTCCTAAGTGGTATTTATCCATTCTCATATAACCAGAGTTTTTAAATTAAGAATATCTTCTCTATTTTATTAAATATTTTTAGCATCTATTAATCTAATTAAATGCCTTTCCTTTTCACTTTAATAGATTGAATTGCGTTGACAGATTGCCTGATAATAAAATAAGCCTTGCATTCTTAGAATATATTTCTACTTAGTCATAGTATATTAGTCCTTTGGATTTTATTTGTCAGTATTTTAGTTATAATTTTTCCACCTATATTTAGTATTGATGATTGTTTATAGCTTTCTTTTATGTACTATTGCTATAAAATTTTGATATGAAACTTGAACTGGATTTATGAAAGGAACTATTGAGTTTTCCATCTTTTGGGGTGGAAAATAGTTTCATAAATGATAGAATCATCTGCTTTTTTAATGATTAGATAAAATTCAGCTGTGAGACCATCTGGTTCTGGAGGCTTATTAATGAACGTCCTTTAATCACCTTTTTAATCTCTTCTATGCTAATTGGCCTAATCATATTTTTTATGTTTTAATTTAATTTGGGTATTTTTTATTTTGTCAGGAAATCTCCCATTTCTTCTACATGTTTGTCTTGGAGTTGAAAGTATTGTTTTGCAATTCTTATTTTCATATTATTATTATCATCACCACAAATTAAATTATATCACATTCCTACTTGCTTTTCTACTCCTCCTATTACAATTCTTTCCGGGAATAAGATAGAGGATAAATATTCATACATACACATAGGTGTTTAAATGTATTAATGAATCAACTGCAATGCCCTGGTCCATGCCATGTAATTCCTAGCACTGAAAGGGGCGCTGGTAATTACCAATGAATGAATCACCTGCTGTATTAGTGAGCTCAGGATGCCATAACAAAAATACCAGAGACTGGGTGCCTTTAAAAGCAATTTAGCTCTTACAGTTCTGGAGGCTGGTGAGTCCAAGATTTAGGTGCTGGCCAGTTTAGTTTCCTGATGAGGCCTCCCCTTCTGGCTGGCCGATGACTGCCTTCTTGCTGTGTCCTCCCTCGATGGAGAAAGAGGTAGTGAGCAAGCTCTTTGGTATCTCTTCTTTGCATACTCAGTCACTAAGTCGTGTCCGACTCTTTGTGACCCTGTGGACTGTAGCCCACCAGGCTCCTCTGTCCATGGATTTTCCAGGCAAGAATACTGGAGTGGGTTGCCATTTCCTTACCCAGGGGATCTTCCCGACCCAGGGATCAAACCTGAGTCTTCTGCACTCGCAGGGGAACTCTTCACCACTGAGCCACAAAGGCCCAAATTCCATCAGGATGGCGCCACTCTCACGACCTCCCTTAAACCTGATTAATGTCCAAAGGCCTCATTCCCCAGTACCATCACCCAGGGGATTAGGACTTCAGCAGTTGAATTTGGAGGGGATACAATTCAGGACACATCACCTGCTAAGTAGTACCAAATACTCATCTTGTGGGTTTAACTGTGTCCCCCCAAATAGATTGGAGAAGGAAATGGCAACCCACTCCAGTATTCTTGCCTGGAAAATTCCATGGACAGAGAAGCCTGGTGGTTTACAGTTCATAGGGTCACAAAGAGTCAGACATGACTGAAGCAATTTAGCCTCCAAATAGATATATTCTGCTTCTAACTCCTGGTACCTGTGAACATGATCTTATTTGGAAATAGGATCTATCCATACAGATGGAATCAAGTTAAAATGAGATCATAGTAGATCAAGGTGGTCTCTAACTCCCCATGACAGGTGGCCTTATAAGAAAAGGGAAATCTGGGTACAAACAGACAGGAAGGGAATATCATGTATCTAAGGAGGCAGAGATTGGAGAGACATAACTTTAAGCCAAGAAGTGCCCAAGATTGCTGGTAGCTGCCAGAACCAGGAGCAAGTTCTAGAAAAAGATTCTCCCTCAGGGTCTCCAGCACCTTGAGGGAGGCAAATCTCTACTAACACCTTGATTTTGGACTTCTTGCTTCCAGAACCATTAGACAATACACTAGTGTTAACACTAGCACCACACCCTTTGTGGTACTTTATTATGGAAATTAGTCTGCCTTACTCCATCATCTATCACCTTTGGCTATTTTATCCTTGAACCACTCAGCTTAATTCCAACAGAAAAACTCTCTTCAAATGTTACCTCATGTCACTTCTTTGTTTAAAAAATGACCCCAATGTGACTCCATTTTCTCCAGTTACAGCTAAATTCTTGTTTATCTTTTTTTAATTTTTTTTAAACTGTGGTAAATGTCACATGATATAAAACATATTATTTTAGCCATATTTAACTGCATCATTCAGTGGCGCTAAGTACATTCACATTGTTGTACAACTCTTATCATCATCCATCTGCCGAATTTTTTACTTTCTTAAACTGCAACTCTGTCCCCATTAAACACTAAGTCCCCATTTCCCTTTCCCACCCCTCACTCCTGGCACCTGGAATCTACCAATGTACTTCCTGACTGTATGAGAAATTCTCATTTATCTTGTTTTCAAGAGCCAAACAATATATATGTATATATATTCGAGCTTCTTTCGAAGCTCAGTTGGTAAAGAATCTGCCTGCAATGCAGGAGACCCAGGTTTGATCCCTGAGTAGGGAAGATCCCCTGGAGAAGGAAATGGCAACCCACTCCAGTATCCTTGCCTGGAGAATCCCATGGACAGAGGAGCCTGGCAGGCTATAGTCCATGGGATCGAAGGAGTCGGACATGACTTAGCAACTAAACCACCACCACCACATATATATTCTCCATATTTTCCTCTGTTTTTGGGTTGTGTGTCCAGACACACTCTATATGCTCTTCTGCTTTCATGGTTTTCTCTCTTCTTGCAGCTTCTTCTACCATCCTGCTCTCTTTGAGGTCAAAATCAAAATGAAAAATCAAGTTTTTCATTCACTCTGCCTACACTTCTTATCTGTCCTCCTCTGAGTTTATAAAAATGTTGGAATCAATTCCACAAAATTGTGCTTCTTATCATGTATCTGTTGTTTCATCTGCGCTTATCTTGACGACTCCTCTTTGAGGTGAATATCGCCTCCTACTTCTGAAACCCCTCTGGGCTGGAGCAGTGATAAGATATGCAAGAAAGACTTTCTAATTAATTTGTAACCACCACATGCATATTAATTGCACCCACCACATGCACAATAAATATTGCGTTTCAATATGTATGTATCCATCCTGGCCAAAGATGATGCTGTTTTGACCTACTCCCTTCCCAGTGACCTAAATTTCTCCCTACTTGAAGAAAACTAACAGGAAAGGGAGCTTTCTTTAGTCAACATGCAAAATAACAGCTGGGGCATGAGAATGATCTAGCAGGTTATTTTCAAGTGCTCTGGTTTGAGGAAACATAAAGCTTTTCTTTTTTATGAGTCAACACTATAATCCCTTATAGTCAGCGAGCATGATAAGGGAAGACTCTAGTTATGCGCAGGACTCAATCTTTGGTCCCTTTTGTTCTGAGAGCTACCTCACGGGAGGCTTGAAATATCTTCCCATTCCAGTCTCTGCCTTTGACAATTCTCTACAATCTCTTACATATATAGATGTAAGACATCTCATGTTCCATCATCAGTCTCCATCTTCTTCTCCTTTGTCTTCACAGCACTTCACAGAATATACCTGACAGATATTTGTTGTATGTCTTCCTCCACCAGAACATAAACTCTATCAGAACTTATGTGCCATAGGTTACTTACTACTGAATCTCTAGCACGTGGAAGGGCTTAGATTTGTTCCCAACACACAGGTCACGCTCAACAAATATTTGCTGAATAAATGCATAAATATGATATAAAGAGGTACATACACCTTGGAATATAATTTTCAGGGATAACATCATATGTAGATTCTGTATCACCAAAAATTACGTGGACAAAAAGATGATATACTCTATGGGACTTCCCTGGTGGACCAGCGGTTAAGACTCTGTGCTTCCAATGCAGGAGATGTGGGTTTTATCCCTGGTCAGGGAATTAAGATCCCACATGCTGCGTGGTGTGTCCAAAAAAAAAGAAGATGATACACTCTAGAACACTGTGTTGGATGACTATAAAATTGTTCTAGTAATGACAAAGATTGATATAAAAAATAAAAAATATAGATAAAGCATTTGAATGAATTTTTTCAGGAAAAAGAATGAAAAAGCAGGATTTCTGTGATATATATTATAAAATTGTCTCTGTGTTTATAATACATGTTAAACACTACTTAATATGTAATTAATATGTAACTAAATGAATGCACCAAAATTGTAAGTTGAAATTTAGCAATTTCATCTACATCTGTTAAAAAGGTATCTATTCAAATGGGTCAAAAAATTATCATTGGGAAAATTACCTTATATTTGAGGTTGCTTTATTTTCAGGCCTTCCAGTCTACTTAATTTTGGATTATGTTAACATCAAGTTCAAGTCAAAGAGTATTTGCTAGAAAGCCATTAAAATGTTAAGAAGAGGGAAAAAATACTCTCCAAAGTAAATTAATTCCAGTCATGGAAACTTAAGAGATTCAATTCGATGGCCATGTCTCCTTTTCTGTTCTCCTCTTGGAAGAGAGAAATGTTGCTTCTCCTTCACACAAAGAAGCTATAGAGGATGGCTGCAGAAGCTGAGATGAAGAGGAGAATGAGCTAAAGTTTCTAAGAAAAGAATTAGCTTCCTTTCAGTAATAACTGTGCAAGTAATTAAAGTAAACTAAATGTTTAAAGGTGGAAAATAATTGCTTGAACAAAACTGGAAAATATGCATTAAAATCCTGATGCACATGGAGCTTACTTTTAAAAGTGCAGGTATAATGTATACCTGTATTAAACATGCAGACACATACAAATTCCTGTGGCCTTCATCTACATCTATGAAGGCTCATATGTCCTTCATTTCTTAACAAATCTTCATTTTCTTTTATACATCATGGAATTCTTCATCTTCCAAGTTATGTAGACTCTTTTGGTGGGAGTATAATACTGTCCAAAGCAAGAAATAGATTCTGTGAGACATTGTGATTAAAAAAGAAAAAAAAAAAAAAACAAACCAATGAATTGAACTAGAGGGAAAAATCTGAGGCCTTTAAGTAATTTGTGCTAATTAAACATTTAGTCTGCATGTTCCCATTTGGAAATATTTCTATTGACATTACTCCCTTGGCAAACACCCATTTTCTCTCAACAGTTGGAATTTGTCAACTATAGCACCAGGAAAAAGAGCCAAACACATGTGGCTACCAAAAATGCCTTCTCACTGTTATTCAACTATAAATAATAATCTACAAAATCATAAGGTATATTCAAAAATTACAATGGTCTGAATGCTTGTTCCTCACCCCACAAATTCATATGCTGAAATGTTAATGTCCAACATGAGAGTGTTAGGAGATGGGGGCTTTGGAAGTTCACGCGGGTGGAGTCCTCACGAATGGGATTAATGCCCTTATAAAAGAGACCCCCAGAGCTCCCAAGCCCCTTCCGTTTTTGTGAAGACACAGTGAGAGGATGACCATTTATGAACTTGGGAGCAGTCCTTCACAAGACAGACTTGACCACACAGGCACCCTCCCCTCAGACTTCCAGCCTCCAGAACAGTGAGAGAAATTTTTTATTGTTTATAAGCTTCCTAGTCTATAGTATTTTGTCATAGTGGCCAGAATGGACTAAAACAGTAATAGTCAGAGTCATTATTATTGTGGTTTTTATTTTTCAAAGTGTTAGTCACTCAGTTGTGTCCAACTCTTTGTGACCCTGTGGACTATAGCCCACCAGGCTCCTCTGCCCATGAATCCTCCGAGCAAGAATACTGGAGTAGATTGCCATGTCCTTCTCCAGGGGATCTTCCCAATCCAGGGATTGAACCTGGGTCTCCTACACTGCAGGCAGATTCTTTACCATTTGAGCCACCAGGGAAGACTCTGGTTTTTATTTTTATTTATCTATTTTTTTCCCTTTTTAAAATTTGTTTTTAAGTGGAGGATAATGGCTTTACAATATCGTGTTGGTTTCTGCCATACATCAACATGAATCAGCCGTGGGTGTTCATATGTCCCCTCCCTCCCACTTCCCACCCCGTCCCACCTCTAGGTTATCACAGAGCACTGGATTTGAGCTCCCTGCTTCATACAGCAAATTCCCACTGGCTATCCAGTTTAACATACGGTAATGTCTATGTTTCAATGCCATGAAGCATGTGGGTTTTTAGTTCCCCAAATAGGGATTGAACCTGCGCCCCTTGCATTGGAAGCATGGAATCTTAACCAGGGAACTTAACCTGGACTGCCAGGGAAGTCCCTGAGGCTTTTAACTTGACCTCCAGCCCTACGTGTTTTACTTTCACTGTCTTGAGTTCCAAAGAAACACAGCTGGAAACAAAGATTTATATAAATTGATTTACTAAGAGGATGCCACTGAGAGGTACTTCTTCACAGGTCTCTCATATTTTCTGTATGTTTTATGAGCACAGGTACAAGCTGCCTTTGTTCTGAGCTATTTTTTTTCAAGGTTATTTATATAACAAAGAGCTTTGGAAGCTAGAGATAGTGTCTCCCTGGACAGTGAAAGTCGGCGTGTTTATTGTGTAATATATTAAAGATTAACATTTTCTTCCAGGACAAAAGAACTGATTCCATGTATAATCCTATTGTGGTAGCTGAATGTATACTTGGTATGGATGCTTTGCATGCTTCGTACTATGAATGCACACAAGTGCCAGAGCAGATTCTTTTAATAGCAAAAAAGAAAATTGCACGTGGAGACATTCTGGTGCATTGGGGACCTCACAGCTTTAGTGATTCCTTTGAGCTACAAATCTTTGCAATTAGTGAACTTGATGATTTGAGCCACTGGCAAAAAAAATGGTAGCCTCCAGTTGGATATGCCTTTTAGTGTTTTTGTCTTCTTGCCTCTCTGATAGAACTCTAGGCCCACCTCTTCAAACAGCTATCCACCTGCTACAGGGATCTCATCAGAACTAAGTGCTCAATCCACGGAAGTCTTGTGCTTCTTAGCCTACTCTTCTTATTATAGACAACATAGAACTCAATGACTGACGAGGTAGAAAGGATTAATCAAGTCTCTCTTTCAGATGAAAATGCAGAACACAGCCAGCCTGATGCCAGGCAGTCTCTTCAAAGCAAAGACTAGGCTCAATTATTCCAATGAACTGGGAACTCTGAGGCCTGCCAGGCTGCCAGGAGGCAACTTTCAGAGGCACTGCCAACAACAAATTAAACAACACTTTCTTTCCAGGAGGGCCATCGAGGCCCTTAAGATTGTATTTACATGGAAAGCAGATATTAGCATTCTTCCTTCCCAGAAAATATGGTGATTTAAGTTGAGTCATAAGAGATCTCTAAGTGTTTAGGAGACATCATGAGTTGATTGCACAGCCCTCAGAAAACTAAAGAGATCTTCCTAAAATAAGATTACCCCTTGTTACTCAGGGGAGCTTTTCAGAGGGAAAGGTGAGTCATTACTTATGCATACCTGAAAGTGTTGTTCCTACAACAGGAATCATTCAGTTAGAAAAGGCAGGATGAAATTTGTCCCTGACTGTAGCTAAAGGGATAGGATTGAAGACATCACTTTGGTCCTTGGAGGCACTCAGATCGGTCTCAACAAACTGGCCAGGGGCTTTATAGATGATAGAATTGCCCTAGATTTCCTCCTGTGGGCTGAGGCAGATAGTGAAAGTGAAAGTGTTAGTTGCTCAGTCGTGTCTGACTTTTTGTGACCCCGTGGACTGTAGCCCGCCAGTCTCCTCTATCCACAGAACTCTCCAGACAAGAATATTGGAGTGGGTTGCCATGCCCTTCTCCAGGGATCTTCCCGACCCAGGGATCAAACCCAGGTCCCCTGCATTGCAGGCAGATTCTTGACCATCTGAGGCAGAGTCTGTGCAGTTGGTAACGTATCCTGCATATCTGTGTTTATGCCATAGGCAAAGTAGAAGGGTCAATGTGGACCCTCCCAAAGGAGAAATCTCCTGATTTTCTAAGGAAGATGCTTGTGGCTCAAGAGATTTATTTGGCTGACTGAGCCTGAGACTCCGGGGTACATAGTCGGGATCAATATTATACCTGGGATATTATTGATAATAGTCTTCATTAGTTCCATATAAAGGAAATCGAATAGTTTGGTTCTCACCTTTGCAAGTCATGTTAATCCAAGTGAATGACAACATGGTGTAATCATGGGAAATTTTTTCAGACACCAAGAAGATGTAGAAATGAGAATAAATGTTATTAGGGTGTTTTCTGCATGTTCTGTGAGAAGAGGGACTGGCTGCCTCTTCTATGGACTATCTCTTCAGGGGTGTTTGTATCGTGAACAGCCTTGGAGGACAGAGACAGTAAATACGTCAGAACAAAGGACAGGTTTGCTCACTTCCTGCTAAGAAACTTTCAGGAACCCTGAGCTTGGGGTGCTTCTCCTGTATCACGATTGGCTGTGCAGCTAGCATCTGACCCTCTGAGAACAGGGGGTTGGGGAATCAATGCCACGGTGAAGACACTGGCCACTGCTTTGTAAGGTGTAGTACATTATCTTTCGCTTCTGATAACAGGCGTCCCGTCTCTCCTTCCAGCATCGATGAAACTGTGGCAGATTAAAAACAAATGTCAGACCTTCAGAGTTCTTCACAGTGGTCTCCGGAGAAACCTGTAAGGGAATGAGGGAAGCTGCACGGGGTTTCAGGTGAAATCTATGCTTTCCTGCGTCTAGCAGGGAACACTGGAGTTTAAATTAAATCTGATGTCCCCCAAAGGTGAGACTGGGTCTTTTGTATCCCTCCCGGGGACAGTCATTGGCCCTGAGTCACCTTGGGGTGAAAGCGGGTGGATGGCATACCATCCAACACCTCCTGGCAGGGAGGCTCTGAACACCTAAGGAAACTTCCAGAGCCAGCTACAGTCTGGATGAGCAGCAACACACACTGCAGCCTGTGAATGGGATTCCTGGGGTAAATCACGTCTCAAAATACTGAGACTGGGACTTCCCTGATGGTCCAGTGGCTACGACTCTACACTCCCAATGCAGGGGTCCGGGTTTGATCCCTGGTCAGTGAACTAGATCCCACATGCCACAACTAAAGATCCTGCATGCCCTAACTAAGACCTGGTGCAGCTAAACAAATAAATAAAATACCGAGAGTACTTTTAAAAAGATGCATGAAAAATTGTCAGTGTTTTTTTCTTTTGAAGAACTATAGGGATGAGAAGAAATGCTCAAAGCACACGATCACATATGGTTTTGATTTTCCTCAAAAAGAAATTAGATTATGTTGTTCCTAATAGCAATCTTGAGGAAAATTGTAAAAATTAATGTCTTAGAAAGAATGGTCTGTGAGGCCATCTTCAGAAGAAGAAATGGTGATTACCAAGCCAGGATGTGTTCATTTAAAATGTCATATAAAATTATTGCATTTTCTCTTTCTGCAAGGATTACTAGACCAGCACAACCATAAGTGATACGATATAATGATTCTGAAATTCAGCAAGCTGTTTGACATAACATCCAGTAGGCATGCTGGGGAGATTGGGGCTAGGTAAGTTTATAACAGAAGATATTCACAACTGACTTATCAATGGTTGCTGAATGTACTGACTGATTTCCTTGGCATCATCTGGCTCATGATTTCAAGCAATGGGATGCTTAGAAAATTGGTGGCAACATGAGGCTGTGAGAGGGGAAGTATATGTTGCTTGGTAGAATACGATCCAAAAAGGTCCCTTAGGCCACACTTTACACTTAGGGTGGATAAACGTAAGGTCAGGAACTTGAATCCCAATATAAAATTGATGAGTCTGGGCTTAACAATAGTACACGTGGAAAGAGTTTTAAAATCCTTTGAATCAAAGTTGAGAATAAGTTCAAAATGAGGAGTGCAATGCAAAAAAAAAAAAAAAAAAAAAATCAAAATGCCATGAAACTGTTAGGGGAAGCGCACTAATTGAAACCGCCCACCCTGGCCAGGCACCATAGTAACCATTTGCATGAGTTGTTTTATGACAGGAGATCCTGATAAGGAATACGGAACTAGTAAGCCACCACCAGCCGGAAGAGTTCCGGAAAGGTCAAAAGGAGGCACCGAGTGTCTGTCCACTTCCCAGAATCCCTCTCGCTAGCATCCACCTTGGCTGAGCGATGTGTGCGCCACCAGGAAAGACTCTGAATTAGAATGATTGGCCAAAGACTACCCGGAAACGAATCCCATCACCATAAAACCCAAGACTGTGAGCCACGCGGCAGAGCAGTTCTCCTGGGTTCCCTTACCTACTCCTCTCCACCCGGGTGCCCTTTCCCAATAAAATCTCTTGCTTTGTCAGCACGTGTCTCCTTGGACAATTCATTTCCAAGCATTAGACAAGAGCCCAGTTTCGGGCCCTGGAAGGGGTCCCCCTTCCTGCAACAAAACTTCCAAGAAAGTCAACTTGTCTATTATCACAAAAGTATTGTTTATCAAAGAGATCATGGGATTGGACAGATATATTTGAAATATTAAGTTTATCTCACCCCCTTCCCCAGTAATTTCATAACATTCTCTGAAATGTTGTATCTCCTCAGAAATTTTAGGAACAGGAGTCTTCACAAAGCAATGGAAAGCTCAAAGGGAATAGAAATTCCAAAGTGAAGGAATGTAACTTGACAAGTTCCCTGATGAATGGTGATGGTTTGAGTATCAGGAATGCTATCATCAAAGGCCAGTTGTTGATATGTCAGGGTGAGATCAAATTTTACAAAGACCTCCACACTCCCCCGTGAAATTCACAGAAAGTTGCTGACCTGACGGCAAGCAGGGGCAAGGGTAGGTAGGGACTGTGGAAACATTTCATGGACAGCAGACACAAGCCCCTTATAAATAAATAGCCCAGGAAGCCAGCCTGCTGGGCGTAAGACTTGCAGGAAGCCAGATTGCCTTCACTAATAACAATCCAGAAAGCTGAACAATAGCATTCAACCCCAAATGGCCAGGACTTAATTAATAATTGAGCTTTTCTAACATTTGTTCCCACTTCCAACTTCGGGTAAACTAGAGAAAGGGTACCTTTAATTAGTTACCTCTAATCAATTACATAGGAAGTCCTCCTTCTGTTAAGCTGCCTACAGCGTCTCCATGCCAATAGCCCTCTATTCAAGAAATACCTGTACCATCCTCCTATACCACTGTAAAGCTTTTCCACTCCTTTGCCTGCTTTTGATTGTCTGCCAAATGCCAGTAATGGTGGCTGAGGTTTCTTGCCTGTAGCAAGCTCTGAATAAATAGCCTTTGCTTTTCTCATTTGGTTTGTCTTCATTTATTTCCACACTTCTAACATCTAAGAGGAGTAGGACAACTTGGTCAGGATGCCTGGGTCCATTGGGTGGGGTAAGAATGAGAAAGTCCAGGGAATATCAAAGTCTTCTACTGCAGTTATTATCACATATTTGGAGCTGATAATGTAAGAACTAAAGAACTAGCAATGCCTTGCAAATGATTTGCTTTTCACTAGCAAGCCTGATTAAATCAGGCTAAGATAACTGTCCAGAAGAGAGAAAGTTGTTAGATTTCAAACAGCAACACATGTACAACATGTGAGACAGGCAAATGTAGCTGACTGTTTCCTCCAGGAATGTACAATTAAAATGAAATCTGTTGTTAGAACAGAACAGCTGGAATATGAACACAAGAGTTTTAAGTTTCTTTCTTAGGCCTATGATACTAGTCAGCCAAGAAAGTGACAGGTTTTTATATTTTATACTGAGCTGCCCGAAAAGGATTAAAGAACCGAGGTTATAAAAATAGAAAGATAAAATGAATGAAAATCAAAGGACATTCAAAATGGTGATTATACAAGTCTAATAATCTGACCGTCTTTCTTTCACTAAGAGGCCTGTGATTAGCCGTGGTACTCTAGGTTACAGGAGACATAGAAATGTAAAAAGTCTATTGTGTTATAGTACTTCAGGGAAGAGGAACATGAGCCTATTCCACTTTGGGTCACAATAGTTACATTCACTCCAAGTTATTAAGTAGGATGAATTAATTATGGGAGTTTATTTGCTCAAAGGCCCCCTATGTGCCCAGCAATGTGATGGAAGCTGGAGTTGGCAATGGGCATGAAATAAATACTTTTATACAGTATTTATTTAGAAATCTGGAGAAGGAAATGGCAACCCACTCCAGTATTCTTGTCTGGAAAATTCCATGGCTAGGGGAGCCTGGTGGGCTACATTCCATGGAGTTGCAAAGAGTCAGACATGACTGAGTGACTGAGTGTGCGCGCGTGCGCGCGCACACACACACACGCACACACACGCACACACACACACACACACACACACACACACACACACACACACACACGACTGAACAGAGAGTAAAGTCACGCCCAGAAGGATGAGGGAAGGCTTCCTACCTGCACTGGGTCAAGGGGTCATTGCTGGTGACCACAAGGCTGCAGTTGCACTGCTGCCTTAATCAAAGAGGCCCCAGCCCACCATTTTTTGGGGGGGTGGGCGTACGCTGCTTTGATTTCTGATCCCTATTTTGCAGTTGAACAACTCTTTGCACTAGGTACCCATGCACAGCAACAAAGACCCAGTGCAGCCAGAAATAAAGAAGCAAAATTTTAAAAGTGTAAATTATTTAAATTCAAATTTCTTTTGAAAACATCCTCATGGAAACACTCAGCATAATGTTTAACCAAGTATTTAGGTACTGTAGTCCAGCCAAGTCTATACATAATGCTTTTACCATCTCAGGCAAGTTATCAACTATTCATATTTCATCCACTTCAAGGGTCCTAGCATATTTGTGTTTCTGATTTTTTTTTTGATAGTGAAGGAGGGGAGCTCATGATACTCAATTAAACTTCTTGATAGCATTCTGGAAAAACAGAAGTCCATTTTTCACTCTAAAATTTCCAGGTGAATCTAGCATTACAATTTTTTAAAAAGAAGAAATAATTACGAAAGTACTATAAGAAAACATGGGTGAATTTTTAAACAATATTACATAATATTTCCTAAGCTCCTAAAGACTGAGAACTCTATATTAAAAAAGATAATACAAAAATTGAGAAAAAGCTTTCAACAAAAGTTGAAAAAGTTGTCTTAAAAAGTCTAATTTCCAAAAAAAAAAGTCTAATTTCCTTAATATCCAAAGAACAATAAACTGGGAAGAAAAAATCAATAATTATATAGAAAATTAGGCAAAAATATTGACCAGTCTTCATCAAGAAGACTGAGAAATCTGCACTTTAAAATTCTAAGAAGAGAGCATTTTTTCACATATCAAATTAACAGAAATCAAAGTTTGATGAGACATTGCATGTGGAGGAAATGTGAAATGAATGTGTTGCTGCTCTGAGTATTTATTATTACAGCTTTATGAGGTCAACTTGAGAAAATAGAATAAAATGCAAAACACTTGTTGCTTTGACTCAGTATTTCTATTGTTTGGAAGTTATCCTATACATAATCTCTCACATGAGCACAAAGACATATGCAGAAGGGTATTCATTACAGCAACTGCTTGCAAGAGAAAACCGTTTAAAAACAACATAATGTACATTAATAAATATTTGTTAAGTCAACTGTGGTCCACCTACACAATAAAATACTAGCAGGTCTTTTAAAAAGTCATCTCTATATGTACTAAAATGGGATCATTTCTAGAATACAATAATGAGTGAGAAAAGCTAGATACAGAAAAATATGTACAGAATGCTTCTATGTATATAAATTAAAGGGAGAATAAAATACAGATTGCTGATCCTTTATGCTGGGAAAGATTGAAGGCAGGAGGAGAAGGGGACGACAGAGGATGAGATGGTTGGATGGCATCACTGACTGGATGGACATGAGTTGAGGAAGCTCCAAGAGTTGGTGGTGGGTGGGGAAGCCTGGCATGCTGCAGTCCATGGGGTGGCAAAGAGTCGGACACAACTGAGAGACATAACTGAACTGAACTGATCCTTTATCTACACATGTGAGATGACATTATTTGAATCTTTTTTGAGTTTTTGGAAAAGAACCTCAACTTCTTGGGTCGGAGGGCGGGGGGGCACTGTGCCAGGTCTTAGTTGCAGCATGCAGAATCTTTTGGTCTGGGCTTCCCTGGTGGCCAGACCACCAGGGAAGAATCTGCCTGCAATGCAGGAGGCCTGGGTTCAATCCCTGGGTGGGGAAGATTGCCTGGAGGAGGGCATGGCAACCCATTCCAGTATTCTTGCCTGGAGAATCCCATGGACAGAGGAGCCTGGTGGGATACGGTCCGTGGGATTGCAAAGAGTTGGATATGACTGAGTTACCAACACACACAAAATATATGGTCTAGGTTTAGAGAAGGATGCTCAAAACCTGGCAAAAGAAATGAGAAACCAAGCACGATGAGACAAAATGGGAGGAAAACAACTTCTCTCAGCTGTACATTCAGTTCAGGTCAATCGCTCAGTTGTACTTCATACCTTTCAAACCTGTGCATTGTGTGTATACACCACCTCTTCTAAAGGAATAAATAAACTCAAAGAGATTGAAAATTTTATGGACAGAAAATTTACAAAATCAAATCATGAAAGACATGTTATTTTGGCAACAGGAGCCACTAATGATAAGAAGGTCTATTCTGTCCATAGCATTCTTGGGTAGCTAAAGACTTCATATAAGAAGCTTTCATATCCATATATGTCATATATTTTTCATACTAAAAAACAAAACTTGAATATAAAAGGTCAAGGAAGACATTGCAATTTCTGGACCAAGAAGTATAGGAATGATTTATGATTCACTTTTTCAACAACGACCTGAACATAATTATATGTCAAGCAATACGAACGATAATATATAGAAGGAAACCCCCCTCCTTAGTTCCTACACTCAAGTGGCTTGCTTAAAACTTAATAGACTAATGGTCCCAAGATAACTAGAAAGACCAAAAAATTAATTCGAGGCACAGATTAAAAATGATTTGAGGGGCTCAGCTAACACCAAAAAGTCACTGTAGAGAAGTCTTACAGAAATTAAAATCTGGACCTTCTCTCACTTTCAAGACCTCAACATCTCTCTGATAAAAACCAACTCCTCCAGTTCCAAGTGAAGTTCTCAGCTGCCACCAATGACTCTCTGCTACCCTAGATCACCCACATGGTTTCTGTAGTTTCCATTAGCTGTGAATACTCTGCTGACCCAGCACCTAAGGTGGATGTGCAGCTGTCCAACAGCCAGCAACTCAGCCTCAGCCTTGTCAGACCTCCTGATGATGGGTTCTATAAATAGTGAACAAAATGAGTCAAGAACTACTTTGTAATCATTATCAGGAACATCTCTTTGTGGTTTCAAAGGATTAAAGAGAGCAACAATTGATTAAAGATATGTAACATCAGTTCATCCTAAAGGAAATCAGTCCTGAATATTCATTGGAAGGACTGATGCTGAAGCTGAAACTCCTTTGGCCACCTGATGCAAAGAACTGACTCATTGGAAAAGACCCTGAGGCTGGGAAAGATTGAAGGCAGGAGGAGAAGGAGACGACAGAGGATGAGATGGTTGGATGGCATCACCAATATAATGGACATGAGTTTGAGCAAACTCCGGGAGTTGGTGAAGGACAGGGAACCCCGGCATGCTGTAGTTCACGGGGTTGCAAAGAGTCAGACACGACTGAGCAAATGAAATGAACTGAACTGAACTGACATGTAACACAAATATGGAGAAAGTTTCGCACATTCTAGTTTATGTATAATCCACCATTTCCCAGGATTTTTAACTTTGTAGACAAAAAAACTCTAAAATAATTTTTCCAAATATACAGTTTTTATGGTACCTTCTATGTTGACTTACACATTCCATTGACTTACATATATTCTATTTAAAGTTGACAGAAACCGTAAAAGCTTAACAAAAACTTCAACTTAAATTTAAAATTAGATTGTAAGAAAGTGCCATCTGCACTTCATTTAAAAGTTTTGGACTTTTAAATGAAGTTTTAGACTTCCCTGGTGGTCCAGTGGCTAAGACTCTGCACTCTTAGTGCAGGGGGCCATGGACTGTAACCCACCAGGCTCCTCTGTCCATGGGATTTCCCAAGTAAGAATACTGGAGTGGGTTACCATTTCCTTCCCCAGGGGATCTTCCTGACAGGGATTGAACCCATGTCTCTTGAGTCTCCTGCATTGGCAGGCGCATTCTTAACCACTGAGCTGCCTAGAAATCCTACAGCTGTCTCAAAGAACGTACCTTTCTGTGTGTTCAGTAATTTATTAGGCTAAGGACAACAAGCATTTTATTATATCACAGTTTTGTGGTTAAGGGAGTCAGGCAGGCCTTAGCTGAGTGATCCGTAGTTCCACATGGATTGACCGGGTGGGCTGAGCTGGTCTACAGGACTTGGTATAGTAGCTGGAAAGACTGGGTTTCCTTGGACTGGCACCTGGAGAACCCACTGCTGGGACACACCCAGCAGTCCCAGTGGACTTAGAGGGCAGCTCCCGGCTGCAGAGAGTGTTCCTGAAACAAAGCAGGAGCAGCAAGACTTCTTGTGACACAGTTTGGGGGGCCAGAGTGTCACTCCCACCACTTGCCACCAGCCTGAGGCCAGCCTTTCCTTCTCAGTGAGAGGAGTCACATGGTACCTTGGCCATTGAGACTGTACACAAGCTCCCATATCATTTATTTTGAAGTGAAATGCTGACTCAAGAGTTAAAGATTGGGAAATATGAAGGTGTAGAAAAAAATAGCTGTTGGACTAGGGAACTGGTAACAATTTAGACTATATTTCTGCCACATAGCAGAATCACTGAACTCCCAGTTCCCTGCAAGATACAGATAAAGGTCCGACACTCACTCCTGAGTTGTTTTTATAAGAAGCAGATCCCCCTCCAGCTGAAAGCTGCTGACTATAAGAACATAGATCCTAGACTGTTTGAAACCAGAAAATTGATGCTGCTTGAAACTGCACGTTGATACCAACCAATCCAAGAATTGTCCATGAGTTGATCACACCCTCCTCCCTGAACTCTATTAAAACTCCTCACTACCCCATCCAGGGTGGGTTCACACAGTCTTGAGAGCATTAGCCCACTGTGGCCCCCTTTGACTGGCAAAGCAATAGAAGCTACTCTTTTCTACTGCAGCCAAAACTCTGTCTCCATGTTTCCATTCTGCACCAGTGAACAGAGGCGGAGTTTCGGCAACACTGTTTTTAATCTGCCATGTGCTATTTTATATCCATAAAATAATATCATTACAATCTCCCACCGTAGCAACAATAATCAGATTCACCCAAAGAATTGGGGGATTTAAGATTGCATGATGCTGGTTTATATTAATTTGTCACTTTCCTTCAAATCATTTTGGCAGCATTTAAACTCAACTTGTCCCTTCTAACAACCAAAGAGGCTGGAATGCCCGCGTACCCCCATTTTTATTTTCTAGAATTTACCCTATAAGCTGAGCCATCCTGTTCTTGTTACACCTTTAACATGAGCAAAAGAAAGGTGTTTTCCTCTTCTTAGGGAAATAAGTACAGTGTACCTGAAAATATGAAGGATTTGAGCCATATGTGAGAAGTATTTTGAGCAGTTTGGAATGAAAAGTGGTAGCCATCTACTATCTCTTTTCCTTCATTAGACGTGGAAATGTAATTTACTGTTACATTTTCGAGTTCATTTTTATTCCAGATGTGTTGGAGTAGGGGAAGACCTGTGATGGTAAGGAATTCAGTAATATGTCATTGAGCACATCCAAATGGGTGGTTCTACCAAGAAACGCAGTGAGGTGAAATTGGAAAAGGGAAGATCAGTGCATGAGCTGAACAGATGTTAGACCCAAAATAGACACAGGGGCCCCAGAGCTTAGCTGAGACAGAAGCTCTACAGAACAAGATAACAGTTTCAGTTTTGGTGTCCTTCTCACAAATAGTGAAAACTTCAAGATGTGTGACTGGAGGGATGATTTGAAGTTGTATATATGAGAAAGACTGTCATTCTCCAAATGAGGAAAAAAAAACTGAAACATATTTTGAAAATCTTCCTTTTGTGCAAGTTTAGAGGAAACTGTATTTGTAAAATGTAATTTTCTTTTTAAAATATCTCTCTCTGCTAAATAAAAAAATGTTTAAAATACTGTTTATCGTATCTATATCACTTTAGCAGGCATAGCTGGGTGGCCAGATGGAGAATAGCCAGTTGAATTTTGAGGGTACGTTACATCTAAAATCATGCTCAGTTATTTTAACCTCTAGTGTTTCACTTGATGAGAAAATCAGATCATCCATGGACACTTTAAGGTCAGAAGCCTTGTTTTCATTTCCAAACAATGCTTCCCAAAAGAACAGCCATTAATCAGATCAGCAATGAATACTTTTCAGTTTAAGTAAAGCAAGTTCTTCTATTTTCTTTGTATTTAGGAACCGTGACCCACTTAAGAAAAACTAAGGCAGGCTAAAATCACTAAAATGTTAACCATTAATTATTTAATATTGCTATTTAAGAATTTAAACCATAAAAGTTGTTGAGTTTATCATTTAAGGTATAATAAAAGAAACTGGAAGCCACATTTTGCTTTTTAAAACATGTATAGGCTCTTTAAGTAGAAATGTTTCAGTTCTGAGGTCGGCTCTAGGTGGGAAGATCTAAATTTGGCATACAACATATATCCTCATGCTGAAAAATGCCATTTATGAAAGCCGAAATATCCAGGCACAGGCTGTGGCTCTGAATAAAGGAACCAGTGTTCAAGAATCCCATCCATTGATACTCCCACATTTATATTAATAGTACACATCAGTTTACAGAACTTTTCCACGTAAATTGCCCCATTTGAGCCTCACATGCCTCATGAGGTAGGTTTTACTCAACCCATTCTATAGTTAAAGAAACTGAGGATCTGAAAAGATAAAGATTTTTTCCCTTTCCCCCCAAATCCTTGCCTAGTCCTGAGCCAAGTCAGGATTCTGAATTACATTTCCCACCACACCTCCCTCCCAGCCTCCACCTGGCCCACCAGGGCCCTTTATTCTGTCACACGAATTTTCTTCCTGCCACCCAGACAGGGGGCCTTCCCTGGTGGCTCAGGGGTAAAGAATCTGCCTACCATGCAGGAGATGCGGGTTTGATCCCTGGGTCAGAAAGATCCCCTGGAGGGGGAAACGGCAACCCGCTCCAGGATTCTTACCTGTTAAATCCCATGGACAGAGGGGCCTGGCGGGCTACAGTCCATGGGGTCGCAAAGAGTGGGACACGACTGAGCACGCCCATAAAGTCTGTTCTCCCACCTCTGTTGGCTTGTGTGTTGGTTGTGTAAATGCTCTTCCTCTTGGCAGAATACCCTTAATCCAGAAAGACTTCCCTCAATACAACAGCCCACATCTCTGTGACTTATCCAGCCCCCCACTACTACTAAATATCTGCAATGCACCCCATGGCATTTAATTGTGTCCCTTCCCCTTCCTTCTCTGATATTTACAAATCTCAGACATCCAAATGGCACATGAATACTTTGAGTTCCCTGGTGGCTCAGACAGTAAAGAATCCACCAGCAATGCAGGAGACCAAGGTTCGATCCCTGGGTGGGTAAGTTCCCATGGAGAAGGGAATGGCTACCCATTCCGGTTTCCTAGCCTGGAAAATTCCATGAATAGAGGAGTTTGGCAGGCTTCAGTCCTATTAGTACGATTGCTTTAAATCACTTTCTTCATCACTTAGTTACTCTCCTTCCCCCAAGTGCCCAGCACAGCCCTGTGTTTGAAAGTATCTGCTGTTGAGCCTCGTGCCTGAGTTTCATTCCTCTGAAGCCTGAAATCGCCTCCCTGCTTCCACCATCCCTACTCCGAATTATCCTGAAGACCCAGATCACGTGTCACTCCCTTTGTGAAGCTGTCCTGAATCATCAGGGAAACGTTAGTCACTGTCTGCCAGTACTTGTCACGCTCAGTGGTGACTATTTACATGTCTGTCGCTCCCCACAAACAATCTGGAACGTACACACAGCAGTTGATACCAGCCATGGTTTCAAATACCTTCCATTCTCTTCTCTAATTGTTAATAGGAGGAATTCTTGACCCCAAATAGATTGTAGACACCTTTAGAGTAAAGAAAATGGCTTGGTAGACATTTGTGGAGTGAATGCAGTCTTTGAAGAAAAGATAACCTCTGAAGCAGTGAAGTCATCTCCAATGAAATGCATTTATTCATTCCTGATAAGGAATAAAATAACCCTACAAAGCCTTCTGAAAGTCACCCAAACATTTTCCGGAGGAAGTTGGTGTGTTTATACAATTTTTTATTTGTCATAAACAGATCATTATATTCACTGCAAACTCGACATGATCCTGTTGGAAGAAAATTGATGGTGAGCAAAGATACCTGATGTATAAATCACTTTTACAAAGAAAATGTCTGATGCAAAGATATTTCACAGCTCGAGGATGACCATATTTATGTGCTCCATAAAGATTTCATCTAATTTCTAAAATATATGGAATTTGGCTTTTCATAACATATTTAACATTCTGGATAATGAAAAGTAATGAGCTGAAGATAGTTTATTATATCAAAGTGACTAGGAGGATCATTATTCATTCTGAACATTAGAATCTATTTTCATTACATCTTAGTGAATTTAGTCTATTTTAACAATATCTTAGTGAATTTCATAGTATGAAAACCTATTTCATGAAAATGTAGAGTTCTTGATCAGGAATGGCAGTACTACGTATATAAGACTGTCCTTATGTAGGAATGAATATAGGAAGCAGAGCTCAGACTGCAGTATCAGGATCACCTGGGAAATTTGCTAAATATACAGATGCTCTGGGCTCAGCCCCAGAAATCTGTATCAACCTCTATACTTTAAATGATAATGTTTCACACCACAGTTTGGAAACTAGTAGATTGCGTGTATGTGTTAGCTGCTCAGTCATGTCCAACTTTTTATGATTCCGTGAGCTGTAGCCCACCAGGCTTCTGTGTGCATGGAATTCTCCAGGCAGGAACACTGGAGTTGGGTTGCCATCCCTCCTCCAGAGAATCTTCCTGACCCAAGGACTGAATCCAGGTCTCCTGCATTGAAGGCAGATTCTTTACCTTCTGAGCTGCTGGGGAAGCTGAATGCCTCTGGCCCTCCTTTTTAATCATGGCCTCAGTT
Organism: Muntiacus reevesi; assembly: GCF_963930625.1. Lineage (NCBI taxonomy): Eukaryota > Metazoa > Chordata > Mammalia > Artiodactyla > Cervidae > Muntiacus > Muntiacus reevesi. The sequence continues at coordinate 21,509,131 of NC_089259.1, read as the reverse complement.
CCATAAACCAACAAAATAGAACCTCGGTCCAGGAGTGTGCTGAAACCAGCTCCTACTGGCTTGCAAGAGCTGAATTTTCCCGTCTCTCCCAACTCTGCAGGCTTCCCTGGTGGCTTAGCAGTAAAGAATCCTCCTGCAATTCAGGAGACCCAGGTTCAACTCCTGGGTTGGGAAGATCCCCTGGAGAAGGAAATGGCAACCCACTCCAGTACTCTTGCCTAGGAAATCCCATGGACAGAGGAGACTGGCAGGCTACAGTCCATGGGGCTGCAAAGAGTTGGACACGTCTAAGTGACTAAACATCAACCCAACCCTACACTGAGTTATATCACATCAATAAGGTAGTCAATGGGGGCAGCACCCGAAAGTCTGCAACTACTATGCCGTTAAACATTTACCAGAACTCCACTGAGTAAGAAATCCGAGTCTTGGTCTCTACAAGCGAATTATGGGGATAAATTTTGGTCCTTCAGAAACTTACTGATAGACATTTTGTTATGGATTTAGGAAGGAGTATGACCTGGCGTGCTGCGATTCATGGGGTCGCAAAGTTGGACACGACTGAGTGACTGAACTGACTGACTGACTGACTGATGGTAGAAATTCATTTGGTATTTTCCCTTGCGTTGTTTAGTTGCTAAGTCACATCCAGTTCTTTCACGACCCCATGGACTATAGAGTGCCAGGCTCCTCTGTCCATAGGATTTCCTAGACAATAGTGCTGGAATGGGTTGCCACTTCCTTCTCCAGGGGACCTTCCCGGCCCGAGGACCAAACCCACGTCTCCTGCATTGGCAGGCGGATTCCTCACCAGTGAGCCCCAACGGATGTTTCACTTTCCTTTAATGAAGTGAAAACTTTAAAGCTCCAGGAAAAGAGTTAACACTCATTTTAAAAGCAAGAAAAGCTAAAATTTCTTGAGATGCTGATTTTTTTTTTTTTAAAGGATTATGGCCAAGTTCTCCCCTGTATGAGGTGACAGAGCAAATGCAGGATGGGTGATCAACACTGCCTTGTAAACTTTCTCATATTTAATCAGGTCCAACCCCCCTGCTGTTTTCCAACTGCAAGCCAGCTCTGACTCAGATGTGGGGACCTGGTAGGGAAGGTTCCACAGTGTCCACTCTCCCATGCCTCCTGGACCGGTGTTTACGCTCACATGGTTGTCTAGAATCCAACAGAAACAGACAGGGTGAATGCCAATTTAATATTTTATTAAACAACACAGGAAACTCAGAGATGTGGCTTTCAGACTTGGATCTATTCTCCACTGCTGTATGACACACAAATTTGGAATGCTTGAATCAACAAGGAGTCCCGTGATTCTGAAACATATTCACGCCCTAGAGGGTTGTGGACAGTGTCTCCAGGTGGGAAAACTACAGTTTTGAAGGAGATTTAAAAAAAAAAAAAAAGAAAAAAACCTATCTTGAAACTTCATTCACTGATGTTCATTGAGTGGTAACAGCTTAAAAAAAAAAAAATAACTGACAGAGTGGACCATGTCCAGATTCACAAGAGAATTACGAAAGAAACATTCTTCAGGATGGGTCTGCAATCTAAGTGCCACGTGGGGTCATGGGTGTGGACCTCTATGCCAGCTCTCCTGCTACAGTCGTGATTTTAGAAAATTCTATTTTCTCCAGTAAAAGATTTCCATTACTGACTAACTGAATGGGATTAACCTATAGCTCATAAAGATCAATTGACTTCACACACACACACATACACACACACATTTACAAAATCTTTGGAGCTTCCCTGATGGTTCAGTGGTTAAGACTCTGCACTCCCAAACCTTCAGTCCCTGGTTGGGAAAAGAAGATCTGCATGCTGCGTGGCATGGCCGAAAAAAAAAACACAGAACTTCTTTTAGATAGATGCATCCCCGTTTGAAATTTAGAGAATTTATCACCATGTTTATAGAATTCATGACAGACAGGTTCCTTATAAGCTAATATATGTCCAAAAGTACACTGTGTTTTAAGACTAAGGGCACACACAGGAATACTCCCACATCTTAATTTCAAAGCTTGTCTCTCAGCCCCTGCCCTCTTCTGAGTCAGATGCCCTACTTCTCTTAAGACTGGAAGTCTGTTGAATCAAAGGCCAGCAGCCCCAAGTGTCACAAGGGAAGATGACTGATGCTTCTTTTGCTATAAGTGGACCTATAGAACAAAATAAAAAAAGAAAAGAAAAGGCAGAGGTAAATGATAAAATCATTGTGGGAGAGTTGGCGTGTTTTCCTCAAGGCTTAACTCATGCCATTTTCCCCAAATTTGTGTCTCTTTAATGAGAGTGGGTCACTGTAGGGCTTTGTCTCTGAGGCGAGGGGATGTGGGAACTGAGGACATGTGTCCAGGAGCAAGCGTCTTGTGAGGCCTGGGGACTGAACTCTGGGTGGTTCCTGCCTAAACCGTGCCTAAACGTGGTACCTAAACTCACAGGTGCCGGGGACTATTCCAGGCAGAAGTTACCCCCCACACCCACTTTTCCCTGAGAAACACTGCCCAATGTTTCCTTCTTCCCCTCCTCAGATGTCCAACTTGTGGATAACATTAGGCCCCACAGTCATGAATCAGGGGCTTCCCTCATGGCTGAGTGGTAAAGAATCTGACTGCCAACGCAGGAGATGCAGGTTTAATCCCTGGGTCTCGAAGATCCACCGGAGAAGGAAATGGCAACCTCTGCCAGTTGCAAAGAGTTGGCCATGATTTAGTGACTGAACAGCAACAAACCAAAATTCAAGAGTCAACCTAGTCCACTCCCCATGGAAGATTTTGATTTTGTCATTTTTATAAGAAATAGCATTCCTCAGACATTCAAAAGATGTATCTGGAAAGGGGGTAGGAAAAGATCAAAGAAGAAAAGGTGGTTTCTGTGAGCAACTTCTGATCTGTGAGCAACTTCTGAAGTATATTCTGTTTGCAGAAAATGTGTTTTACACCCTCTCATTTGAAATCATATTGCAACTGGGCATGAAAAAAGATCTGAGATATCTTGCAGTTAAAACAAACATTCTTAGATTTGTCTTTCTTCCTTTTTGTGTGTTAAATTTAAATTGTGTTAAAATACATATAGCGTAAAAGTTACCATTTAACCATTTCTAAATGTACAGTTCAGTGGCATTGAATACCTTCACATTGTTGTGCAACTATCGCCACCATCCATCCCCAAAACTCTTTTCATCTTGGAAAACCGAAACTCTATACCTATTAAACAATAACTCCCCATTTTCCCCTCCATCAGCCCTTTGTGATCACCATTCTACTTTATGTCTTTAGGGTTTTGAACACCCTGAAAGTGAAAGTGATAATCACTTAGTCTTGTTCGACTCTTTGCGACCGCAGATTGTAGTCTGCCAGGCTCCTCTCTCCATGGAATTCTCCAGGCAGAAATACTGGAGTGGGTTGCCCACATCATGTAAGTGGACTGGATTATTTCACTTGGCATAATGTTCTTGAATTGCATCTATATTTGTAGCATGTGTAAGACTTCCTTTTTAAAGGCTGAATAATATTTCTTTGTATGGATAGCCCACATTTTGTTTATCCACTCATCAGTCAATGGACACTTGGAGTACTTCTATGTTTTAGCGGTTATGAATAGTGCTGTTATGAACGTGGTTGTGCAAATATCTCTTTAAGACTTTGCTTTCAGTCATTCTAGAGCCACACCCAGAAGCAAGTGGTTTTTTTTTTTTTTTTTTGGCTAGTTTCTATTTGGCCTTGCCACATAGCATGTGGGATCTTTGTTTCCTGATCAGGAATCGAACCCTCACCCCTTACAGTGAAAGCACAGAGTCTTAACCACTGGATCTCTAGGGAAGTACCTAGATTTATTTTTAATGCAACGTTTCCCAAGCTTTTAAATGATAAATCCCTGTATGTATTGAACCTCTCTGAACAGTACAAGAAATCCATGTTCTGTAGCCCACTATTTGGAATATCAGTCAGAGAAGGCACTTTGTTCAGGAAAAAAAAAGAAAACAAACCCTGCAAGAAATTCTTTCCTTTGTATAGAGCTTTATACACAAAGGTATTTCATCGGACCAACCCACTTGTGAACTAATCAACTGCTTATTGAAAGCTGGGCCACAGGTGGAGAACTAGATCCTTGAGACCCCAGAATAAAGCATTCCTGCTCAGAAGGGAAGGAAGTCAAGCTTACACTTCTAGAACTTAAGAGTTAGCACTCCAGGGATGGTACTTCTGCTCAGGTTCCAAATGTCACTCTGACAATTCATAATTAAAGTCATCGATTTTCTTTTCTGGGGAGGTTTTACTATCCAACACATGGGCTCTCTCTCGATCGTGCATTTACTACTGAATTGTATTTCATAACTTTTTCTTGCCAAATTATTTCTAAAAAATTAATTTTCAGGGAGTTAACACTTCACCCCAAATCCCATCCAGTAATATGCACAACATGTGGATGCTGAGACTCTCAATAATAAAAGGAAGGCTGCTGAAGTAGACGTATCCATATATTCTAAAGGAGCAGGTGAACCATCAGCCTGCTTCTGCAGGAAGTGGCATGTGCTGACTTTCATGGCTTATCATTAGCCTTTCTAGTGTCAGATGTTACTTACAACCAGCAAACAGATCTCTTTCACTCCCTCTATATCCTGAGATTCTCCCAAGTTCCCTGGTATTTAAGATGAGCTTCACACAGTGCCTCTTCTGTGTCAACCCAGCAAATGCCGAGCAGAAGAAACTCAGGGAAGGGGAAGCACAGAAACGTGTGTTACTGCTCGGCACAGAACTCTGGGAAAGGGGAGGGCAGATGCCACAATAGCAAGAAGTGGGCATTGAAGGAAATTCACATTCCTTGGGGCTGGTCCAAAGGAGCTCTGGTGGTCATGAAAAGGGCGCCCTTGGGGAGTTGTCAGCGGGAAGGGTGAGCCCCCACCCACACTGTTGGCATGTCACCCGGTAAGCTGTACCCCAGCTGGCTAGAGAGATGGGATGTAGAGAAACAGCCCTCTCTAAAGCGTGGTCCTTGTAAGTTGGCATAGACGATCTTATTTACAAAGCAGAAATAGAGGCACAGACGTGGAGAACAAATGTATGGATACCAAGGGTCAAATGGGGCATAGGATGAATTTGGAGATTGAAATTGATGTATCTACACTATTGATACTATATAAGAGAAATAAGTAATGAGAACCTACTCTACAGCACAGGGCATTCCAGTCAATGCGCTGTGTGACCTAGATAAGAAGGAAATCCAAAAAAGAGGGGAAATATGTCTGCGTGAGCTGATTCATTTTGCTCTACAGTAGAAACTCACACAACATTGTAAAACAGCTACACTCCAATAAAAATTTTAAAAAATAAAAATAAAACGATATAAATAACGTGTGTGTGTGTGTGTGTGTGTGTGTGTGTGTGTGTTTACCTCCACCTGCTTCCCTCCACACAGCCGGGGCCCCCGCCCTGAGTCCCTCCTGCTGGAACGCCCTGCTCCAGGCATCTTCCAGCCTCGCCTCTCGGTGGAGGATACTTGGAGCCACCACGCCCATGCCACCTTCCTCCCCTCCATTGCACTCCGTGTTCCCAGGATCGTGGCATCGCTCACCCAAGGTCTCCAGCCTTGACCAGCCTATAGGGAGCGTATTCTTAGGCTGGCGAGGTGGCTGAGGAGTGGCTGTTTGCAGGACAGGAGGGAGGTGAGTTTGGCCAAGCTGAGACTTGCAGGCTGGGGGATCCCACATGTGTCTGAATGAGGCCCCTCACAGCAAGGGGCAGAGCTGAGAGTGGGAACAAAGTGGGAGTGGGCGGAATTAGTATTCTTGCCCCCAGGCCTTGCAGACGATGGAGCTGAACCCGCTGAATCCATCCTATTAGGACTCTGGCCAGGAGACATTGCCATGCATTGAAAAAAAAAAAAAGACCTCTTGCTTCGCTGGGTACAGTAAATAATCATCTTTATAAAAGTTACTAGCCCTTACTGGGTACCAGACTCTGTGCTAAGAAGTCTACATGTGTGGACCTCACTTCATTAACCATGCCAGATGAGACATATTATCATTCCCATTTTACAGATGAAGAAATTGAGGCTGACAGGGGTTAACTCTTTTGCCGAGGTTAACATGGGTCATAAGTAGTGGGCAGGGGCTTAAATACCAGAATGAAGTGTCCAACCTGAGGAGGTAGCAGAAAAGGCTGACTCCAGGCAGGTATGAGTTTGGTTCCTGAGATGAGGAGAGAGCCATGGAAATACCTAGGAAGGAGGCTGGAAAGGAGCAGAAAGACTCCTAGAAAATGGAATGGCCTTAGAAATCGGAGAAGTGAGTTGGAAGCCAAGGATAAAGTGCTGCCAAGACCTTGAGGGCTTGTGGGGGCTGAAGGAAAATTCCAGCTCCTCCTCTGAAGAGAGCCCAGCTCCACCCAAGAATTGTCTTAGTGAAATCATCCAGGAACCTTGCAACCCTGCTGGACCCAAATCAAATTCAATTCTGGGAAGATTTACATTTTAGACATAAGTAAACAGTTGGTTCTCCATGTTTGCCATTCAAAGGAGGACTTGCCTTTAAAAAGAAAAATGTAACTGGAAAATCTATGAAAGGCCCTTGTGGGCCCCTTCACACACTTCCAACATCTAAAGTTGTTTTTTCTTGTTGTCTAGAAGCCTTGGAGGATCTGTAGGGCTGAATTTCTGAGAGAGAATTCACAGCTACCAGATCAGTTAGAATCAAAGCAGCTAGGCATATAAGTTCTGGATGTGAATTATTTAATAATAAAAATATACTTATCATGAAGGTCCATTGAAAGTCAGCTTGTTGCATTTGGGGAGGAATGAAAAGTAATAAAGAAAAGTGACCCAAATAGTTTCAATATGTTTCCTACCTCTTCTTTCATAACCACAGGAGAGGTTTATGAAATATCTGTATGTGGGTAAGCACTTATAAAGAGCACTTCCTCATTTTCCAAATATATACACTTTAGGTCAGTGAAGGGACAGGAGAAAAACAAGTAGGACCAATGCCATGATAGTAAAAGGGAAGCACAGAGTATAATACATCACACTCTCTCAATACTTTGAAGTTTTGTCCTTGGTGCCACGGCCATGCCTGTTCGCTGGGAGTTCAGTTTAGTTGCTCAGTCCTGTCCAACTCTTTTCGACCCCATGGACTGCAGCACGCCAGGTCTCCCTGTCCATCACCAACTCCCAGAGCTTGCTGTGAAGGAGTTCTCTATCAAAAACCTTTCCTTCTCTAGGAAGAGAAAAATAAATACCAAATATTACTGCATATGTATGGGAATCTAGAAAAATGATACTGATGAACTTATTTGCAGGGCACAAAGAGAGACGTAGAAAATGGGCATGTTGACACAAGAGGGAAGGGCAAGGCGGGGTATGAATGGGGGGAGTAACATTGACGTATATACACCATGTGGAAAATTGCTAGTGGGAAGTTGCTGGACAGGGAGCTCAATTCTGGGCTCTGTGATGACCAAGAGCGGTGGGATGGAGGGGTGGGAGGAAGGCTCAAGAGGGAGGGGATAGTTGCATACTTAAAGGTGATTCATTTAGTTGAACAGGAGAAACGAATGCAACATTTTAAAGCAATTATATTCTAATTTTAAAAAATTGAAAAAAATAAAATGACTCTTCCTTCTCTGACTACACAGTCTGATATTTTCCCTCCTCATAGTTGCCAAAAGCAAAAATAACAATCCATTTCTGCAAGAGAAAAAAAATTACTTTTTTCAGAATAAGAAATGAATGCAGCAGGAATGAAAGGAACATGAACTGAGCCTTCCAGCAGGCCTGCTGGTGCTTGCCCCGCTGATGATAAAATTCTAGATCTGTCCTTTGGAACACTGTTCTGCTCACTAGAGGCACTCAATATGCGTTGGTATTTTGTCAGCCTCGCAGCACTTCACTTGGATTACCACCCTCCTTGTACAGTTAAGGACATGAGAACATTGGTTAATGAGTTTTTATCTCACTTAAACTTTTCCTTAATTTTCCTAAACTTGCTTTGAGTCAAAAGTGGATCAGCAAGGTATAAAACTAGTAAAAACACTAACACTCCAACTTCAAATAACTTCCTAATAAAGAATAATGAAAAGGCTCCCCAGTGTAAATACAGAATTTGACTCTGAGTGTTGGAATGGGGAATCTATAAAGATTTTTTGCAAGCGTCCAAGGAATGACAAATATTTGAGAACTGAATTTTATTGAATTGTCTTTTTGTTTAACCTTAGTCTTAAATATGTTTTCTTTTGAGAAGCCTTGTTGTATTATGACATTAGCCCCAGATTCTTCTCCATCATTTTTCAAATAAAGAAAAATTGCTTTTGTGATAAACCAACTGAATTTCTCTGGAACTTTCCAGTGCAAAGATGTTCTTACTGCTACAAGAAACACAATCTAATTGGTAAGGGCACAGACTTTGAAATCTAGACAACCTGGCTGTGAATCATAGCTCTGCTGCTTGTTTTGTGACTTCGGGTAAGTTCCTTTGGACAAAATGTCTTTTTGATCACCTTTCCTCATGTGTAAAGTGGTATTAATAGTAGCATGGTTTATACTCGTATAGATTTATTGTGAAGATAAAATGGCATGTACAGAGCTGAGAACCATACCTGGGAAATAGTAAACAATAAGCACGAGCAATATTAAAGACAAAAAAAGCTTGCAACTGGAGAGGGCCATCTCGGGGTTTCACTCTTCATGCAGATGCAGGTACAAATGATAGTAATCTCAAACTCAGAGAAGCAGTCGGATAAGAGATTGGCAGAGCTTTTATCAAACAGAGCTGTGAGTACTGCGTAGGATAAACAGTGTACCAGGAGGAAGGGCAATGACTAATTCATGTGCTGCTGGTGTAGACTTCACAACTGGCTGAAGATGTAAGTTGCATGATACAGAATTTGATTGGTCTATGTGCCAGGTTCCTGGGATGGAGCTTCTGAACCCTTGAAATTTCCTCAGTGATAAAAGTGTTTTTGCTTTTCATGATGGATCCCAGGATGGGTCCCTAGATAGCGTCAGGATGGAGAGTGTCCATCCTTGGTCTGGGAAGATCCTTTGGAGGAGGAAATGGCAACCCACTCCAGTATTCTTGCCTGGAAAATTCCATGGACAGTGGAGCCTAGTGGGCTCCACTGCAGTCCGTGGTGTCACGAAGAGCTGGAAACAGTTTAGAGATCGAACAGCAATAACGGTGTATATGTGTTGGCGCTACTCTCTCAGGTCGTCCCACCCTCTCCTCCCCCACCACCCCCAGGTCCACAAGTCCGTTTTCTACATCTGACTCTCTGTTCCTGCCTAGCAAATAGGTTCATGGGTACCATTTTCTAGATTCCATATACAGAAACTTTTTTTTTGTAAGTTAAGGATTCTTTCATGAGTCATGGTATAGGCTGGAAAAAATGTGTTGACATGAACACTGACAAAGTGTGAGCTAATAGCTCAACCGGGAAGGGTTTCTGCCACCATCCACTGAGCACTTCACATAGAGATAGCAGTTGTCAGTCAACAAATGACTCCCCCTCTTAATTCTATGGTTATGGTAAGAAGAACAGTTGGGATGCAATCAAATTAAGCCTAGGGAATAAATGTATTGTCAGCCTACTATGCAAATAAATTGGCAGTGGAAGCCTGTTTTTTCCACTCTGAAATTCCCTGACTCTCACAGGAGAAGATGCTTATGTTAGCCTTTGAAGTTAAAGTTATGATAAAGTCAGATCATCATGACACTTATAAGGCCACTAAAAACCATCTCTACGATTTCATGAAGCTTATTCAAGTGTCACAGCTCAACAATACATCAAGAATCCTGAAAAGCCTAAGCTTCTCATTTCAGAGGGGATATTTCAAGATGTTATTGCTGAAGACAAGATTTCAGGATTTTATAAGAAAGCCAAGATAGGATAGACTGATTGTATATCAGTACTATAATCCAAAAAGTATGTAAACTACTTAACTCAACAGAGGATATTGAACTTCATACTAGCTGGCTATATTTTAAAACCACCTTCACATGGGCTTCCCTGGTGGCTGAGAGGGTAAAGCATCTGTCTGCAGTGTGGGAGACCTAGGTTCAAATCCTGGGTCGGGAAGATCCCCTGGAGAAGGAAATGGCAAGCTACTCCAGTATGGTTGCATGGAAAATTCCATGGACGGAGGATCCTGGGAAGCTACAGTCCATGGGATTGTAAACAGTCGCACACGACTGAGCAACTTCACTTCTTCACATGATGCAATGGAAAAGGAAAAATTTTACTTTCCAGATTGGAATGTAATCAAGGCATAGATTATGAAACCATAAGCATCCCAGGATGAAACATTCATAAACCTTTACTTGTGACAGAATGCCAGAGGTCATCTTCAGAGAGAAACCACTTCTGAAATTCTGAGTTCTTGCCTTGCCCTGAAAAATAGTTAGCAAAGTCACAGATCACTTAATTTCTTTCTGACTTTGTAGGTCTAATTCAGTAAAAAATAAAGAAGTAAGTAAAGAAACATCGAGTGCTAAACCTCACTGATGGCTGATGTTACCTACCATCAAGCTGGTACAGTAACTTGGGAAATATTATCCATTTAACTACTATGGATTTACTATTTTAAAAATCATTTTCATTAACAAGAGCAATAACATTTATTTTACATTTATGAAAAATTGACAGCCTATTTCCTGGATGTCTGTTAACTGCTGCTAAGTCGCTTCAGTCGTGTCCGACTCTGTGCTACCCCGTAGATGGCAGCCCACCAGGCTCCCCCATCCCTGGGATTCTCCAGGCAAGAACCCTGGAGTGGGTTGCCATTTCCTTCTCCAATGCATGCAAGTGAAAAGTGAAAGTGAAGTCGCTCAGTCTTGTCCGACTCTTCGCGACCCCATGAACTGCAGCCTACCAGACTCCTCCGTCCATGGGATTTTCCAGGAAAGAGGACCGAAGTGGGTTGCCATTGCTTTCTCCTCAAAGTTTAAAATAGTCCTGATAGGAGATGGGGCTCCTGGAATGATGGCGTGAATATTCAGATGAGGACCTTGGTGAATTTTCTCCCCAGCAAAACACCATTTAACAGGTGTAAGTTATAAAAATAGAAGCAGAGGAAACAAACATTTAAAATCTCTGGAAATTGCCCTAAGGATATAACAGCAATTGGAGAGATATTTAGTCAAATTATGTTAATCTTGTTAAAAATAGAGAAAGTTTTTAGACTTTGAGTCTTCTCACCCCACCCACACTCTGTGTGAAGGCAGAATTTCTCCTTGTGGTGCCAAAAAAAAAAGATGGGGTGGCCTGCTCCTCTTTGCATCTAGTCTATGTCTTACTATAGTTTATTTAGTATAAATCTGAAGTAGATTATGATGAAATAAGGTATATAACATAATCATGAAGCAATCATGAAGAAAACAACTAAAATATATATCACTAAATTTCAACAAAGGAACAACAATGAGATACCACAGCACACCTACTTGGATGGCTAAAATACAAAAAGCTGACAATACCAATTGCTGACAAGGGTACAGAGCCACAGGAATGCTCATTCATTGACCGAAGGAATATAATAAGTGGTGCGGCCATTGTTCGGTTGTGTGGTCCATTCACTGTGGAAGACAGCTGGGAAGTATCCTTATATAGCTAAGCATAGTCTTACTAGTCTTACCCTATGGTCCAGCAATCATGCTCCTGGGTACTTAATCAACTCATCTATAAACTTATGTGCACAAAAAAACCAAGAAGCAATTCTTTATTGATTTACAGCTTCCTAGAACTGGAAGCAGTTACTATGTCCTTCAACAGGTGAATGAATAAACAAAGTGTGCTGCAGCCATATAAGGGATACTATTCAGTAATAAAAAGGAATGAGCATCACATCGTACAGAGACAGGAATAAATCTCAAATACTTACTTCAAAGTGAAATAAGCCCGTCTGCAAAGGCTACATACTGCATGATTTCATTTGTATGACATTCCTGAAAAGGCAAAACTATAAAGACCGTAAAAATACAGTGGTTGCTTAGGGGATGGGGTGGGGAGGGAGGATTAGAGGAATAGTCACGGTGGTCCTGGAGAAAAACAGGCAGATATAGGATTTGTTCTGGATGTGGGCTTAGATGTGAAAATGAAGGATGAAGGATGACTTTTCCATTTTCAGCTTCCATGACTGTGGGTATGGTTACCGTTGACAGAGATGAATAAGATTGGAGGAGAAAATAAGTAGAAGAGGAAATATCAGGGTTTTGTTTTGGACACTTAACTTGAATGGTGTCAGATAACTTCATGGAAGCATGTAGGGAACCATTGGATGTTTGCCTCTAGGGCTAGGTGAGAGGGGAACAGAGAGGATGGAGACATAACCGCGGTTGTCATCAGCATTAAGTGGCAGATGGAGTCCTCGTCCCACTCACTAACCTCATTCTACTCTGGCCCACCTTTCCTGATAGGAAGTGCCACCTGCCTTTCCCCACTGCACTCAGCTAACCTTGGAGCCTGTACCTTTGACCATCAGCCTCTCTTTCTGGAAGTCCTCTCTCACGACATCCAACTGGTGAATACCTATTGATTTTCCATTACTGGAAAGAATTTGCAAGTAATATCCACTATGTATGTTACTAACAATGCTGCAAGCTGTAATCCCAGTCTCCACCTAATCTTTGCTTACCTAAAAATTCTCAGAAAACAGCAAACAAAACTCATAGAAATTAAGCAGGTATGTAATAAATTGGACCAAAGTTGGTTCTTAAAGTTCTGAACACAAAACCAAAACCAAAAAGGATGTATGTATATATATAACTGAATCACTTCGCTGCACAACAGAAATGAACACAACATTGTAAATTAACTGTGCTTCAATGAAAAACAAAAAACAAGGCCAAGTCGGTTAAGCAGGCTTCCCAGGTGGCATTACTGGTAAAGAACCCACCTGCCAGTGAAAGAAACTTAAGAGACATGGGTTCAATCTCTGGGTTGGGAGGATCCCCCGGAGGAGGAAATGGCAACCCACTCCAGTATTCTTGCCTGGAGAATCCCATCGACAGAGGAGCCTGGTGGACCAAGGTCCATAGGGTCACAAACAGTTGAACATGACTGAAGCGACTTAGCACGCACAACTGGTTAAGCGTTGTTGCTAAGCATTCAATCCTAGATTTTGCTAAAAAACTTATTCTGTCTAAAAATTCTATCCTAAGATTTTTGAGGAGTCTATTTCTTTAATGACTTCCATGTGTGTGCACACATGTGTGTATATATGTGTATACATATGACTATAATAAGATCTGACAGGTGCTCAACTCAGCAGCTGATTTTTCTTTAACAACAACAAAATTCAAATGACAATGCCTCTATGTAGCTTCCCCTCAATGGTGAGATAAAATATCCACTTCCTGCCATATCCCTGACTGGATCTTGTACAAGCTTCTGTAATTGTGGCTCCATGTATAAACACGTCTATCTTCTCATTTGATTGTTTCTTGATGGTGGGACCTTTGTTTGTGCCTTATTCTCTCATGTATACACACAGCTCTTGTCACTTACAAATGATAGAAAGGAGGAGAGGGAGGAAGGGGGGAGATTGTACACAGTGTGTTTCAAAACCAGTACAGTTCTTGACACTTTATTTTCATATTTTATTTAATAAACCTTCATAATTTACATTTTGTTTTCCTTGATAGAAAACTTGACAGTCCAATTTTTTAAAAAAATATATGCACCTAGCTATAAATGAAATAATTAAAAGACATTTTATTCAATTGCTTAACTAGGTCAAAACAATTCTTCCTTCTGTCTCATGAACTGCTCAACCCATTTCTTTACTATTGAATAGCTCAAAACCACTTGCCAGGGGCAAAAAAAAAAAAAAAATCAAGTGAGTGAAAATGTCTGCAACAGCGACCTGACACTCAGCGAAGCTCGTGGGAATCGCTCCTTGAGAGCCTAATCATGTCCAGAAGCAGCCCCCAACCCGTGGGAAAGCGTGCTGACAACCTCCAGCAGCAGAGGCAGGCAGGGCGCCGACAGAAATTTCCAAGACTCTGAGCTCAGAGACAGGAAGTACTCGTCGTGGCTCAGGGGTCCTGCAATTTGTGCTGAATGTTTCTCATCCATATTCGAGAACGTTTCACGTGGTGCAACTAACACTCAGGTGTTTCTGTGTATTTCCTTGTGTTGCATTTTTTTCACCACCCCTCCTACTGGCAGATATCTTCCTCAAGCACCTGGTTGGACAACACGTGGGTCTGTACTGTTGCATCTCCACTTGGGATGTAAACACCATATCCGATCACACGAGTGTTGTGAGCTGTTATCAACAATAGCAGTCCATGAAAGAGCTATAGGGAGTCCTTTGTTAGGTAAAAGTCTGATCAGATAGATCTTCAGCACCTATGACAGCTCAGCTTCCCAGGCTTTATAAACATCATCTGCAAAGCTAATGGCCCAAGAACTCAAGAGCCGTTTTGGACAGAAAATTTCCAATTGAGAGTCAGATGCAGACTTTTAACTTCATGTAGAAGAGGTTTTTCTTGATTCCTTAAGACATGACTGAGCACCAGACCTCAAAATGTAAAAATATTAAGTAGAAATAATAATACTTACTGAGCACTTGCTATTCGCCTGGCATTAGCTTGTGAGTTTCTCATTAGGTAAATACCATGATCACCTTTGGTGAATAGATGAGGAAACAGAGGTTTAGAGATTACACCTGTCCAGCAAATACATGGCAAAAATGGATCTTCAAGCCAGGCCGGTTTTACGGTGCCATATACTGTTATTGGGCTTCCCTGGTGGTTCAGATGGTAGAGTCTGCATGCAATGCAGGAGACCCAGGTTGGATCCCTGGGTCGGGAAGAGCCCCTGGAGAAGAGAATGGCTATGTACTCCAGTACTCTTGCCTGGAGAACTCCATGGACAGAGGAGCCTGGTGGGCTACAGTCATGGGATCACATAGTGTCAGACACGGTTGAGTGGCTAATACTTTCATTTTCACTTTCACACTGCTACTAGTTCATGACATTAACCTTAAAGCAGAGCTAGAGTTTAAAACAGAAAAACAGAATGATTTTATCCAAAAAAGAACCAAAGAAGCAAAACCACAAAACAGGAAAGACCAGAGCCTTTTTTTCCAGAATCCTGAGATCGAGCCAGACCAAAGATGAATGATCTGGAGAAAACAGACCAGCCTGTCCTGGTCTGGGGTCCGTCCAGATCCACGGAGGAAAAGACAGGACTGACAACAGCCGGCATATGCTCAGAAAGGAAGATCAATTGCCCTGTGGCAGATGTGCAGAATTCTGTACCATCATTTTTACCTTGGGACTAAAACTATCCTAATGAAATCCTAATTTTATTCTCAAATACTTCTTTTTTTAAAGATTTCTTTTTGATGCGGACAAAGTCTTTATTGCATTTGCTACAATATTGCTCCTGCTTTATGGTGTGTTTTTTTTGGGGGGGGTTGGGGGATCACGACTCTTGTGGGATCTTAGCTCCCAGACCAGGGATCGAACTTGCACCCCTTGCATTGAAAGGTGAAGTCTTAACCACTGGACCACCAGGGAAGTCCCTAGACTGCTTTCTAATAAAAAGACATGAGGAAGTCACACCTGCATTAGACTACTCCTTGAAGAAGAAAAAGAAAATACCTTTCTTCAGTCCCTCATTTGTAATAATATTCACTTCTGTTTCAAACTCAAGGTCCTTTATTTTATCAGGCATATCCAGTAGGACATGCCTGATACCCTTGACAGTGGTGCGGACGGTACCAGGATGGAGCTCTTCACAACAGCTAAAAGTAATGAACCAGATCTATGTGTACAAATAGGGTTAATATGGATGCTTGCTCTTCCTTACAGCTTTCTATATCTTTTTATGTTTTAACTTATTTTTTAAATGCAAATTATGGCCCCTAGACCACATCTCTTGAAAAATAAACTTTGACAGTAGGCTCAAGCATATGTATTCTTTTCAATAGCTTTTTTAAAAAAATTGTATTTATTTTTGTTGGCTCTGGGTGTTTATTGCCATGGGTTTTCTCTAGTTGCAGCAAGCGAGGGCTACTCTTCACTGCAGCGCAAGGGCTTCTCATCAAGATGGGTGCTATTCATGAACAATAGCTGCTCCTCAGCATGTGGAATCTTCCTGGACCAGGGATCGAACCTGTGTTCCCTGCATTAGCAGGCGGATTCTTAACCACTGGACCACCAGAGAAGTCCCAGCATCTGTACTCTTAGTAAGAACAACAATAGGGGAAAAGTTGAGTGATCATTTTAATGCCTTGGAGGTTATTGGCAATCTTTTAATGCAAAAATTATCTCTTGCATTGCCTCCAAGACACCACAGAATGCCATAAAAGAAAGCCAATCCTTGCAATATATTTCTAATCTATGTTTACTTGAGCAGCACAGACCAGGGGATTTTGAATTTGGTAGAATGTCTACATATGGAGTTAATTCAGAGCACAGTTTCCAAACTAGCTCTCTGAGAAACTTCCTTTGACTCTTACTTTAAGGCCTTTCACACCCCACCTTTGACCCTAAGGAAAAGTGATGGGGAAAACTCCTTCCAGATGTACTGTGCAATTATTTGTGTTTATTCTTGTCTTAAAGGTTTTTCTTCTTAAAGACCATTAGGAACCATCAGATAAAGAGGATTTGGAGTTTAGATTTCAAAAGACACCAGATGTATCTCTTATCTGTATATCTAGTTTGAGTAATTAATGTCATATCAATTTCCAAAGACTCTCACTAAAAAGTCTACACCAATTGATATTCACAGACACAACTACAAATAAACTCAAGAGTAACTTTCCACTTGCTAGTTGGGATGCTGCCAGCTAATTAAAGGGTTTATTAAATGAATCATTTAATAAAGTCAATGAACTCTTCAAGTTTACATAAAACAAGGAAACAAACAAAGAAAAAAGCCTGTGGCCCAAGGTCCTCAGATACAATATAGCTCTATTAAATTCATCCACACATGCAGCCAGTATTTGTTGAACACTAACAGTGAGTCAGTGGCAGTGGTCAGTAAGAACACAACATTGTCCCTGTAATAACAATAGTCAAATGATAGACATAGGTGATTACTTCATTCCATCTTTGATTACAGGAGGGTCTACTCTCCCTTTAGCTGAGGCAGGAAGAGTTGGCAAAGGGTTCCTTTATGTCTGACCTCAATTATGCGTAGGGTTTAGTTAGAGCTGAGAGAGGTATAGAAGGATGTTCTAGGCAGGCAGGGCAGAAGGACAAATGCTACAAGGCACCTGATATCTTGGCTAATTGAGGGAACCAAAAGGAAGACAATGTAGCCAAGCACGATAGATAAAAGGAGAAGAGTGACAAGAGACAGAGTGATTAGAGATGTACACACCGGGTAAAACAAGAGAAGCAAGAAGTCACAGGAAGGGGAATGATTGGCTCTATGGTTTTACATAGGACTTAGAGGAGAGCAAGTGAGGACATACGAAGATGCCTTTGGAGTATGCAGATAAGAAGGGTATATTTGTCTGCAAAGTATGTTTTTCCTTAAAAAGCATCTTTAAAATTTTATTATTAGAGTATAATTGCTTTACAATGTTGGTTAGTTGCTGCAATGTATTTTTTAAATGTGATATATAAATATACATATATATGTATATATGTGTATGTTGTATAATTTTATAATATGTTATGACATGCAAATGTGTGATTCTTCTAAATCTCTCCTGAGAGGTGACTACATAACATTCAATCTACCCTCATTAGACATCCATTCATCAGAGGCAACAGCAACAAATACCTTCAAATATCACTATTCAATCTTCACCAGAGTGTTGGGTCATTGTCAGAGGAATGCTAGGAGTGTTTCATTGGTGAACGGAGTGGCAGCCAAAATTTATGAGTTGACTTTGGTCAATTATAGAATCACTTCAATCTTGGCATGAGCAGTGATTTTGAGAGTCTCAGGAGCCCAGTGGGCTCTGTCACCTTTAGGACTGGTAACCTAGGTCTCGATTGGGCACCCCTGGTGGCTCAGATGGTAAAGAATCTGCCTGCAACGCAGGAGACCCACGTTTGATCCCTGGGTTGGGAAGGTGCCCTGGAGAAGGGAATGGCTACCTCACTTTCACTTTCAGCCTCAGTCTTGGTAACCAGACTCTATCCCACTGCTTAGCAGAGGGCTCTGCTCCAAAAGGTGAGTTGAATCCTGCTGCTTGAATATTGACATGTCTGCTCAAGTGAAACTTTCCTGCTGAGTGCTTTTCAAAGTGCCTAAAGTACAAATCAGTGGAACAGATTGGATGACCGTTTCTGTGCTAACTTGCAAACAAATGTTTGTCTGTGTGGCAGAATCTCGTGGGAGTCTTGCTTTAATCATAACATCCCATCTGGTGGTAAACTTGTGGAGATACTTACAGCTCTTGCAATCTCCAAACATCCTAAGTTCTCTCTGTTTGCAACAAGAACTTGAACGTGGGATTGGCTAACTTGGCTCAGACCTGTTAACAATACCTGGATTAAGACAGTATCAGTGGAGATGAAGAAAGTGGAACTATCTAAGGGGCAGAACTAATGTGGAAGAGGGAGAAGGATATATCTAAGATGACTAAGGTTCTGAATGTGAGCAACTTTGTTCACAGTTGTGTGATGCACAAAGAACATTGGGGACAGAGCTGGTTTAGAAGGAAGATTAATTCAGTTGTGGACAGTGGGCATTGATATATCTCTGAGTTTGCTAAATGGAGATGTTGTGTGTGCAGTTGGCTATAAGAGGTCTGGGGCCAGCTAGGTACTGGGCTGACCAAAAAATGTTTTTCCCATAAGATGTTACAGAAAAACCTGAATGATCTTTTTGGCCCACCCAATACCTTTGGGATTCTTCAGAATGTGGATGTAATTGAAGGCAGGAGAATACACAAGATTTCCCAAGGAGGTGATGGTGGAGAAGGGAAGAAGGCCCTGAAGAACTGAACACTGAAAGTCTGACTGGAGCATGTAGGTCAAAAACGATTTTGTCACTTTAGCAAATATGTGCATTTTTACACAATTTTGGAACTGAGAGCAAAATTCGTTTTCAAGTAAGAATTGCCTTAATTTGAAAATAATGCTTTTTTGAATCAAGTGAAGAAGAGAACCCTGGAGTATGCTTCAATTGCCCAATGAAATAGGAACACAGAATGACTATGCAGGAGAGAAAAAGCGTTTGGTTTGCTCTTTTAGAGAAAAGAAGATGCAAGAGAAAAGAAAAGAGGAAGCAATTCAATGAAGAGACCAGGTTGGTGGACTTATTGGAACATCACAATAGAAAGCAATGAAAGGAAGATAGTGTGCTATTCCATTTATAGTTGTTTGCAATGCTGGGTTGTAAATCTCTCCTCCAGCTTCACCTGCTAAATCTTCAGTAAAACCTACAAAAACGCATAAATGCTTACTGGGAGTAATTTTCTTTTATAGAAAATAAGAAAGAACACCAAGTTTTATATTAGGGGCAAAGAAATTAAGGACAAAAGCAGAATCTGGGTGTGTAAGAGATAGCCTCAGAAAACATGTCCCACCCCCTGCCCCACTGGGGATTTGCAGAAATTTGGGGGCTGGCTGTGAACTCTAATAGGCTATGGAATTGAAAAGGTTATTTTCTATAGATTTTGACAGTAGGCATATCCATCCTCTCATAGCTGGGTTATACATTTTTAAATAATCCATTTGTGTTATTTTAAAATTATTTTTGGGACTTCCCTGGTGATCCAGGTGTTAAGACTCTGTGCTTCCACTGCAGGGAGCATGGATTCAATCCCTGGCTGGAAGTTCCACATGCTGAACAGTGAAACCAAAAAAGGAAAATTGGGGGGACTTCTCTGGTGGTCCAGTGGTTGAGTCTTCAGCTTCCAATGCAGGGAGTGTCAGTTCGATCCCTGGTCAGGAAGCTAAGATCCCACATGCCTCTGGGCCAAAAAAACAAAATGCAAAACAGAAGCAACATTGTAACAAATTCAATAAAGACTTTTTTTTAAGTCCACATTTTATCTTTAAAATTAAAATAGGTAATATAGCTATTTTTCAATAGGTAATATAGCCATAAGTTTAATAATATGAAGGGCACTTAAAGCAAGTTTTCCTCCCACCCATGGCTCTTATCCAGAGATAACAGAGATAATCTGTTTCTTATTTATCTTTCTAGAAATATTCCATTGGTATAAAGCAAATACACATATATCCTTCATGTTTGCAGAACATTTGCGTTCTGAATTTGCAGAACGTTTGCAGAAATTTTAGCATACTGTATAAAGTTTCTGCATCTTGTTCTTTTCTCTTAGATCTTAAAGCTGTTTCTGTATCAGTACAGAAATGCTGCTTTTAAATCGCTGTATAGCTTTCCACCTACGGATGTACCATTATTTATTTGCGTTCCCTACTGATGTGCATCTAAGTTGTTTCAAGACTTCTGCTCTTTCTGAAAATGCTTCAGTGAAAAAGCTTTTCCGTACATCATTTTGCACAAATTGAAATTTTTCCATATGTCATTTTTGTACAATTCACTTAATTCCTCTTGCCCAAAGACTTTAAAGTCCCTTGCTCATCATGACAAAGGGCAAAGCCTGGAGGAGGCAGGTGTCAAAGAGAACACAGATAAAGGTTCAGAAAGCTCAGCTTAGACTCTCAGAGAATTGGGCCAGCAATATCAAAGCCAACGAGTTTCAGGGTAGCTGGCGGAAAGCAAAACTGTGTAGAGAAATAAACTCCTGAAGACTTAGGACTAGAGAGCTGAGTTTTGGAAGAAGGCATTCTTGACCTTATCTGACCTCACAGGACAAAGTAAGTAGATCACAGAGAAGACAAACTAAATTGGTAGGAACCCTCCCTTTGAGCTTCCAATGGAAAACAGGGACCAACAGTTCTTCCATGGATTATCATGTGTTATCTTCATAATACTCCATTAAGAAGGTAAGATTATTATTCAGATTCTGTAAATGAGGAAAGTAGGGTAAGGAAACTTGATCAAGGTCACACAACAGATACATGGTGGAATCAACATTCAAACTCTTGGGCACTCTGAGCTGGAAGGTCTTAATTACTGACACACGCGTGAAGCTCTAGCCAAACAAGCGCACGTAAATCCTGTGTTATAGCTAGCCTTAATCCACCCATCTCTTTCTGTTAGCTTAAACCCCAAGGCTTCCTTAAAGACCTAGAGTCTGTCAGTAAAGTGGCTTGAAAACTAATGACTAAAAATTCCCCTCAGGCAAATAATAATTCATCCTAGATGAGTGCATTAAAACAGACAGCCCATATAAAAAACGTCTCCCATTGAAGCTTATTTCTGTGTGAGTTACAAGTTAAACACTCATTACAAAAAATACTATGATTGGTATTATAGGCTAATATATGCTAATAGGATTGTGACAAAGAGTACTCATTTTAAGAATTTAAATGCATAGAGAAACTTATAGTGAAAGAGTTAGTTGCAGTTATGTCCCACTCTTTAAGACCCAAAGAACTGTGGCCCTCTAGGCTTCTCTGTCCATGGGATTTCCTAGGCAAGAATACTGGAGTGGGTTGCCATTCTCTTCTCCAGGGGGTCTTCCCAACCAAGGGATCAAACCCAGGTCTCCCACATTGCAGGCAAATTCTTTACTGTCTGAGACATCGGGAAAGCCCAGAGAAACTTAAGGGCCATGGTAAAATATAAAATATGTTAACAGTGAAGCTATTAGAGCATATGATACATACTAAGTGATCAGTAAACACTTTTTAAATGAATAAATAATTAAAAGAAAACTACCAGGATATCAGAGGCCCTAAGAAAACACTGTGGCTGAGCCAAACTAAGCATCTCAGACAATCCTGTGGAGAAGACACTGCATAATTTTCAAAAACAGGACAAGCAACCTTCCCCATATCCTAGAGAAGTGGGATTGTGAAAATTGTTAAGAAAAAAAATAGAAGAGGAAATTTCCAGATCCAATTGCTCATGGAAGTAATTTAGCTTCAGTGTGGCCACAGATGGCCTGATAGTGATGTTTTTTCCCTCTCTCATTCACATTAAAAACCTCATTTTTCATCACTGCCATTTATTTTCAGAACCGAATGCTTTCTTTAATGATCACTTGCGTGCACAAAAATTGAACAGGCATTCAGGATACCAAAGTAAAGAAGATCTGAATCATGAGAATATTGTCATTTTTCCACACCAGACGAACTCCTCCAGGGAAAAATCAATTATTTTCTCGTTGACCCGGTTGGTAGGTGTTAGGGCAGTGACCCAGATCATGGCAACCTCTTGTTCTGCTCTGAGGAATTAGTCCAATTTTGTCCCCTCAAAAATTACTCTTCAGATGACAGGCAGTTTCTTATCAATCCTGTAGGCTTGCTGAAAGCTGTCATCACGATCTATTGGTAACATTTCTAAGAAGGCTCTCTGCAGGGACGTACTCCACATTCTGAGGGAAGCCCCGTATCCAAGAGGGGTGCCTGCACATTTGGCATTCTTGAAATGGAGCAGGCCCTACGGTCCTTGTCCCCACCACCCCACCATGTTCTCTGCCTGCCTTTTGCCTGTGGAAAACTTTAGTCAAAGAATACATTTAATCAGAGAAATGCAGAAACAACAGAAAACAGTCAAAAGAGACTAAATAATAATAATGTAGTCATTTAGCATAGTCAAAGGCCGTTCGTTCTTTCTCAAGGACATAGATAATATTCTGAGCCACATCCTGTGAGCTGTCTGATAGAGGCTAAAACCCTAGGTGGAAAAGTTAACTACACGATGACCAGACTGTACCCACAACACGAGCTGCCCCAATTCCGAGAACTGACCGCAAAGAAATGGGAACAAATGGACTGTGGAACTAAAGGCTAACTGTACCTAAAACATTCAGGACGATGCTGGTCAGACCACTGATGACCAATTTCAAGCTGTCAGAGATGACTATGCTGTTTCTGCAAGTGGTCCTTCCCCACCAACTCTGTCTATAAATGCTCTCACCCCTCATCAGGGCGGGAGTCGGCCTTTGGAGAGATGATTGCCACCCTCCCCCCAGCCCGACCCTCAGCCTTGACACCCACCCCCAGCCCCGTCCCCATCTGAAACACAGCAAACTTAACTTTCATTTCCACCAACCTGGCCTGCTGCTGGCTTTTGAGCGGTGAGCTGCTAGACCCACACACTTTTTCTGGTAACATTCTGACAAACTCATTCCATCACGAAGGACTGCAAAAAGTTTTTTTTTTTAATTATTTTTTTTTGTTGAAGTATAGTTGATTTACAATATTGGGTAAGTTTCAGGTGTACGGCACAGGGATTCAGTTATATATATACATATATTCTTCAGATGGTGAACATCTTTTCAATGCGATTGCTGGCATTTGTGTATATCTTCTTTTGTAAAATATTCCATTTATTTCAACCATTCAAAAAATTGAGTTGTTTCCCTTTTTATTATTCCTCATATATTCTGAATGTAAGTTCTTTGCCAGATAGGTGACTCTTCCAGTCTTTCGCTTATGTTTCCATTTTCTTTTTTTTTTTCCATTTCCTTAATGATATCTCTGAAGGGCAGAAAATCATCACTTATAATCTTTCTTTTCCTTATATCTTTTAAATCTATCTTTAGTAAATAAATTAGGGTAAACAATTCTTTACCTGGTGGAACTTCCTCCCTGTGTTTGAGAGTCAACTGACACCCCGCACATGTAACCACTGATGTTCTTGTTCGTTTTCCCCCATAGAGCAAGGGCTGCACTTTATGGAGTGCCTTATACACAGTAGTAGAATGCCTAGCAGGCTTCCCAGGGGGCACTAGTGGTAAAGAACCCGCCTGCCAATGCAGGAGACATTAAGAGGCAGGCGTTCCGTCCCTGGGTCAGGAAGATCCCCTGGAGAAGGGCATGGCAACCACTCCAGTATGCTTGCCTGAAGAATCCCATGGACAGAGGAGCCTGCTGGGCTATTAACTCTCCATAGGGTCTCTCAGAGCCGGACATGACAAGAGACAGTATGCCTGCAGAATGCCTAGCAAGTAGCGGGAGCTCAAAAACTAATTGTTACACAAGTGAATATGTTGAAAATTGGAAGGGTCAATTCAATTTCATCAATTAACTTCTTTAAGCATTGCTTTTCTTCCTTAAAAACAAGGAAACCCTCCCCCTCACTTACCTCACAAGCATGTACAAGCGATCTATGAGATTCTGAGCTCAGCCCCTTACATGTACATGAGCAAGAAGTCCATGATCTGATAATTCTCAGAAATTTTATCATTATTTCTATTATTAATATTATTATTTCATGAAAGCTGATTTTCATTTGAAAAGAAGTATTAAAATATAAAAATTCTTTAGATTTTTATACAATTCCTAATATATCAGATGCTGCTCATCAAGCCCATCTTGAACCAAAAAAGAAAAAAATTACTAGTCAGAACTGGAGATATAAGCATGTGCCAATTGACTTCATCAAGTCAGAGTGATCAGCTTTTTATTCTAGTGAGGCTCCCTAATGTCTAAAGCCCTGCAGATTACATAAAAATGACAATGCTATCATTAAATCTGCCCAAGAAATTAGACCTTAATGAATTCCATTGAGAACTCCCAATTTGATAATGCGAGCTTAGGAAGTCATAATACTATTCTGACAAGAAGGTGCAGTTAAAGAAATTTGAAAGGCACTAGCAATAGGTGACAATGATGGGCTAATTGAGGAAGCAAAGTGCAATTGTCTCCTCCCGGCAGGAAGCCCCAGAGTGGAGAAGCCCCTGTTCACTGGACAATGAGACACAATCAAACG
This sequence comes from Muntiacus reevesi, assembly GCF_963930625.1. Taxonomy (NCBI): domain Eukaryota; kingdom Metazoa; phylum Chordata; class Mammalia; order Artiodactyla; family Cervidae; genus Muntiacus; species Muntiacus reevesi. The sequence goes on along the minus strand of NC_089259.1, from coordinate 21,484,409 downwards.
GCATTCAGCACAGGATGAAATAAGCATCTGAGAGCTGAGTGACTTTTTCCATAGCAACAAAGACACAGAAAGTCCAGAATGTTACTGGCCAGAGCCTTGTATTGTTCTTCCCAGGTAGCATCAGCCCTCACCTTGGATGATTAAAAGTGCCAGAAGCAAGGGTGATATTCAGATATTCAAGTTAAATTGCTCAATATGCATTGAAAGAATAAAAATATACTTACATGTGTAAATAGAATGTTCAATTTCCAACTATGAACCTTATATAATTTGGACACCAATTGAACCAGAAGTTTTAAGGATTTCATGCTTACTCAGCATTGCCTAGTAGAAGAATACCCGTCACCCAATCTTTGCTTTTGAAAGAGTTGGTTCTCTTAGGTGAAAGGGTGCAGATCTTTCACTCTAGTCAAGGATTTAGGCTGGGAATAGGAGGGTAAGAGGATCTGAATTGCCCAGATGCCTGAAAGACATTGCTCCTGGCACAGCAACAGAAAGACAGGTAGCCCCTTACAGAAAGTGGAGGGGCAGCAGCCACTGTCAGCCTGAGACCACTCTGTCGTCATCCACGGAGACTGAGCCATGCATGCCTTGGTTTTCGTTGGCTTCAACCACTTCTAAACATTGCCCAGATTCTCAAACTTCATCTAAAACAGACTTGAAATTGTTCTCTCATAAGGATTTGATCATGATTGAAGTTCAGTGAACAGGCAGTTAGAATTCTGGTGGCAAAGAATTTAGGTCGAAAGCAGGAATTATGTCATACTCACCTTTAATGGTAGCTCAGCTGGTAGAGAATCCACCTGCAATGCAGGAGACCTTGGCTTGATTCTTGGGTTGGGAAGATCCCCTGGAGAAGGGATAGGCTACCCACCCTAGTATTCTTGGGTTTCCCTGGTGATTCAGACGATAAAGGATCCACCTGCAATGCAGGAGACCTGGGTTCAATCCCTGGGTTGGGAAGATCCCCTGGAGAGGGGAATGGCTACCCACTCCAGTAGAATTGCCAGGAGAATGTCATGGACAGATGAGCCTGGCAGGCTACAGCCTATGGGGTCACAGAAAGTTGGACAAGACTGAGCAACTTTCACTTCATCTTTAGTACCTGTGTGCCAAGAAGAATGCCTGGTTGGATGACTAGTGAGTGAATGAACAGGAGGCCTAAAAATAAAATGAAAAATTTACAAAACTGTTGGAGTTGAAAGGCTACCTTTAGGAAATTAAGAAGCAAACCCCGCAACTGAATTATAACACTCTATGACACACAGAGCTATTGATCAAAGAGAGAATTTATTCACAGAGCTTTTCAAATACAAACAAAATAGCACTTTTTACTTTTTACAAAATGAATATTGGAATAAATGTGGTACAGCACAGTACAATAATGGACGAAAGGAAACAAGATCTAATGACTGAAAAATGTCTCTCCTTGCTCTCACGTCTTAAGTGAATTCTCTCCTTTGGTGGACAGAAAGTTGCCCCTTTACTTCGTAAGAATATCACAGCAGAAACTACTCAGAGAAATATTGCATATTTTTGAATAATATTGAAATACAAAGGCTTAATTCTAAAGGTCTGCATAAACACTGAAAACATGTTGAGGGCGTAAAGAGCTTATGCAGGGTATACAAAATACTGATAAAGTGGCTTATTGGTCCATTGATTAGGTTGAATGTATGCTTTATAAAGTGATAATACTGTATTTTAAAAGTGTATTAAAAAGAAAAGAGAGGAGTAATGCACCACTAAACATCTCGTACAGTCTGTGTGACCACTGAAATGTCTGTGTCTGGGTATATGTATTGCATGGGTATGTCTGTATATGCTTGTGTGCTTTCAAAAGTGCCATGACTTACAGGGAACCTTTCTGGGTTACCCTGCTTCCTAACATAATACTGTTTCTACTAGCCCTTTTGATTCTCTGAGTCATCATCCTAAAAAAAAAAAAAAAGACCTTGTTTGCATATATAAGATTTGTGTGTGTATGTATTCTACATCAACAATACTCTGTGGAATAGAAACACCCAACACCCTGCAAAATTTTTAGCCTTTGGTCCATTTTTCTGTATCATTCCATGCTCTACATTTCTTTCGCAAATCTTGCACAACCCTTCCGTGTCGTATAAGGTTTCCGATTCCATTGGGTTTCATTTCATTTGCATCATGTGGTTTAGAAGCGCTCTTCCGCCTTCTGAGAGCAGCTGGATGCTTCGGTCCCCGGGGTCGCTGCGGCCCAGCTTCTCCTGGGTCTGCGCGTGGCGGCCCATTCTCAGTATGGGTACTGCTTCTGCTTCTTGCCGGAGAAGCAAGCCAGCCACGTGCAGAGCAGCATGGCGGCGGCGGCCCCCGCCCCGGTGCAGTAGTAGGCCCAGCCGATTTCACACTTACCTAGGGACACAGGGGAAGGAGAGAAAGCAGGCACAGGTCAGGCTGGTTTTACTGCAGGCTCTGTCATTTCTCCCCAGGTGTGGGCGCCTGGTGTACCAAAGTGAAACTGAAATCCTCCTGAGAAATACAGTCTCCCTTGAATGATAATAAGAGTTGAAAGTTATCTCAAGATGGAAGCAAGCCAGTGTGGTTGTCTGCATTTCAGAGGGACCTCAAGGCCTCTGCCTCCTGCTGGCTAAGGGACAGAAACAAGTTCTCCCCAGCTGCGATGCTCAAGCCCAGGGCTGAAGAAAAGAAGGAATAACAGCCATCAGGATAGGGGAGATGAAGGTATTTTGATTTAAATCACTCAAACTCATATGCATAATGAGGTACCTTAGAAAAAAATTTCAAAATAGAGATACAGTCCTAAATATAGGCTCAGCTTTTGCAAAGGGGCCACTCTAAGGAGGTGATCCATTTGAAAGATAATGTGAGAATGAAAGAATCTACCAAAAAAAAAAAAAAAACCCTCCTGTAACTACTAGGTGATAACAGCAATGCAGGATAGAAAAGTAGATATACACTGATTTCAGACAAGAGCAAAGGAACACAGTCTTTCTTATTTTTCTTTATCATGATAAGGTTCTGTGAAGTTTCTTTGGCTGTAGGAGGCTTAACTCACCCACCTATCTACCTACCCACCCAAGGCCTGCCCTTCCCTGAAAGACTCAAGAATCAGGATAGAGCCTTCAGCACATCCTCCTTGAGCCACCATCTTCCTGAGGCCAATTAACTCCTTGTCTTGATAAGAGTGTGTGTGTCATCCCTAAGAATTGCTATGTTTATGGAGTCTTTCTTATTTGTGTTATAAAATATATAGTCAACTCATCAGACCAACTGTCTATCAGATGAAAATGGGAAGGTACCAAGGTACCAAGGTACCAAGAAGGGGCTTCCCTGGCACTCCAGTGGCTAAGACTCACAGTTCTGCTGCAGGTAGCGCCTGTTCAAGGAACTAAGATCCCACACGCTGTGGGGTGAGGCCAAAAATAAGGGTACTTAGGAAGTGTGCCATTGCTGAAAGTGTTCGTGGATGTTATACAGTACTGCTACTGACCACACATAGATCCTAGTGTATGTGCATGAGCTACACATTTTGTGGTTTAAATTTAGCAACTGGCTAAGATCCAAAATGAGCAACTAACATTCAGTGTGATTTAAAAGAAAATGATTCCTCTATCTCAGATATACAGACTTTCATTTGCTAGGTCATTCATAAGGTAAATCATTATTAAATTAATATGGATTTATTCTGGTATCCTGGATTATGTAGCAATATGGCCAATCCTTAACCTAACTTAAAAATATATATAAATGCATACACCACACACACACACACACACACACACACACACACACACACTCATCTTCTGAGAAACAAAATAATGGTCAAGATCAGTATGCTAAGGTCTAGATGTGTCAATAAAATTTAGACAAATCTAAAGAAACACTAAGTCATCCATCCCTTGATTCTTTATTCCCTTCTTCCCACTTTCTCTCTCTCATTCATCCATTAATTTAACAAATATTTTTTAAGTAACCACTCTGACTAGGACTCATTGGGTGCTAGGAATCTACTTTGGAAAATGATACAGTTCCCAGTATCAAGGAGCCATCATCTCAAGGGAGTATTACTGCTAATGCAGGAGACATAAGAGATGTGGGTTTGATCACTGGGTTGGGAAGATCCCCTGGAGGAGGGCACAGCAACCCACTCCAGTGTTCTTGCCTGGAGAATCCCATGGACAAGGGAGCCTGGCGGGCTACAGTCCCTGGGGTCACAAAGAGTTGGACACGACTGAAACGACTCAGCACACACGCACTCAGACATTTATATGATAACTGTGATATGTGCTTTGAAGACAAAACGTCCAGGATGCTAAGACAGCAAATCATAAGGAACTTTATCCAGTGAGGTTGTGTGACGGAGAGCCTTAAAGCAGAAATGAAATTTAAGCTGAGACCTGGCAGATGAGCAGGGGTTAGCCAAAGAGGAATGTGAGAGGCCAGGGAAGAGTGTATTTGCACCACGGGGATAGGAATGTAATGGAGAATTGTAGGCAAATTTGGGTCTTGTTAAAGTACCGTCTGGGCTTCCCAGGTGACTCAGTGGTAAAGAATCCAACTGCCAACGCAGGATAAGCGGGTTCAATCCCTGGGTTGGGAAGATCCCCTGGAGAAGGAAATGGCAACCCACTCCAGTATTCTTGTCTGGAGAATCCCATGGACAGAGGAGCCTGGCGGGCTACAGACCATGAGGTTGCAAAGAGTTGGACATGACTAAGCAACACTTTTCAAAGTGTTGTTCAAGTAAGAGATGGGGATGCCACTGTTCGTGTAAGCAAGAGATGGGGTTGGGTGTGAGCACCTCCAGAGTTTGAGAGCTAGAAGTCTGAAGACTTCCTCTTCAAATGTTCGTCTAGGCTGGCATACAGAGATGTGAGATATTCAACAATCAGTTAAGTTGCTCAGTCGTGTCCGACTCTTTGCGACCCCATGGACTGCAGCATGCCAGTTGTTGAGATATTCAACATCCATAGGTAAATCTTGAGCGCCCACTCTGTGTGTTGCAATGTTCCAGGAGACCCGGGGGGAACAAAATAGATAGCATCTTTGGTTTCAAACACTTATGTTCTAGCAAGACCGATTGAGTATCACTCACATCAGCTGCACTCTCTTGAAGCCATTCCTTGTATATTCTACACATATGTCGGCTGGAATTCAGTTAACAAAATTAACTAGATATAAGAAGGAATTTTTTCCATGAAACTATCAATGTAAATGTATCTTGAACTTCTCCAAAGAAGAAGAAAGATTTTTCTTCTTCCTGAGCATGAGTCCTTCCATAGTAAAACCTGCATGCTCAATAATAAGAAATTAGCACCGTGTTTTACAGTAATAGAAAAAGTCTTTCTGAGTACATTAGGCTATTAGGAAAGAGCAGCTGTTTAAGTTTATATGCTTTAAACAGCACGGTAGTCCGCGAGTAGTAATGGAAACAAAGGAAAACCAGGAACTAGGGGACTATTTTTCCTTGGCCTCTCCTTTCCCCTGTGGTGGCAATAAATTCTTGTTATTATAGTGCAAACACAAAGCATTTTACTAGAGGGCAAGCTCTGTCTGTGATCCTTTCAGGAAATTAGAGAAGCAAATCCCTTTAAACTTTCCCTTTTGCTCTCTGTAATGCTCCATCAAACAGGACTCCAAGCCCACCGGGTTGGCAAACCGCTGCTTTCAGCAATGGGGGATGCTATTCTCGACAGATAAAATAGAGGTTAATGGGGCAGAAAGCAGCAAACCACAGCCACCTGCACATTCAATGGAGAAGGGTGTCCTGGCTGTGTTCCAGGGCAGCCCAAGGGAGAAAGCGGGTGGAAGAGGTGTGGCTGATTTTTTTAGGGTGCCTCAAATTGGTAGCTCAGTTGGTAAAGAATCCACCTGCAATGCAAGAAACGATTCCTGGGTTGGGAAGATCCGCTGGAGAAGGGATAGGCTACCCACTCCAGTGTTCTTGGGCTTCTCTTGGGGCTCAGCTGGTAAAGAATTTGCCTGCAATGTGGGGGACCTGGGTTCAATCCCTGGGTTGGGACGATCCCCTGGAGAAGGGAAAGGCTACCCACTCCATTATTCTGGCCTAGAGAATTCCATGGACTCTGGAGTCTGTGGGGTCGCAAAGAGTCGGACACAACTGAGTGACTTTTCACTTTCAAATTAGGTTTTAGTGCATCTTCTGTTAGTAAGAGGCAGAAGAAAAGGTACAAAGAACCCAGCCCCGGGACTTCCTTGGTGGTTCAGTGGCTAAGACTCCGTGCTCCCAATGTAGGGAGTCTAGATTCAATTCCTGGTCAGGGAACTAGATCCCACATGTCACAACTGAAAAAATTAAAATAAAATAAAAAGATCCTGCATGCTACAACTAAGACCCACTGAAGCCAAATATATATAAATAGGGAGGCTTTCTTGGTGACTCAGTGGTAAAGAATCCTTCTGCAATGCAGGAGACTCCAGAGACAAGGGTTTGATCCCTGGGTTGGGAAAATCCCCTGGAGAAGAAAATGGCAACCCACTTCAGTATTCTTGCCTGGAAAATTCCATGGACAGAAGAGCCTGGTGGACTACAGTCTGTCCATAGGATCACAAAGAGTCAGACAGGACTAAGTGAATGAGCACAGGACATAGAAATAAATACATAAGTGTAAAAAAATTAACCCGACTTACTACAAATAAAAATGAAATTTCAATGATCAGTTTATCCTCTGAGGAACTGTATTTATTCATTCATTTGTTTGATTACTGTTTTAGTGTCTACCACGTGACTGCCTGTCGGCCCCTATATCCCAGGGCTCAGTATGAGGATGTCTGGAGCACAGGAGACAATCGATACACATTTGTGGATGTCAGACACAATATGAGCGCTGAGAACAGAGATCTGAAATTAGTAATTATATAATAGGGGTTGTGGACAGCCTGTGAAGCAGGTGCCAAACAATTTAGAAGCACCATCTCATGTAACCATTTTTGCCCGTGATGCCTTCAGGAAATTAGAGGAACAAATCTGTCATTCCCATTTTGAAGATGAGGACCCTGTGCTGCATGCAAGATAAGTCAATGGCCCAGTATCTCACATCAGTGATGGAGCTTGAACTTGAACTCCAAAACTTTTTCCTGTGCTCAGATATGTTTCAGGAAGATCCATATCAAAATTTTCCCCAGTTGCCAGATAGTACTTGTCTTTGCCAGAACTTACATGCCATGCAGAAATAAGCTATATGATGCATCTTTGAATTTACCAGTATTCTGAGAAGACTCCATATGCCCATGTCTGCCTGGCACTATTTTAGTTATTAAAGGCTTGCATTTTACAGATCTAGCATTCTCAATTTTGGAGTCAGCGGAACCTATCTGTCACTCTTTTGGTGACCTCATCCCCCTAGGGGTATGAGGGGGAGTGAGATCCAATACATTTACTTGATCAATTCAGATAATTGATTTTCCCTGAGCAATCACTTACCATAAACATGCTTCCAAAGTGGATGTTTTTGACCTGCCCTGGTCTGAGTGTAGCTGAGTAAGGGCTCCAGGTATGGGTCACGTTTGAGCTCCTCTCTGCTTGCAAACTGCTACAGTCTGGCAGAGCCAGACTGGGCCATCCTCATTCAATACCCAGAAACTTTGCCACAGCACCTCCTACTGTGCGCAGTACTGCTCATTTGAACATAAACCAGGATCCTTCAGGCAGGCCTGCAGGCTGACTAAACTCCCTTATGTGCTCGACCTGCCTGGGCTCTGCATTTGAACTTGAGCCTTGTTGGTTTCCAGCTTATTTCTCTCCTTGCCAGATCACTGCTGAGTTCCCAGCCTTGTATATAAGCTAACTGCCTTCATTTATCAAGGCGGGACATCTTTCATCTGTGATATTTTAAACTTTTCAGCAAGTTAAGGTGTCAATGCAAAGTTTGTGTAGAGAAGAAGCAGGCATATTAGATTTCAACCCTTTCGCTGTACAAATAATGAAAGTAGGAAGGTGGGAGGATCAGTAGACAGAGAAAAAAACTTTTGTGTTCTTAAATACCATGGGCAGAAGTTTGAGAGGTCTTTTTCCTCTTGAATAAATTCTTTCCTACCTCTTCCTCTTCAGACCATCTTGTCTACCTATGCATGAAAACCAAGAACAAAAAGAACCTGTCATGGTGCCGATTCTATGTGTTCTTTTGTGAAGTTACCAAACAAAAGTGCTGCCTCCCCCTCAAAAAATAGAGTTTAAACATTTGACCTAACATACAAAAGGTTTGATTCAAACTTTTAATGGAACAAGTAGTTAAAATGACACGTGTGTCTGAAAAGAGAAAAGCAGAACTCAAACTTGATTGCTGGGCAAAAAATGTAAAAGTAAAAAGGCTGAGGGAAGAAAGTTTGTGAGGTGGAGTTCTTCTGAAGGCTCTTGGCTTGTTTCTGTCTGTTTGTGACCAGAGGCAATAACCCATATTGAGGATACAGCCCATCCTAGACACGACTTCAGAGCCCCACTTATACTGTACTTCCTGAGATGTGCTCCAGGGGGCGCTGTCCACAAGAAGATCTCAGGAAAGGGGTTCCCCATGGGTAATTCCCCAAAGAGTAGACAGTGTGGAGGCACCTGCAATGGTAGAACCCGGCCCAGCCGGAAGACTGGGCACGTAGTCTGCACATAGACCACACACACCCACCTTGATGCCTTCGGTCTCCAGAACCGCAGCGCAGTGAACCGACCCAGTCTCTCTCTGTAAGAACTGCTGCTCTGGACCTTAATGAACCAGGCTGACCATATCTTTCTATCTCTCCTGCCCCTTAATTTCTAGGTTTAGGGGACTGGACAGTTGGATTAGAAGTTCTCCTGAGAGTTAAATGATACCCTTTCCCCCCAAACATATAGGATACCTAAGTGTACAAGGGTCTAGAGTTGAACACTGGAGCCACTTCAACATATAAGAGGAGGCAAGAAAACCTTAAAAGACTCCATACCTTCTATGTTTGCCCTGTCTTCTCCAAGGAAGCAACCAGGAATGTACAGAGAATGCAACGCACATGAGTCCATTGGTAAGAGCTGATACACTCAAGCTATGCATTAAAGTATTCTTCATAATCTGCATGCCCAAGGGAGCAGGGACTTGTTTCCTGGAAAAGATATGTATCTGCAAAGTGCTCAAAACAGCATCATGTCTAAGGAGATATGTTACAGTCAATTTTGATAGGAAAATACCAGCCTTGTAAATTACAGCACATCTTCATTCATTCTGTAGTCAGAGTGGGAGTGAGGCAAGGGCTGTCTAGACGAGTATGTGATGGGTAATTGACCGCTGTGTAAGCTCTCTACTCAGACATGAGTTCATGTTTTGTGAGTCTCAGATTTTAGGGGGAAAACCCTTCCTGAGTTACACATTGATTCTATTCTATCCAATGGCATGCAATTCTCTTCTGGATTCCCACAAAGACTTCATTAAAGAGCCATAATTTTAATTTGCTCTGGTGTATCTCTCTTGTCCCCATAGAAATATTTTTAGCTCCACCTTTAGGGTGAGGAGCTGGGGAACAAAGTAAAAAGAGTTCTCGAAGGTACTGTTTACAGCCTCCTATAGAAGCAGTGCTGTGCTATGCTTAGTGGCTTGGGCGTGTCTGACTCTTTGCAACCTCATGGACTGTAGCCCACCAGGCTCCTATGTCCATGGGGATTCTCCAGGCAAGAATACTGGAGTGGGTTGCCATGCCCTACTCCAAGGAAACAGTGCTAGTCATCATCAACCTAGGGATTTACCAGAAAGTACCTTTCGGAAGTTCCACATTTGCACAGATGTTCAAATTCATGAAAAGGCAGAACAGCAGCTGTTCTCAGCATAAGATTCAGTTGTACTGAGCCCAAACTACACACCCAGGGAGAAAAGCTAGTTATTACTAGCTATTATTATTACTAACACTTATGGCAGAAAGTGAATAAGAACTAAAGAGCCTCTTGATGAAAGTGAAAGAGGAGAGTGAAAAAATTGGCTTAAAGCTCAACATTCAGAAAACTAAGATCATGGCATCCGGTCCTATCACTTCATGGCAAATAGATGGGGAAACCGTGGAAACAGTGGCTGACTTTATTTTTCTGGGATCCAAAATCATAGCAGATGGTGATTGCAGCCATGAAATTAAAAGACACTTACTCCTTGGAAGGAAAGTTATGACCAACCTAGACAGCATATTAAAAAGCAGAGACAGTACTTTGCCAACAAAGATCTGTCTAGTCAAGGGTATGGTTTTTCCAGTGGTCATGTATGGATGTGAGAGTTGAACTATAAAGAAAGCTGAGCGCAGAAGAATTGATGCTTTTGAACTGTGGTGTTGGAGAAGACTCCTGAGAGTCCCTTGGACTGCAAGGAGATCCAACCAGTCCATCCGAAAGGAGATCAGTCCTGGGTGTTCATTGGAAGGACTGATGCTGAAGCTGAAACTCCAATACTTTGGCCATGTGGTGCAAAGAGCTGACTCATTGGAAAAGACCCTGATGCTGGGAGGGATTGGGGGCAGGAGGAGAAGGGGACGACAGAGGATGAGATGGCTGGATGGCATCACCAACTCAATGGACATGGGCTTGGGTGGACTCCGGGAGTTGGTGATGGACAGGGAGGCCTGGCGTGCTGCGGTTCATGGGGTCGCAAAGAGTCGGACACAACTGAGTGACTGAACTGAACTGATTATTACTATTATTTTTATTGTTAATACTTCCTGGAATCTTAGTAAGTTCTATCAGAGTGTGTATTTGGACTGTAAGCTTTTTAAAAAATTTTTTTGAGCATCTGGAGATTTTATTTTTCATTTTACTTTTTAAAAGTTGTATTTATTTGTCTGTGCTGGGTCTTCGTTGCTGCGTGCAGGGTTTCTCCAGTTGCGGCGGGCAGAGCCTATTCCAGGCTGCGGTTCACAGGCTTCTCATTGTGGTGGCTTCTCGTGCGCTCCAGAGCTCTTGGGCTTCAGCAGTTGCAGCTCACGGGCTTAGTTGCTCTGTGGCACATGGGATCCTGCCAGATAAGGGGCTGAACCTGTGTCCCCTAGGTTGGCAGGCAGATTCTTAACCACTGGACCACCAGGGAAGCCCTGGAGATTTTAAATACTACTTTAAGGATCCATCAGAGAAACTGGAAGATCTGAGAATGAGACGCCCAGGTGACTGTACTGGGTGTGGCTGCCTGGGAACCAGTGTTTCTTCGCTTCCACTACACCTGAGTTTCAGGGGGTTTCCCTTGTGTACCACACCAGATGTGCTCATCAGATCCACCCAGGGTTCTTCCTCCTAAACTCGACGCTAAGTCAGGGCCTTGCATCATCTTATCTTGAAATCCCTGCCAGAATCACATAACCACGAAAGCAGACGCAGAGACGCCTTGCCTTCACAGCGTCCCTGCAATGCAGAGGTGGAGCAAGAGAAATCAAAATGCCCTGGTGCCTTCGGAAATGTGATTAAACTTCACTTTAAGTGGCAGAAAAGTAGGGAGAGTGGAGCGGCATCTGAATCCTTAAGATCACACCCATCAGATGGACCTCTGTTCCATGGCCCGCCCGGTGAATAGTTTTGTTGCTATACAGTTGTGTGATTTACCCACAAACATGCTGGACGTGTCGTCCAGTCTGGCTAGCAGAGTCTGCTGGCACGGTTGTTGTTAATTCCTGCCCCTTAGCCCCGAATCCATCCTAAAATGTTCCACTAGAGATAACGCCGCCGTGGAGACGATAAGGCGCACACGCTGGCTCTGTACACAGAGTGTGTATTCCTGCTGGTCTCTGTGTCCATGCTGTGAGCTGACACAGAATCCCATCTCCACGTGGGGGTGGCGGAGATAACCAGCGGGCCCTTATTCAGTGTAGGCGATAAAGATGATCCTTTGGTTTCTGTCTGTAGCTGCTATTTATAGAGGCTGAAATTACCTGAAATTCAGCCCCTCTGTCTCACGGCCGGCCCCAAAGAGAGTGTGAAAGGACCCAGGCTCTCTCTAATTGCTGCTTCCCAGCTTGGCCTGTGGCTGCGGCCAATTTTCCAACAGTCCCACGAGAAGAGGTGCTGGCTTCCATCCTAACGGCATTTTTATCTACCCCTCCCCTGTTCGCACCTGTCACGCTTTCATCGGCCACTGAGCAGCCTCTGCATATAGTCTCCGTATCCACTGAAATGGAAATGTGTGGCAACCAGGGCTCTTTGATCTCGGGGAGCTGCCCTCGGTCCAAAAGGTTTCCTTGATGATCGCTCCTTGCTTGTAAGGTAGCCCTTGGGAACGGGCTTAATCCAATTTGGTCAAGCACAACCTTGAGACCCTGGTAAATTACAACCCACCCCCGCTGAAAAAGCAAGAGGGATGGTGAGGCATAGCTACCGTCCAACGACTTCATTTCCAAATTATAATGAAAGCAAGTCTCAGAAGGCAACCTGCCACACATTCAGATGCTTATTAAACAGTTATCAAAAAGCAGGCACAAACCAGCTCACCAACCTGTTCCGAGAGCTAGTTAAATCCTAGCTCCCTATTGTTTTAAGTGACTGGGCTATCATCTTGCACCAAAGAACCAATGGAAGCAAATGCAAGGTTCAGGGAGGGATTCTGTTCCTTCTGCAACAAGTAACCAAAAATCCTCTGAACCAGAGATAAGAAATAGAGTCCGTACGGGTGATCAGACTTTGGCTGACTTTCTTATGGCAGAGTGGATGCGGCAGAGTGTTTTAGGAAAGCTGCTCTCATTGTTTTGTTTTTTAAACTTTTATTTATTTTTGGCTGCATTGGGTCTTCGCTGTGGTGCGTGGGCTTCTCACTGCGGTGGTTTCTCTTGATGTGGAGTATGGGCGCTAGGCGTGTGGGCACAGTAGTTGCGGCTCACAGGCTTAGTTGTTCCGAGGCAGGTGCGATCTTCCTGGATCAGGAACTGAACCCGTGTCCCTCCATTGGCAGGGGGATTCTTAACTACCGGACCACCAGGGAAGCTCTGTTTTCATTATCAAAAATACTAAAATATGTATCCAGGTACTAGTGCATAAACAGGCACTGTCCCCAAGTTCTCCAAGTGCCCCATGGTCCCCTCCCTCCCCCGAGAACCCGAGGGAATCCTAGCCTCATTCCCAGGAATGAAAAGGCCGGTGCTTGGCCAGTCAAGGCCCCTCGGGAGCCTACTGCAGCATTTGTTTTAGTTAGGATTAGTCAGGGCCTATGACATATTGGTTGTTAAATATTTTAGATATCTTTCAGACTTACAATAAGGGCTATGTGCCTAGATGGCTGTTTAAATCCTTTTATGTAAGGACAGAGAGTATCTCTAATTCTTTTAGCCAATCCACAATCTTGAATACCTTTAATTTCACCAATGACAGTCCATTTTTAGCATTATCATGCTCATTAATAAGACACCTATTTCACCACTAAAAATCCATTTCTGACCACGGGTATACTAATAGTGAGGCTTCTTGTGTTGGCCAAGACATGGATAACAAAACGTGTACTACAGTGCTGTATTTAAAATGGATAACCAAGAAGGACCTACTGTGGAGCACAGAGAACTCTGTTCAATGTTGTGTGGCAGCCAGAATGGGGAAGGAGTTTGGGAGAGAATGGATACATGTGTACCTATGTCTGGGTCCGCTTTGTTGTGCACCTGAAACTCTTACGCTGTTAATCAGCTGGTTATACCCCAGTATACTCCAGGGCTTTCCTGGTGGCTCAGACTGTAAAGAATCTGCCTGCAATGCAGGAGACCCAGGTTCGATCCCTGGATTGGGAAGATCCCCTGGAGGAGGGCATGGCCACCCACTCCAGTATTTTTGCCAGGAGAATTCGATGGACAGAGGAGCCTGGCGGGCTACAGTTCATGGGGTCACAAAGAGCTGGACATGACTGAGCAACTAACACTTTCACTTAAAATAAGACGTTTAAATTAAAACAACAACAACACGTATACTAGCATCCCTGAGTTTCCACTCTGGAGCCTGCACCTGAGCTATGACTTCCTGTGACTCACCCACACATCTAATTCCTGAAGTATTTTAAAATGAAGGACAGGCATTATAATAGTGGTGTTAAGAACTTTGAAGAATCTTGAGATTTTACTCACAAGCTAACGAGTTAGCCTGCCACACTTTCACGGATGCTGGCAAAAGCTAGGAGACTCCTGGATCAGTGATGGAGGACTCTATTATCACTCTTAACACAGCAACCGGCATGAGCATCACATCTGAATCTATCTTTTGGCCTCCTACATTCCACAGGGACTGACGCGGTAAACTCAGCACTCCTGTGTCACCATTGAGGAACCCCAAGCTTCAGTCAGTCAGTTCAGTCGCTCAGTCGTGTCCGACTCTTTGAGACCCCATGAACTGCAGCACGCCAGGCCTCCCTGTCCATCACCAACTCCCGGAGTTTACTCACACTCATGCCCATTGAGTCGGTGATGCCATCCAACCATCTCATCCTCTGTCATCCCCTCCTCCTCCTGCCCCCAATCCCTCCCAGCATCAGGGTCTTCTCCAATGAGTCAACTCTTCGCATAAGGTGACCAAAGTACTGGAGTTTCAGCTTCAGCATCAGTCCTTCCAATGAACACCCAGGACTGATCTCCTTTAGGATGGACTGGTTGGATCTCCTTGCAGTCCAAGGGACTCTCAAGAATCTTCTCCAACACCACAGTTCAAAAGCATCAATTTTTCGGTGCTCAGCCTTCTTCACAGTCCAACTCTCACATCCATACATGACTGCTGGAAAAACCATAGCCTTGACCAGATGAACCTTTGTTGGCAAAGTACTGTCTCTGCTTTTTAATATGCTGTCTAGGTTGGTCATAACTTTCCTTCCAAGGAGTAAGTGTCTTTAATTTCATGGCTGCAGTCCCCATCCGCAGTGATTTTGGAGCCCAAAAACATAAAGTCTGACACTGTTTCCACTGTCTCCCCAACTATTTCCCATGAGGTGATGGGACCAGATGCCATGATCTTAGTTTTCTGAATGTTAAGCTTTAAGCTTAGGGATCCCCAATTTTCTATAATAGACCGCAAGTAAATCCACCCGAACTTTGCCCCAGAGGGAGACATTATTACAGGGAACAATAAATAAAACCTGTCTTTTGCTCCAGCAGGAGTCATTATCTTCCAAAACTGCTCACTACAAACATCTTTAAGAACAGGTCAGAACAACATGCTCCCCAGACAAGATGGAAGATTGCTTCCCAAGAGCAGCACTAAAGAATCCCGTGAGAACTCTAAGTGGAAGCGTATTCCATTCCTTAGGAAAGTGGAATGCTCCTTTTCACAGATACAATTTCAAATTAGAATCGAAGTATGGGAGTACTTATTCGCAATAATGTCTACTGCAAGTTGGAAAAGGAAACGGCAGCCTACTCCAGTAATCTCGCCTGGAAAATCCTACGGACAGAGGAGCCTGGTGGGCTATCACCCATGCAGTGGCAAAGAGTCGGACACAACTGAGCACACACACATGGCCCACTGCAAGCAGAGATGTTTCACCTTACGCCCTCTCTCTGGCAAACACTTCTGTAGAGAATGAAATCAAGCCAAAGGAACCAGCTTTGGCTGGTCAAATGGCTTCCCAGCTTCCTGTGGGGATGGGAAGATTGTTGGGAGACTAGGTCTAGAATTCAGGTTTCCAGGCTTTCCAATGTCAGGTTTCCAAATGCTGCTTACCAGCGGTTCTGAGTCTTCTTGCATCAGGAATCCACTTGAATAATGAATAAAAGTTATGAATAGTCTCTCCAGGAGAAAGCACATATGCCCAAGCCTATGACATTTGCACATAATTTCGGTGATGTCACAAATTCCCCGAAGCCTGTTGATGGACTGTGGGCAACTTGAATGGTCTGGAGACCTCAAGTTAAAACTCACTCCCAGAACAAGGGTTAATAGAACACTGAATTCAGTTACCAATGTCATCAAGACATCTGGTTGCTAACCCAGGTACTGTATGTCTCCAGACATCGTGGAGCTGACATCCTCAGCTATCCAAAACATGACCCCAAACCAAGGGGTCCAAAAGAAAAAAAAAAAGAAAACCGATCCAGAATCGGCAAAAATCAGTGATTCAAAGACACACAGTGCACAGAAACAGCGCTGAACTGTGTTTTGTTTTTTTTAAAGCATGGTTCTAAGATGATTTATGATGACTCAACAGAAAAGGACACAAATTAGAAGTGAGGGAATAAGGAGAGAAAGGGGTAATTAATAACTGCAATGAATTATCACTGATAGGGTGACATAAAACTGTTGCAAAACAACTATAAAAAAGCACAGAGAACTCAAAGTTTTTTTCAGTCTTGGTTATTTACTGAAAAGGCAAATCACTCTACACATGTCCTGTTGGGGACGTCTGGGGGATGATTCCATGTGACAGCATAGTGGTTAATGATTTTTTTTCCTTAAATCTTGTTTATGTTTTTTATATCTTTTATACATTAAACTGATGGAAAAGCATATGATACATCCTCAAACTTTTTCAACATGATTAAAACAGGAAATATGTTTGTGTTTAAAGCAAAAGAAAGAACTGATATTTAGTTGTGCATCTTGATGTACGAAGCATCTTTCACTATCCCCATTAATAATTTTAACAGGCAGGTGAAGTAGTATTATCTTCTTTTAGAGACCAAAGAACTGAAGTTCTGAGAGTTTAGAACTCTCCCAGAACTCGCCCAGAATCAAACAACTCTTGAGAAGTGAAACTGAGATTCAAATCCAATCCAAGTTTTCCCTTTAAGGTGAAAATTCATTTATCTGGAGTAACTCATTCATATGGAATTTTCCAAAGAGATCCGACAAATGAGTTTTACCTTACAAATTCTCTATGTTAATTAATTCTTGTCAACATTCTACCAGGCTAAAAATCAGATGAAAAGTCAGAAAAGATAAGCCCTTTGTTTACTTTGTTTTATTTTGGGTTTTACCCTAAAAACATTTTTGAGGGTATTATTAAAAATGCTCACCAATGGACCTTTCTTAACAGGAGACATGTTAAGCCATTTATCTTCTATTTCTATTTTATTTTTTATTACGGAACAACGGTAAAAATGCCCAGGAAGGTCACTAACACATAAGTTTGTGAATTCTCAGTTCTGGGGCAGAAATATTGCTTCTGAGATTAAGAGTCATAATATAAAGATTTGAAAGAACTGTCTTCAAATGTGTATTACATTATCAGAAGGAATTATCTGCTTGGGATGGTGGGGGTCAAGGGGGTAGAATCTTCTTAATTAATAGACTATCACCAAATCCTTAACTATGGGAAAATTTTAATAAATCTACATATGTATTCCAGATGATGTTCATATAGCCTATTTGTCTTAAAGGCACACAGTTCAGGTATATCTACGCTTTGTTGTTATAAAAGGTAACCATTGAAAAAAATGAAGAAAGATCTTTAAAAGAGAGACTAACATATTCTTTGTAATAGTTTGGTGGCCATATCTTATTAGTTCTTAATATCTTGTGGCCACCAAACTATTGGGAAGAATATTTCTCATTTCCCACAGGTTTTCTAAGCAACATTTCTTTTTTTCCATTAGCACTGAATTCCACTGCTACAAATCACAGCAAGTCACTGAATTAGGTTTTTAAAGGGCAATGATACAACAATAGGAAAGATCCTGCTCTAAAACAATGAAACCAAAAAAGGCTTCAGGAAGGAAAGATTTAGAGCAACTTCCTTTTTCATCTACCAGGGTATTTGGTTCTTTAAACTATGACCCTGAACTTGATTACTTTCTAGGAGGTGGTTAAGCCATTAGCCCCTCAGAGGGTAAGGTCATGATTCTCTCCAGGATATCAGCAGCTGAGTGTGTAGAGAAACATGATGGCAACTGCCTTGTTAGTCAAAAATGAGCCGTAAGGTATCTTCCTTTCTATCTTCTCTCTTCCTTCCTTCTCTCTCAGCCTCCCTCTCTTCTTTGAACCATTAAGTAGACAGTAGATACATGACAAGCAGGTAAGGATCCTGTCTATCTAATTCATAATCTTATTCTAAGTATATGGCAAAACTTTGGGTACCTAGAATGTGCTTAATACATACTCGTTGAATAAATACATCTATTGAATACTGCTATGGGCCATCAAACTGACATAGGCAGCAATGTTGCAAAAGTCCTGTCCCAGAGAAACCTACAAAGATGGTTCAGGGAAGCAGAACTGGATCTAGGATTATACAGAATGGGGGTACTTTTTCCCAAACCAGGTCTAGAGGCATTTACAAAGCTCTACTTAAAAGTGGAAATCGTGTATGTGTTAGTCGCTCAGTTGTCTCCGACTCTTTGTGATCCCATGGACTGCAGCCCGCCAGACTCCTCTGTCCATGGGATTCTCCAGGGAAGAATACTGGAGTGAGTAGCCTTTCCCTTCTCCAGGTGATCTTCCCGACCCAGGGATCAAACCTGGGTCTCCCGCATTGCAGGCAGATTCTTTACCATCTGAGCCACCACAGGGAAGCCCTAAGTGGAAACATTTATGCTCTAATGTTGTTGCTATGGCCCAGAAATGGACGGGTTGAATTCATGCCCCTGAAATGAATAGGTTCTCTCTACTTTCTGAGATGAAAGTGAAAAATCCTTCATCTCCAGAAAAAAGGTCCCTAAGAAGGCAGAGAGACCCGCAAAGCTGATTGTTCTTCCCTTGGAGGTGCCAGGACATTTTGCTCCATCACTTCAGCACCAGCCAAGTTGGACTTCTGTCTGTGGAAGTTTCCAACTGTCCTTTGCAGCATCACCTTCCAGAATGTTCCCATGGGTCCCTCTGGGCCTACTCAGTTTGGGTCTCAGCTTAACTCACAGAAGCTGCATGACTTCTCTCTGTCACCCTCTGGCACTAGAGCTGAGTGAAGAAATATAGGCTCATGCTGGACCTTCTAAGTCAGTGGTCCCCAGTATTTTTGACATCAGGGGTTGGTTTCATGAAATACAAGTTTTCCAGGGACTAGGTTGGAGGGGGATGGTTTCAGGATGTTTCAAGAGCACTACATTTATTGTGTACCTTATTATTATTACATCACTTTCACCTAAAATCATCAGGCATGAGATCCTGGAGGTTGGGGAACCCTGTTCTAAGTGACTTCCAGTGATTCGGACTTGAGTGTCAAGAGTCTGGAGCAGTTCCAGATAACAGCCTTGGAGGAGGTGGAAATTATTGCTTCTTTATAGACTTGAACTCTGGCTAAATCTCAATGCATATGCAACACCTTACCACTAACCAGTCCCCCAAAGAGCAGTCTCATAATGGGAGCATCAATTGCCTTTAAGCAATGAACATATATATTGTCACCCTGCTTATTTAACTTATGTGCAGAGTACATCATGCGAAATGCTGGACTGGATGAAGCACAAAGTGGAATCAAGACTGCAGGGGAAAATATCAATAACCTCAGATATGCAGACGACACCACTCTATGGCAGAAAGCGAAGAGGAACTAAAGAGCCCCTTGATGAAGTGAAAGAAGAAAGTGAAAAAGCTGGCTTAAAACTCAATATTCAAAAAATGAAGATCATGGCATCTAGTCCCATTGCTTCATGGCAAATAGATGGGGAAACAATGGGAACAGTGACAGACTTTATTTTCTTGGGCTCCAAAATCACTGCAGATGGTGACTGCAGTCATGAAATTAAAAGATGCTTGCTCCTAGGCTATGACAAACCTAGACAGCATATTAAAAAGCAGAGACATTATTTTGCTGACAAAGGTCCTTCTAGTCAAAGCTATTGTTTTCCAGTAATCAAGTATGGATATGAGAATCACACCATAAAGAAAGCTGAGCACCAAAGAATTGATGCTTTTGAACTGTAATGTTGGAAGAAACTCTTGAGAGTCCCTTGGACCACAAAGAGAGCAAACCAGTTAATCCTAAAGGAAATCCGTCCTGAATATTCATTGGAAGGACTGATGCTGAAGCTCCAATACTTTGGTCACCTGATGCGAAGAACTGACTCACTGGAAAAGACCCTGATGCTGGGAAAGATTGAAGGCAGGAGGAGAAGGGGACGACAGAGGATGAGATGGTTGGAAGGCATCACCAACTCGATGGACATGAATTTGAGCAAGCTCTGGGAGTTGGTGATGGACAGGGAAGCGTGGCATGCTGCAGCCCATGGGGTTGCAAAGAGTTGGACATGACTGAGCGACTGAACTGGACTGGACTGAACTGAATGAACAGAAATGCATCAAGTGTTAGGGGTCTCTTCCTGAACCGAGCGACAGATGCTGCCTGCCACTCTCTGGGACGACCCAGCAGGCCAGCATGGCTCACACACAACTCACATGCCTGCAGTCCCTGGGCAGAGGCTCAGCCTTGTCTGCAGCCTCAAAAGTCCACATAAATCACAGGAGTCCTCTCACTTCTGGCCAAAGGGATGTTTGTTTTATTCAGTGTCACAGAAGCCGACAGCAGCTTCTCCTGTTATTGAGTGCAAAAGTAGAGGCTTCTATGGGCACATCAGAAAAACTGGGTCACTTAGCTTCACAAGTACGCACTAACACTGGGCTTCAGACAGCTCAAAAAAGAAATTTTCTATTTTCGTTCCCATTTTGGCCTGCTGACCTCCCCACACATGCCAATCTTTTTTTATTTTAAGTGCAGTTCGATCTGAGAGGACAGAAAACACCAGTCAGGAGTCAAAGAACTCAAAGAGACGTGGGATGGTCATTGCTCAGACTGCAGAAGAGATCACTTCACTGGAGTGAAAATTTGGAAGACACCCCCTGCCATCTTTTCTGCCGTCATGAGGCTCCAAGTTTTCCGAGTTGATGGTACTACTCTTGAGAAGCCGAGAGCATAATTTCAAGAACAGGAAGCACGATGGCTTCTTAATCAAATTAAATAGCAAAATGAAAGCAGTAATTACTCAAATTTACTTGGCAAATTAGCAAGACAAATTAATTGAAACACTCCTTTTGATCATAAGGATATAATTAGAAAAGTCTTTGGTGGATGAAAATATCTCCGAGGCATGAATTAAGTCAATTGGACGACCTGATGATAAAGCCCTTATGCTTAGCATGTAAATCCCAACTTGCTGTTATGGAATATAAAGGAAGAATAGAGATAATCAGCAGTATTCATTAAAAATGGTCCTGTACAAATAATGTGAATAATAATAGCTAACAACTACTGGGCTTTTATTACATGAAGGTGCCGTGCTACACAATGTATTATTCTTATCACTTGTACTGTCTTGTTTCTTTTAAAAATTAATAAAGAGACTCATCATGTTTATCAACTGCACAGCTTAAACCATCGCTGAGCCCATGGTTGTGGACAGAAGGTCGTAAAAGGTTTGTGCTGTGCAAGGGCAACCATGATGATTGTCTTTGTCAATTTTCAACAGAAATGAAACAGTGCAAGAGATATAAACCATTACTGACCCTCTGTCCACGGGCTTCCCACATGGTTCAGGGGTAAAGAATCTGCCTGCCAATGCAGGGGATGCAGGTTCAATCCTTGGGTTGACAAGATCCCCTGGAGGAGGAAACGGCAACCCACTCCAGTATTCTTGCCTGGGAAATCCCATGGACAGAGGAGACTGGCAGGCTACAGTCCATGGGGTCACCCAGAGTTGGACATGGCTTAGCGACTGAGCACACACGCACATCCATAGCCATAGACTCCATGATGGAAGGAGCACAGGGCACCAAAATCTGACAAAAAACAGAGGCTGAGATGCCTTTTCTCTTCTTAGCCTCATCTTCCACGAACAAATGCCATTGCGCTCAGTCGTGTCTGCCTCTCTGTGACCCAATGAACTGTTATCTGCCAGGCTCCTCTGTCTGTGGGATTTTCCAGGCAAGAATACTGGAGTGGTTTGCCATTTCCTTCTCCAGGGGATCTTCTCGACCCAGGGACTGAACCCATGCTTCCTGCATTGCAGGCCGATTCTCCACTGCTGAGTCACTGGGGAAACCCACAGGGGGAGTGAATACTATCTTTTTAAATTCCTTCTTAATGCCATGTCCCTAGCACCCAGCCCAGGGCCCAGCACATTGGAAGCACCTGACAAATATTCTTTGGCTGAATAACGGAGTGAATGCACTCCTTAAATAATCTGCCAAAGTGGGAATGAAAGTGATGATGATTTCTTTCGGGACATGCTCGAAAGAGAGTAATCACAGTTCAGTAATGGCTTGCCAAGAAACTGACCCAAATTCCACAATAAGGAGGCTGTGACCCTTAAAAACATCAACACTTTCCAACCCTTGGGAGGAAAGACGAATCCACACACTGTCTATGGAGAGGAGCAGAAACAAGCTCCGATTCGCAGAAGCAGCAGAGACAGGGTGTGGCGCTGGCAAGCATGTAAGCCCCTAACACTGGGCATCAGAGCCAGCCTGACAGAGTATGTTCTGGCTCCCCCATGCAGGGGGTGGCTCCTAACCCGGCCCGAGGGTCCCTCCACGGTGCTCCAGAATCTGACTTCACTCACTCACTGAAGTTTAGCCCTCATCAGTGTTCTGGGAAACAGGAATACTCTCACAAAGGCAGAAAACAGAGCAAGTTAGGTGGAATAAGCATGATGGCACCTCTACGCCATAGTATGTCTTTAGGTTTCCTTTTGGAAGAAAAGACCACAGAGTCTGCAAAAATAATAGTAACCTGGAGAAATGGAACCCAAAATACTTCTTCCAGGGACCCAGAACTCATTTTATCTGTAGATAATGCTAGTTTTGATTTTTTTTCTCATCATCAATCTAAGAGAAATCTAAAAATAAAAAGACCAAAATTAAAACCATTCTGTAATTTTAAAAAATTATTTATATTTAATTGAAGGATAATTGCTTTATGATATTGGTTTCATCTTTGCCATAATCAACATGAATCAACCAGAGGTGTACATACCCTCTTAAACCTCCCTCCCATCTCCCACTTTTTCCCACCCCTCTATGTTGTTACAGAGCCCTGGTTTGAGTTCCCCGAGTCATACATTCTGTAATTCTGAGATCAATAAAATGGCTTTAGTGAGTTTATAACATAAGAAATTATTATCACTAGTAAAGAGTCAAGTGTTTTTTTGTTTTTCACTTTAAGTTTGACATTCAGATTTTTAATCCTCAGTGCTGGGAAGATGTGAGATCATGGGGCGCGGTAATGAAAATTGCAAAAACAGGATCCTCGTTTCATTATAATCTGCTAATTAATAACACACTACACACCAGCTAGACACCAGCAAGAACAGGGTTCTCATCAAGTTGAGGCCCACGTGAACAGTGGAGAATCCCTCAAATACTAGAGAAAGAAAGATGCTAAACACTGTACTGAAATATCTCCCTTGGACACGGTTTGCGTTTGGGGGAAAGAAAAGAAAAGGCTAGCAGCTAACTTTGTGCCTGCATTTTTCCCTTCTCTGCATTCATGGCAATCACAATCTCATCTAGACTCAGGACAACGTGGCCTCCAATGAGGGAAGGATGGGCAGACGGAGATCTCTTATTTTTTATCCCTGTAAAATAGGTGGTATTTCAGGCACCATCTCTTCTACTCAAAGAGCCAGTAGTAATCCCCAGAGGGAAGCAGGTGTTTGTCATCCATTGAATCAAACAAAAACTGCTTCATTTTCAAATTCACAGACATTTTACATGATATCACATCTGCCCATTTTTCTCAGTATCCAACAGAATTGTTTTCCTTTAAATTCTTTTACCAAGTAGCATGCGGGATATTAGTTCCCTGACCAGGGATTGAATCCTCCACCCCTTGCAGTGGGAGTATGGAGTCTTAACTGCTGGACTGCCAGAGAAGTTCCCCTTTTTTTAAGGAAAAAAAAAAGTTCTAACATAAAAAATTTTTCAATCACTTGGATTATAGGAATACTGCTGTAAGACCAATTCCATTGAGATTTTTTCTTTAGAGAGAAAAAAATAATGTGAAAAGCAGATGTATGTTTAAGTTAGTGACTCACTATGCACTCATTCTCCAGAAAATCTGTCGATCCATGTATTAGGGGAAAATAAGTTGGCTATCATTTGGCAATAAGTGTCTTATGGATTCATAATTGCCAATCTAGTTATCACCAATTCTAGAAAAACATCCTAAGAAAATAATTCAGTCAAGAGAAGACCTCTCTTCATTAAACTACTCCTTCCAAGATGTTTCAAAATAATAGAAACTGAAACAGACAAAATATCCACCTAGAAAGAAGTCAACAAGTGGTTTTAAGTAAATGTATCTTTCTCAATCAAGTATTTGCTAACCATCACAAGTTATAATGGTGCAAATCATATAATATGGAAAACATTTTTATAGGTTGCCAAGGAAGTAGAATGTCTCTACAAGTGAAACATATCTGAAATGTTCTGATTAGCACACAGAAAAGTTGATGAGTCCTTCAGCAAGGTGTGAATGGGGACCCACTTAACAGACCTCTCCCTGCCCCTTGGTTCTCCAGGTCCCTGGATGGGCTTGCCTCACCCCTCTCTGCTCCCCCTCCGTGTGCTGTGCTTAACCTGACTGCTTGCCTACATAATGCTTCTGTCCACCACCAGATAATTCACATGCTTTGTTCAAGACTCAGCTCCCTTCTCATCTCTTTCACAAAGTTATGTATTACCCTGGTGAAATTGCTTTATTCGATTCCTCAGCTCTGACTGTCATTTTCTTGATCACTGTGTTTGTTTTGTCTTCTCAGACAATGAATTCCACAAGCAGAGTTATTTTTAGTGCATGCAATGACTCATAAATATGTGATTTTGAATGAATTAATCAATGAATATAAACTCAGGAAAGCATGGACCATTTCTTTTCTTTGTATCTATAGGTCTTCCCATAGTGCAGACCTTCCCATAGTACATTATAGGCAACTGTTAGTCACTCAGGCAAGTTTAACTCTTTGCGACCCCATGGACTGTAGCCTGCCAGGCTCCTCCGTCCATGGACTTCTCCAGGCAAGAATACTGGAGTGGGTTGCCATTTCCTTCTTTAGGGGGTCTTTCCGACCCAGGGATTAAACCCGGGTCTCCTGCATTGCAGCCAGATTCTTTACCACCTAAGCCACCAGGGAAGCCCACATGATAAATAGCTCTTCACTAAACAACTGGAGGAATGAATGTATATGTATTGCATTATACACATGTTTGTTGGCTCCAAAGATGGGATGTGTTTTTCTTTCCCGTCCCTTTTCCACCTTTTGTTTCTATGGAAGATCAGAGACATTCTCTTCTAAAAGGAGTACTACCCATGAAGAGAACTTACCCAGATCGAACTGGCCAGAAATGTAGCCACAGGTCTGCCGGACTTCCTCACTGTCCCAGCCCAGAGGGTAGAGGGCGCAGCCAGCACCGATCAACAAGCCTGCAAAGACAGAAGACAAGAAGGCTTCAGCAATGCCCTTCTGGAGCCCAAGATAAAGGTACCAGGGACAAAAGGTCAATACCAGCAATACGACAAGGGAACATGGAGTCTGCTTTTGGGAAAGCACCAACCAAGCTCCCGTTAGTGATCTAAGGTCTATCTAACTCCAAGAACAACTTCAAGTCTGCTTAAAAGGAGAGGGAAGAAAACAACCCTGATAGACAGCTCAGTTTGGTTCCAACTTTGCCTTTTAAAGCATTAAAAGCCTAGCAAATCCTGTTTAGGAACTACAATCCAGAAGCCCTTTTTAACCACTCTTGTAAAAAGTCAGCCCAATTCCACCGTCAATACATGTAAACAAGTAACTCAAGTGCCAGCAAAAGACCTCATTGGTTATGCTTCATCACTTATCAGATCTTTTTTTTCCAATTTAAGAATCAAAACAGAATGTTTCAGCATCATCAAATTTTACCAAGGTCAGAGAGAGCATAAAGATTTTCATGCACCACTTAGGCACATTGATTGAACTCGTGAACTGGGCTACAGCTCTCATGCTCTCTTGAGAAGGTGAGAATCATCAAGTGTCCACGTGTCCTGGAAATATTCAAGAAGACGGCTGCTGATTGGGATCTCAGTGCTTCTTGCAGCGAAGACCAAAAGGTTTGCTAATTAAACTGAAGCAAGTGATGGATTTATTTCCATATAAGTCAGGTTATCATGGCAGCTTACTCTGAGCCAGTCTTTAGCGACTCATTCAGAGTCACTGATCAGTGGGTCTTTGGTGTTGCATCAAAGCCTAATATGGTCTTACAAGAAACCAAATGAGACCGAGTGAAAGAAAGTGAAACTGCTCAATCGTGTCCGACTCTGCAACCTACCGACTGTAACCTACCAGGCTCCCCTGTCCATGGGATTTTCCAGGCAAGAATACTGGAGTGGGTTGCCATTTCCTTCTCCAGGAGACCTTCCCGACCCAGGGACTGAACCCAGGTCTCCCTCATTGTAGGCAGACGCATTACAATCTGAGCTACCAGGTAAGCACTGACCAATTGAAACAGAGGGCTAACCTGAAAGTATCATTTTGTCATGTCAGTCAACGAGTAAAAACATCACTCCTGGGACTTCTTTGGTCCAGTGGTTAAGAATCTGCCTTGCAATGCAGAGGAGGAGGGTTTGATCCCTGGTTGGGGAACTAAAATCCCATTTCCCATGGAGGAACTAAGTCTGCGCTGCAACTAGAGAGTCTGTGTGCCAAAAGGAACAGCTCCCCATGCTACAACTAAGACCTAATGCAGCCAAATAAATAAACATCACCTGTCCCCACAGTCTGACTGTCTGCAGGATTGTGGGTAAAAAGGCACTAAACGAGGGGGGCTCCTAAATAAGAAAACAGTTAACGTGCTAATGCATAGCCAGAATGCCAGGGCCCCCCAAGGCATCTCAAGGAGACCTTCAGTATTTCTGGACTGAGTCCCTTCCTGCCTGCTTCTGCTTCTCCTCTACCCTTGGTAGGTGACTTGTGTAGTTGTAACCAGACAAACCATCTGTTTCCTCACAGACATCTAAGGAGGAGCCACTTTCTACCCACCCCCGCCAAACTCCATGCCAAGCTCTCTGGAGAGATACCCCCCAGGAACCCATACACATTTCCCACCCTGCTGCCTGGCTCTGACCCAGCCTTTGGACCACAGTCAGACTAGCATCTAATATAGAAGGGCTGTGATCCTAGGGAATGCCTGCAAAGAATCACTGCAGCTGCAAATCATACATTCCAGGACCTGTATGCAATGGTATAGATATGAAAGGTGCTGAGGCTGAGGAATAATTCAGCAAGCAATAATACAAGGTTTGCTGACTAAGCAAATGCCTCAGTGACCGGTTTCCTTAGGCTTTTTGCCTTAGGATAAATTTTGCAGTATTCTGAAGACAACTCCAAGCTAGCATTATCTGCCATCAGGTAAAGACAGAATTAATGAGGATGCTGAAGTTTGTGTACACTGAATTCCCCGAGTGTTGAATAAATAATGTGGCATCATTTCCATGAGAGTCAGTTCTTAATAAGTACCGTCACTTTCTGAGGTCTGGTGAGCAATTTTTAAATGATGGCAGATGCAGAAAGGCAGTTGGATATAAAACGGTCAAGGGTAAGAAAAGCAAAGAACAGTAACATTTAAATGATAAGTGTTCCCTTTATCTGATAGGCAAACAAATAAACAGTTTCACTTGCTAATGTTCTTTCAGTATGGCAGAAAAATATGTGTCATGTGTTCATGAAACAAGCTGCTTTCATACAATATAACGATCCCATAACTTGGGAGATTAAATTGAGGGAAACTTTTCAGCGCCGATATAGGAAGCAAAAGGACTATCATACCCTGAATAGTACAACACATGGCAGTCAGGATTCTTTTGTAGAATATTGGGCTGTCTTTGTAAAACTACACAATGTAGATTCGACCATATAAATTAGAAACAATGTTATACATAAGGAATCTGTGTTGGGTGTAAGAATTTTTAAAAAATAAAATACCATGATCATATGCTCACATTAAAAAAGTATTCTGTGGAGGGCAACTAGCTTATCTGGATTTTACTCAATATTTATGGAGCCTTTGTTTTGTTATCTGCTTTAATGTTTGTTGACAGTAAAGATATTGCAGAGTCTGAAGATTTGGGAAACATTTCTGGAAAAAAAAGTGCAAGCTGCAAACTGACTAGGCTAAGTAGTTGTTGCAATGACTAGGTTCTGTAGGGGGATATCTGGCCTCCAGACACCTCGCTTCAGTTCAATTCAGTTCAGTTGCTCAGTCGTGTCCGACTCTTTGCAACCCCATGAATCACAGCACTCCAGGCCTCCCTGTCCATTACCACCTCCCGGAGTTTACTCAAACTCATGCCCATCGAGTTGGTGATGCCATTCAGCCATCTCATCCTCTGTCGTCCCCTTCTCCTCCTGCCTTCAATCTTTCCCAGTCATCAGGGTCTTTTCCAATGAGTCAGTTCTCCACATCAGGTGGCCAAAGTACTGGAGTTTCAGCTTCAGCATCAGCCCTTCCAATGAACAACCAGGACTGATTTTCTTTAGGATTGACTGATTGGATCTCCTTGCTGTCCAAGGGACTCTCAAGAGTCTTCTCCAACACCACAGTTCAAAAGCATGAATTCTTTGGCACTCAGCTTTCTTTACAGTCCAACTCTCACATCCACACGTGACCACTGGAAAAACCATAGCCTTGACCAGACGGACCTTTGTTGGCAAAGTAATATCTCTGCTTTTTAATATGCTGTCAGGTTGGTCATAACTTTCCTTCCAAGGAGTAAGTGCCTTTTAATTTCATGGCTGCAGTCACCATCTGCAGTGATTTTGGAGCCCCCCAAAATGAAGTCTTACACTGTTTCCACTGTCTCCCCATCTATTTCCCATGAGGTGATGGGACCAGGTGCCATGATCTTAGTTTTCTGAATGTTAAGCTTTAAGCCAACTTTTTCACTCTCCTCTTTCACTTTCATCAAGAGGCTTTTTAATTCCTCTTCACTTTCTGCCATAAGGGTGGTGTCATCTGCTTATCTGAGGTTATTGATATTTCTCCCGGCAATCTTGATTCCAGCTTGTGCTTCTTCCAGCCCAGCGTTTCTCATGATGTACTCTGCATATAAGTTAAACAAGCAGGGTGACAATATACAGCCTTGGCGTACTCCCTTTCCTATTTGGAACCAGTCTGTTGCTCCATGTCCAGTTCTAAGAGTTGCTTCCTGACCTGCATACAGGTTTCTCAAGAGGCAGGTCAGGTGGTCTGGTATTCCCATCTCTTTCAGAATTTCCCACAGTTTATTGTGATCCACACAGTCGAAGGCTTTGGCGTAGTCAATAAAGCGGAAATAGATGTTTTTTTGGAACTCTCTTGCTTTTTCGATGATCCAGCGGATATTGGCAATTTGATCTCTGGTTCCTCTGCCTTTTCTAAAACCAGCTTGAACATCTGGAAGTTCTCGGTTCATGTGTTGCTGAAGCCTGGCTTGGAGGATTTTGAGCATCACTTTACTAGCATGTGAGATGAGTGCAATGGTGCAGTAGTTTGAGCATTCTTTGGCATTGCCTTTCTTAGGGATTGGAATGAAACCGGTCCTGTGGCTACTGCTGAGTTTTCCAAATTTGCTGGCATATTGAGTGCGGCACTTTCACAGCATCATCTTTCAGGATTTGAAACAGCTCAACTGGAATTCCATCACATCCACTAGCTTTGTTCGTAGTGATGCTTTCTAAGGTCCACTTGACTTCTCATTCCAGGATGTCTGGCTCTAGGTGAGTGATCACACCATTGTGATTATCTGGGTCATGAAGATCTTTTTTGTACAGTTCTTCTGTGTATTCTTGCCACCTCTTCTTAATATCTTCTGCTTCTGTTAGGTCATACTAATTCTGTCCTTTATTGAGCCCATTTTTGCATGAAATGTTCCCTTGGTATCTCTAATTTTCTTGAAGAGATCTCTAGTCTTTCCCATTCTGTTGTTTTCTTCTATTTCTTTGCATTGATCGCTGAGGAAGGCTTTCTTATCTCTCCTGGCTATTCTTTGGAACTCTGCATTCAGATGGAATATCTTTCCTTTTCTCCTTGGCTTTTTGCTTCTCTTCTTTTCACAGCTAATTGTAAGGCCTCCTCAGACAACCATTTTGCCTTTTTGCATTTCTTTTCCATGGGGATGGTCTTGATCTCTGTCTCCTGTACAATGTCACGAACCTCTGTCCATAGTTCATCATGCTCTCTGTCTATCAGAGCTAGTCCCTTAAATCAATTTCTCACTTACACTGTATATTCATAAGGGATTTGATTTAGGTCATAGCAGAATGGTCTAGTGGTTATCTGTACTCTCTTCAGTTTAAGTCTGAATTTGGCAATAAGGAGTTCATGATCTGAGCCACAGTCAGCTCCAGGTCTTGTTTTTGCTGACTGTATAGAGCTTCTCCATCTTTGGCTGCAAAGAATATAATCAATCTGATTTCCGTGTTGGCCATCGGGTGATGTCCATGTGTAGAGTCTTCTCTTGTGGTGTTGGAAGAGGGTGTTTGCTATGACCAGTGTGTTCTCTTGGCAAAACTCTATTAGCCTTTGCCCTGCTTCATTCCATACTCCAAGGCCAAATTTGCCTGTAACTCCAGATGTTTCTTGACTTCCTACTTTTGCATTCTAGTCCCCTATAATGAAAAGGACATTTTTTGGGGGTGTTAGTTCTAAAAGATCTTGTAGGTCTTCATAGAACCGTTCAACTTCAGCTTCTTCAGCGTTACTGGTTGGGACATAGGCTTGGATTACCGTGATATTGAATCGCATTCTGTCGTTTTTGAGACTGCATCCAAGTACTGTATTTCGGACTCTTTTGTTGACTATGATGGCTACTCCATTTCTTCTAAGGGATTCCTGCCCACAGTAGTAGATATAATGGTCATCTGAGTTAAACTCACCCATTCCAGTCCATTTTAGTTCGCTGATTCCTAGAATGTCGACATTCACTCTTGCCATCTCCTGTTTGACCACTTCCAATTCGCCTTGATTCATGGACCTAACATTCCAGGTTCCTATGCAATATTGCTCTTTACAGCATCGGACCTTGCTTCTATCACCAGTCCCATCCACAACTGGGTATTATTTTTGCTTTGGCTCCATCCCTTCATTCTTTCTGGAGTTATTTCTCCACTGATCTCCAGTAGCATATTGGGCACCTACCGACCTGGGGAGTTTCTCTTTCAGTATCCTATCATTTTGCTTCTCATACTGTTCATGGGGTTCTCAAGGCAAGAATACTGAAGTGGTTTGCCATTCCCTTCTCCAGTGGACCACATTCTGTCAGACCTCTCCACCATGACCCAACCGTCTTGGGTGGCCCCACACGGCATGACTTATTTTCATTGAGTTAGACATGACTATGGTCCTGTGATCAGATTGGCTAGCTTTCTGTGATTATGGTTTTAGCGTGTCTGCCCTCTGATGCCCTCTTGCAACACCTACCGTCTTACTTGGGTTTCTTATCAGGGACATCTCTCGTCAAATCAGACAGAATCTTCCACTAAATGGAATGGGACAGGGCACAGGGGTCAAGTGTGCTAGACCTGTACTGCCCCATCCTGTAGCCATGAGCTACTTGTAGCTAGTTAGGTTTAAATTTAAGTTAATTGAAATTAAATAAAAATTGGACTTCCCTGATGGTTCAGTGGTTAAGAATCTGCCTGCCAGTACAGGGGACACAGGTTCCATCCCTGATCCAGGAAGATTCCACACACCAGGGGGCAGCGGGCAATTAAGCCCACAACTACTGAGTCCATGTGCCAAAACTACTGAAGCCTGCATGTCCTAGAACCCGTGCTCTGAAACAAGAGAAGCCATTGCAATAAGAACCCCATTCACCATAAATAGAGAGTAGCCCCCACTCTTGTTAACTAGAGAAAAGCCCATGCAGCAAGAAATATGCAGCACAGCCAAAAATAAATAAATAAAATTTAAAATAAAAATAATTAAATTAAATTAAAATAAAATTCAATTCTTCAATTGCCCTTGCCACATTCCAAGAGCCTACTAGCCATTTGGTGCTAGTGGCTACCATATTGGACAGTGTAAAATACAGACCATTTTCATAATCACAAATTTATTTGGGCTGAAAACAATTAAGGCCCCAAAGATTCAGGAAGAAAGTTTGACCTTCTCTCTAAGTGCCTAAACAAATGTAGACAGAGGGCCTTTTTAGGAGCAGAGATATCGCCAGAGATACCTGCAAGTAATATGGGCAGGTGTGGTGGGGAAACTAGATAGGGCATAAAGATCAGAGTCCACTCTATGTCCCACTGTTTCTGACTGGCCCGGCAAACATTTATTTACCAAACATTTGCTTTTCCATCTCCATGTCAATTGCCTTCCTCCCCTCTGAAGTCCCAAATGACTTCAGTTCAGTTGCTCAGTTGTGTCCGACTCTTTGCAACCTCAGGGACTATGGCTTCCCCATCCCTTTCACCATCTTCCAGAGTTTGCTCAAACTCATGTCCATCACGTCGGTGATGCCATCCAACCATCTCATCCTCTGTCATCCCCTTCTCCTCCTGCCTTCAATCTTTCCCAGTCATCAGGGTCTTTTCCAGTGAGTCAGTTCTCCACATCAGGTGGCCAAAGTATTGGAGCTTTAGCTTCAGCATCAGTCCTTCCAATGAATATTCAGGACTGATTTTCTTTAGGATTGACTGGTTTGATCTCCTTGCTGTCCAAGGGACTCTCAAGAGTCTTCTCCAACACCACAGTTCAAAAGCATGAATTCTTTGGCACTCAGCTTTCTTTACAGTCCAACTCTCACGTCCATACATGACGACTGGAAGAACCATAGCTTTGACTAGATGGATCTTTGTCAGCTAAGTACTGTCTCTGCTTCTTAATATGCTGTCTAGGTTGGTCATAGCTTTTCTTCCAAGGAGCAAGTGTCTTTTAATTTCATGGCTTCCTTCACCATCTGCAGTGACTTTGGAGCCCAAGAAAATAAAGTCTGTCACGGTTTTCTTTGTTTCTACATCTGTTTGCCATGAAATGATGGGACTGGATGTCATGATCTTTGTTTTTTTGAATGCTGAGTTTTAAGGCAGCTTTTTCTCTCCTCTTTCACTTTCATCAGGAGGCTCTTTAGTTCCTCTTCGCTTTCTGCCATAAGGATGGTGTCATCTGCATATCCGAGGTTATTGATATTTCACCCAGCAATCTTGATTCCAGCTTGTGCTTCCTCCAACCCTGTGTTTCTCATGATGTACTCTGCATTTAAGTTAAATAATCAGAGTGACAATATATAGCCTTGATGTACTCCTTTCCAGATTTGGAAGCAGTCCATTGTTGCAAGTCTGTTTCTAACTGTTGCCTCTTGATCTGCATGCAGATTTCTCAGGAGGCAGGTAAGGTGGTCTGGTTGGTATTCCCATCTCTTTAAGAATTTTCCACAGTTTGTTGTGATCCATATAGTCAAAGACTTTGGCACAGTCAATAAAGAAGAAGAATTTTGAGCATTATTTTGCTAGCCTGTGAGGTGAGTGCAATTGTGTGGTAGTTTGAGCATTTTTTGGCATTGCCTTTCTTTGAGACTTGAATGAAAACTGACCTTTTCCAGTCCTGTGGCCACTGCTGAGTTTTCCACATTTGCTGGCATATTGAGTGCAGCACTTTCACAGCATCATCTTTTAGGATTTGAAACAGCTCAGCTAAAATTCCATCACCTCCACTAGCTTTGTTTGTAGTGATGCTTCCTAAGGCCCACTTGACTTCACATTCCAGGATGTTTGGCTCTAGGTGAGTGATCACACTATCATGGTTATCCGGGTCATTAAAATCTTTTTTGTATAGTTCTTCTGTGTATTCTTCTGTGTGTTTTGCAATAATATGGGCAGGTGTGGTAGGGAAACTGTAGACAGGGCCTGTAGATCAGAGTCCACTCTATGTCCCACTGTTTCTGCTTGGCCCAGTAAACATTTACCAAACGCTTGCTTTTCCATCTCCATGTCAATTGCCTTCCTCCCCTCTGAAGTCCCAAATGACTAACCCCCAGCTTTTTCTTTGTCTTAGCTGAGAATGATATTTAAAGTGAGTGATGCTTTTGTCATTTCAGGGAGTTACTCAATTTTTCCTGAGTCCCTCTCATGTACACATGTTGTTAAACATTTGTTTTTCTTCTCTTAACCTGTCTCATGTCAAGCCAATTTAATTCTTAGACCAGCCAGAAGTATCTAAAAGGGTAAAGGAAAATTCCTTCCTCTCCATCACTGGGCTGGCCAGATTCTTACACCCTGTGCTGATAACGCTTGTGAATAAGCAAAATCATCTTTACTCTCTAACAGTCTCCTTTTCTAGGTGGGGCTAGAAGCCAGGAAACTACATTTCAAAAACTTACCTGCAGACTTCCCTGGTGATCTAGTGGTCAAGAATCCACTTGTCAATGCAGAAGACACAAGACTGATTTCTGATTCGGGAAGATTCCACAAAGCATGGAGCAACTAAGCCTGTACGCCACAACTACTAAGCCTGAGCCCTAGGGCCTGTGCTCTGCAACAAGAGAAGTCTCTGCAATGAGAAGGTCGTGCACCTCAACAAAGAATAGCCCCTGCTCACCGCAAGTGGAGAAAGTCCACACAGCAAAGAAGACCCAGTGCAACCAACCAACCAAACCAAAACACTGTCCTGCTAGCAGAAGCTCTGGCTTATAGTCAGTGAGAAGGTAAAAGGGAGAGATAAACCGTATTTCCCATTGGCAGCTGCATGCAGCCAGGGATATTCCTTTCTGCAGTCTATATGTGAGATATGGGGACTGGCTTCCTGGCATTCCTCTCAACCTCACTCACTAATGGCAGATCATAAGCTGCCCTGACGTTTGATCTGTGCCCTTCCTCAACTCCTGAATTCTACAAAGGAGCTTCTCTGACCTTCACCTCCCCAGATCTAACAGGTCTGTGAAACTTCAAATCCCTGGGTTACATCCCCTCCTGCTTGAAATACCTAGAGCGGTTTCTTTCACTGGCCATTCCCTGGCTGATATTGATATATACCCTACTTGTGAGAGGGCAGAGGGGCTGATATGAACTTTCTATCTGTCCATTACTTAAACATTATTCCTTTTCTCAGTTAAGAATGATCTCTAATACAACCTATGCTAATTATTAAACCTTGGATAAGTAGGGTGTGTGTCCGACTCCTTGAAACCCTGTGGACTGTAGCCTGCCGGGTACCTCTGTTTATAGAATTTCCCAGGCAAGAATACTGGAGTGGGTTGTCATTTCCTTGGGATAAGTACAGTGATATTAAAAGGCTTTGTATTAACTACCTCTGTGGTGTGGTCTCTCTTAGGAAACTTCTGCTAATGAACTTCTTGAGTGTGGATTTCCGAAGAGGAAACTTCAAATGCTAAGTAAGGGCCCTTAGATTGGAGTTAACTAGAATTTTATCATCTATACTGAAGTATTGACATGGTAAAGTTGGAGACAATTACATAAAATTAATAACATCTTTTTTAAGGAAGAAATCTGCCATTGTTCATTTTTTAGCAGTGTTAAATCTTAGACCATGTTGTGGATATCAATGTTTGATGGAGACATAGGCGGAAAATCCTTGAATTAGATACTACTTAGATATGAAGATACTGTATGCTTAAATGAGGCCCAGAAAATATTCTGGAATGTAAAGTGGTTGCCCGAATGAAATTTTAGTGACCTAATGAGTTTTTATAGCTCCGGCTGACTAATTTGTTCCTGGGGAGTAAATGGTTCAATTAAAATCTCTGGCTCACAAACTTTTATATTATTTACATGGATTTTCTTTATTAGATTTATAAACCTTGTGGTTACCTCATGGGGCTTAATTATGTGGTATTTCAACTGAATTCTTGTTTCACTGCCATGACAGGAAAAAAGTCACACTTTTTGAAAAATCTGTGCAAGGAGTGGAAGTGAGGAAAGATGGTGTGAACTGAGGCATCAACCTGAGGAAGCTAGTAACAGAGGTGGGTGGGTGGAGGAGGTGTGAGGTCATTTGCCGCTATAGGCTCATTTGCAATTAAAGAAGAAATCTATTTTCCCAGTCCAACTTTTAAAGGGTCATGAGTCAATCACAAATTAATGTAAATTAGTTCAGACTTGTAGATTTCACCAGCATCTAGCTGGAATTAGACATCAGGACATCATAGACCTTGACAAAAGTCATTCTGTAGGTGGTCCTGGGAATTCAGAGAGACACTGCTTCCTAAAAAGGAAAAAAAAAAAAAAAAAATCCAAACAAATGACTCAATAGTTCTTAAATTAAAAACACCCAGACACATTCGAATCATGCATTAACTATTAGGCCATTTTAACTTGAGTACCCATAAAGAAGGCTGAGCTCCAAAGAATTGATGCTTTCAAACTGTGGTGTTGGAGAAGACTCTTGAGAGTCCCTTGGACAGCAAGGATATCAAATCAGTCAATCCTAAAGGAAATTAACCCTGATTATTCATTGGAAGGACTGATGCTGAAGCTGAAGCTCCAATATTTTGGCAACCTGATGGGAAGAGCCAACACATTGGAAAAGACCCTGATGCTGGGAAAGACTGAAGGCAGGAGGAGAAGAGGGCAACAGAGGATGAGATGGTTAGATAGCATCAATGACTCAATGGACATGAATCTGAGCAAACTCCAAGAGATAGTGAAGGACAAGGAAGCCTGGCATGCTGCATGCAGTCCATGGGGTCGCAAAGAGTTGGACATAACTTAGGGACTGAACAACAACCCTATGGTCCTGGCCTCACCCTGTTCAAGATAATTAAAATATATGAAGAGCCAACTCAGCACAGAGACCTCTAAGGAGAAGCCAGTATTAATGGAGAAGGGAGAGTCCAGGTAAATGCAGAAAGGTGGCTGCTGGGAGCTGCGCTGTGATGCTGTATGATCCAAGGGATCTGCCCTTGGCCCCAGATGGGTTCCTGTGTTTAAATCTTTGGAGACCCTCTGCCTGTAAACCACCTTGGGGAGAAGGTCTTAGTGGAAACAGTATTCATTTTCGCACCATGCTGGAGATGCCTGTCATGATACTAATTATTTTTTAGAATCTGAGTGGGGAGTCTGAAGCTCCTGAAGAGTTCTTTGGTCAAAGTGAAAACCCCAGGCTGGGAATTTTCCCTTCTGCAAACCCTTTTCTATTCAAAGTCAATACTTCACACTTAGCCAACGGAATATTAACATAACAATTCGGCTCCTGCCAAGAAGGCAAAACAAACCCCTCCAGTCAGCCAATGCCAATTACTCCCCACAGGTGGTACGAACAGAGTCCTCATGTTCAATGCATAAAGTCTTATTTTTTTTTCCAGGCCACTCTTGAAAGTTTTTATGTGATCTCACTTTTTTTCCATGACTATTTGCTCCATTCTTTTCCATGGTTTATTTTTTTTTTTTAAACAGCCTGACTTTTCCCACCTATTGCCCCTGCAGTGGTCACGCAAGTCTTTCCCATCAATTCATCTTTTATGTTTTTTAGATACTTTTGTCCGTCCTCCAGGTCCCTTTTCTTCCTTTCTGTGGCAAGCACCGAGGGAAATTGTTTTCTCTACTTTTCTCATGAAAGCTGCACAGTCTTGTAGCCTGTTATCTAGACTTTTCTTTGGAAAAGGTTGGCACTTTCCATCTCTAAGTCTTCATGTGCTATTTATGTCCACGATATTCGTCCATTTTTGGTCCTTGATAACCAGCCCTTTACACAATGTAACAACAAAATAAATCCAGTAGTGGGAAGAGAACGAGGGCAAAGGTCAGTATTATAACTCTTTGCACTCTGAACGCACAATGAGGAGAAAACTACTGAAGTATGCTAGAAGAAATAGACTCAGTTAGGCTTTTGCAAGCCATTTTGTTGTTATTGTTGTTTAGTTGCTAAGTCGTGTCTGACTCTTTTGCGTCTCCATGGACTGTAGCCTGCCAGCCTCCTCTGTCCATGGGCTTTCCTAGGCAAGAATACTGGAGTGGGTTCTTCTTCAGGGGATCTTTCTGACCCAAGGGTAGAACCTGTGTCTCCTGCGTTGCAGGCAGATTCTTTATCGCTAAGCCAGGGAAGCCCATGCAATAGTTATCTAATAGATAATAGCCTTTAGTTAGCAGAAGAGGAAATTGAGGCTTAGAGAAGTAGGTTCCTGCTCATCTACTGGTAGATCCAGAGACTTACTTTCAGGCCAATCTGAGCCAGTTCTCCTAACCTCTACCTTCTATTGATGCCCAAATCCCAAAGTGTTCATGGTCCCAACTCTGACCTGACCTCCCATATTCACATGTGTATTGAGGAACTCTGGGTATAAATGGAGAAGTAGAGATGGGGCGGAAGAGAGATTTCAAGTCACCATTTCTCTATGATTGACTCTCTACAGGGAAAAACTCTGCTGTTGCCTGTTACCAAAGAGAAGGAATGGGCTCCCGGGAGCCCTACAGATAGATCCCCCCTTCCCTGAGTGCCAGTGAGGGAGAACCAGGATGTGAGTTCCAGCACACCAAGAACTCCATCCATAAAGAGGACATCGAAACATAGAGATAAGAAATGGATTCTTCATCATCAGAGGTTTAGCCAAGAAAAGCACATCTCCTCCTAACACTAAAGCATAATACAGAAACAAGACCACTTCTGAGCTATCAAAGATACTTTCACAAATCACAATAAGACTATTTTTTCACTGAAAACACCCTGCAGAAGAGAGCATACTTTAGATTCTCTTAAAATGTTTTCCAAAATGTCTCCTTGATTCTCATTTCATCTTCTTTTCCAGTTCATGGGGCAGAAAACACCAAAGACATAGACAGTGAGGGGCACCAGAGTACCTGCTCTTTAGCTCAGGCTGAAAAATCGGAAGCTACTTTCAGACACTGGTGACCTGTCATCTTTGCTTTCTCTAGAGTCATAGGCAATCACTGGTACAAAAATTAAAGTTGTTTCAAATAGTGCAACTTGGAGATTTTGTATTTCTATGTGACTGCTTTCTGGTAAATTATATCTGATTGAAAGCAACAATTTTCTAACCCTCCTATTTAAGAGCTGGCTTCCCTGGTGGCCCAGAGGTAAAGTATACGCCTGCAATGCAGGGGATGCAGGTTTGATCTCTGGGTTGGGAAGATCCCCTGGAAAAGGAAATGGCAACCCACACCAGTATTCTTGCCTGGAGAATTTCATGGACAGAGGAGCCCTGAGGGTTACAGTCCATGGGGTCGCAAAAGAGTCAGATACAACTTAGTAACTGAGCAACAAGAAACAACCAGAGACTCACTTTCAGGCCAAACTGTAAAATGGGGATGCCTCCTTCTTGAGATTACTGCAAGGATCAAATGAAACAGTGTATGTAAAGAGATGGGTACGATACTCCCAGTAAGTGTTCAGTGACTGGTCTCTACTGCTGAGCT
Source organism: Muntiacus reevesi (assembly GCF_963930625.1). Taxonomy (NCBI): domain Eukaryota; kingdom Metazoa; phylum Chordata; class Mammalia; order Artiodactyla; family Cervidae; genus Muntiacus; species Muntiacus reevesi. Next base: position 21,445,250 of record NC_089259.1, on the reverse strand, counting down.
TTGAATTTTGTGCCGACGTAGGGGAGGGTGGTGGACTCTGTTCGAGCCAATATGTATTTGTACTTCTCTCAGAGAAGGTCCTCTTCTTAGATGGAACACAGAGAGGGTTCCAGTAAGTATATTCCTGGAACCGTGACTCGTGAACACTTGACCCGACAGTCATATCAGCCAGGCAAACCTCAGTGAGCAAGAATGAAACAGCCACAAGCCTGATGGCCCTCAGTCAAAGGACCCATACACAACTATAAGGATAAAAACACTTTCATCTGTTCTGGTTCTATTTCGTTCTACTTCTAAAGTCACTGTGACCTTTCTTCGAGGCAGGTATATCCAGAACTGATGTCCCACTCTGGTCGGGATGGAATCACAGACAACAGTGGAGATCTGAGGGTCACCCAGGGGATAATGAGGGGCAGAGCTGTGATGAACTCGGGGTTCTAGATGCCTATTCTATGCTTTGGTTCATTGCCTTCTCTCTGAGGCTCCTGATAAAAGAGCTGGCCAGGCTCCGTGCTGCAGCTTCAGTCATGAAGCAAAAGAAATTCTAATTTTCACTGACCCTGAGGTGTCCTGAAGGCTTCTCCCAAGGCTCAGGTGGTAAAGAATCTGCCTGCAATGCAGCAGACCGGGGTTTGATCCCTGGGTCAGGAAGATCCTCTCAAGAAAGGAATGGCTACCCACTCCAGTATTCTTGCCTGGAGAATCCCAAGGACAGAGGATCCCGGTGGGCTGTCCATGGGTGGCAAAGAGTCGGACATGACTGAGCGACGAACACTTTCTCTATTTTTCAAAGGTGTCCTATGTTAACAGCAGGGGGAAAATAAAGACACAGTCCCACATTTCCAGAGGAGGGTGGCTGGGGACAAGGCTTCTCAGCCTGACACGCATACAAAACAGCTGTCGGGCTTGTTCAAATGCAGATTCTAGCTCTGCAGGTTGGGGGCAGGGCTGGATCGCCTGCATTTTGAAGGGGCTCCTGGTGAGATGGGAGGCTGCTGAGTGTATCACACTTTGAGCATCGAGGATCCAGTGGGAATAGTGCCAGCTTTGAGGTTGACCTCGTCAGGTTTGAATCCTGACACCACCTCAGCGGACATGTGACCTTGAACAGCATGCTTTTGACTTCCTTAAGCCCAGCTTTTCATCTGTAGAATAGATGCAATGGTACCCACATCTTCAGTACTGTTATTAGAAATAAATAAAAGACTTAATAAAGATGCCCAGTTGGGGCTTGGCATAAGACAAGGGCTTAGTCATCAGTATTAATACTAATATTGTATCACGGGAGTTGCAAACATTTTACCCTGCTATACCTGCTGATTTCAGATTCTTTATTAGCAGCTCCAGGTAACTGCCAGTTTAAACAAACCAAAAAAAGAAAACTGCTTAAGGAAAGACTTATTGCTTGCTTACATCTTCTGAATAGATATATTTTCTGAAACTAAGACCACAGCTCTACAGAGAAGAATTATTGCATTTCCTCTCTGTTCCTTCCAATATTCTGTTATGAAAAACAGCAAACTTACAGCAAAATGGAAAAACTGAATGGTGAATCCCCAGATACCCACTGTCTATGTTTTATGATTCAGTTTAGTTCAGTCGCTCAGTGGTTTTATGATTAACAGGTTTTTAAAATTTGCTCTATCACCTATCTTTTCCATTTTTCCATTCCTCTGTTGATCCACCAAGCCATCTTTTTGGGGGGGGGAAGAAGGGATGAGGGAGATGTTTGTCACAGATTTCCAGCATCAGGACATATGAATGAATTTTTTTTTCAATTATTTGTTCTCCACCCTCTTCTTTCCCTTGGCCCAGTGGTCTGAACAGACTACGAGGTAGACACAAGGTTAGACCCAATGCCACAACTGAGACAACACTGCATCCCTAAGGGCTGATGGTACTAAGTAGGGACCCATCAATTTGGAAGTAACTTATATACAAGTCAGGAGCAAGGAATACCTCTGAGCTTCCCACATTTCTCAAACAGCCACTCTATGACCTAAAATAGGATCGGCATGCTTCTGTTGTCTGACCCAGAAATACCAATAAGAATTTCTTAAGCCATTTCACCAAACCCAGAAAGACAACATACAGATCTCCAGCCCAGTCCAGCCACGCAGCTCAGTTTTCTGTGTAGACACGTTTTCTTTCAAGGATGACTGCTGTTTTTGTACAAAATGCTGCTGCTCAGACACAGTCATGTCCAACTCTTTGCAACCCCATGGGCTGTAGCCCGGCAAGCTCCTTTGTCCACAGGATTCTCCTGGCAAGAATACTAGAGTGGGTTGCCATTTCCTCCTCCAGGGGATCTTCATGACTCGGGAATCGATCCTGCATCTCCTGCATTGGCAGGTGGATTCTGTATCACTAGTACCACCAAAATTAATCACTCCCAATACTCCTTAAATAAAGGGGGGAAAAAAAAAAAGAAAAAAAAGATGAACAGAATCATCACCCTGCAGCATGAAAGCTTTCTGGGAACAAGGCTCCAACAAGATTCTGTTAGAAGAGTCTGACCTAATCATGAAAACAAAAACCAACCAAACAAAAACACCCACGTGTAAGTAAATGTAGCCTGCAACCATCCACACATCCCACACCTGGCTTGGAACCCGCAACGTCATCTCCAAAGCAGACTCTGGCCTGGTCGGTGCCTGTTGACTAACTGTGGTTATGCTCACTCAGCCAGATACTCAAGAGGGGAACTGTTAGGAACAAGGCTTTGGAGTTCGAGAGTCCTGTATTTGAATACTGGGTCTGCTACTTACTAGATATTCATGGAACAAGTCTCGTAAATTTGAGCCCCAAGAGTTTCATCCAGAAAACGGCCACACCAGGTTCTCTTTACAGAGGTGTTGAGGGGATTAGAGAAAACGTCCCAGCAGAGCGCAGAGCATGTGGAAGTAGTTTTGCTCTTATGAGATAATGACGAAAGAGAAGGGAAAAGCAATAAACACTTCTTAAAATTTTATTCGTCCAACAGGGGCTTATGAGAACAAAGTATACACCAGCACCAGTATGCTTTGCTAATGGCACAGGTTTGCAGAACTTCTGTTGGGAGTGGAGAGCAGATGATACCACGTGTCTGAAGTCTCATGGGAACACATCACAACATATGCCAATCTAAGCCAGAATGCCATCCCCAGCTGCCGCCAAGCCTTCCCCAGACACATCTATAGATCTCTGCTTTGATTCCTGCTGAAGCACTGACTCCCAGTGTCCTTCCCCTCAGGCCTGTAGAGTGATTGCCCTGTGCATGGGAAACATCGCTGTCTATCTGACCGTGTAATCCCTGGGTGGGCCGACACCAGGGACACTGGTGAGGGGATTGGGGGCCCAGTAACGCAGAGACAGTGTTGGCTGGAAAAGAGGCTCCTGCAGTACACCATCTCTTGCAAGAACCAGCAAAAGTTGGGGGTTGTGTCTTGTTTGAATGAGACAACAGCGAAACCATCTGCCCCAGTTCTGTGTGGAGGACATGAGGAACTATGTTGTTTACCGCATTAATATACAATGAGGCTGTGGGTCTGGGGCTCAGGGAAGGGGCTAGCTGAGCTGGGAACTAGAGTGTCATTAACAAAATTCCCTTGGAAGAAGTAAGGGACATGACTGTGGGCTGGGGAGAAGAGGACCAGAGAAGGAATCTTTATTAAGGCTGCAAAAAGTGCTGGGCTTCTCAGGTGGTATTAGTGGTCAAGAACACACCTACCAATGCAGGAGATATTAGAGACGTGGGTTCGGTCCCTGGGTTGGGGAAATCCCTGGAGGAGGGCATGGCAACCCCCTCCAGTATTCTGGCCTGGAGAACCCCCATGGACAGAGGAGCCTGGCGGGCTGCAGCCCACGGGGCCACAAAGAATCAGACTCGACCGAGAGGCTAGGCGCAGCACAGCACAGCTGCATGTGATGAAATGAACGGCGAGTGAGAGGCTGTCTACGGGCCGACACGGGAGGCCTCCGTGTAGTCTGCCGCTCTGAGCCACTTGAAGCCTCGACAAATGGAACGAGTTTTTAAAATTCTTATGAAAAGGTGATGCGGAAGCTCTCAAGTGAAAATCCTATGTAGTAATGAAGACAAGCCTATCATGCCCTGAGAAGCACTTGTTTCTTTAAGTTCTAGCTATTCTGATGGCAGATATTTTGTATAGCCGGTTTCTGAACAGCCACCACAAAAAAGTCCGAGCTTGCCTGCATTTTTGTCTTGACAAGCCACTGCAGCAGAGACTAGACTTAAATCTAAGGCTGTGCAACCGATACCGAAGCCATAGTGAGAATCGAATAGGGCATGTTTCACAAACATGCTACAAGGCTGTGGGGTGGTGCAGAGCACCTCGAAGTCTGATCATGTTCTCTTCTGACTTCGGGATCCGGAGTATCTTGCCTTTCTCTTGGACATGCTTCCTCATCAGTAAAATAGGAATAAAATTCATTTCATAGAGCTGCTCTGAGGACTATTTTATACACACACACACACACACACACACACACGTATACATGTGTGCATATGCATATGCAACCATATACACAAATCCTATATGTAATTATAGATATAGCTTTACTATTATTTGAATATAATATACACAAATTATATATGCATATATATGTATTTTTTACTAGAACGTAAGACATTTGTAACATGTTTCAACTAACTTTCTTGCCTAGGACATATGCTATTTTCACTAATATACTCATGAGGCATGTTTCTCACCACTAAAAAATTAGAGAGTATGAAAGTACCATGTCACGGATGCCATCAATGAGGTGGTACAAGAGGCAAACATACTTAAAACAGACAATTCTTGAAAGATATTCTTTTCCTTCATCCACCTTCTGGGACATCAGGGAAAAAAAACCTCATCTATTTTCTTCAGGTCTTTTAAAAATACCATCAATTCCACGAAAAAACAGTAAAGCCATCTGGAATAGCTGAGAGACAACAATTTGGAAGCAATTTCTTTCGAGACAGCTATAATGATTTTCCTTTTCTGTTTTCTTTCCCTCTTGAAATGTCAAGAATAACCAAAACTTTTTACTTTTCCATCTGTGATTTAGTAATCAGTCCCAAACAAATTTTGAAAGCACTTGAGAATTTGTTTCCAATCAGTCCAAAGCTGGCTTTAAATTTTTAATTCAATTTTTAAAGTACCATATTTTGTCACTGATATTTAAAAATATAAAATATTTTAAAATGTACTTTGAAATGTGATCACAAAGACTTTCACAATGAGAAAAGAATACTCATGAGAAATAAGTATTTAAAATACTGTCATTAGCAATCACAAAGAAATCACTGGTATCTTTTTCAAGTAGGTTATCCTAAGAAACTTAATAAAATAAAGGAAAAAAAAAACACAACAACTCCAAATGGATAAATGTTGCTTCTGCCATCAGAGCTAGCAGAAGATAGAGTCAGGAATTCTCATTCTTACCCTGTTGATCTACCTACCTGAAAATGAACTTTGCACAAGCCTTACAACTGAACACCAGATGTATCCCCAGGGTCCAATGAGATCTATTTAGAAATATATTTCTATATAGTTGGTAGAGAAAACAATACTAATTGATCTATGCTTCATTAATTGAGCTGGTGGGCTTTTGGGTCCATTCAAAGCCTGGTGCTTACACAGTGGAAAAATTAAAAAGCTGAAGAAGGTCCAGTCACTTTAACATTTGAGAGAAAGTAACACAGAAATCATATTTCAAGCTTGTACTTGTGTGATGCTAGCAGCAAAACCGACAGTCACCATAGAAATTTCTGGTAGGAGCAAGAAAAGGTGGTGTTTGATAACATGAATGGAATGTGATAAGTTAATAGACGCCAGGTGAAGAAAGGGGGCTTGGAGATGGACAGGTGCAAGGGCAGGTTTGAGGAAAATGCAACCGGACTGAGTTGGGAACTAAATAAATAGAGGAGGAGCAGTAGCCAAAGTGGTGGAATGGGGTCAATGACCCTGGAGGAGGTTGGTAATTCTGGGCCAAAGAAGTCAGTCTTTATTCAGCAAGCAAAGGGACCTTCATGTTTGTGATCTGGGTTCTCCAATGTAGGGCTGAAAAGGACCCTCAAAAAGATTTCATCTAGGTGCTTCTCAAAATCCACCGTTGAAATGTTCCTAAAGACTAAGAGGAGTGAATTTCAGACCTTGCAGAGTCAGAGGTCCTATCTGAATCAGTCCTCCTCGCAAATAGATCTTCTTTATTTGACTTGAGAAATTACTGTGGGATTTTCCATTCTACTCCACAGATAGCCTTATTTAAATAAATAAATAAATAAATGGAGTCCATTTTTTTTACTCCAAAATGGAGTTGGAGTCAAATGGATGCTCCTATGGGATATTTGGGGTTCATCCCATGGCTTCACCTATGTACAGCAAATCACTCTTTTCTCTATTTTTTTTTTAAAAATTGTTTTTATTGGCTAATTTAACATTGTGTTAGTTTCAGGTAAACAGCAAAGTGATTCAGTTATTCATACACATGTATCTATTCTTTTTCCATTGAGGCTGTTACAGAATATTGAGCAGAATTCCCCGCACTGTATAGCAGGTCCTTATTGGCTATCTATTTTAAATACAGTCGTGTGTACATGTCAACCTCAGAGACTCCTTTCCTTTTTAGAGTATAGTAGGCAGAGCTCAGTTTTTGAAGAATGAACCTATGAATACAGGCTGCATCTCAAAAAGATGGAGTGACAGTTAATAAAGGAATCAGAAAATAAATGATTAAAGTCACAGTTAGTAAAGAAACCAGAAATGGAATGGTATCTCTTGACCCTTGGCCCAAAGCTTTTTCTGCAACATCACATTGTCACACAGAAAAGGAAGTGGCTAGGCTGAAGGGCACAGGGCACGTCACATTAAAAAGGGTTCAGAGGTCACTCGGTGCCACCCCGTGAGGGAGACGGAGGCGTCCCCAGTTGGTCCCATGGACTTCATCACGCCCCACCATGCCAGCCACTGCGCCCCAGGGCTGCAAACAGAACCATCTCCGCTGATGTGAAAGAGAAACCAGTCTTCCTCCATGGGAACAATTCCCAACATCGAAATTCCTAGCTTATTTATGAAGGAAGTCTCTGAGAAACGCCTCCCTTCCCAAGTGGAACTGAGCAGCTGCTCATCAAAGTCCGTCAAGCAAGATTTGTGCCACTCGGGGCTTCATGGGGAGCACCAAAAAAAAAGATCGTAACATCATGTTTATCTCCCTCTCACCGCTGGTTCTGGCAACAGTATTACAGTCAGGCAGGCTGAGTCAAAACAATTTTCTAAAAATATGGATCAGCTGAGACCACTGAAAACCTCCTTTTATGGAGTTAATGTTCAAGGAGCTTCCCCTTGGGCTGTTCTGTGTATTCTCTCCCAGAGGCTGTTCCCCCAACAGCACTGCGCCTCCTAAAATATACAATTCTTTCTCCTTGCCAGGGGATCCCAGCCTTCAGAAGACTTACAGAAAGGAGAGAGTTCGATTCTAGACGGCGAACTGAATACTGTGATATTGTGAAAAATGAAGTGAAAGTGTTAGTCACTCAATTGTGTCTGATTCTTTGCGACCCCATGGACTGTAGCCCGCTAGGCTCCTCTGTCCATGGGATTTCTCAGGCAAAAATACTGGACTGGGTTGCCATTTCCTTCTCCAGGGGATCTTCCCAACCCAGGGATTGAACCCAGGTCTCCTGCATTGCAGGTGGACTCTTCACCATCTGAGCCACGAGGGAAGACATGATATTACATGGATGTTCAAATTTAGAGGGAAAGAAAATCAACTCCTCATCTCTATTAAGCTTTTTACTCAACTCCGTTTGAAGAGCTGCTGGTGACAAGCCTTAAGGGGACACTGGAGGACATTTGCTATTAGTCTAGATCCCATTGGATTTCTATTAAAACCAACAGTTCTGGAGTGGGCAGCCATTTCCTTCTCCAGGGGATCTTTTCATCCCAGGGATTGTACCCAGGTCTTGTGCACTGCAGGCAGATTCTTCACCATCTGAGCTACCAGGGAAGCCCAAAACCAACAAACAAAGGCAATGCAACTGTTTTCAAACACAGGCCCTTTCCAGAATGTATGCTTCTTAAAGCTGTCTGCTATCAAGGAATGGGGTTTGACTTAAGAAAGGAACCCAGTGCATATCTGGTTGCACAGATTTTCATCTGTGCCTTTCAAAACCCTGGGGGGCTCTCCATGGTGTCTAAAGAGCATGCACCCAGTGGGAAGTGGCAATGGGACCTGTGGGGTGGGGTGGAGAGCAGGAAGGTCTGGGCTCCGCTGCAGCCTGGTCAAAAACATTCTCTAGTCTCACCTTAATTTTTTACCTTCTTAGGCAATACCTGGATAAAGGAAAGTGTTTTAAAAGGAAACAGTAGAACATTATTGTCTTAGTTTATCAACCAACTCCTGACCCTCACCCTACCCCCATCCCTTAGGTTTCTTAAGAAAATTCATCCAAGAAGAGACAGACACATGATCTGATTTCTTCAAGCACAACTCGGAGTTCAAAGAGGCAGCCTGCACTCAGATGCCACAGGTAACACCATAAATCTCTGCCTTACCACTGGGTCAGGAAACGAAGGTCGATCAGGGATCCTCATCTTTATAACCTGGAGGAAGCATAACTTACAGATGGGACACAGTTAACCATGCGTGCCTGACATGTGAGATGCAAGCTGCGTGGTCATAATTTATATTTAAATAGCTTCTTTCAACAAAGGGCTCAAAGAAATTTACAGACTTTTACTTAATTAATCCTTGCAAGCCATCCATGAAGAAGGTAAAGGAAGGTCGTATATCCCTGCTTCCTCTGGCATCTCAAGGTTTGGCTACTTTTCCTCTTCTTTATTCTTGTTTTCAGGATGGCTGAGCTTCCCTTCTTCCAAATGCAGATTTTTATTTTGAAGCTGATTTTCCTATTTCCATATAACCCTATTTCTAGGAGCTCCTGGTTAGAAGAAAATTAGTGCCCCCTCCTTTTGGGGGAGGTTGCCTAGAAAGGTCCCATCAACTTAGAAATTACCATTTATTTAAAGCTTTAACTCCTGAACTATCTTGAGGTCTGGGAGACTAAGTGTTCACAAACGTGTGCATGTGCATGTAGGGAGGGAGAGAGAGAGAGAGAGAGAGAGAGAGAGAGAGAGACGCAATAGCCTTGCCAAGTGGCATTAAGATGCCATAAAAAGTATTTTAGGGGTGGGGCAGTATCTCAGCAGACACCTCATCATCACACACATCTTTCATAACTCTTTTGGTCCGTTTTCAGATTGAGCTCCACTGGAACTCTTCCCAGAGTTGCCATGGCTGGGAAGTGTGGAGGAGAAATAATCAAGAGAATTAAAAGAGGAAGGATATTAGTCCCAGACCCTATTCTACACAGGGTTGCTTTTCTTTTGCCCGTTTTCCTATTGATCCTCTGACTAAGCAATGCATCTCCTGAGTATTTTCCTGGATGTTAAGCAAAGATTACAGATTATATTTGTAAATTTCTTTGAGTTCTTTGGAAAAAGAAACTATTAAAAAGGAAAAAAAAAAAAGTGCCATGAAGCATTGGGTTGTCTTGGGACTTCCCTTGTGGTCCAGTGACTGGGGCTCCATGCTCCCAATGCAGGGGGCATGGGTTTGATCCCTGGGTGGAAAACTGGATCCCAGAGGCTACAATTAAGGCCTGGCACAGTCAAATTAATAGACATAAATAAACATTAAAAAAACACTGGATTCGCTGGACCTGACCTGTGAGATTCTGCCTTTAATTTACCATCGTGAGAACATTAATATCCATATTCCTCGATGGTTAAGGTTAAGTGCTAAGGGTTAAGGTTCTTCTGCAAAGGGTAGAACACCAGTGAGCCATATGCCATTTCAATCTTTATTTCTCTGTATCTGAGATGACTCAATGAAGGGCTGCATTTAACCAGCCTGGAAGTTTTGCTGGTACCAGTTTGCCTTCTTGGATATTGTGGATTGATAGGATTCAGCCAAGCGCCACCAGCCTCTAATACCGCAGAGTACTTTTTACAATCATTTGACAGGGGTGCAGCCAACCTACCTTACAACTCGAAATCTTTCCTCAAGTCAATACTTAGTACAAGAATTCAGGTTTTTAAAAGCCTATGGTTTGTCAGATGCTATAAAAATTCCAACCCAGGGCTTTCAAACTTGCAACAAAAGTGTTTGCAAGCCAAAAGAGCTTAACACTCAATCTGGTTTAATCTGCGGCTTATATTAAAATCTGTAATGAACCACACTTTTATAGTACTTGCCGCCATCTTGTTGAGAAAGCACAGGATCACAGTCTAAAGTGGTTTTGATATACTCATTTCTGCTCAAAATAATCTGAAGGATTCAGACGAAAACTAAGAGCAGCCTCTTTAGCAGAAGGATATTAATACAGAAGTTTCTAAGGCAGCACGAAAAGCATGTGCTGTGCTATGCTCAGTCATTCAGTTGTGTCCGATGCTATGGAACACCATAGACTGTCCCGCCAGGCTCCTCTGTCCATGGGATTCTCCAGGCAAGAACACTGGAGTGGGTTGCCATGCCCTTCTCCAGGGGATCTTCCCAACCCAGGGATCAAACCCAGGTCTCCCACATTGCTGGCGGATTCTTCATCAGCCGAGCTACCAGGGATGCCCCGCACGAAAAACATACTAATTAGCATTTATTAGAAGAGGAAAGTGATGCTGGGAAGAAGACAACCGGAAGAGGGGAAGCACAAGTTATTTTTAAACTATACTCAAAAACATTTATGTAGGTATAACTTTTTTTAAGGATTTTTTTGTTGTTAATGTGGACCATTTTTAAAGTCTTTATTGAATTTGTTACAATATTGTTTCTGCTTTAGGCTTTGACGTTTTGGCCGCCAAGGCATGTGGGATTTTACCACCCTGATCAGAGAGCAAACCCGCACCCTCTGAACAGGAAAGTGAAGTCACAACCACCAACGCCAGGGAAGTCACTACACAGGTATATCTTAATTGCAAGTTTACGACAGCAAAGTTGGGAAAGCAAGGTAGGAATTATTAACTTTTCTTTGTGGAAGCGGGAGAAGCATGGTGCCTGGAAAGGATAGTGTTCTATAAAGATCAAGCTGCACGAAAGAAAGAAATTCACTCAGAGGTCAAAATGCCATGGCATATGCCTAACTGCTGACTCTTGCATCTTGGGTGAGATGAATCCCATTGCTATCAGCACTCATAAGGGGTTGGAAGGGCTCTGGAGATCAGAGGACTCTGACTGTCAGGGTTAAAAAAACACATAAAATATGATCCCGGAAAGCAAATCCAAAGTGAAGTAGAAATTAATAATTGTACATTTAAAAAGACAGATGGTGATAATGTATACTTTAGCATGACTGCTTTTGCTTCACTTGATGTTTTCTGTTAATGTTCACTTGTTAAAAAAAAAAAACTGACCTGAGTTTAATCAAAATGTGAAGTAAATATTCAATTTATCTTTAATACTAGCTACATTTCACATCTTCAGTAGCCAGGCCAGTGGCTACTGCATTGGGCATCATAGATATAAAACATTTGCATCATTTGGAGACATTTCTGTTGGACAATGCTGCATTAGAGGAAATACCTTTTAGGCCTTTCAGACTATTATTAAGATGATTGACATTAGTAAGATCATTCTGTATCTTTCCAGCACCAAAATGCCAGTAAGTATCAATCTTTGTATCTACTCTCCACTTTCTTGATTTCTTATGATTATGTCTCAGTTTCACCTATTTTCAAGCTTAACCACCAATGAAATCGAAGAAAGAGAAATATTATAGAAAAAAAATCATTTAAACATAAATCAAGCCATCTTATAATTAATATACAGAAAACAAATTCTGATTATTCCTTTATAGAGCTATTAATACATAGTATTAAATTCTGGTCTCACAACTATGTTGAGTATAACTGAAAGTATTCATAGCAGACAAACTGAGGAGTCTAAGTCCAACAATTATAGAGCCTCCACCCAAGTCTTTCAAATGTGGGTAATTTTACATTTATTTGGACTTTGATCAAAGTGTGCACAAGTGCCAAAGTCACTTGCATGAACCCTCTTATATAAATAACAATGAAAATGGAAACTAGAAATGAAGAAAACAAAAGTACAGCTTGTTCCTCTTTCTCTGTTTCTCTCCTTTAAAATGAGAACATCACTGTTTTCACTGAAGAGGAGAAATTCATCAGCCTTGTGAAGATACAGATGAGGGACACGTGGAGTCAGCGGGGGAAATGACCTCACCCTCCCATGCTGTCAGGCTGAGTAAGGTTTGGAGACGGGAGTGGTGTCCATCTGTGCCTATTCCTTCCAGGGGTCACAGTCACACTGGTGCTAAAGCAGAAAGACGAGCAGTTTGAACCTGGGCTTTTCAGAGAAAACACTAAGCCTTTTCCTTCTGACTGTTTAAAATTCAATTTTCACCAAAGAATTACGTACTCTACTGTTTAACCATTTTCATACCTTTCCTGATTTGCCAATACTCTGCCCCCATAAGCCATCAGTCTGGTTTCTGTCACTTCTATATTGCTACGAACAATTAACCAACATGGCTCGTTTAGGGCGTGGAACTAAAAGACAAGTTTGAATTCCACAAGGCCAATTAGCTCTCTTCCAACAATACCCTTAACCCTGCCATCTCAAAATTAAGGGCTATCAATCAGGAGAGCCACTTGGAAAATACAGAAGGATCTGGGCATATGCTTTCAAAAAAATCAACCCAAATGAGAAGCTGAATGGAAAATAGATTATTCAGATAATAGATTTCTTAGTAATACTATAGCGACTTCTGCTATCCAACACAGTAGCCAGCCACTAGCACTTGAAATGTGGCTGGTCCAAACTGAAATATGCTGCAAGTGTAAAAAGACACACTAATTTCAAAGCCTTATTATGAAAAAAAAGGAGGAAAATACCTCATCAGTACATTTTATATAGATTACATGTTGAAATAATATTTTGATATATCGGGTTACTTAAAATACATTATTAAAGCTAATTTCATGTTTCTCTTTGCTTTTTAATATAGAGCTCTTGGAAAACATTAAATGACCTATGCGGTCACGTTATATTTCTGTTGGTGATATAGATGTGGGCCTCCCAAGTGCCACTAGTGGTAAAGAACCTGCTTGCCAATGCAGGAGACATTAGAGACAGAGGTTCGAGTCCCGAGTCAGGAAGATCCCCTGGAGGAGGGCATGGCAACCCACTCCAGTGTTCTTGCCTGGAGAATCCCATGGACAGAGGAGCCTGGTGGGCTACAGTCCACGGGGTGGCAAAGAGTTGGACACGACTGAGCGACTGAACAGGCACGAGGCAGACAGAGCCCACAATCACAGGCTCCATTTGTAATACAAAAGAGCTTAGGAAACGCTGACTCATGAAAGCAACTTCTAAAAGTTATCTGCAACGAAAGCAAAAGAATCCTCCAGCAACAAGAGCAGAAGACATGCTGGAGCTGAAGAAGCCATCATAAACACCTCCACTATTGAGAGCAACATGAAGGCTTTGCCAGCGGCTGAAGCTACTACAATCTAGTAGTATCAGAAAGAAATCCATCAGAGACTTCAGAATCCCCGCCTGGTCTTTTGAACTGACTGTGGGAAAGTGGCTCTCGCAGTCTGAGAGGCTGGGGCTGTGACTCCCGAGCAACTCAAATCCTCACTTTGATTTTCTCTTGATCAAAGATGGCACCTCATTATCGAAACAGAGCCAAAGGCTCCTGGGAAGCATTCCCCCAGGAGGGTACACAATGACCCAGGGAGACAGCAAGATAATTTGATAATTACATCCCAGAGTTTCCTTAATAATATCTAAATCCCTAGATACTGAGAAACAAGCCAAAACAGGGATCACTGGGGTAGGAGACCTGGGAGAAGCCAGGCTTTGATCAAGGGGCAATTCAAGTCATTCACAGAATTGGACAATGAAAGCTTTGCCAGTCTAGACAAGGGAACATCCAAGCAGCTCTCCTTTATTTCCAAGTTTACACCCCTGCACTCTCTAAACTCTTCTGTTCTATAAATAGTCAGGAAAGGAAGTTCATCAGCGTTAGCTTTCTCATCTAAAAAGAATTTTTTCCTAGCCTCCTCTCCAATCTTTCCAAACTTAGACATGACCATTATTCCCCCATCACAAATTTACAATTTTCTTTGTTATTTCATTAAGAAATATGAAAAAAGTGTGATATTGTGCATATACCAGTTTGTTTAAACTTTTGTGTCCAGGAGTCATCGGCTAACATGTTATGAAGAAATGCCCAAGCCACGGTGGCAAGTGACATTAGATGAGAAAGTTTCCACAGTCTAGAGGCAGCTAAGACAAGCCCTGCTATTATCTGCAAATCAATTGAGAGCAGAAACCAACCATGCCAACTGCAAATAAATATGAGCAATAGGTTTTTACTGGTGAAAATACTGTTTTGTTAATTAGCATGATGGGTATAATAATAGGATCTCATTAGACGACACTTTGGATTTTTGAAATATGTGCATGAGCAGAAAATTAGGCATGCCTTCTCTGTTATGTGAGGTTATAAGAATCTAGTCTGGCCAGCATCCCATTAGACGTGACTCTCACACCTCTTGGAGGGGTGGTGCCTATGGCTTGATGCCTTGGATATGTGCCCAGCCATAGGGTTAGAAGGATTTCTGATTCACGGTGCCAAGTAGAAGGCCTGGAATCATGCCATGTTAGTGTTGTTGTTTTTGTCCCAAGTAAACCTTTCATACAAGGGAAGATCAGTGCACCTAGAAATAGAGAAAGCAGAGATTTTATGCCGCTTAAAGGATAAAGTGTGTGATCCTTCCTGTGTCTGCTTTCCTAAAGGCTGTGTGTTAAGTATGTGGGCCACAGAATTTTGTTTGTAATTTACATGTTTGTAACCTAGTTCAGTTCAGATCAGTCACTCAGTGGTGTTCGAGTCTTTACAACCCCATTGTAACCTAGTAGCCAGATCATAAGGGAGTGGCTTTCTCTCACCAAGTTGCTTACTATTATCTAACAAAATGAACCTCAGAGTTGTGCATGGCCCAGATGGCTTGGTCAGCAGACAGCAGCCCATTTTTCACCCTGACCCAGCAAACGAGGCTTCTTTCAGCCCGAGTATACAAGCCTTTCTACCTCCAGGGGCTAGGAAGCCCCCTCTGAATTCTTTACCTGGTTTGTTCTGATTCACCCCTCAGGTCTCCACATAAATCCCTGGTTCTCACACTTGGCTACACATCAGAATTAGCTTCTAAAAAATCCCATAGCCCAGGTCATATCCCATACAGATTATATCAGAACATCTGCAGCTGAGCGCTAAGCATCAATATTTTTAATGTTTCTTATTGTGGTAAAAGTCACATAATATAAAGCAGTATTTTAACCATATTTTACTGTACAGTTCAGCAGCACTGAGCACATTCACATTGTTGTGCAAATTTCACCATTATCCATCTCCTGAATTTTTCACCTTCCTAAACTGAAGCTGTTCCCATTAAACACTAACTCTCCAATCTGCTTCCACTCCATCGCCTGGGCCCCTGGCATCCACCAATGTACTTTCTGACTCTATGAATCTGACTACTCTAGGTACCGCATGAAAGTGGAATCAAACAGTACTTGTCTGCACCCACTATTCTATGGCTGATTCTGTTGGTTAGCCATTGACTTCAAAGTTATTTTTTTCAGTAAAACATTGCTAATCTCTCCCCACCTAATTTAGGTTCCTCTGTAATTTAGTTTTCTCTGTCTCAGAGCTCTCTGTACATTTTCTCACTTTGCAATTAGTCCATTTCTGTATAGTCAATATAGCCATGCCATGGATGGACTATAATTAGTCCATATAGCTGGGCCATTTCTGTTTTGACACTACCTGCTACTCAGACTGCATGCTCTATGAGGGCAAGTACTTGGTTGTTTTTCTCATCTCTGCTTTTGTACAGTGCCTGCTACCTAGTAGGTGCTCAGGATATATCTGTGCAAAATAAATGTCAGGGAATTCAATATTTATCATTTCATTGATACTTTCTCCCCCAGTTAAAACTAGCCAACTAACCAGATATTTGAGTGCTGTGTGACCAGTTATTTAACGGGTACTTTGGAATGACAGACAGCTTCCCTGGTAGCTCAGACAGTACAGAATCCACCTGCAATGAGAGAGACCTGGGTTTGATCCCTGGGTCGGGAAGATCCCCTGGAGGAGGGCATGGCAACCCACTCCAGTACTCTTGCCTGGAGAATCCCATGGACAGAGGAGCCTGATGGGCTACAGTCCATGGGGTCACAGAGAGTCGGACACGACTGAGCAACTTAGCACATTGGAATGACAGGAGAGCATTTGTAAGCTATTTGTAGGCAGGATTAGTGCATATGTGATCACAAGAGAACTAAAAGCTGAAGATATAAAAAGCAAGAAATTAAAGTGACAGTGAGGGCAAGGAGATGCGTGTGTGTGCTCAGCTGCTCAGTCGTGTCCCACTCTTTGGGACCCCGTGGGCTGTAGCCCGCCAGGCTCCTCTGTCCATGGGATTCTCCAGGCAAGAGTACTGGAGTGGGTTGCCATTCCCTTCTCCAGGGGATATTCCCGATTCAGGCATCGAACCTGAGACTCCTGCATTGGCAGGTGAATTCTTTACCACTGAGCTACCTGGGAAGCCCATGTAAGGTGATGAGTAGCATATATTTATGGGCATTGTCCTCCTAGACTTACATGAATGAACCTAGGCATAGACAGTCAAATTATAAATCATATAGTGCAGACTGTCTCCTGTCATTTCCAATCTACACATGTCTCTCAAATTTTTGAATTATACCCCCCAGCAAGTCCTCCCCATCTTCAAGCAGCATTTGCCTAATTCAGTAGCCTTTCATTTATCTGAATCAGAAAACTAGATTCACTCACAAAATGCAAAAAAAAAAAAAAAAAAAAAACAAAAATCAATCACCATCTCGAAAACTGATGGTCATTTTTATCTAATTCTGATCAAGAATTGGGATAATATTTAAATGATTAGCCTGATGACTCACAGGGCTGTACTAGAAGGAACAGATTTGTTTGTGCTCTCCAAAATATTCTTTATGCTCTAAAATATTTATTCTCCTCACATTTTATTAATATCTTCCACTCAGATTCTTAACGATGTAAACATTTTCTAGACTGTCTCTACAAACCACAATTCCTACATCTGGCATGGGTGCGTTAACTTCTTTTTTTAAAAAAAAAATTTTATTATGTATTTATTTGCCTGTGTTGGGTCTCAATTGCAGCACTCGGGATTTTCATTGCGTCATGTGGAACCTTTTGTTGAAGTGCATGGTCTCTCTAGTCGTGACGTGCAGGCTCAGAAGCCGTGGTGTGTGGGCTTAGCTGTTTTGCGGCATCCGCGATCTTAGTTCCCCAGCCAGGGATCGAACCTGCACTGCAGGGTGGATTCTTAACTACTGGATACCAGGAAAGTTCTGATAACTTCTAAGATCTCAGATTACAGGGAGAGAGGCATAAATGTTCTTGCTAATTTCAAGAAACCAACACAAAAACAGATCAAAAGAAGCTTGTGGGCCCTTCTGCCTCATAACCTAAGCAGGTGCCACAAATTAAGGTAATGTTCATAGGCCACAGTGGACAGTGAGGATGAATACATTTTAGGGAGCTCCAGGGTGAAGGAAGGCATGTGGTAAAGTATTAAAGGACATGCAAGATTAGTCCAAGCTGCTTGGGGTCAGCTCCAGCCCTTTTTTTTCTAAGCTAAATCTGAGTTAATGGCAAGACTCATCCTATTAAAGCAAAGGATGGAATCTGTCCAAACTATTTTTGCAATGGGTAACATTAAAGAGGCCTCATGGGTGTGACTGACATTAATTTATCATTCTGTATTGTAAGTGAGCTCCCCGGAGTTCGGGATGAATGGGAAATGACGATAGAGCGTTCAGCTCAATTTCCCTCCGTGGTCCAGCTTGGTCTTGTGTCTGAAGAGGCAACATATACTTTTTCAATCGGGGCTTGAGATTGTGTAAAATATTCTCCAGTTCAGTGCCTTTTCAATAAACAATATACTATTTGAGGAAGAATCCCATCAGTATATTATTAGGGTGTGACTTTTAATATCTCCAAGGTTAGTTTTTGCTCAGTTAAGACTATCTGGAAATAATTTTCTTTTTTTTTTTAAGATTTTTTTCAGTGTGGACCATTTTTAAAGTCTTATTGCATTGGTTGAAATATTATTTCTGTTTTATGCTTTGGTTTTTTGGCCATGAGGTATGTGTGATCTTGCCTCCCTGATCAGAAAACAAACCTGCACGCCTGCATTGGAAAGTGAAGTCTTAACAGCCCCTAGAAGTTATTTTCTTAAAAATAAATATTCCTGAAGTTTCTAAATTCACTTTTTAAAATCTCTTTATTCTCTTGAAATTTAGCAAACGATAACAATGTCTTTTAAGCGATCTCTGATCAACAGTTGGCCCTGTTGATAAACTCCGTAAACATTTTAAACTACATTTACAAGCTTACTACCTTTGATTTCCTTCACTGCCTCAATTATTAGCATTCAAATTCTACCACACACAGCAGCAGTTCTTACAAATATAACAAATTAAACCTTAAACATGGTGGATCTTAAGTTATCTCAAGTGGTTCAATATTGTTTATGAACTTATTAATATTTCAACTTAAAACCACCAGTTTGAATAGTCAATTACCCATTTTAATTTAATCACAGGGTTCAGTGATGATAAACAATTATGATGCGAGGTACATTCAGATTTCTTAATACAAAAATATTTACTATTCTGGAGTAAAACATAACATTTTAAAAAACACTGCACATTTAATTTTAAGTCTTCTAATGAAAACCACCAAATCACCTCAAACAATTCTGTGGTCATGCTGACATGTGATGGTTGAGATTATATTTCTCCACTGGGAGTAACTGAATATCAATCTCGGATTTTAGCCTAGACATAAACTCTGGGACTGTAGCAGATCAGGGTAGTTTTTCTCATTATCATCGCCAACATGTGGAGGAAATTCTGTTTTGACAGTCCACAGGCAACATGGATCTCAAAACCAAGCTCTCCAAATAGATAGTCTTATAGCCCAGATCTCTAAACTAAAATCATCTATTTATTTAATTTTCTTCTCATAACAGAATTCTGCTGTCTACATTAAGCTTAGAGTTTACATCCTTCGCAATTTAAAATGTATTTATT
Organism: Muntiacus reevesi; assembly: GCF_963930625.1. NCBI lineage: Eukaryota > Metazoa > Chordata > Mammalia > Artiodactyla > Cervidae > Muntiacus > Muntiacus reevesi. The sequence continues at coordinate 21,426,083 of NC_089259.1, read as the reverse complement.
TGGGTTCCATAGATATTTTGTTTCTTTCATTGGATTCCACATATCCCTTTCCTTTAAAAATCCTGTATGGATAGCGGACACCTTCTGACCTGGGGGCTCATCTGTCAGTGTCATATCTTTTTACCTCTTTATATTCAATGGACATGAACTTGGGGAAACTTCGGGAAATGGTGAGGGACAGGGAGGCCAGGCGTGCTGCAGTCCATGGGGTCCCAAAGAGGCAGACACGGCTTATCGACTAAACACCAACAACAACCAATCAAGGAATTAATGACTTTCCTAGTCTCTCCAATATAGTTGTAGATCTTCTGCCTAGAATTTCTAGGATAGAACCTAGTTCTTCCAGACCAAGCCCTTGAGTACTCCATATTCTGGAGTTCATCACAAAGTTTACCTTGATTCAGGCTAAGGCATTTCTATACAGCATGCAAATTTTCCATTTTCCAGATCCTCACCTACAAAACATCTTCACTAACTTTTGATCCTTCTCAGGTAAGTGCCAAGTGGGGCAGAGGAAACAACTTAGGAACTGAAAACTGGAAGAACTAAGCCTGTCATCAAAACGTAGTATCTGCTAAGGAAAACGACCCAGAAAAGCTTTAGAAAATATCAGCTTGTCATTGGAGGGAAAAAAAAAAAGAGTTGAGCTGCAAATACAAATAAATATGAGGTGCAAAGGTGATGCTTTTCTACATAATGAATACTTGTTCAAAAAGGGGTTTCACCTTCATATTCGCTGACCCATCTATATACAGAAGTACATAGAACATACACCTTTGCATGCAATTAATATTAATAACAACTGACTTTCGACCCATCCATTTTTTTAAAATTCCAAGAACTGCTTTACAAAAGTTGCAGTTTAATTAGTCATAGTGACTATGTAACAACCCAATTATTAGAGTCAGATAGACAGTACTGGGTGCTCTTGGAAAGAAACGGGGGCATTTCCTTGCTGAGAACTCATGGAAGGTGGCAGATTCCCATCTGGGACACGGTGTCTGGTATTGTCCTTTTCTTCTGCATAATAACTAAGTGTGGAAGTGGGTGGCAGAGACTACTTATTTATCTTTGTACCTGCCATAGGATAAATCAGGATGTTTGTATTTAGCTATCTCAAATTCCTCTTGAAATACAATTGGAAATTAAGTAAGCAAATACAATATGCATGCAATCTTAAGTATGTCAAAAAACTACTGAATAAACTATTCAATTATGCTGAGAAATAGCTGAGTTTTAGGTAAACTTATTTACAAGTCATTTATAGAAATTGAAATTGCTTTTTATTTATAACCACATCTTGATGGCCTAATCAGTAGACTAAAGTAAACTACCCGATACAAGCAGAAATCTCACCCCAGTCTAGCAGACCCTAAGGCAAGGGAATTATGCTGTAGTAATGAAGATATCTTTTCATATTCAAAAACAATGTTACAGAGTTCCTAGTATAACCATTTTAATTAAGTATAATTTATTTGGTCCTTTTAACAGATCTTTCAGAATTAGAGCTTGCCTATAGCCAATTACAAATATCCAGCGAATTTTCAGTTCTCATTATAGGAAACAGAAACACTCTAACAATAATGCTCCGAAACACATTAAAAAAAGTTTTGTTCTTTGCCTTTAAATTGAGGCGCAGATTGAAATTTTATAAAAAGTTGAAAAGTAATACTCATTGAAAAATAAAAATCAAGTTCAAATACAACTAGACCACGACAGGCAACAAGTTGATGCCTTGTCACAAAGACACTCTGCCTGTCAACTTCAAAATCAGCAAGTCAGTTCGTTTTGAGATTCCAGGGACATGACCAGAAACAAAATTTCGAGAATGTTTTTAATAGTAATGGAAAGGAGGAGAAATTTGTGTCATGATTTTTTTTGAATTGGCTAAATTGGTTGACTTTAAGAAAATAAGGACTTCTCATTTGTCTTATTCCGCCTCAAATAACCTTATTGTTTTCTAAAAAGCCCATTACAACAATGAAGGTTAGGGTATTCTATAGTTGGAAAGTGACCTAAAGCACCCTAAAATATGAGGAATTTGTAGTCTGAAGCGGGTGACTTTCACAACATCACTTAGATCTATAAGCCAAAATGGTTTTTGATTTATAATTTGAAGTGGGTTTTCTCTTCAAGGCATTTCTTTCGAGTTTATTTGACCTGATATCTAAATACTTTATATTCCAAACTGAGGACCACTGAGACATTATACATGACTGGCATCAATGGGCATTTTTTGTTATCATATCATGCATACAGTTCTAAGCTCTGATGCACTTTGGAGACTCATATATGTTTTTGGACCAAGTGGTCCTTGCTAAGTACCTCCCACCATATACAATCTAACATTGAAATAGAGCAGGATCTTATGGTCCTTGTACTCTATGTCCTCAAGCCTGCCTTCTGTCTAGGGAAACAATTTAGCCAAAGAATAAGTTTAATCAGAGAAGTAAGAAAATACAGAAACAAAGGAAAACAGTCAAAGGAGACCAAATGATAATAATGTACTTATTGAGCAAAGTCAAGGACCTTTAGTTCCTTCTCAAGAGCTATAGATAATATTCTGAGCCTCATCCTGTGAGCTGTCTTATACTGAAACCCTTACCAGGTGGAAGAAATTAACTACATGATGATCGGCCTGTAGCCATGCCCTGAGCTACCACAATTCTGAGAACTGGCCTCAAGGAAATGGGAACAAACCAACCCTGAAACTGAAGATTAACTGTATGTAGAACAATCAAGATGATGCTGGTCAGACCACTGCAGATGAATTTCTAGGTGACTGCCAGAGCTGACTGTGCTGCTTCTACATGTGACCCCCTCCCTCCGTCTATAAAAGTTCTTATTCCCTGATTGTCAGGATTTGGGGAGAGTCAGGACAGACATCCACCTAGCTCCCCCAACCCCTGGCTACCAGCATCCAAAATAAAGCAAATTTTCCTTTCCACCAAACTGGCCTCTTCATTGGGCAGCCAGACCCCACTTTTGTTTACAATATGACAGGTTCAACATACACAATAGCTCTGTACATTTCCTGAAGTAACCATTAAGTTATTGGGATAAAACTTAACAGAAGGATCTTTGGCTAATGGTCTTTAAAACTGGTACTTGTTTAGAAAAGAAATATTGTGACAAAAAAAAAAAAAAGATGAAAAACAATCCAAAATAATTTGTTCCATAACAATAGGTTTCTTTTTGGCATTAGTCATCTTCTAGAAAAAGAATAACTCAACATTCCTCAATGCTATTTAATAGTACGGCAGAATCCCTAAGCCAGGTTCTAGACAGTTTATCATTTTTGTTCCCGACAAAAGAATCCTGTCCTGAAGCTTACTCAGTACCAAGTGTCAAGAAAATGTCTAGAATGGGAGCTTCTACTTAAGATTAAAACTCTTAAATGATTTTACAGGCTGGAAATCATTGTTCAGATACCCAAGAATTTCATCTATAGGTTTATGTGCTAAAATTGTCTACCTACCTGAATTACACATCACATTTTGGTTAACAAGGACATCATCTGAAGAAAACATTTTCTGTGATTTTGAAAAAGAAAGAAGCCAAGAAACAAAAAGTCTTTCACAACAGTTCAAAAATCCCGAGACCAAATTTATTCATTCACGTGGCTTTCAAGCAGGCAATTGCTTTGTCCCCAGCAGTATTATGCAAGCTTACTTAAGAATGCAGAGGAGCTCCAAGAGCTAAAAATTCTATTCCCATCGCCATGGTGAAAACCACAGACTATGAAGATAGCTGCCCCCCAGCACAAGTAGGGTGGTCTCCAGTATTCCCTGGGAACCCCACCACGGCACTTAAAAACACACATTACAGCTTAGAAATGAATCCGTTGTTTAGAAGCTAGAACACATCACTTCAAATATCATTTCAGGGACACTGAACTTTCCCACCTCTCATCAGCAATAAGAACACAAAACTAACGAAAAATCATCCTGAAAGATAAGAATTTTCCCGTATCTGGGAAAAAAAAAGGATGAATAACATTCACAAACAGACACTTCCCACATCTCAAGGAGGTGTGGCTCCATGTAGCATAACCTGAACTCAAGTATTCTGTACAAAACCACTCAGAGGACACCCCACTGGGATGATCAATCTGCGCACAGTGGCTTTGGGATGTTTTCCAAGAGCATAGTCTCAGAAGAATGTTAACATTTTCTTTACTTCCTTCTTTTCTGAAGGTTATTGAATCAGGAAATCATTGTCCCCCTCATGAATCTATTTTTAGATGACATTATGATTCTATTAGTATTTAAATATAACAAAAATAAAAACATAAACTCATCACATACAATGCTACCTTAATACTTAAACAACACAGAAAAGTATCACAAAATGTGTATGCATGCATGCTCAGTCGCTCAGTTGTGTCCAACTCTTTGCGACCCCATGGACTGTGGCACACCAGGCTCCTCTGTCCATGAGATTTCCCAAGCAAGAACAGCGGAATGGGTGGCCATTTCCTCCTCTAGAGGATCTTCCTGACCCAGGAATCGAACCTGCATCTCCTGCAGCTCCTGAATTGGCAGTTGGATTCTTTCCTGCTGAGCCAATGGGGAAGCCCATCACAAAATACAAAAGGCAAGAACAAAAACCAGGTAAGATTTAACGTGGTGAGTGTGCCTGCCTGTTCGTAAGTTCATTCCAGTCTGGAACACAGGAGGATAATGCTACCTGCATATTTGTTGCACCATTCAATCCATTCCCCTCCTTGGTTTTTAACTCGGTTAAGACTGAAAGCCCTAGTTCACACAAACCAGTTGCTCTGAATGGTAAAATAGCAGGACACTCTTTTGACTTAGCAAAGGAAAGTCTTCCTTTATCTTAATCCACAATGCTGATTAACTTCATGTTTCATAATCGTGCTTCAATGTATGTGAAGAACTGAGCTGCGACCATTCATTCTCTTCTTTGGCCACCAAGTTTAACTCAGTTACTGATTCTGGGTTTTGAAAAGCAAATGGATCTTGAACCCAATAATTTTGCCTTAATGCCTCAAATTTCTTTTCTGGAAAGAAATGGTTAAAAGTTTTAGAGAGTGAAAAGAGTGAAAAGTCAAAGTGTTAGTTGCAAAGTCGCATCCGACTCTGTGATCTCATGGACTGTAGCCAACCAGGCTCTTTTGTCCATGGAATTCTCCAGGCAAGAATACTGGAGTGGGTTGCCATTCTCTTCTCCAGGAGATCTTCTGGACCCAGGGATCAAAGCCAGGTCTCTTGCTTTGCAGGCAGATTCTTTACCGTCTGACTAACCAGGGAAGCCCTGAGAGAAATGAGATGCACCTACTGAACTTTGAAGGAAAAAAACAAACAAAAACAATGGCAGGAATCAGCAATAACTTTCCCATAGCATAGCATAGCTACTTGGCTTCCAATCAGCATGCAGTATTTCACCTATTCCACATTAAATCAAAGAACTACAAATAAGTGGTATATTGTAGGGAAACCTTTCCAGGTGAATGTCTTAGAGATATTTGAATAAAAGGCGAAATTTATTTTTCATAATGTTTTGTTGCCTATAATAAACATTTTGCATGGACTGTACAATATGTTTAAGGGTGAGTAATCTGTGTACTCTACACCCTAGGGCAACTGGTTGCTTTAACTAAGAACATAGACTTCAGCTGTAGTTCGCCTGTATTCATTCAAAAGGCCACATTTCAGGGTGGCTGCTACAGATTTGCTGTCTTTCCTTTTCCCTCTACACTAACCTTAGCTGTTGTTGCTATTTAGTCACTCAGTCGTGTCTGACTTTTTGCCACCCCATAAACTGCAGCACGCCTGGATTACCTGTCCTTCACTGTTTCCCTGAGTTTGCTTATACTGATATCCATTGAGTCTATGATGTCATCCAACCATCTCAGCCTCTGTCACCCCCGTCTCCTCCTGCCTTCTATCTTCCACAGCATCAGGATCTTTCACAATGAGTTGACTCTGCATCAGGTGGCCAAAGTTTTGGAGCTTCAGCTTCAGTCCTTCCAATGAGTATTCAGGGTTGATTTTCTTTAGGATTGACTGGTTTGATCTCCTTGCTGTCCAAGGGTCTGTCAAGAATCCTCTCTAGTACCACAATTCAAAAGCATCAATTCTTCAGTGCTCAGCCTTTTTCACAGTCTAAAATGCAGTGACATTACATTGCCAACAAAGGCCCGTCTAGCCAAGGCTATGGTTTTTCCAGTGGTCATGTATGGATGTGAGAGTTGGACTGTGAAGAAAGCCGAGCACCAAAAAATTGATGCCTTTGAACTGTGGTGTTGGAGAAGATTCTTGAGAGTCCCTTGGACTGCAAGGAGATCCAACCAGTCCATCCTAAAGGAGATCAGTCCTGGGTGTTCATTGGAAGGACTGATGCTGAAGCTGAAACTCCAATACTTTGGCCACCTCATGTGAAGAGATGACTCATTGGAAAAGACCCTGATGCTGGGAGGGATTGGGGGCAGGAGGAGAAGGGGGCAACAGAGGATGAGATGGCTGGATGGCATCACTGACTCGATGGACAAGAGTTTGGGTAAACTCCGGGAGTTGGTGATGGACAGGGAGGCCTGGCGTGCTTTGATTCACGGGGTCGCAAAGAGTTGGACATGACTAAGCGACTGAACTGAATTGAACCTTAGGATGTTTTATAATTGACAAAATGGATGTAAGAGGTGGGGGTTCTGTTAGTGAAATGACTGGTGTTTCAAGGTATTCAGATCGGCTAGAAGAGAGAGACAGTCTTCATTCTTAGGTGTGCATGGTAGAAGAATCTACTTAGCTATGGTGGGTATACTTTCTGAATTGGCTCCTATGACTTGATTCCAGAAGAGTGCTATATCCAGGCAGGATTCACAGCACTTCAGGTGCCTGGATCCATCTCTCAGGTTAACTGAAGTCTGGGCCCTAGAATAATGTTGTGTTTATTTCAAGGGGACTCATTCCTTCATATCAGCCATGATAGAAACACCTAAAAGGAAGGAGAGCTGGGATTCTGATGAACTACAGAAAAGACACGATCATGTAAGGGCCTGATGGGTAGTAAATATATGTGCTAGTAAAAAAAAAAAAAAAAAAAAACTGTGCTAATTATGCTGCTATGTCTGTAGCAGGGCCATCAGGTGGAGAGCTAAAACCCTTACCTACCTCTAAATCCTAGCAAACAAAGCTAGTTGTTTGCAAAATTCACTTACCTGTTCTGGGGCACACACTTCAATAACATTTGCCAGCCCACCTTCAGTTGGATGTGGGCATCAGCTGACTAGGCATCAACTGAAGTCTAGTCAGAGGAATATGAGAGTGATAATGTGGGCCATTTCACATCACGGCCTTTTTAATCAAGGCAGCATCTCTGGGCTCTTTCCCCCTTGTGTCAGGTGGATATTGGGGTAGCTGAGGCTCAGGGAATGGTACCCATATAAAAGGAGCCTGGGTCCTTGGGTCATCCTAGGGAAGCTGTCAAGTAACATCTACTTGGACCATAATGGGAGCTAGGAATAAATTTTTATTGTGTTTCAGCCATTATGCATTCTTGGGACTATTAATACAGTTTAGCCTAAGTAACTGAATCAGGAGACACTGTCAATATTTCTCTAAAAGAACCTAATAATTATTCAGAAAAGCCATGACAAACCCAGTGTATTAAAAACCAGAGATATCACTTTGCCAACACAGTTCTGTATAGTCAAAGCTATGGTTTTTCCAGTAGTCATGTACGGATGTGAGAGTTGGACCATAAAGAAGGCTGAGCGCTGAAGAATTGATGCTTTTGAACTGTGGTGTTGGAGAAGACTCTTGAGAGTCCTTTGGACAGCAAAAGGATCAAACTAGTCAAACCTAAAGGAAATCAACCCTGAATACTTATTGGAAATCAACCCTGAATACTTATTGGAAGGACTGAGGCTGAAGCTCCAACACTTTGGCCACTTGATGTGAAGAGCTGACTCACTGGAAAAGACCCTGATGCTGGGAAAGATTCAGGGCAAGAGGAGAAGCGGGTGATAGAGGACGAAATGGTTAGATCATCACTGACACCATGGACATAAGTTTGAGCAAACTCAGGGAGAGAGCAAAGGACAGGGAAGCCTGGCGTGCTGCAGTTTATGGGGTCGAAAAAAAAATGGACATAACTTAGTGACGAAACAACAAAAGCCTATGTAACTGAATCAGGAGACTGTCAATACTTCCCAAAAGAACCTAATAATTGTACATGACCAGACTAAATGAGAACAGTTTGCATACATTTAGCTACAAGTGATCAACACACTGTATTTGCAGAATAGCTGAGAAAGACAGTTGGGTTTGGGAATTAGCAGATAGAATCTTGGTTTACTCCTAGATCTTTTGAATTTTGTTCTTTCCTTTTTCTCATTTAGGAATCATGACAGAAATCATGATACCCTGACAAAAATAGCAGCTAAGAATGACTGAACCGTGTGTCTGGAACTGTACTCAGAATTTTATGCACTAAATTCTTTTAATGTTTATAACAAGCCTAGGAAACAGGTGCTAAAATATCCCCCACCATCTTATAAATAAGGAGAGGAGCACAGAGAGACCGTGTTTACCCAAACTCATACCATTGATAAGGGACAGGAGGGGTCTTGAACCCACACTAGTGCGCAATTTGTTTAATCTTATTCCCACACTGCCTGTCTCCAGAATATCACAGAAGATTCAAAGATAAATGACATTTGGGTTTATAAAATTAAGTATTATACAAGGAAATGGCAACCCACTCCACTATTCTTGCCTGGAAAATCCCATGGACAGAGGAACCTGGCAGGCTACAGTTCGGAGGGATCACGAAGAGTCAGACACGAACGAGTGACTGAGCATAGAAGGTAGTCCACGTATCACTAAGAAGAATACAAAATACTGTAGAGTTTCAAAGAAGGGAGACAGAATATCTAACCAAAGAGATTTGGAATATTTTAGGGAGGAAAAATGGCTTTTGCTATTCATTTTAATTCCACAAAATTTTCCACAGTGTTTAATGCCAACTCTTCAAAGAGTTGCTAGCCAAGTAATAACTACAAAATATATCCACACTAATGTGTACTCAGGAAAATATTCTACCATTTAAAGTAAGAAAATGAGACTTGAATAGTCACAAAATTAGTTTTTATTTAAACTTCATCAATTCAGTCCTGTCGCTCAGTCGTGTTGGACTTTTTGTGACCTCATGGACTGCAGCACGCTAGGCTTCCCTGTCCAGCAACAACTCCCAGAACTTGCTCAAACTCATGTCCATCGAATTGGTGAGGCCATCCAACCATCTTATCTTCATATCCTGAGCTAATTTATGTTTCTTTTAAAGTATTGGCATGGCCAAAAAATTCATTCAGACTTTTCCATAAGATGCTATGTTAAAACCCCAACAAACTTTTTAGCCAACCCATATGTCTGAACTGAGTTTTTCTATTGCTACTTTCTTTACTAGGTGAAAAAGTATTTGCATTTTCACAGGTATACTGAATCTAACAAGCCTATCAGAAAGTATACACCCAAGGGCATGAATCAAAGAATTTTCATAAAGTCAATATAACCTCATAACCTTTACTTGGGCTTCGCTGGTGGCTCAGTGGTAAAGAATCTGTCTGCCAACATAAGAGAGGTGGTTTCAATCCCGGGGTTGGGAAGATCCCTTGGAGGAGGAAATGGCAACCCACTGCAGTATGCTTGCCTGGAGAATCCCAAGGACAGAGGACCCGGCATAGGTTACACTCCATGGGATTGCAGAAGAGTTGGCCTTGACTAAGTGATGAAACAACAATCTTTACTCAGATTAAAAAACAAAATATGACTGGCACCTCAGAAGCATTCTTCTGCTCCTTTTTAATCACCACCCTATCCCAAGGGTAACCATTATCCTAACTTTAAACAGAATAGATTGGTTTGCCTGACTTTGTACTGATATAGAATCATAAATTTTGGACTTTTTGTTATGGTTTCTTTCATTCAACGTTGTTTGTAAGACGTTTATGTCATCCATATGGTTGACTATCACAGTAATTTGTTTACTGTAATTGCTGCATGGCATGCCATTGTGAATATACTACAAGTTATCTACTTCACTGTTGATAGGTCTTTTGATAGTTTCCATTTTTTCTTTGGTACAAAAGATACTTCTATGAACACTCTCATACATGTCTTTTCATGCATATAACTACGTATTGCTGTCTGAAATATACCTAGGACTGGAATGATAGATCATAGGGTATACAGGCATCTAAAAAGGTACTTCCTACCTAGAAATTAAGCTCAGTAAACAATGTTTTCTGTGAGTATTAGCCCAAGTCACATCAGAAAGCCTTAATAAAACACGCATCAATTGTGAGAATGGAAGTGTCAACATTCATACAACATATTCATCCTCATTACTCATTCTAGAGTCAAATTTAGGCCACTGTTCAGTGGGAACTTATCAAGGGACTGGCTCTTGTCATTTTTCAAGAAATGGCTTTTACTCTTTCATACTAAACTTTAGGGCACGTGCTTCAGTACATCTAAAGATGTCCTAGGGATTCCTGGTGGCCCATTGGTTAAAACTCTGTGCTTCCAATGCAGGGGACTATGTTTGATCCCTGGTGGGGAAACTAAAATCCCATATGCCGCACAAGGGGGCAAAAAAAAAAGTCTTCAAGGTCAATTTTGACTGGAGCGCAGGGAGCACCAGGTCCCCTGCTCTTGCTGTCATGGACTCTCTCGGGACACTTGCGTCACTTGTTCTTCTAGAGCAACGAAGTAAATTTCACGTTGAAAACTTCAAGCCCCTTTTGCTGCGGGCTCATTTCTTGCCATTTGTGCTATATCGTGCTATGAAATTTTTGTTTATGAAACCATAACAAAGGGCATAATAATGCCAATTATTTGCTTCATCTCTGCCCAAACACCTAAAGGGCACAATCTGTTGGCAGTTGAGGGTTTTTTCCATGCTTATTTGCATTTAGATTCTTGGGAGTGTTAGACCGTTTGGGGTACAATAAACTGAAAGAAAACAGCATGTTTACTTATTTCAAAACATAACCAAGTTGCTAGAAGCAGGCCAAATCAATGTTTTTGTCTCTACACTGGGCATGATATTTTTCTTAAAAACACTTATAATTCAAGGGACCGTTCAGAGGTTAAAGTATGGGTTCCTCCCTCTGCTAACCCTTGGGTAGCACATGATCAGGTCATTTTGCAAAAAAGCAAATACCTCAGCCCTGCTATAGGCCAACTTGGCCTGTGCTTTTTGTAATAGCAACCCAAGACGGAAACATCTGGAAAAATACCATGACTGAGCTGGTGGGATCAAAGACCAATGTGAAACGGTCTATTGTTAATTTCCAGGAACTGACACAGAGTGTAGAAAGAAACAATTCAGTTGGGCAGGAATCTTGTCCGATTTCTGAAAGGCTTGTATATCACTGTATTGTCTCGCCAGACAGTAGAAGGAAAAGTAGCTCAGCAAAGTTGGGGAAAAAGAAATCTTGGTGCATATGTGTATGTGTGTGCACGCAGCGTGTGCACACATGCGCCAGACAACTCAAATCTGTAATCAATATGTTCCTGCTGGATTCCTCTGATGGCAAGGGCAACTTGCCATAAAAGTCTCAAAAGAATACAAAGACCAGCTGAAAAAACGCTTAAGTCCTGCACTGTGTTTGCAAAGAAGCACCTTGGTTCCCCACTGGACTGAATTCCAGAGGCCATGGCTGTCTGGTTTATCCTTGCTCTCCATAGCAAATGGTCAGGGTCTGGTACATAGTTTGCAATATCCAAAAGTCTATCGGGTGAAGACTAAATGAATTTATAAGTGAATGGGACAATAAATAAAACAAGCAGCCAAGCTCCACAGTCTAAGGGCCGAATTTGACTCCTGTCAACCGTTTCCCATTGGCAGTCAATTTATCTCCCTGACCTTTAGTAAAAACACTAAAGAAACAGGGGAGAAAAGAAAACAGCACTTACCTAGCTTGAGTGGATATTTGATTTTGAAGTGAAAGCCGCTCAGTCATGTCCAACTCTTTGCAACTCCGTGGAATTCTCCCGGACAGAATACTGGAGTGGGTAGCCTTTCCCTTCTCCAGGGGATCTTCCCAACCCAGGAATTGAACCCAGGTCTCTGGCATTGCAGGCGGATTTTTCTTACCAGCTGAGCCACAAGGGATGCCCTATTTGATATTAGGTAGTTAACAGAATAAGGACTAGAAGGACCTTTCAGATTTCACTTCTCTATTCCGCTGCCCATGGGAAGTGTTTAATGGGAAAGGAATGGATATAGGTTGAAGAAATGTTCAGTGGATGAAATTATGCATACACGCTTGCATACATGGTGGCTCAGACAGTAAAGAATCTGCCCACAGTGCAGGAGACCCAGGTTTGATCCCTGGGTCACACAGATCCCCTGGAGAAGGAAATGGCTACCCACTCCAGTATTCTCGCTTGGAGAACTCCATGGACAGAGGAGCCTAGGGTCTAGGGGGTTGCAAAGAGTTGGACACGACTGAGCGACTAACGCTTACATTTTCATTTACATACGTGTGCCAACCTCTGAAAGTAGAGCATTGAGTAAACATAAACCACAGTGGGGATAGTAAATAAAAATTAGTATTAGCTAAAGTCTTTGCTAGGATTATGACTATTGAAAAGATCTGGGGGGGAAATCTAAACAATCAGAACCAGACTCTATGACTCAGACAAAGATTCTATGTTCGAATATCAACCCCAAGGGGCTGGTATCTTTATCTGTTTTGTCCATTCATCTACCCAAAGTTCCAGGACAATGCCTGACATATTATAGACACTCAGCACTTATTTGTTGAATGAACAAGTAAACCTTAAAATGCTCAAATGAAAAAAATGGGGGGAGAAGGCATTAAAGAATATTGTGTTAATCACATTGGTTGGCCGGTCCACTTACTCTACATCTTCTCAACTGAAGGCAGAGGTCATCAACACTGTCCAACTGGGTGCTGCATAATGATACCTATGACTGTACAGTTTAAAGGATAAAAAGATGGAAAATAAAAGGTTTTCTCTCTTCTCCCACCTAGAATCTTTTCTCCTTTTCCCTACAACCTCAGTACTTGGGTAATAAAGTCAGAAGTCTGAAACTGAAGAACAGCAGAACCAGATTCACCTATTTAATGTGTGATGCATTATTTAGTTTTAAGAAGGAAGAGAAAGTGCCAGCTTTCTCTCTTTTACAGTGTGTGCGAACATAAATCAAACATAGGAAAGTTGTAAAGCCATCGTGCAATTTTTAAACTTTTATAACTCTGGTGTCAGGGGTGTTAGAAATCATTTGTAAATGGCATGCAAATCAAATTTGCTTCCTCAAGTTGTTAAAACCTCAGTTCTGCTAGTCCCAGCACCAATTTTTTTTTTTAATCTCGTTGTCTATAATAGGCATATAAACATTTGTCACAGGCAGGCATTGAAACGATGAATATGTTTTGCACAAGCACATGAGGCTATATTCATATAGGTGAAAACATTTTTGTTTTAAAGTGTCATTTATGGATTTCTTCTCACCTTGCCTAGAACTCAGGTTACTACAAATTTAGAAAAGCCCAAGGGTGTATGGAAACCCCTCTCAAGTTCAGGAAGAAACAAAACTGGAACAGACAATGTTGTTTTTCATTATTCTTCTTATCAGCTTCTTTTCTGTGGAGTGAAATCACTCTGGCTTTTTCATACCCTTTGGAGAATGAGACTGTTTTACCATAAAGACTGACTACTCAGTCCTTCTCCCCAAAGGCAGTGTCTGTTGCAAGAGAATCTATGGGAATCCCTTGACTTTGACTTGTGTGTGGATTGACAAGGCTAAATTGGGTCCGAGCCGCTCGCTGCATAATATTACATGAGACAAGCGCTGCAAGGGGGAATCCACGAGAGGCTTCCCTTCCTACAAGCATAAACTGAAGCCAAAGTGAGAGATCTTGCTTTGCTTTTATAAAACACATCTTTCTGTACCCTTCTATCATTTAATCCCTAGCATCTCTTAACCTTCCTCTCCCTCGAAAGGGCAACCAGAAGGAAGAAAGGAGTCGTATCAATGACGAAGTTTCTTTCAGCAAAAATTCTTCCTTGTTAGCCATTCTGCAAAAGTTCATTAGCTGAATAAACCATTCTCTGCAGACCTCATCTCTATTCCTCTCTCCTCTCCCCTCCCCCTTCCTTTCTTTTTAACCTTTCAGTGCAGAATTAAGGCTTTGTGATATTCAGGACATCAATGAACTCTTGCCCAGCCTGGGGGGAGTTCGGGGGCCAGGGCAGGGGCGAATCTGTGGGCTGCATTCCAATTCAGTGAGGTGGTGACAAGGAACCCAGCCTAGTCGTCAAATGGACCCTGTGTCTGCATATGATTCATAACCCAAACATGTTTAGAAAGGGACAGAAAGGAAGAAGAAGGCATGGGATTTGGAGTTACTGAGTCGGTATTGTGGGAAGATTTAGAGCATTATGGGGGTGAGAAAAAGAGGATTTATTCTTGAGTCCTGGCAGCACTCAATCCACTAGCAGATCTGCTTCAAAAGAAGGCCAGTGACTTTATACAGCAGCTTCCCAAATAAGCTCAAGCTAAAACAAAACAAAACAAAACCCACGACTAGTCTTCCCACCCCAGCAGCCCACTTCTACCCTCTCATGGCAAAATATATGAATGAGTAAATGAATGAATGAATGAAATGAACAAGTCCTTTTCAACTATAGCTGGTTTTGTCTATGATTTTGTTTCCTTTTGGATAATGTAGGGGCAAAAGATGAATTAGCTGCTAATACTTTTTATGAGATTTGGGGAAAACTGCTGCAGGGATATTTAAACAGTGAACTTAGAGAACGAATTAATTTAAGTGTTCTCATTTATCCACGTGGAGTGTAATAGATTCAAGGCTAAATAATCGACTGTCTAGATATACTCTGGTTCCTAAAAGTTTTAAGGAAAAGATTAAAGCTTTTTTTTTAAAGGATGCAACAGAACTAATATTGGAGTTAAAAGGCACTGGCTATGTCTTATTTTTTTATTACTCCCTGATTTTTAATAAATTTATTAAACAAATTTTAATAAAATGCATTTACATTTTATCCAGCAATCTCCTTATAATACACATGGCTGAATATTAAAAACGGTAGGAGCTAATATCACTTTAGATAAGCTGATGCTTATCCTACATTTTAAATGATGTCTCAAGACCCTCATTAAAGCAGAATGCCTCAAAGCTCCAGATACCAGCTATGCATTTTCTTCAGTTATCCAAATAAAATATCTGATTTAGTCACAGAAATCTCACAATAACTGTCTCATCTTTGGGAACTTAAACACTTTGCCTTTCCTATTTATACTCTCCGTTATCTCTGGTATTAACATAAACTGTCCACTGTGGTCAACTAGCCCTGAAGACTGTATGGCTTATGAACAGTCATATTCATCGTAAGATGTCTGGGAAGTTAAAGGTGGAAAAGGGATTCCAATAATTAATGATATATAAGACGCTGTCGATGACCAAACCAAGAATTCCAGATCTGCTATTTCTGAAATGTTTCAGCAGTGCTACTCTGCCCTCTAATAAAAGATAGATTAAGTCCAGTTTGTCAACAGGTATAGATTTTAAGTCTTGAGTGTGCTAATCTATCCACTTAGTTTATCAAAATTTAGTTTATCAAAACAGTCCCATGGGGGACTTCCCTGGTGGTCTAGTGGTTAAGACTTCACCTTCCAAGGCATGCAGTGCAGGTTTGATCCTAGGTCAGGGAGCTAAGATCCCATGTGCCTTGTGGCAAAAAAGACCAAAATGTTAAAACAGAAGGAATATTGTAACAAATTCAATAAAAACTTTAAAAATGGTCCATATCCAAAAAAAAAAAAAAACCTCAGTCCCATAAAACTCAGGACAATTTGTATTCTCCTACGTATACTGACTTCAATCTTGCTTACAAAAGAGAACAAACATTTTAAAATGTGGAATAAATTATACAGAATAAGGGCTTGTTTCTCTACTCTGGGACATCTTGCTTCTTGCAAAGCACAAGCATAATTTCATTGCCTCTCTTGAGTGAGTTTAGACTGATGTCATTGGTTGGGACCACAGTGATCTGAGGTCAAAGTCTTTTATATCACTGAACAAAGAAAGAGAGGCGCATTTTCAGGCGGCTTTGGATGAAATGGTTTCAAAACCAATTTGGTATTCCCACCCTCTTCTCTAAAAACAGAAGTGAAGAAAACTATTATAATTCTTATTTAACGAAACTCACTAAAAAATTCTCAGTAAAAAACTTTACAGCTAATAAATTCTGCATTCATTGTGTGTGAAGTAAGAGTTGAGTTCATATTCTCAAATTAATTAAAATTTTTTTAACTTCCACTAGAGCTACTGTATTCTTAATCACTTGGACAAACTGGTTTCAGTTGATAATTCCTCCTAAATCCTAATTTTTATTGAAATTTTGAATCATTATGAGTTCTGCACATACCAGCCTCAAATTTAAAAAAAAAATACATTCCCCTGCCAACAAGGAATTTAGAAATGATTTTTCTTTGTTTCTTGGGGGTCTTTTCCCAATTTGAGGCTTGCCAAAAGAGATTAGGATTAACTAAAAGGTTTTCTAAAGATATATTTAAAACCCAAGTACATTTTCTAACTGTTAATAGCTGTTAATATTTCTTTCACAGAAGCAAAAATGGAGCAATGATTCTCAGTTAAGTGACCAAAGGCACAAAGAAGTTTTATAGACAAAACACACAGCTTAACAGCTCTATGTGTTTCTAGAAAATCTGGATCACCAGCTGCGTTTGCACCGGCTCAGCTGCCCTGACCTTTCTTTATATTATCAGGCAAGCCTCCTTCAAACTGGGCTCTCTAGAATCTGTACCCACTGTTTCCCTGCAGCTCCCTTCCTAACTCATGTAAACCACACCCTTGGAAATAAGGCTTATTTCCCAAAGACGACAGTGCCTGAAGACTATGGTCTGGTCTGGGTCACTATGCAGTCAACATACAGAGTATGCCTGAGTCCATCAAAGTGTAATCTGTACCTCAACTTGAACCTCATTAGGTGGATTTGATGAATGGACCATTCACTCTTTGTGTCTTATTTCTATAGGTAGTAATTAATGTTGTTAGCATTATTAGGGGGAAAGTAAGACTTTGCTATTTAAAAGAACTGCTCTAAAAGAAGCGCGAGGAAAATGTTCCCATTCAGAAACTGGGACCCATCCCATCAGTTTTCTTAGCACATCAAAATTATAGGATTTTTTTTTTATACTTAGGTGGTGGCTCAGATGGTAAAGAATCTGCTGGAATGTGGGAGACCTGGGTTCAATCCTTGGGTCGGGAAGATGCCCTGGAGGAGGAAATGGCAACCCACTCCAGTCTTCTTGCCTGGAGAATCCCATGGACAGAGGAGCCTGGTGGGCTACAGTGCATGGGGTCACAGAGAGTCGGACATGACTGAGCGACTAACACTTTCACTTTCATAACTCAAGACCCCTCCAAGAGCTGACTTGAAAAAATCAGGAGAGGCCAGCTTTGTGATATCTGGGGAGGGAAGAAAATACCTTAGGACTCTTAGAAAAGGCAGGGAAAGTAGACTTTGTCTAAAGTTAGAAAACTTTCAAAAGGTTATTTGAAAGTCTTGAAAGAACTGTAGCTTTACTTTCATTGTAAGAGATACTTAGGGGATGTACTTAGTATATAGCTCAGAGAACTATACTCAATATAATGTAATAATCTATAATGGAAAAGAATCTGGAAAAGTATATATATATATATTTATGTACATGTATATATTTAACCACTTTGCTATACACCTGAAACTAACACAGTGTTGTAACTCAACTATACTTTAATAAAAAGAGGGACATAAATATGGTGAGAGGTGGAAAAGGAGGCTCTTCCTGGCATGTGGCTGCAAATAACAACTAGAGGTAAGATAAAAACTCCTATGAATTCTACAGTCTGTGTTTGCCCTGTAGTCTTGACTTTGGCCTGGAAAGAACTCTCCTCCTTTCCTACAGTGCTGTTATAAACAGCAATACCTTGTCTTTAAATTCTCAAAACTAAGAGACAGTTTGGACGTAGAATTGAAAAGCAGTCACGCTAGACCATTTCTGTTTTGCCAGGAGGACATTCTTATTGCTGGTGGTAGCAATATCTAATATCTGTCTATCAGATCACAAAGAAATTCTAAATTACAAGTGTAGATGCCCATAGCATAGAAAGCATAGGAAGTTGAGTGATACTTTCCTATTATGTCCCCAACCACCAGGTTGTCAATCATGAGAAAAGGTGAAAGACTGAAAATAAAACTTCAAAATGCACCAAAGTGATGCTTGGATATCATATTTGCTATTGGCTTAAAATTCAATTTAAACAATGCTTTTAAAGGATTTTGCAAAATACAGCTAATAATTTTAAATTACTCTTTATAGATTCTGCTGAATGTTGAATTCATAAACCTTTACGCCTTAGGTTCATAACCTACTAATTACATACTGTGATGAAATAGATTTCTACATGATCCTACATATCTACATCTACATCTACATCCTACAATATGATCCTACATATTGAAAGAATTTAAAAACCATTCTTAATGTCATTTAGATGATTTCATTGGGTGAATGACAGTCCACTGTTCCAATTTTTGTTTTACAAGGTATGAAATCAGATGTTTCACACCAATAATTATCATCATTTCCAAATGAACATATACTTGGCAACATCCCATGTTAATGGACTGACAAGTTCAAGGTTCAGAGTTTGTTCCCACTGTGAAACAATGGGGATATTAACGGGGCCATTTTGGAAACTCACAGCTATCACCTGTTTTTGCTTATGCAAAGCAGTGCAATACATGGACCTTGGAGTTGGGAGGATGAAGAGTTGAAAAGTGACTTCAGAATGCTAGAAATTGAAGGCAAGCTACAAGAACAAGGATATTTATATAACATATTTGAATTCTGTTCCCCATCCTGGCAAAATACTCACATACAAAAACCAGACTGAGGAATATGATTACTCATGAATGACAATCAAGCAGACTGGCTATCTTAAAACTTGACCTGCACGTAATAGAAAGAAGTAAACATAGACAATTGGTTTGGATGTTTTATTATTTTTGCTGAAATCTTCAGGAGAAAACCTTGTCTCATGTTCCATTTAGCGGATTATGTCAGAGATGAGATAGAGTCAATAACTTCTGAGCAAGTACTAAAAAAAGGCAAGTTATGAAAGAGATTATACTGTTATCATGATCTACATAAAAACATCAGCAGGCTATATGGTATGTGTTAATATTAGGTATTATTAATTTTTTAAAAATGATGCTGGTGCATTTCATTTTGAGAAAATACAGTGGGTAACAGCCTCAAGTTCCTTACTATAAAAATAAACCATTTAAGCCCAAAGCTCTCATTCCAGGTCCTTTCCCTCCATAGTTTATTTTAGGTCAGAAGTCTTATTTGTGTGGCTTTTACTGGAACCAAGAACTAGTAAAAGGATGCTTCATGTGTATAAATCTCCACAGGTCTCTTACAGTACCAAGATTATCTCAGATATTACACATGAATGTACCTGGCTGGAATCTTAACAAGGCTTCGATATGCCAAATGACTTTCAGTCTTGCTTCAGGAATATGTGAAGCATAGTGCAATGAACAAAGTGCAATGAAATATTCAAAATTATACGGACTGTACAGCATTCAGGACTTCTACATTATTGTGCAATCATTGCCAGAATTCATCTCTAGGACTTTTTCTTCATCCCGAACTGAAAACCCCATTAAAAAATAACTCCCTATTCTCCCAGTCTCCTCACCCCTGGTAGCCAGTATTCTACTTTCTGGCCCTGTGAATTTGACTAATCTAGATACCTCATATAAGTGAAATTAGGTTGGCTTAATTTTAAAAGGTTCAAGTAGAATAATATTTTCTTATCTCAAGAAATGAACAAGCATGGGATTTCCCTGGTGGTCCAGTGATTGGTTTTCACAGCTGAAGGCATGGGTTTGATCCCTGGTTGGGGAACTAGATCCCACAAGCTGAGTGGTATGGCCAAAAGAAAAAAAAGAAAGAAAGAAATACATCAAGCTAATTAGGTTGCTTGTTATTTATGTATGTGTCGCCCTCTTTTGTGTGTGTGTGGCTTGAGTATCTTTAATTCTGAATAGAAAATAAAAACCCTCACTTTTTGCTCTAAAATGATTACAAATCCATTTAGTTTACTTTGTATGCCTTTCCTTTTTCAAGAAACTCATTTGTCATTCAGCTCCTATCATAAACCAGATACTAGGTTAGACAGACCTGGAGGATAAAAAGGCGATCAAGACAGAGAGTAGTCCCCATCCTCACATACCTTATGGTGTAGTGGGAAAAACAGTTAACAGAGAATTCAAAAGACTCTAACGAAGGTTCTGACAGGAGAAATGCAGGGTGCTTTAAGATACACAAAGCAGAAGCATCAAACTCAGCTTGGGAAAAAGAGAGATTCTGGGGAAAAGAAATGTGTAAGCCGAGACACGAAAGATAAGTGAGAATTAGGAGGTGGGAAAGAGGGATTCCAGAAACAGGAAAGAGTATCTGTGAAAAAGGACCTGAAAGAATTTCAATGGAGAAAGAGTCAAGCATGAGAAAGGGACTAGAGAAAGATGAGATGAAGTGGGGACAGAGAGCAGTGGACCTTCTGCCCGTCACGTTGATTAGTTTGCACTGTTTCCAAAGCAATGAAGAGCTGCAGGAGTCTATGCAGTATTGCCACATGATTATATTTCAGAATGCTTGTTCCGACTAGAACCAGATTAGAAGCGGGAGAGACTGGACCAGGTAAAACAAACCAGGAATTAGGGTAGAAATCCAAAGATGACAGCGGCATGAGCTATAGTAAAGGCAATGGAGGGATTAAGTGAAATCCTCTTTATGTTGACTCTCCTTTATGTTCTCATAAGCCAGTATAAATACATATATATATAAACTTCCCTTGGGTTTTTCTGCAAGATGTTGAGGAAGTTTGCGGTCAACCCAATACATATTATACACACACACACACACACACACACACATGTATTTTAAAGAGCATATACAAAATAGCTAGATAAAATCATGGTTGTTCCTAAAGTGGCTCTGGAATTAAAATGAAAAAATATATGAAAATTATGTGAAATTAGATAATAAAGTGGAAGGGTTTTGAAAAACAGTTTGACCTTAGATTTGGAAATACAGTAAAAATTAGAAACAGATTTCCATCTTAAGAGACTCAATCCCACAATTTGGAGAAATAAATTTTTAAATAAATGAAAGTTGTGAAAACAAGAACCTCGAAGTAGTTAAAGAGAGACTGCCAACTAAAGCTGTCAACAACTGCCCCATGAGCTCAGCCTCCTCACTCTGACGATAATAATGTGGGCTGTGTAGGAAACATTCATATTGTGGGAATGAGACGTGCGAGGCACATGAGTCAAGGAAACTGCAAAGCGGAACTCCAGAAAAATTAATTTATGTGTCAGGCAGTGAGATGAAATTTAATTTAAAATTATGAGAGGAGGGGTTCCCTGGTGCTCCAGTGGTTAAGAATCCACCTTGCAATGCAAGGGACCCTGGTTCAATCCCTGATCTGGGAAGATTCCACATGCTAACAGAGCTACTAAGTCCATGAACCATTAACTACAGAGCCAGAGCCCCAGAGACCTCCAGCCGCAACTGTTGAGCTCACGTGCTGCATTCACTGAAGTCTGCGCACCTAGAATCCTTGCTCCACAACAAGAAAAACCACTGCGATGAGAAGCCCGTGCAAGTCAATGACAAATCGGCCCTGCTTGCTGCAAATAGAGAAAGCCCATGTGCAGTAATGAAGGCGCACCACAGTCAATAAATAAATAAATCTTTTTAAAAAATAAATCAAAAAAATTATATAGGGATTTTTTTTACAAAGTTAAAAGAATATTATTACAAGTTTTCAAAATGATGAAAACATCCTGTATGAAGTGTAAAATTCCAGAGATCTGGGATCTTTGTGGCTATCATCTCTCATTTCTATCTGCAACAAATTAATATGAAGTTAAAGAGAGGGCACCAAACATGTTTAGAATATTTCCCATAACTCTTAATAGCAATAGGGCAGTCCATCTTAGCATTTTTGACTACTAATTCTACAGTTCTAATTTGTACCCTTAAAGTTGTTTTAGATAGATTTAATAAGTATAAATGACGTACAATAAATTCCAAATATTTAAAATATGCATGCTAAGTGGAGTCCAGCTTTTATTAATAGTAAGACTCCTTCCTGGGAAGTATTGTCTCCTATTCAATTTTTTGAAAGAGATTTGTAGAATTAATATTATTTCTAAATGGTTGGTAGAATACACCAGAGATGTCAGCTAGGCCTGGAGTTTTCTTTCAGAGAAGGTATTTGTCTACAAATTCATTTTAAAAATAGATACAGGGCTGCATCTTTACTATTTCTCCCTTGGTTTATATTTTTTGAAGGAATTTTCCATTTCATCTTAGTTGTCAAATTTACTGGCATGCAATAATTCATAATATTACCTTATTATTCTTTCAATACCTATAGAATCTTTAGAGATATCACCTCTCTCATTCCTAATATTTGTAATTAGTGTCCTCTCTCCTTTTTTCCCTCTGATCAGTTTGACTAGAGCTTTATTAGTTTTATTGATCTCCTCAAAGAAATAGCTTCAGATTTCTGCAATTTTGTCATTGTTTTGTCTGTTTTATATGTCATTGATTTCCACTCTGTATTTATTATCTCCTCTCTTTACTTTTGATTTCATTTACTTTTTTTTTTACTTTTAAAGTGGAAGTATGGGTCACTGATTTGAGACATTTCTACTCTAACAAAATAATACTCTATTAGAGTAAGTTTCCCTCAAAATATGTGTTAGCAGCATTCCACAAATTGTTATATATTTGTCTTTATTTTCATTCAGCTCAAAATACTTCCTAATTTCTCTCGTTATTTTTCCTCAAATCATGGGTTATTTAGAAACATCTTATTTTCTAAATTATTGCTAACTTTCATATATGTTTATATTATGTATTTCTAAGTTAATTCCATTCTGGTCAAACAACATATATCATATGACTTGAACTTTTAACAATTTATTGACACTCATTTTATAATTTGGAAGATGATCTATCTTGACAGTATTCCTTTTACACTTGAAAAAATTGTGTATTCTGCTGCTGTCAGGTTGAGTGTTCTGAAAATGTCAGTTAGGTCAAGTTGTTGACAGTGTTGTTGATGGATTCCACAGTTCAGCCAACTTTGTCAAGTTTTGATGTATCTTCAAAGGAGAATATCCATAATTATCTGAAAATATAATTTCCTTTTACAACACATATCTGTGTGAGCATAGACTTTCTTCATAAGCTTATTCAAATCAAAATATTGCAACAGATTGACTGCACAGATAAGAAATTTACTTGTCTTCTTTTAAACCACATGTTTAAGAAACTTACAGAAATGTAAACCAATGTCACGCTTAATGATTTTTTATTTGGGAAAGTATAATTATTTATATTAACATGTATTGGGCTTAAAATTTTGAAATAAATAAATGTTATAAAGCCCAGTGATGACACTATGCTTTATGCAATCACACCTGTTGCAGGCTGCACATCAGACGATATTGAACATGCCACCCTCTCATTCACTCTCTTTAGCACCCCACTGCACACCTAACAAGAGCCTTGAAACAGAGATGCAGTCCAACAAAGGTGGAGGGGGTGAGAAGAGCGACCTATGCTTGGGGTACACTTGGTCACTTGACGGCTGTGTGGTTCAGCCACTGGAATCCAACAGAACTGGGAGGAAACCCACAGTCCTGAATCCCTCCATATGTTTTATAACCTCTCTAAATCTCCGTTTCTTCATCCAAAAGTGAGGAGCTTCACAGAGTTATCATAATATGTTGTGTATGTTATTCACTCAGCCGTGTCCAACTCTGCAACCCCAAGGACTGTAGGCCACCAGGTTCCTCTTTCCATGGAATTCTCCAGGCAAGAATACTGGACTGGGTTGCCATTTCTTTCTCCAGGGGATCTTCTCGACCTAGGGATCGAACTGGGTCTCCTGCATGGCAGGCAGATTCTTTAACATCTGAGACACCAGAGATGTTCCTATTATAATATAAAAAGTTTTACAAATTCTGGTAGATGGTAAGTGCTCATAAAATGCTAGCTGTTGTGTTTTTATTATATTTAACTATCATGCTTTCCTTCTACATCACTGTAATGGGTAACAGTGACTTTCTTTTCCAGTCTAACCTCTTTAAACAGATGCACACTGAATCAGTTAATACACAGAGCCTGGAAGGCTGAAGTTGCAAGATGGCTTAAAAGGGACAGAGACCATTTAATCTGTAGCCGAGATGGTCAAGAAGTATTTAAGAAAGAGCAATCTGGACCGATTATGCAATGATGTAACACATCTCATAAAGAAGAGGTGGATGTAATGCGTAGGGAAGGGGGACAGACCTGAAGGCAAATTTGGCCAACTTCATAGTTTTCTCTCAAGTTGACTGAAACCAGAGATTTGCAGAGTGCATTATATACTCTTTGTTTCAAAAAGAGAGGGCAAATACCTGGACCCTCTCTTTCATTTTATTTATAATCTTCAGTTATACTCCGTCTTGGTGCTTGATAGCTGCTTAATTAAATTCATTGGTTATCAGGCTCTCACTTAATCAGGAGGTTAAAAGAGCCTAAAAAAAATGACCTGAGACCACCACAGCTATAAGGATATAAAATATGTATAAAATAGCAATTTGGAGACCCAGGATACTTTGTTTTATGCATCTTTTCTCAGTTGAAGCTTTTAATATAGCAGAAAAAAATTATCCTCTTCTTACTATATTGCTTAAATTTTCTCATTTATCAAATTCAGGATTTCTGAAAAAAAAATAAAGACTTTTTTCAGTAAAGTTCAAATAGTCTTCCATGGTTATGGGAGAAAACTGAGTCTTTGAAAAAAAAAATAGCAATAATAGAAAAGTTCAAATATCTCAAAAAGCATACAGTTAAATTGTTTAAAATTTTGTATCACAAATTCTCTATTTCTTATCAGAAAACACACCTCTGAATATTAAGAAATGATAAGTTCTATCTACAGTGTATGAAGCTCTTGGGCTAATTTTATGAGAAAAAAAAAATAAACCCATAAAGTCTCCAGGTGGAGAGAAACTTTCTGGAAAGGTTCACATTTATCGTTTTAAAATACTATTTTTTAAAAATCTTTTGGTATATTTTAATGCATCAGGAATAAAAGCAAACTTTGGGAGACACCTGTAAGGGTACAGTTAATGTACACAGGCATTTCTTTTAAGTATGACAGCTGTTTAAGTTTGATGGGATTTTTTTTTTTTCAATTGCAGGATAATTGCTTTACAATATTGGGCTGGTGTCTGCCACACAACACAGTGAGTCAGTCATGATTATAAAATACCACTTTAATGAAAACTTTGGAAATGCTACAAGGTCTGTGCAGGCATCGACTGG
This sequence comes from Muntiacus reevesi, assembly GCF_963930625.1. NCBI lineage: Eukaryota > Metazoa > Chordata > Mammalia > Artiodactyla > Cervidae > Muntiacus > Muntiacus reevesi. Next base: position 21,400,601 of record NC_089259.1, on the reverse strand, counting down.
CTACAAAGGCAATAAATTAGAAAAAGCCCTGGGCTGGGACTCAGGAGACAGAACTGATCTGGGATCCACCACTCACGAGTTGGGTGTCTTTGCCCAGTGCCTTTATCTTTCCTGACCTCAGCTTCTTGGTGCAAGTGCAACATCGGAAAGAAAACTGCTCCTCTCTCAGTCGTGTCCGACTCTATGCGACCCCATGGACCATAGCCAGGCTCCTCTGCCCATGGGATTCTCCAGGCAAGAATACTGCAGTGGGTTGCCATTTCCTTCTCCAGGGGATCTTCTCGACCCAGGGATCGAACCTGGGTCTCCTGCATTGCAGATAGATTCGTTACCATCTGAGCGAGTGGAAGATTAGGCTTAAACATCTCAGAGGTTTCTTCAAGTTCTGAAATTCTGTTTGTAATTTCTTTTCTTGCACTGTGAATTTCTGCCTCATCACCCTCCTAGACTTTGCTGCATCACTTGTAAGACCTACGACAATCTCTTTCTGAAAAGTCCTTCTTTGATGTTCATTGGGAAGACAACTTGGGGTGTCATTCCAGAGACTTCTGTCCTCAGTCATGACCTTTAGCGGTCAGTTCCCAGAACTGTCTCTCTCTCCTCGTCTGAATAGCTGAGCACTTCCACTATCTTCCACCAGTACTTCTTCTTCAGTAACTGACAAGTCTCCATTTCCAGGCCTGATGATGTCACACTGTGCAATGAAAATGAAATAAGGGAATGGATTTGGGTATTTAACAATACTTAGAGGTGTTCTGTGGGCTCCCCTGGTAGCTCAGACGGTAAAGCGTCTGCCTATAATTCGGGAGACCCGGGTTCGATCCCTGGGTCGGGAAGATCCCCTGGCGAAGGAAATGGCAACTGACTCCAGTATTCATGCCTGGAAAATCCCATGGACCGAGGAGCCTGGGGGGCTACAGTCCATGGGGTTGCAAAGAGTCAGACATGACTGAGTGACTTCACTTTCACTTAGAGGTGTTCCGTAACTCAGGGCTTTGTAAAATAACATTATATGTTGAAAGTAACGTTTCCAATTTCAAAAATTAGAAAAACAGATGATGAAAGAGGTCAGATTAATTACCCACCCAGATTTCAAAATGGCCAGGACAGCGCCCAGTCCTAGGGCACAGCAGATTTCAGCGAACTTTCATTAAAGCACTCTTTGGAATCACTTCCAGGTGGGATAGAAAAAGAGGCAAATAATTTGAGTACTCAGGGGCTGGCAGTTACCTAACACTTGCTTTTCATAACTTACATAACTTTTCAAAGAATTATTCACTTGTCCCTGTAAGCACATATTTGGTACAATCCACATATTTGCTGCAGAATAAAACAAACAAAAAGCGATGCAGTTAGAACAACCTGGCCTCTTCAAATGGCAGCTCAGAGTCATTCAAGAAGACCTGCTACTTTGGAGGACATCAAAGCTCATTTGAGATGGAAACAGCTTCTCCAAAGTGGGTCTTCAAAGATGGCAAAGTACTGCGGAACAGCTTTAAATTTAGGTTTTACTCTCTGGTCCTGTAAGTATAACAGATGGATCTTCATAATTAGCATCACATTTGCATTTTTCTCTCTACAAAAAAAAAAAGAGCTAATAATCTTAGAAGGAGAATGAAAAAGCATCATTCCATCATAGTTTTATTGATCTTAGTTATAATTTGTATGCCGAGTCCTCTTTATGGTCCCCATTATTTCCAACCCTCTCCTAGGAGAAGAGCAAACGTGCAGACCAGGAAATGAGCAGGTAGTTACTCAGGACACAAACTCTGAAATGACTTGAGGACGAGAACTAACTGGAAGGCCCTGATAAAGTGGAAGAAATATGAAGATTCAGATACAATGCTAAGCCCATCAACGTGATTTCCTACAACAGAACAGCCTATTTATCTTTGTGTATATTTCTAGGAGACTCCTGTCCTCTGTGCCGTGTAATTCCCATCACTCAGAAGCATTTCGTTTAAAGGTGCTATTAAATAAAAGCAATCACTGGGCAAACTGCCCTCCCAAGCAAGCTCTCCTGGGTCTATAGCTCCAGACAGCAAGCGGCATGGACTAGTGGGGGGCATGGAGGCTGAAGAGCCGTCATCTTCACCAGCAGAGCATGCAGGAATGGGAAGAGACTCTGGGACACTGAATAGGGAAGAAAGGGTCCCCCGGGGAGCAAGGCCGGTGCAAGCAAAGACCATATCCCATCCCATATATAACAGGCAGCACCTTGATAATCCTCATAACTTCCCTGTGAAGCTGACATCATTCTCATTTTGCGGACAAAGAAACTAAAGGGAGAGAACATGTTGCCCAAACTCCTCTAGTAAAGTGGCAAAGCCGGCATTTTCATCTAGGTCTTGTCCAACAGCAACTTCATTATCATAACTTGTGCACCATTTTTTTAAACTTTTTATTTTGTATTGGGGTATAGCAGATTAACAAACAATGTCGTGACAGTTTTAGGTGAACAGCGAAAGGACTCAGCCACACATATATGCATGTATCCGTTCTTCTCCCAACTCTTCTCCTATTCCAGCTGCCACAAAACATTGATCATGGACCACTTTGACCTGCCAACTCTGTTCAGTAACTTTGCTCTGGTAATGGCTTGGCTTTGATTCATTCATACCCAATCCTCTGCAATCAATAGCATGACTTCGCAAGTCACCTGAATAGGGATTAAGAGTGTAATCAATGACCATGAAACAGAGAAGAGAAACTGGTCCACAGGGAAACTACACCCCTGACCCCAAGCTCTCGAGGGCTTGACTTCTAACCAATTCAGTTAATTAGCCACAGGCTATTCAGTGAACAAATTAGGGCCCAAATCCTCTCAAACCACAAATCTGAGCTGACCCTTCCAGGCATACAGAGTTACTATGCACTGATTTTGTGTGTCCCCTCACTGAGCACACTACAGGCCTTCTGAGTGGCCCCGAACACATGAAGCTATAATGGAAACTATAACCTTATTTTAACGTTCTCTTATAATAATAATACCTATGCTTTTAACGTTCTCTTATAATAATAATGCCTATGCTCTGCTACATCTTTTTGTTGTTGCTGTTGTTTTGTTTTGAAGATGATACACCTAACAACTAGTTTTTAAAAAATCAGTTTTTCCATCAAATTTATTAATCCCCTACTCTGGCCCAGAGGCAAAATCAGACCTTACATTCTTGAGTTGGGAGTATCCCAAGGAAGACAGTGCGTCCTAAATGAAAAGCAATAGCACCACACTTAGCACACGACTGCTAAGATCTGCAAACGCGGGTAGCCTGAGAAGGCCTCCCCTTCCCCAAGCTGTTGCTTCTGGGCTTCGGGCCTCTCCACCAGCACACCGAGCCCGTGCACACGAGGCTCAGTGCCTCCACCACTTCCCACTTGAACCAAAGTCACTTAAGGGCTAGGTTACTGCAAAGCAGGAGAAGGAAAGAGAAGGAAGCAAGAAGAAGGTTTGTATCAGTGGCCTCTACCTGATACAGTATGGGGGCCACTGCCCTCTCCTCCTGTAAACTCTTTTATTTTTTTTAATGTTTATTTCTGTTTATTTTTGGCTGTGCTGGGTCTTCATTGCTGCAGGGGCTTTTCTCTAGTTGCAGTGAGCAGGGGCTACTCGATAGATGGGGTGCACGGGCTTCTCATTGCAGTGACTTCTCTTGTTGCGGAGCACAGGCTCTAGGGTGCGCGAGCTTTAGTAACTGTGATACCCGGGCTCAATGGTTGCAGCTCTCGGGTTCTAGAGCACGGGCTCAGGAGCTGGGGCACACGGGCTTAGCTGCTCCTCGGCATGTGGCATCTTCCCAGATTAGGGATAGAACCTGTGTCTCCTGCACTGGCGGCAGATACCTTACCACTGAGCCACCAGGGAAACCCCATGAACTCTTGATAATTTTGAAAGGGCTGGAAAGGAAGGAACAGAAAGGATACGGTGAAGGAAGAAAAGAGGAGAAGGGAACTCATTTGGGCTGCTCTTCTATTTCTCCTCCCTCCGCTTGACACCTTCCCTTTATCATCACTGCAATTCCTCATACCACCTTCTTCCCAACTCCTAATCTACTCCAGTGTACCATGTCCTGGGCCCCAGCAATCACATATCCAGATGTCTGGGTGTCTTTCTCACATCTCAGGAGTGGTAGGAAGGCACAGATCTCAAAGCTACAGAATTTCAGTGAGAACAGACTTGTTGGCTGCCTTTAATTTAGAAATCTGTCTTTTCATAGAAACAATGTTCTCCAAGCAGACTAAGTTTGATAAAACTGTTATTCAGCGCATATTTTGAGTTAAATAGGCTTTCAGGGGCTGGCTTTAGATCTTAAACATCATAATACAATATTCTGAGTTCCAGTGCTTCCAAGTAGGAGCTTTGCGTGTGTTGCATTGTGAGTGCACATTTAGTCACTGCATAGATGAATCAGGAAAGGTGTAAAACAGAGAAGTGTTTGGGCTTCCCAGGTGGCCCTACTGTTAATGAACCCACCTGTCAAGGCAGGAGATATGAGAGATGAGGGTTCACTCCCTGGGTCAGGAAGTGAACCCACTCCAGTATTCTTGCGTGGAAAATCCCATGGACAGAGGAGCCTGGCGGGCTACAGTCCAGGGGGTCGCAAAGAATAGGACGTGACTGAAGCAACTTAGCACACACGCAGAGAGAAGTGGAAGTGGCAGGAACAATGTTAGCGACAGAATCTGGCACATGGGATAAGTTCTGTAACTATGAACAGGAACACCCGGCATTGCAGACACTAGAAACTCATCATGTGTTCCAGCATCTCTACTTTTATTTTCTGTAAACGATGTACAACTTTCCATTAAAAAAAAAAAAAGTCATAATGTCTGGTGGCTGCTCTAGATTCAGATATGAAGAAGCCCTACTAAGAGAAATCACATGGCTGTAATTCTTTTTAATGGAATTTTTGTTGTTTCAAACCATCACTCATGAGAGAACTCCACATTCAGGAAGGTGGTGGATTCTAATTTCTTAGTGTTAATCCGACAAGATCATTTGAAAATATTTAAACTGCCTGGAACAGAAATCATTTACTGGAAGGCTATCATAAATTCCTTAATGAGTTTATTTCAGGACAAAAAAGAAGAGTAATACTCTCTTTTTAAGAGAAAAGAACTAATAGGATTAGATTTGCAATGAAAGGAGCTTGAGGGGAACATGGCCAACTGAAGTTGGCAAAACCACATGAGCAGATGCGTTAGGAACCATCTGATCTGGGAGACACTGATCCCAAAGACGTTTTACCCCAAAACGTCTCAACCATGTGGATGCGAAAATGGAATCTTATTTCTAAGTTTGTAGCTATCATAGAGCCAAGAGAGGTGCCACTTATCTCACAGTCAGAGGGAGAAGCTTTTCAGTGGCATTTGATACCTCTACTTCTCACAGAAACAGAAGTCCAGCCCAGCTGGAAACTGGACCGAATGACCACTGATATTCCTTTGTATATTTCATGACAGTTACATTTAAATATGTATTAACCTATATGTTTGAAATCTACTTTAATGGCAAACCCAAGAAACTAACACCTAATTCTAAATCAGACAAGTTAATAATTTTTTACTTATGTAAAGGGCTGGAGCTATAATCAATATTTCCCTATCTATCACAGTCAAGACTATGAATGGAAATGACATTAGGAATTATGGAAAATTAATGCTGCTAGGAAAAGCATCTTTTTAAGGTCAGAAGCAGTTAAGATTTTCCTACAACATTATTTACGAAAGTTAGATTACAGTTTTGCCTTAAAAACTATCATGAATATGAACAATTTGATACAAACTTGATAGAGGAACCTGGCAGGCTACTTAAAGTCCATGGGGTCAAAAATAGCCAGACACTACTAAGCTACTGTCACTCACTCACCCAAGGTTCAGAATTAAAAGGAGACTAAATGAATGCAAATCGTCCTACCTTTTATTTACACGGTGGAGACTATTTTCAGAAGAGAATATAAATATATAAATAATGATCCAAGTGTCCAAGCAGCTAAGCTTTCACTCCTGTAGAGCCCACCAGAAATGACACTGAAATCTAAATGGGATTATGTCAATGAAGTGACGGTAACTGTATCTGTGATTTAGCTGCCAAGTCTACCCAAGACAGATGGTAACAGTCCAATGATAACGGGGTGAAAGAAAGAAGAGAAATTTCAAATTAAAACGGAATAATTTTACCATAAGATTTATCATCCCTGTTTTCTTACTGTGTTATCTCTCTTATTCACAAATATTTAGCTGGCAATCTCACATATTTGGAACATAACTGAAAAGCAATTAATCAAATCACAAAATTCAGGTGATAAAACTCTCAACTGTGTGTCATAGCAGAGATTCTTACCCCATCAACGTTACAGATTATTTGCTCTTACACTTGACCTAAAAATATGACAATCTTGGTGACTTGTTTTCTAAGTGCAAAGAACCTTAGAAGTCATAAGTAAGTGGGGTTATGACTTGCTATGGGTTTTATGAGAACATAGAGAAATAATGGCCAGACTAGCAGAGAATATAGACAATCTATGAAACTGACAAAAAGCCCAATATTCTGAGGAGACAGCAGCAAGACCGAATAGAACTCAACAGGTCCTGCTGGCATCACGGTATCATATGAATAGCAGAATTATGATCGTTCTTATGTATGATTCATTCAGGAAAGTTCACACTGGGACTTGCCTGGTGGCCCAGTGGTTAAGAATCCACTGCCAATGCAGGTGATTAGGACCGTTATCTTCACCCCAGAAGCACTAAGTGGATTTTTTTCTCAATTTGAACTACTGAACAGTGGGGTTTTGGTAAGTCTGATCTAAGTCAATGCTACTGTTGTTGGTGAAAAGTAGTCAAACATTGGCAATTTCATGTGGCTGTAGCTAACAGTACACATTTCAAGGCATTATGGACCACTTTGTGATGTGTTTACCTTCTCCACATTATAGCTTACTTAGGACAATTATAAAATTAGGTTATAAGCACACAGTACAGTCCCTGGTGGCTTAGCAGTAAAGACTCCGCCTGCAATGCAGGAGAAGGGGGTTCGATCCCTGAGTCAGGGAGATCCCCCGGAGAAAGGAAGTGGCAAACCATTCCAGTATTCTTGCCTGGGAAATCCCAAGGACAGAGGAGCCTGGAGGGCTACAGTCCACGGGGGAGCAAAAGTCAGACACAACTAAAGAGTCGGACTTTCAGGCTTAGCGACTAAACATCCAACACCATAAGCACACAGTAACTGGACAATGGGGCCCCTGGAAAGGAAAATATGGTTAATGGTCTAAAGGAAGTCATGATGAAGAAAAAAGAAAGTTAATATTGAAAGACAAGATATTAGAACCCTCAGCTACCACAGTTTCACCATGAAGAGTTTAATTTAATATTTGATAGTGTTTACTTCTATCACCCAGAACATAACCGATTGTTGCCTTATGATCACCCAGGAAATCTGCACCAAAGCTGAAGTGGAAAATGCAAGGTTTTTCTCCCAGTCATAAGTTTCATTTTGTTTGTTTGTTTATTATTTACCAAGGGGTGAAGGAGTAGTTACAAATAGTTTGCAGAGCCAATGGAATTAATTGTTATTTCAGGATAAAAGAGAAAACTAAGAAAGCTATAGCAACTAAAATATTGGGTGGCCAAAAATGGAAAAAAGAGAAACATCAAATGGAATTCTGATTTTATTATGAATAGACACCTTTCCAAGATGGGTGGATGGGCTTCCTAGGCAGCACAGTGGTAAAGAATCTGCTTGCCAATGCAGAAAACTCAAGAGACACGGGTTCAATCCCTGGGTTGGGAAGATCCCCAGGAGTAGGAAACGGCAATCCACTCCAATATTCTCGCCTGGAAAAATCCCATGGACAGAGGAACGTGGAGGGCTACAGTCCATGGGGTCGCAAGGAGTCAGAAGTAACTGAACACAACACAGCAAGCTGAGTGGATGTTTTCTGATTTATGAAGATCATGATTTATAATAATTGATAATCTTTTCTGAGAAACAACCTGCATTCATCCTATTATACAGTTTAGTCAGAGAGAGAAAAGAAGGTACCCAACGTTGGTACCATCTGTAGGGGATTAAATGAAATTGTTCTGTCCTTAAATGTGTGTTATTCAGAAGATTAAAGTAGTATATTTTATAAGTACATAAATTTGTTTACAATCAAGCATATTACTATAATGGTGGCTTGATTCTTTACATGTTCTATTATTAATAACACATGTCTCTACTGCTAAAGTTCTCTTTCTGATAAGTCTCATAAAATAGAGTTAAGCTAAACAGGTTTAATTTCCCTGTTTGTTTTTAGCTGTATCAAGTGACACCCTTCACTAACATTTCTAAAGATTTAAGTATGTTCAAACGTTCCTGTTACATTGGGGGGGAAAAAATCTCACAAAAGCACAGCAATAAAATGACAGACAGCAGAAGTACAACACTACGGGAAATGTGTGTGTGTGTCTCTCTGTGTGTGTTTTGCTCTCTTGAGAATACACGGGCTTAAGAAATATTTTTGGATCAGGGCCATGAACTGAACGAACGTGGACTCCATCTAGCCCCAAGAGGACCCCTGCATCATAAAGGAACAAAAGCTTTCTATAGAAAATGCATTATGTATGGCTACATCAAGTGAAAAAAAATAAAAGGATTATAAAACAGAGTGTATAAGAGGTCAGTGAATTATACTAGTGTGTCCCACTGCCCACCAGGCTGCAGGAGGAAGTGAAGCAATCCAAGGGATCCCTGAGGTTTAATCCAGACAGAGCTTCACAGAAAAAAATCAACACAGTGAGCTGCACTGAAAAACAATCTTCAGTCACCCAGATCATCGAGCACTAATCAAACTGATAGTTTAAATATTTGTCCTTCAAAGAAAAACTCTTACATACTAAACCAGGGAGCCCAGGTTTGGCTATGCAGTGTCAAATTCAGCAACAGAGGCTTCTTTTTAGAGAAAAGCAATGGGGCCATAGTGTGTGCTAACTTATATTTGACTCTTTTCAACCCCATGGACTGTAGCTCACCAGGCTCCTCTGTCCATGGGATTCTCCAGGCAAGAATACTGGAGTGGGTTGCCATTGCAACTGCAAACAGAAGAATAATGTCTTCAAATCTAAAGCCAAAGGACTTCCCTGGCAGTCCAGTGGTTAAGACTTCACCTTCCAACGCAGGGGGGTGTGGGTTTGATCCCTGGTTGGGGAGCTAAGAACATGCGGAGGGGCCAAAAAACCACAACATAAGACAGAAGCAATGTTGTTGTAACAAACTCAATAAAGACTTAAAAAATGGTTCACATCCAAAGCAAAAAACAAAAATCTTAAAAATAGTCAAAAACCAAGTATGAGGCAGATACTCCTCCATTTCTTTATAAACACCGGAATTGTCTCTCTCATCTGTTGGAGCATGGGGCAACAGGAGGACTTTGCACAGAGGTTTGAAATGGTCCACGAGGATGCCACCCACATATAAGCATCCTCTGCAGTCACTGTAACTCTTCCGTTCAAATATGGAGCTAAGATGCTGAAGACTGTAATTCAGCAAATGGAAGAGCAGCAGGAATAATGATGCTGGGAAAGATTGAAGGCAGAAGGAGAAGAGGGAGACAGGGGATGAGATGGTTGGACGGCATCCCCGATGCAGTTGTCATGAACTTGGGCAAACTCCAGGAGATGGTGAGGAACAGAGAAGCCTAGTGTCCATGGGGTCGCAGAGTTGGACATGACTTGGCAACTGAACAACAACAACAATAGTTATAGGATAAGTTAAAAAACAACAACAAAACAAGAGATATCCATTGATTTTATTAAATGGAAAGCAATTCAATTAAAATAGAGGACCTCCTAGTCTTTTTCACTTTATACAACGCCTACCCCTGTCTAGCTGGCCCTCTCCTCTGTCGTTCCAATCCACCCTCTGGCTCTGCCCATCTGTGCCAGTTTCCTCTGCCCAGAGAGAGTAACCTTACCGCTCCTCTGCAGACGGGCAGTAAGTACACGTGCCAAAGGCACCTGGGGAAAGAAAAGAGGCCAGCAACAAAGAGTCTCCCTGGAATCCTGACCTTTCAAGGGCTTTTTTTTTTCGAGATGTGCTCTTCAGAAAAAGAGAAGCCTGCTGTCTTAACTCACCTACGTACACTGGGAACGGGAACACAGAAGGCCATTCATTTTTTTTTGGCTTTACCCTGGGAGTCATCATTCTTTCTTCTTAATATAATACCTTTCCACTAGCTTTACTTGAAGAACTACATTTAAGTGCTAATGCTGTAGTTATAGCTTAAGACAAAGCTGGTTTCTCCAAATAAAATATCTAAGCAATCTATCCTACGAGTGCAGTAAAAAAGTAGCATTGGGCTAATTAAGTAAGATTGATTGAGCTACATCAATTTCAGACTTCTGCAGTATTTTTACTGGAAGCCTGGAAGTATATCATGATGTGCGTTTAAACTCATGCAGGGCCTTTCATTTAAAAATATAGAACCCTTTATCTTGAAAAGCACATAAAAACTTTTATTTATTATGTTTCTTACAGTGCTGGATTTTTAAAAATCTTTATGATAATGATTTTAATTTTCATGAAAAGACATGGCATTGGCAAGGTGAAGCAAGTACAACCTGATGCACAAAGAAGTTAAATGAAAATCAAGGCACACCACTGGTCAGAGAGGGTTTCTCCTTCAGCCTCATCACTACCTACTTGATCTGAAGTGAGTTCTTTGCTTTCTCCAAGGAGGCTGCTGATTCACTCATTCTTTTCTCTCTCTTTTTTTTCAGTTTTTTTTCTTTCTTTTTTTTATTATTTTTTTTATTTTTCAGTGGGTTTTGTCATACATTGATATGAATCAGCCATAGAGTTACACGTATTCCCCATCCCGATCCCCCCTCCCACCTCCCTCTCCACCCGATTCCTCTGGGTCTCTCTCTTTTTTTTAAACATTTAATACATACTTCTATTTTGAACTACACTGAATCATAAACAGCTGCAAAATACTACAGAGAATTCCCATGTACACTTTACTCAGCTTCTCCGACAAGACAGTCTTTTATAACAACGGTCCATGTTGATACAATAATCAAGTCAGATATAGACATTCAAGTATACTTTAAAGATACAACCTTGTGTATTCCGCTAAACAAATGCCAGGAAAAGACCCAGTCTTTCCGTATTAAGGAGCTTACATTTTAAATAGACACACAAAGTTAATTCAATAGATAGGCAAGGCAGATGGACTAATGGAAAATCTTCACCATAACTGGAGAAAGACCTCAGCAAGCAAGACATGTGTGTGATATATTTAAAGGAAATAAGAATCCAACCTTCTCTTTAATACACTAGACCATCAACCACCAGAGAGAATCGGGGGAAGGCCAACGTCAAGACCAGACCCAGAGGTTTTGAGTCTACATGTGCAGGTCTAGATGTACTCCAGCTGAACTCTTGTACTACAGCCCCATGGCAACCCACTCCAGTATTCCTGCCTGGAGAATCTCATAGCAGAGGATCCTGGCGGGCTGTAATCCATGGGGTTGAAGCGTTGGACACAACTTAGTGATTAAACCACCACCACCAGGCAAATGCAAAGGACTTTAGAATTACCCACTACTTTGAATGGTCCATCTCAGTTTCCACTGCTTTGAATGGCCTTCCCAGTTTTCCTCCATCCCTGTGGATAATTAAGAACTGACACGGGGCTTCCCAGATAGTCCAGCGGTTAGGAATCTGCCTGCCAATGCAGGGGACGGGTTCGATCCTAGTCTGGAAGGTCCCACATGCTGTGGAGCAACTAAGCCCGTGGGCCACAGCTACTGAGCCTGTGCTCGAGAGCCCAGGAGCTGCAACTACTGAAGCCCTCGCACCCTACAGCCCATGTCCCATAACAAGAGAAGCCACCGCAATGAGAAGCCCTTGAACCTCAACTGGAGGAAGCCTGAACACAACAACGAAGGCCCAGTGCAGCCAAAAATAATTAAGGGAAAAAATTGAGAGCTTGAATAACAGTGGATCTCAAACAACCATAAACTTTGAATCAGCCACTCTTGTAAATTATACCTTTTCAAGACAAGGTAAGAACCCAGAAAAAGGAAACCAGGTTCCTGAAACCTATAGTTTTACTTTAAAATATAATCCAACACCACTTGGTCTTCTAGATTGCTGACTCTCTTATTTCTACTCCCTATAACCTGTTCTTAAGAGTTGTAATCCTAGGAGTTGGGTTCACTTTAAGACTGAAATTCTTCTTTCTGTAATTCCATTTTAGCACCTGATTAACACTGATGCTTTCAAGAGCTGCTTTCTGTTGATAGAGTGAATTCATCATTATACATACTCATCCCTTTGGCTTCCTAGTGATACTGTTTAAAGCGTGGAGAGGCAATGTTTGCATCCAAAAGGTCATGATGCATATAGCTGCTGGCATTTTAACTCATTTGGAAAAATAAATGTTATCATTGTTTCACTGGAGAGTGTCCTTCACTTTTTTCTTCTTTACATTGTCATTTTAGAAATCCTGTTAGTAAAAGTCAAGCAGTCTGCAGTTTTTTAATATCTAAATCATTTACAAAAACTCACTAAGCAGAAAGTGGGTGGGTGCATGCTCAGTTCTGTCCAACGCTTTGGGACTCCATGGACTGTAGCCCACCAGGCTCCTCTGTCCATGGGATTTCCCAAGTAAGCATACTGGAGGGGGTTGCGATTTCCTTCTCCAGGGCATCTTCCCAGCCCAAGGATCAAACCCCCCTACTCCAGCATTGCAGGCAGGCTCTTTACAGCTGAGCCACCAGGAAGAAGACACCCAATTCTCCACCTGTACTGCTACAAACTGGTGGTCAGCAGCTGCTTGGGTGACTGTATTATTGAAAAATACAGGAAATGGAGCAGTTGAAATTTCCACAGCATGTTCTCAAATAACTGAACACAAAGACATCCTCTGCTCTCATCGAAGAAGAAAAAGTGTGCCGTTGTTGTCACGTACCATTGATATTTTCACTGTGGAATTAATTAAATCATTTGGATGACAAAGCCCATTTTCTATTTCGTTAAAAATAATAACCATTATTTTAAAACTTCCAAGAGTTTCATTAGTTCCAGACAGAGCAGACAGGCTAGTCACAGCAGCAGTGACTCCTGCTTGGAAGCCTAAGGAAGAGAAATGGTTTATGAGAACAATAACCCGATTTTATTTCACTGGGGAACAGGGCTTTCAAGTCTCTCGTACCGCTTATGGTAGATGTAATGTATTTATCAAATGTTACGAAGCGTTTACTTCATCTGCTCTAGTCATCAGCGGCAAATAAGATTACCATGTGAGAGAGCACAAAGAAAGAAGTGGGTTTTTTTTCCCTAACCACATTAAAATCACATGACCAATGTGGCTGCTTAAATGAACAAAACACATATAAAGAACAAAATAATCACAGACATTTGACTATGTTTATGAGGAACCACAGCATTATGTGTGCACACCTTCATGCCCCTAAAAAACAGTGACAGGGTAAAAGCCATCATCATCTAGACACTCTACAAAAGACACAAATATATTCATGGTAATTGACTGTTGATTTTTAGAGCTTTGATTGCCAGAGGCTGCATGTGGTAAAAACTGGATTGCATCACTCAGCATGGTTAACAAGGAAATAGGAACACTCTATTAGAGAACACGAGGAGGACACAAGTTTCTTGCAGGCAAAAGCCATTGCTAACAGATTTGGACTCACAGCTAGACAAGTGTCAGTTTCTTTTCAAGTTTTTATTATCCAGCCTGAGCCCAGTCTTCCTGTGGGAAACTTCTGGAGTGGCAGAAAATTGAGCCCTTTTGGAGATAAGTTAACCCTTTCAAACTTCAGAGGGCTATTTAGAAAACTACCACCAAAAGATTTGGCTTCACTCCCATATCTATAAAAAGTTGAACTTGGAGTGCAAAAATACACATTTCGATTTTTGATAAATTGGGAAGATCAAAGGGCCAGCATATTCCCCTACATGATACTATTTGACCTAAGATTCTAGAACGAGCCCAGAGATATAAAGAGCTGAGGGAGCGATATCTAACATGTCACTCTCTCTGGGTTTACCTCTGCATTTTGAAAACAAATAAAATAATGCTAACCCCACCAACTCCCTCAGAAAAAGAGGAAGAGCAAACATATCCCAATTCATTTTATAAGAAGTAGTAACATAAACTGATGCCAAAAAAAAAAAAAAAAATCACAAGAAAATTATAGACCAACAGGCTCAAAGACCAATGGCAAAAGTTTCTTAACAAAATATTTAAAAATTTAATCTAAAAATACATAATTAGGACAGTATATCATGACCCATGAATGCAAGGCAGTTAATGTAATTCACAAAGGTAATTTGGAGGGGGAAGAGACTTTTCAACTAATGGAGCTGTATCAACTGGGTATCTCTATGGAAAAGAAACAAAAGAACCTTGATTCTTCACCTCATATACCACTCAAAAATTAATTCAAAATTGTTGTTGTTTTTCAGTCACTAAGTCATGTCTGGCCCTTTGCAAACCTATGGATTGCAGCACACCAGGCTTCCCTGTCCTTCACTATCTCCTGAAGTTTGCTCAAATTCATGTCGATTGAGTTGGTGATGCTATCTAATTGTCTTAATCTCTGCAGGCAGCCTTCTCCTTTTGCCTTCAGTCATTCCCATCATCAGGGTCTTTGTTTTCTCCAGTCTTTGGAAAAGTTAAAATCATACATGGACCTAATTATAAGAACTAACATTTTAGAAAAAAACATTCCAAAAAAAATTGTATCATCAGGTTAGGTACAGATTTCTAAAACAAAGATTTATTATGCACAAATGACTGAAGGAAAAATTGCAAAAATGAACTTAGCAAGGTTGAAACTATATTATTTGAAAGATACAGTTAAGAAAAAAATACTAGCAACAGACTGGGGAACATGCTTGCAAACAAATGTCCAAGAAGAAATCTTCTATCCAGAATACATAAAGAAATCCTACAATTCAAGAAGATGACCAATCCAGCTAAAAATGAGCAAAATATTTGAGTAGACACATCACCAAAAAAGATACATAAGTACATGAAAATATTTTTCATATCACTAGTCATTGTTGCTGTCTGTGGGGTCACACAGAGTCGGACACAACTGAAGCAACTTAGTGGCAGCAGCAGCAGCAGCAGTCATTAGGGAAATGTAAGTGAAGCCACAATGAGCTATGATGACCCACCTACTAGACTGTAATTTAAAAAGATGAATAATATGAAGTGCTGGAAAGGATACAGAGCAGGTGGAATTCACACACCTTGCTGGTAAGAATGAAAAACAGTACTGACACTTTGAAAAACAATATCTTATAAAACTGAAGATATGCTTGCCATATGGTCCAGAAAGTCCATCCCCAGGAACTGATCTAAGACAAGGGAAACTTCAGTCTGTACAAAGGCAAAACCACAGCAACAAATTTAATCAGGAGTCCAGGGTGAAAGCCAGCTAGAGAGGGGCATAAAGGAACTTTTTTAGGGTGAGGGACTTTGTATTTCGACAGTGGTGGTGGTAAACAATTGTGTGCATGACCAAAATTCAACAAGCCATGACCCTCAAAATGGGTGGATTTGATCATACGGAACACATTAACAAATAAACTGGGGACCTCCCTGGCGGTCCAGGGGTTAAGACTTCACCTTCCAGAGCAGGGGTTGCAAATTCGATCCCTGGTTGAGGAGCTAACATCCCACATGACTGGTGGCCAGAAAACCAAAACTTAAAACAGAAGCAGTATTGTAACAAACTCAATAAAGACTTAAAAAAATAAAATTGATAATGATATAAATGTTTTTCTTTATCCTCTGCCTTTTGGTAAAGAAAATGACCGAGTTCCAGGGGAAACTACCACAGAAGAACACAGTGAGGTTAAGATTTTCCGAAGAGCATGATCGAGAATCCAGATCGTAAAGTCAGTCTAGCGCAAGCAAACTACTTTCCAACACTATGACTATGATCCAGGAGCATTTTATTTTATAGAAAAAAAAAAGTTCAGTGGGGGGAAAAAACAAGAAATAACTGCTGTTTCTGGGTACAGACAAGTGCTCAGGGCTGGTGCACTGGGAAGACCCAGAGGGATGGGATGGGGAGGGAGGTGGGAGGGGGGATCGGGAAGGGGAACACATGTAAACCCATGGCTGATTCATGTCAATGTATGGCAAAAACCACTACAATACTGTAAAGTAATTAGCCTCCAACTAATAAAAATAAATGAAAGAAAAAAAAGATTCAAACCCAAACAGCCCGGTTCCACACACCATTACTAATTAATTTCAAGACAATACTAGGAAAACAATGTTTATTAAAGGCTACTTGAAGTATCCTGTAAAATATATAAGAGGTCTGGGATTTCACGTTCTAGCTCTGCAAGTCTCTTATATGTACAGTGAATTAGGAAAATGTAAGTAACTGATTCTTGATGCTGAGTTCTTCCTTGTTTTTAGTAATGAAAATATTACACCATATTTTAAGAAGAAACAGATAAATTAAAAGTTTCACATTATCTATTGCTGTGTACACAGTACAATGCTAATGTCCAAAGAATTCACTGAAATAGAAATAAATCTACTTCAGGGTTGAGGCAAAAAAATAAATAAATTATATAATGGAGAGACAGCTCAGTCCTGTGACAGATTTCCAAAGACAGTCTGCAGGACCACACCCTGGAGAACTGAGGAGGAAAGAGTGAGCTGGGGAGAGGATGGAGAGGAGAGTCCAGGGCCAACCTGGAGAAAGAACAGCTGGGAAACAAGCCAGGAAAAAGTACCAGGCGAAAGAGGGGAAGGGAAAAAGCAGAAGAAGAGCTGGAGGATGTCAAAGCAAACAGACAGAGAAAAATAAGAACGGGTGTCAAAGCAAGCAGAGTTGGAAACCAACTAGAATGAGTCAAGAGAGAAGAAAAATACGGAAAATATGGAAACGCCCACAAGGAAGGAGAAATACAGAGGGAGCGTTAAGCAGAGCAGCTTTGGACAGGAATGGGAGAGGGGAGGCTGCCACTGTACTCTTTTGTTGTAAAATTAAAATATGTTAAAGAAATATTATGGAAATAACTGAAAGAATTGCTTTCCGGATGCTCCTCACATAATTTTTTTCCCCTCTCTTTTATGAAAAGGAACCTTCCTAGGACCTTTCAAAATCTTAATGGGCTCCCTTAAACTTAAATCAGGTCAGGCAAGGTTTCTCTTCCAAGGACACTTTAATTTACACATTATTTTTAATAATTCTTTTCAAAGATTTCAATGTGGTTAGGAGGCAATTGCTCACTCTGAAGCAGAAGGACAAGAGGAAGGTATAGGATAAAGACAGACGTGTATTCTGGATCCAGGATTCTCAGCAATTGTGTGAGCTGGAAGTGAAGTGAGTGCAAGTCGCTCAGTCGTGTCCGACTCTTTGTGACCCCATGGAATATACAGTCCATGGAATTCTCCAGGCCAGAATACTGGAGTGGGTAGCCTTTCCCTTCTCCAGGGGATCTTCCCAACCCAAGGATTGAACCCAGATCTCCCACATTGCAGGTAGATTCTTTACCAGCTGAGCCATAAGGGAAGCCCAACATGTCCCTTAATTTTTCTGTGTGTGGAGTACACATATTTTTTAACACATAGCTTTTTTATTCTTAAATGTTTATTTATTTTTTTTTAAATTTTTGGTCGTACCATGTGGCATGTGGGATCTTACTAGCTCCCCGACCAGGGATCAAACCCATGGCCCATTCACTGGCACGGCCAGGGAAGTCGCCGGGGTGGCTGTATTTCAACAAGCAACCTCTCTTGCAGTTTCACTTATCTGACTCTTCTTCCTTATTCATTTGTTCAGTTGCTTAGTTGTACCCAGCTCTGTGTGACCCCATGCACTGCACCTCGCTAGGCTCCTCTGTCCCTGAGATTTCCCAGACAAGAACACTTGAATGGCTTGCCTTCCTTCTCCAGGGGATCTGCCCAACCTGCGTCTCCTGCATTGGTAGGTGGGTTCTTTACCACTGAACCACCAGGGAAGCGTTCTTTCCTTAATGCTTCCTTCCCTCAGTCCTTTCCTGGTGGCTTTTTTCTTTCTCCCTCTTTCCTTCCTTCCTTGCGTTCCCTTCCAACAAATATTGAGAGCATGTGTTACGCTGAGCACCGTGCCAGCTACTTAGGACACAAAGCCACAAGGCGTTCCATTCTACTCAGGGTTTGGACTGGCTCGGAGACAGCTAATTCATCGGTCACTTTCATCATTTTAAGAAGCGTCTATTGACTGTTATATCCTTCAATATGAAATCTTTTAAAGGATGAAAGCAAGACTCTCTTTCCCATGGGAATAGTAAGCCTTTTGGGGTACAGCATTTTCCCTGTTATATGCGATTATTTCTCTCCCGGTTTCCTAAATGTCATGTCTTCACCATTCAATTTGGAATGTAAAATCTGAGCCTGACAAGTCAGCCTGAGGCTGTATACAACGATCCTGTGAATTTAAGAAAAATCATTTGTAGCAACCATAACAGCTCCAACATCCCAAAACATTAATACTTTTAGAAATATGTGTCTCATTTCAGCAAATAATTTGATGCACAAGGAATCATTCAAAGGAGGTTTGGAAATATCCTAACTGTAGTTGGCACATCAGCATACCTTTCAACTCTTTTAGGTTACCACATTATCAGAAAGAACGCTGTATAAGAGAATTCTTTTTTTAAATGTCCCCAGGTGACTCAGTGGTAAAGAATCCACCTGCCGATGCAAGAGACGTGGTTTCAATTCCTGGGTCAGTAAGATCCTCTAGAGAAGGAAATGGCAATCCACTCCAATATTCTTGCCTGGGAAAATCCCATGGACAGAGGAGACTGGTGGGCTACAGTCCCATGGGGTTGCAGAAGAGTCGGACATGACTCAGTAAACAATAACAACATTTGTATATCTTATTTTTTCTTCTCCTTATTTTACACTATGCAATGAATCCCTTGAGAGGCTACTGAAATTTCTTCTCATGCTGTGTCTAATGGAGTTCTGCAAACTAGCAGGCATTTGAACCCAAACATCAACAGAATGCTCGGTCACCTACATGTCACAATCCTGGACAACACAGCAGTCTCAGGAAAGAACAAGGCTCACAGTCACCTTCACACAAATCAAGGCTCAAGAATCCAAGGACTGATTCTGAACAAACTGATAAGCAAGTCCCATCCTTTTCTTTGGGAGAACGATCACATCTCTGCCTGCCTCAGAGTTGCTCTAGCTTCTCCCAGGGCTTTCCAATGATGCCTGAAAAGGAGACATTTGAACGAGCACCTTGGTACAGATTTTTTTTTTTCATTTATTTTTATTAGTTGGAAGCTAATTACTTCACAACATTGCAGTGGGTTTTGTCATACATTGACAAGAATCAGCCATGGAGTTACATGTATTCCCCATCCCGATCCCCCCTCCCACCTCCCTCTCCACCCGACTCCTCTGGGTCCTCCCAGCCCACCAGGCCCGAGCACTTGTCTCATGCATCCCACCTGGGCTGGTGATCTGTTTCACCATAGATAATATACATGCTGTTCTCTCGAAACATCCCACCCTCGCCTTCTCCCACAGAGTCCAAAAGTCTGTTCTGTACTTCTGTGTCTCTTTTTCTGTTTTGCATATAGAGTTATCATTACCATCTTTCTAAATTCCATATATATGTGTTAGTATGCTGTAATGTTCTCTACCTATACTCTGTATAATGGGCTCCAGTTTCATCCATCTCATTAGAACTGATTCAAATGAATTCTTTTTAATGGTTGAGTAATACTCCATGGTGTATATGTACCACAGCTTCCTTATCCATTCGTCTGCTGATGGGCATCTAGGTCTTGGTACAGATTTTAAAAGCATGGGCTTGTTCAGGGGGCAAGAATGTGGGAAAGAGACAGGGAGTTTACAAATCATCAGGTACATACTAGTGTATTTAAAATGGACAACCAACAAGGACCTACTCTATTGCACAGGGAACTCTGCTCAACATCATGTGGCAGCCTGGATGGGAGGGGAGTTTGTGGGAGAATGGATACATGTATACATATGGCCGAGGCCCTCTGCCGCCACCTGAAACTATCACAACATTCTTAACTGGCTATCCTCCAATATAAAATAAAAAGTTTAAAAAATAAATAAACTAAAAATAAATAAAATAAATAAACAAAAGTGTAGGCTTGCAAAGTGTCATGCATGCTGGTTTCAACCTGCAGAAGAGAAAACACAAACAGCAGCAAGCCCAAGAGTCCCGGCATCACTGAGCAGTGTTGAGTGATGACTTCTCGAAGAGCAATAGCTGGTTCTTTTAAGCTCCTTGGTACAGAACCCAGGACAACATTTGCGGGCTCTGAACAGTATTTGATGGTACAACAAATGCAAACAGTGTGGGTTATTTTGAGAGTCGTGCTCTTAAGTGATTTAAACTCTTAACAGATGCTCTTCGTAGGAGTTATCTCCCTCGGAGTAGACACGCAGTTTGCTCTTTGGAAATACTAATGGGGAGAAAAGACTCTCTTTGTGATCGTGCCAACGCTTTAAATCCAAATGTCCTCAACCGCATCTGTTTACAGCGAGGGCAAGTGGGAGGAGGGGCAAGCAGAACCATCTGGAGAACTTGAACACACGTCACTGTCCCTGGGGCAAGCTCTTCCTTACAGATGAGGTCTGTACTCAGGGATGCTCAGGCTCGTCTCTGGCCGGAAGGATAAAAACTACTGATCCTTAGCTAGTCATCCCCAGGGAAAGGACTAGAGAAGAGCAGAGGTGGAGGACTAGCAGCAAAAGCCAAGACAAAAATCGACCTGGAGACTTGCTGTTGAAGGATGTGTACTGAAAAAAAAAAAAATCTCAAACCAGCAGATAATGGTATATCCAGCTGGAATTTCTGCTCCTACAGGCATTTGTCACATTATGAACTATTAGTTTTTTTTTCAATCCTCAATTTTTCTTTTTTTTAAAGTTATTAGAAACCTCTCACAACAGACAGAAGAGCAGACCAGGATTTTTAGAAAGTAACAAACAGACTAGGGTTGCGTCTGTCATCTGGGGATTATTGCAAAGTCAGTCCCCCATCTCAGATCAGTGATCAGCAAAAGCGGAGCTTTGGGTTTCCTGATAGCTCAGTTGGTAAAGAAAGTGAAAGTGAAGTCGCTCAGCCGTGTCCAACTCTTTGCAACCCTAAAGAATCTGCCTGCAATGTAGGAGACCCTGGTTCGATCCCTGGGTTGGGAAGCTCCGGTGGAGAAGGGAATGGCTACCCGCTCCCGCATTCTGGCCTGGAGAATTCCATGGACTGTATAGACCATGGGGTCACAAAGAGTCAGACACGACTGAGTAACTTTCACCCAGAAAGCCTGGAGATGAAGCTGCGATACCAAGAGGAAGGAGAAGAGATGACTCAAGGCTCAGACACACTCCCCTAAGGATTCATTTACTATCAAAATGTCACAGCAAAACGGCCCCTGGGTTGAGCTTCTTTTGGACTCTACTGAAAATCTCTTAGCTTTGATTGCCTTTGTTTGTCTCTCTTTTCTTTTTCTTTCTTAACATATGTTCTACTCTGTCTCACACACTGTGTCTTTGGGAAAGTTCAGTAAATTGAAAATACCCATCTTTTCCTCCCATTCACATAACTGTCAGTATATTTAAAGTCATTGCTTTAAAGTCACCGCCCTCTACAAATACTTCCAAGTGCTATCGTCCTATCTACATACAGTTGCACATCATTTAAGGACTTTTAGAGAAAGGGAAAAAACAAATAAATGCCACACACTGGGCCATGCCCTTTTCCTTTCGGTCCCGCTCTATGAAGTGGGGTGTGGATGCAACTGTCACCAGCTCTACAGGTAAGGAAACAAAATTCAGGACAGTCTCACGAGTGGTAAGTTGTGGAGCCAAGAACCAAACCCCAGTTTGTGTGATTCCGAGTCCTGGTGGTGTCCTTTCCTCTGCTTCTTGTGATGCTCGGAAAGCCTCAGGAATTGAAGTCTTGTGAGGACCGGATGAGAGTTGCCTTTGAAGGGTCTGGAATCATTCTTTAGGTTAGGACTGGGGATGTTATCATGGGGGCTATTTGTGGCTAATGCTCTCTGGTTCCAAGTAGTGCCCATGAGCGAGTTCAGGAAGAGAAACTGGCTCCCTGGGGCAGCTTTTCAGGCTCCCCCAAAGCACTCTTCCTCTATCCCACCCACAGAGCCATCTGAGGCAGGGACAGGAAGTGAATGGTGATACTACTGTCAACTCAGATTGAGAGACGCTATCAAGAGTGATGGATTGAAAAGATTCTGGGCTATGACAAGAGTACAGAATCAATCAGGTAAGCCTCACTGACCTCCCACCATTTTTGCATCTGGTATTATCTGGCCAAATGATTTCAATCTCATATGACTTCAATCCCCCCTCTCCTCATCTATACAACTTTCCCCCAACCACAGAATGTTTTGTTCATTAATAACTGATGTTTGGTTCATTGATAACTTACATGTTGTCAAAACTGGGGAGGTAGATCCACAATCCATAGGATATCCTACTATGTTTACTTTGACTGTGCGACTTCACAGACGGAGCGACTGAACTGAACTGAACTATGTTTACTTCATTGGCATTCATGTAATTAGTGGAAACAGCAATGATCACCTTGGCGGGTTACTTATACTGACTACAACACTATTCAACATAACCGAAAGTGTCTGATAAAAAATAATCTAATTGACCCAAATTTTCCTATTAACACATTCAGTTCAGTTCAGTCACTCAGTCGTGTCCGACTGTTTGTGACCCCATGAACTGCAGCATGCCAGGCCTCCCTGGACATGCTGCAGGCCTCACCAACTCCCAGAGTTTACTCAAATTCAAGTCCATTGAGTCGGTGATGCCATCCAATCATTTTATCCTCTGTCGTCCCCTTCTCCTCCTGCCCCCAATCCCTCCCAGCATCAGGGTCTTTTCCAATGAGGCAGTCCTTTGCATCAGGTGGTCGAAGTATTGGAGCTTCAGCTTCAGCGTCAGTCTTTCCAATGAATATTCAGGACTGATCTCCTTTAGGATGGACTGGCTGGATCTCCTTGCTGTCCACGGGACTCTCAAGAGTTTTCTCCAACACCACAGTTCAAAAGCATCAGTTCTTTGGCACTCAGCTTTCTTTATGGTCCAACTCTCACATCCAGACACTGTGAACAAATAACTGATGTAGGGACTTGCCTGGTGGTCCAGTGGTTAAGAACACGCCTGTCAATTCGGAGGATGTAAATTCAATCCCAGGCCCAGGGACTAAGATTCCACATGCCCGGGGCAATTAAGCCTGTGTGCCATGACTACGGAAGCAGCAAAGCCCGGGCTCCTCAACAGGGGAAGCCACCGCAACGAGAAGCCCACACACCCCACCTAGAGAAAGCCGGGATAGCAACAAAGACCCAGTGCAGCCAAAAATAAAATACAAAAATACATAATTTTTTAAATGCCAAAAAAAGAAAAGAAAACCTCACAAATATTCATTTAGGGTGGGGGTAAAGCTGGCCACCTCATGCGAAGAGTTGACTCATTGGAAAAGACCCTGATGCTGGGAGGGACTGGGGGCAGGAGAAGAAGGGGACGACAGAGGGTGAGATGGCTGGATGGCATCACCAACTCGATGGACATGAGTTTGAGTAAACTCTGGGAGTTGGTGATGGACAGGGAGGCCTAGCGTGCTGTGATTTATGGGGTTGCAAAGAGTCGGACATGACTGAGCGACTGAACTGAAAGTAATAGTATTTTAATCTCTAGGTGGGTACGTGTGACAGTCCATGAGTTGCCATACAGGTATAGAGATTACAGTTGGATGAGAAAGATCTGATGACTTCTTTCAATCCGAGAAAAATTAGGAGGATCATTGGTAGGAAGGTGTGGAACCTCATAGCTCTTATTCCTTGAAGTGGGAATTCCCTTGCAGTCATTGGTTTCCTGAGGGGTTCTGTTTTTGCACAACCATGGCCTTGAGCAAATGAATAAATCCTGATTCACGGATCCCAGATATAAGTATAACACTGCAGGCACTCTGCTAGTCCCACTCGTTAGGCGATAGGTTTTCTGGCTATGCAGACTGAAAACCCCTAATACGTGGGTGCTGGCTGGACACAGAGGCCCTCACTGTGATGAGGTAGTCCCCAGATGACTAAAGTACCTCCAGAATTGTGGTGTTCGTAAACATGATTACGAACTCTACCATGGTAAAATATGCCAGTCACAAAGGAAATTATGAACTAGGGAGATGTTTAAAAAAGGGGAGTTTTCAAGTAGGTCAGTGATTTACATCTCTTTCTGATAAGCTCAGTGATGAAGCAGTTCATGAATTAGAACTGAAAAGAGTGTGGCATTAAAAACAATCTCCAGCACAGCATGGAAACACCAGTGAGAACAGGTGGCTTATATCAAACGAAAGCAATATTTGGGGGCCAGTTAAGTCTTTCCAGGAGTAAACTGGATAAAAATCAGTGAATTGAGGGACAGATTCTATACAGCAAAGAATAGGCATCATTTAACATTTGACCCAGACCAATAAAGTGAAAATAAAGATGACAGTCAAATGAAATTGAAGAAAAACTCAACCCTAATAGTTGCTAAAGACTATTCATATTGAATTCTGGACGAACTGTCATAGTTGACTCCATGTCAAAGAATATATGCCAAAAAAAAAAAAAAAGTTTTAACCCCAAACTGCTACAAAAAAAAAGTAAAGAAGCCCAAACCTGCAGTTCTTTAATATTATGCAGTGAAATGTGTTAGCTAAAGGTACAGTTAAGTATGATTTTATTTCCGTAACATTTGAAAGACTGAATGTAATAAATTCAAACATCAAGAAAACACAGTCTTCTGTCAGATCTAATGTCTTGATTTGGGTTTTAAACATGTGATCACTACCAAAACAAAGTATATGACCTATTTCCAGAGAACTGGAAATAATGAACTTGTTTGTTTCCTTAATTAATAATATACAAAGGGGGAAATATGGCTGTAACTATCATTCAAGCTAATTATCCTGAGATGAGATCTCAGAGTCACATACTCAATGAGTCCTTCATATTATATCTGAGACGAGTTTTCTTTTTCTTTTTTCTTTTTTTTTGGCCACATCAAAAGGCATGTGGGATCTTAGTTCCCTGGTCAGGGATCAAACCTGTGCCTCCTGCAGTGGAGGCATGGAGTCTTAACCTCTGGATTGCCAGGGAAGTCCTGACTGTCTTCCAGGCACTTATTACCTAAAGAGGAACAAAGAGCCAATAATCTTCAGGCAAGGCTGCTGTCAAACCACATAAACCAGGGACCACAATTGATTAGCTGATTTGAGTGGTTAGGACAGATTTGGTTGCTATGGCAATAAAGGAAGTGTTGTTGAAGATCTGATCAACTGAGAGATTCCTTATTCTCATGAGATTTCACAGAAATCAGAAGCTACAACGAGAAAATGCCCACCAGATTATTGACTATGGCCATAAAATACTACTTTAAGATGACTTCCCCTTTAAGCATTTAGCATTGCAGGCAGATTCTGTTAGCCACCAGGGAGGCCCTCAAATGAGGGGCTTTACCAATATTAGTTATAAGGTGACCTGAGACAGCTAGTGGCATCCCCAATCTCTCATTAACAATATGTTCATTGAGGGGGTTCCTGGACATTACGAGAGAATGCAAAAGTTTTAGGGTCTTCCTGTCTCTGTGACCACTGAACTCACTCTCCTAATTTAGGAACTACTCATCCAGTGCATTCAAAGACTTCAAATGGCCTTTACCAGATTATTGCAATTTGGGTTAAAGAAAATGAGAGTTCCATTGTCCACAGACCATGTCCCCCACCCTCTGCATCCAATTCCAGAAGGAACAGACAGGAGCCGCGTACATCATGTGTAAGGATGCTCGTCTAGAAAAGATGAACTGGGAAGTCACTTCATAATCCTTATTATTATTATTTTGGTGACACTTGGGGACAAGCGGGAGGGTTGTCCCTAAGTGACTAAGGGTCACTTAGTTCCCTGACCAAGGATTGATCCTGAGGCCCCTGCAGTGGAAGCAGGAGGTCTTAACCACCAGAAGGCCACGGGGAAGTCCTCACTTCATAACCCTCATTTGAATCAATCCTGATTTTGAATCAAAGAAGAGGAAGGGAGTCACCTGTATGGGGAGAATTCCTTTCACTGAAAAATGGTCCAAAGCCAGTAATGACCCAATGAGAAGAGGGCCTCTCATCTTGAAGGAAAAGGGGCTCACAGGGCTCAGTAGTGGCTTCCTCTAAGGTCCTGTGACCGTGATGGTGCAAAGATGCTGGGCAACCAGTGCATCCCTTCCCTGGGGCACTGCCCTCTGCGCTCCTTGAAAAAGCTTTTTGCTCTAAAATGCAGGCTTCTGATCAAAGGGGGCTCTCTTCTGTGGAAAAGAGGCTCAAAAAAAAAAAAAAAAAAAGGCTCCATTCCTCAGCCCTGTACCTTTCACCAAGAAGAGTGAAACCTTCAAGAGTAAGTGAATCTCCTCCTGGCTATCTTCAACCTTCATCACTCTTGTTTCTGAAGGGGGTCTCCAGGTCAACAGGGCTAAAGAGTCCTCTTGTCTATTATGTGAATACAATACTCCTCCTTCTTGGTTTCCATATTCCTTCCTTTCGATGTCTTTAAGGTCTTTTAGCAGCTGCAGCAGCAAGAGCTCCTATTCTTGTAATTCTTGAAATAGCATCCAACTGCTATCTTTTCCACCAATCTAATACATAAACCCAAATCATCATAGCTACCTTCAATAAGGCAAACTTAGTATTTGCAGATCTGTGTAAGCCTCTGGATGTCTTAAATTCCTTTATCATTTTTCTCCTACTACCTTTCAGAAAATTCTTTACTCCTTGATTCATTCCTCTTATCCTTTCACTTTTTTGGTAATAGAAATAGAACATGACAAGTTTCCTTTATACCTGTTGTGGGGTAATCATGCATTTCTGCCTGGCCTTAATCATTTGATTCCAGTGAGCTGGCAAGGCCAGCAGAGGCTGGGGCTTTGCTCTTGTCATCAGATGGGCTACCTAGTATTGAGTGGTTCTTGAAAAAAAAAATACTGGTTGGTTTCTTGAACTGGGCCAAGATTCATGCAATAGCTTGACATTTCTGTCACCAGTATAATTCTTCTATGGTATATCTCTTCATCCTTGGCTATGTCCTAAATATAATATTATGGTTTGCATTCTGAAGTTCATCAGGATTATTCAGAGTCTGCAGGAAATTATCCGAATACAGCTTCCCGATCAAAAATATCCAACATTACCCTTTTACATTCCCATTACTCACTACGTAGGACTTCTTTACACATGATAAAGAATTCTCAGAGGAAGTCGAGTGTTAAATTCTGGTTTCTTCCATCAAAAACTCAATCCTGATTTCATAAGGGAATTCATGTTACGATTCACATCCTCTTTTCACTACTCGTACCATGGGGAAATGCCAAGATGCGCCAGTAACAGGGTCAAAATTCAACATTCTCTTCAAGTAAATGCCCAGGCATTGCTTGCTATGCTAGACATGCTTTAACTACTTTTGTCTGCCTTGGGCTAGCATCCCCGTGTAAAGCCTAGGGCAGCAATAGCTATTCTAGGAGAAAAATCATATTTATAAAGATTTAACGCTAGGGTACTAGTCACTGCCACAGACATTTCTCAGCTCTCTTCCCAGGACAGTCATCCTCAAAGCACTTCAAATTGGATGCTGTCTTTTGTCTCCTGGCCTTAGGACAGCTCCCTCCCCGTTTCTCCCCGCCAGGCTCTCAACTCCCTCCTTCCTAGTGCTACCAGCAGCCAAGAAGTCACTGAGTGTTCAAAGCACTCCTGGGAATCAGATTCTCAGGGTCACCGGGTCCCTAGCAGTCCCAGCCCCACTCCTCTAACAGATGCAAACCGCAGCCCACCACTCTCTCCTCTTTATAACATGGCTCGTGGTCCTCTGGCTCTTTCCTTCTTCAGCACAACTGATGTCTGTCTTCACCATGTTTCACCCATACGAGATGTGGGACACGGGAGGTTCTCAGGATGCTTGTCTACAGTTGGGAATAATCCCAAGGGCCCCTACACAACGTCCTTGCTGCCTTGTGGGCCGTGGGAGCCAGTCAATGGGTAAGTGTTCAGGATGAAAAAGAAATCAGGAGAAAGTTGTCAAAAGAATCTAACATATACGTATGACTGATTCACTCTGCTGCACAGGAAACTAACCCAACACCGTAAAGCAACTATACTCCAAGACAAATTAATTTCAAAACAAGGAATCCAAGAAGCCCTGTCTTTGTAAGACCACATGGGTTAACAGAGTGAACTTGAACTAGACATCTGTGGTTTCTGATGGGCCCGGAGAGCTCCATTTACCTCCTCACCAAAGTGAAACAGAATCAAAGTATGATTAAAGTTATCTCTACAAAGCATGTGCTGGATATCTGGGGTGTGCTAGGCTCTAGGGAAACCAAAGTTGAAAATGCCACACAACATCTCTTTCTGCAAGGTTCTTATAACCAGCTGTGGTCTCAGACAGGGAGACTCACAATCACATGGTGATGGCCTCGTTGCTACAATAGAAACACATGCAAAGCACTATGAGAGCACGAAGAGCCAACAATTAACCATGCCTCCAGAAAAAGTCACGGGAAGATTAGGAAAATACTGCAAGGGGCAATATTTATCTCCCAGACTTAAAGTGAAAATGGCATTTGGGGTTGAAGAATCAAGCCAACCATTTCATCTCCTGGCTCACTTTTAAAATATATGATCCAAGTCAAAACAGGCTAGCTAAAATGAAATGCTCCTTTTGTAAAATGTGATGAAGCTAAATGGGCAAGATAAACTCCTCTTCAATATCACATATCAAATATGTTTTCTGCCAGGCTCATTAGAAGAAATGCAAAGGAAAACTATCTACTATGTTTAATTTATTAAGAAAGCTCCTGTCAAATTTAGAGACTAACAAGTATCAATTTCAATTCAATTTAATGTTTTGCAATTTATTCTGTTTAAATTTTATTTTTTCACACTGTCAGCTTTTTAATCACCATTATGTGTCAGCTGTTTTCTATGAAAATTAAACATTGGCTGCTAAGGACTAAACTGAGAAGGAAACTTCTTTTAATTACAAACACGAACTTTAAGAAATGCCAATAAATCAAAACGAAAATTTCTTTTCTTTTGGTTTTTAGCAGATTGCATTTCAGCTACACACGTTTCTAACTCACCAAGTGGAAGAATGGGTGTACCCACAAATTCATGCTCCATGACATGGATTTTATAATAAATTGTTAAAAAGATAGACACGATAAATGATACCAAAAAAAATTTGATACTTAGTTCAACAATTTGCCAAACATGAAATCTAACTTCTAAAAGCACCTGAGTGAAAAAAGGCTGTTTTGAAAACAAGTGTAATAATTACTCAGGTTTTACATAATGCTTTTCAATGTATAAAATGTTGTTACAGAATAACAGTAAACATTTCAGTTCAGGTCCAAAACAGGAGTCTGATTATCATCTTAGCTTCTCTCTCACTCACTGCTTCAGCCCTTCAGACATCTGATCAATAAATACCCATCACATGTCTACAACGAGCAAAGCTCTATTCCAGGCTTTGATGATGATCTATGAATAAAAGAAGAGAGTCCTTCCTGGTGGCTCAGCTGGTGAAGAATCCGCCTGCAGTGCAGGAGACCCCAGTTTGATTCCTGGGTCGGGACGATCCACTGGAGAAGGGATAGGCTACTCACTCCAGTATTCTTGGGCTTCCCTGGGCTCAGCCAGTACAGAATCCACCTGTAATGTGGGAGACCCGGGTTCAATCCCTGGGTTGGGAACATCCCCTGGAGAAGGGAATGGCTACCCACTCCAGAATTCTGACCTAGAGAATTCCATGGACTGTATAGTCCAGGGGGTCACAAAGAGTCAGACAGGACCGAGCGACTTTCACTTTCACTTTCTCCTAGAAGAACTTAAGAGACCAGCCAGGGAGACACACATACACACACAAACCAACAACCATAGTGTAGGTTTGGTACAAGTAGAGGCTGGATGCTGGCAGATGTCCAATCAGGGTGAGAAGGAAAGTCTTCTGGGGGCATTGATTTCTGTGCTGAATTTTCAAAGACTGGGGGATGAGGAAGTGTTAGCCAGAAGAGAGAGAGAAGGCTATTCCAGGCAAAGGACGCAGGAATTTCTATCATTTTCACTTTTCCACCTTAAAAACATCACTGAAATATGTTCCTTCCTCTCCATTCTGACTGTCATTGCTTTGTTTCAAATCCTCAACATTTTCTCCTGAAGGACATTAATACACACGCTTCCTAGAGGCTTTTGGTACCATGATTAAGTTGGGCAGAGAGGACTGGGCTGTCACTTGACCATGGCAGACAACAGTGCTACCGTATAGCCCATTATCCACACACAGAACCACCAGGAGTTTCTTCAAAAATGGTCATGAGATAGTTCTAGTGTCTTAGAAACTCTCTCAAGCCTCTTTGCCTCCCAAGCTCAGCTCTGACTGCCCTCCCTCACTCCCGCAAACAAATTTATCAAGAACACATATTGATCTGCTGTTAAGTTGGATTTTAGCTGGCTTTATGTTACATATTGTTACTTACACATGTGATGTACCATGTGTATTATACATGTCATGGGGGGACCAGGATGCTCAACCTTAGAGAGAAATCAACAAGCCACTATAATTCATTATTAAGGCATTAGAAAAAGTCTTATAGCACAAAACTGTAATCTAAACATGATTATCAGTCCTGCTCATGGTTGTCCTAGAAAAATACAAAGCTTTTCCAGTAAAACGGATTAATCTAAAAACTTTTTCAGCAATGCATCATCAAACGATCCTTATCCTTATGGCATGATGAGACACATGTAAGGCATTTATTCTTTTCCATATTCTTTTCCATTCTCTGGTCTCACAGGAAGAGAATAAATATTCCAGACAGGTGGGGTGGTACTCACAAACCACTCAGCAAACTGGTGACAGAGCAGGACCAAAACCTGACTCTCAGGTCTTCTAGTTTTCAATCCATTTTTCTTTCAACTCATCTCGCTGGCCCTGGACTTTTAGTAGTTTATAAACATGTCTTCTCTCTGTGGCTGAGTGCATCCTTTTTCAAATATACTATAGTCAGTCACTGGAAAAAAGAACCAGACTACAGAAACTAAAATCGCTGATTGCACGCATACAAAGTCGCTCAGTTGTGTCTGACTCTTTGCAACCCTAAGAACTGTATCCCGCCAGGCTCCCCTGTCCATAGAATTCTCCAGGCAAGCATACTAGAGTAGGTAGCCATTCCCTTCTCCAGGGGGTCTTTCTGACCCAGGGATCGAACTCATGTCTCTTGTGTCTCCTGCATTGGCAGGCGGCTTCTTTACCACTACTGCTACCTGGGAAGCCCTAAAATGGCTAGCTAGTTTCATCTAATTTAAAACACCATCCCCTCTTCACTCAGCAGCATCCTTACAGCTTCCGCTTCTCTTTGCTGGATGCAGGACTCCCCCTCCCCCGCTCACCCCAGATGTGTGTAAGAAAGACTGGGAGAGACCCCCAGGCAGAAACAAACCTTCTCTCCTTCTCACTCTCCTGGCATCTTCATTGTTTCAGGACTCCGGAGTTAAAGTCAGATAAATACCACACGGCTCCACATGTATTTATTTCCCGGGAATACGCCAAGGCTCAACAGTGAGAGCAGGAACTTTTTTTCCTTCTCTTAAAGAACTTGAAAGATTTCTTCTCTTCATTATTAACTGTAGTCCCCACTCCAGTGCAGCTCTTTTTGGCATCTGCAGCTAAAATCCCTTGAAGGTACTGGCACGCCAGCGATAACTCTCATTATGCGAGTGGTAATTACAGAGTGAAGGGGCCGGAAGGCCAAAGGCAGAGAGCGGCGTGTGAGTGAGCAGCAAAGCTTTTCGCGGGGTTCTCCTCTCCAGCGCCCTCTCTGTATCCACATCTGCAAGGTTTTTGACACCACCTCACCTGTCTCCTTCAAACTGGGATGCTTTAAGAACTCAAGGTCTCTGGGAAAATGCCCAACTCTCCCAGAATAACGAGAGAACAAGATCAACTATACAGACTCACACACACACAAATCGGGACCTTGCAGGTAATAACTGAGATCCTTAGAAACTCAGAGTGAAAGCACGAAAGTCAATGTGAATTCAGGTGAAGGATGAGGCATTTTTGATCCCCCTACAATGCTATTCAAAACTTTTAAATTTCTTCCAGTATAATGAGTGAAGTGAAGTGAAGTCGCTCAGTTGTGTCCGACTCTTTGCGAGCCCATGGACTGTAGCCTACCAGGCTCCTCCCTCCATGGGATTCTCCAGGCAAGAGTACTGGAGTGGGTTGTCATTTCCTTCTCCAGGGGATCTTCCCAACTCAGGGATCGAACCGGGGTCTCCCACATTCCAGGCAGACGCTTTAACCTCTGAGCCACCAGGGAAGCCCTCTTCCAGTATAAATGTGTCCACTGTCACTTTATCTACTAGATTATTCTATAAGAGTTTACAGAGTTGACCTCCCTGCAGTCTTCTTTCTTTCAAGGGCACTGCCAGCAATCTCCCCTGCAATGTCATCCCATAGATGTCCTTCTTGGGTCACTTTTCGTGAACCTGTCACACGCCGATATTCAGTAGGAAATGACCTCTCAGTGGGTGGGAGTATAAAGTAAGACACAAAACAGTATATTACTTAGAGTTTATGAGAGCCAAATACTAATGAAGATTTACTGAGTAAACACCATTGACATTGTATCAAAACTGGAATCTGTTCACAAGTTCTGGTGGGCTCCAAAAAAAAACACTGAATGATTAAAAACTCCAAGTGCAAGCATTCACATGGAATCAATAGGGTGGTTCCACATGGAAATGGTATTTACACAAGGAGGTAAATACCAAAAGGCAACTCCTTGGCCAGTTTGCTGATACATATTCTCAGAAATGTATAATTAGACATCCAACTTGTGTACTAAGTCGCTTCAGTTGTATTCGACTCTTTGCAACCTTGTGGATTGTAGCCTGTCAAGCTTCTCTGTCCACAGGATTCTCCAGGCAAGAATACCGGAGTGGGTTGCTATGCCCTCCCCTCCAGGGGATCTTCCAGATGCAAGAATCAAAATCCCATCTCCTGCATTGACAGGTGGGTTCTTTACCACTAGCACCACCTGGAAAGCCCAACTTAGCACCCTGGCAAAGAGTGACTTTATTTATTTTTTAAGAATATTTCTTTATTTGTCTGCAATGGGTCAGTTGCTGCACATGGGATCTTTGATCTTTGTTGCTGCATGCTGGATCTTTAGTTTCCACATGAAGGATCTAGTTCCCTGACCAGGGATTGAACCCAGGGCGCCTGTACTGGGGTGGCAAAGTATTAGCCACTGGACCAGGGAAGTCCCAAAGATCAACTTTAAAGCTTAATAAAAGCATCAATGCTACTTCAGAATCTTTTTGGATTCCTTTCTGTATGACTAAGAAGTCGTTAAATCCAATTTCTTTGGTAGAAACAAAAAGAGACATGGGGAGAAAAACAACTTTCCAAAACTTAATGACCATAAAGTAGATTTCCAATTACACAAAATGTCCTCGATATGTTAAGACAGAGTTTGGAGGAAAGGTAAATATTCAATTCACCATCATTGATTCCAGAGCAAGAGTGGATAGTTTATATTCCTAAATAAAACTGCAATTGCAACATCAGAGGTATTCTGCCACAAGCCTCTGCTTACAGATATTTTATGGGTATGCCTTCTTTATGACCTGTATTAAACATTCTGCATCTTGTGGTCCGAGAAAATGTAGTAAAAAAGGTTTAAGTAATATCACTTTAGAAAGAAAAGGAACAAATTGTCTCCTTGTAACAATACAGCTTTTCTGTTTTATGGGTTTGTTTGAAATAACAATACAAATTGTTTTTCAGTTTCATGGAGAGAAGTTCCCTTGTCTTTCTTTTTCCATTTTTCTTGGTCTGAGTCAGTATTTCCATTTTTGATGTTAAACTGGGCAAGACACATTGGTAATGACTTTTTATTTATACTTGGTCTTTATCTCATAATTTAAAATATTATTATTTTCCCCCTCATTTGTTCAAACGGGATCTCTCAAAAAAAGAAGAGAGGAATGTTTCCCCAACTTCTTTCTTGCTCTTCTGGAGTCAAATTAACAAGTCAGTGTGAAGTGAACTTAAAGGATACTCTTAGGATTGATTTAATGCCACTGCATGCTAATCCTGACCTGGCAGGGAACAAATAAATAGCACTTGTTAAACTCTGCTGGTGCTAAGTGCCTGACAGAGGGAGCTGTCGGATGATGTCCCAGTCCCTGAGGACGGTCCAGGGGCAGGGCCTGGCCAGCACTGCACGTGGTGAAACACCACACAAAGGGCAGGCCTACTGGAGCAGGTGGAGAGGAGAAACTCAAGCAGGAGAGACTCCGACAAGTAAAGGGTCTTGTCCTCCTCGTTGGATGATGGTGAAACGCAGTCTTCCAAGAAGGAATTTGTTTCATAGATCAACGGCGCTCATATTTTAGGCTGAACTTATTGAAAACAGACTCCAGGGACTTCCTTGATGCTTCAGAAAGTCTGCCTCCCAATGCAGCAGATGTGGGTTCGATCCGTGGTCAGAGAACTAAGATCCCACATGCCGTGGTGCAACCAAATCCATGAGCCACAACTACTGAGGCTGCACGCCACAACGAAAGATCCTGCATGTTGTGACTAAGACCCAACACAGCCAAACAAAAGAAGACATAAATACTAAAAACAAAAGACTCCAGCTCTGCTCTCCCAGAGAATCCTACACAAAACCTCTCAGCTCTGACCCAGAAATCTGGGCTTGTGATAAGCTTCCCATCTGATCTTGATGCATGTGGTCCCCAGGACCACCCTTGGAGAACCACAAGGGAGACAGATAGGGGGCGGGGAGCAGGGAGTGTGGGTGGGGTGGCAGATCAGGCAGGGGGAACCGTCTATGAGATGACAAGCAAGGCAATGTGGTGGCCACTGAGTGGCTGAGAAATCATGGAGGACTTGCTTGCCAAGTGGAATTACCTGAACTTGATCTTGAATGTGCTGGAGGAGAATCCATTTCGCTGTTAATAAAATGAGAACTAAGAACAGAAGTGCTCAATAAATTTAATGATAGTCACAGAGCCGAGAATCAATTTTTTCAATTTGGTTAGTTGATCCATTTTTTAAAGCTGTGAAAAAAAAGGAGAAATACTTTTCCTGCCATCGTTTTTCACACAGACATTAATGTCAGAATACAGTGGTTTCATGTGCCCATGAGATTTTGGGGGGCTGGCAGCACATCTCCTAACAGATGATGCCAGGTGGCCCATGCTACTACAGATACCATCCACAGCCACACACAAGGGGGCTTCCGGGACCATGCCCATCTTCTGGTTGGCACCGTGACATGTTCTGAGATAGCCCTGCATCCCAGAGGGGACCACAGGTGGCTGGGATACATCAGTTAACATCACAGGGGAGCCCTCACCCATGAAAGAGCAAGCAACAGGCTATCTTGATCAGAGTATAAATGAAGCAGCACCAGTTACTGGCCCAATAAAAAACTCAGAGGACCCATTCTCACACCACTCAGGCAGAGCACAGACAATGACAAGTGATTGTGATGCCTGGAATAAAGGGATGAGTTCATGGCACCCTCGAATAAAACAGCTACCTCATAAAAAAAGCATCCCACAAGGCAGGAAATGAAAAAGCATGCAGGTGACAGAATGTGCTTATATCTGTGTCCTGACTATATATCACCAGTGATTTTTAAAACTATTTCATCCAAACTAAAAAAAAAAAATTATCCTTTCCCATAAATTGATTATTTACTATTCCTATTAATGAAATATGACAAAAACACATGATCAATAATGTATTTAACCTAATGGAGAATATATCCTGGCTTCTTCCTGTATAAGAACGTTAAACTTATATTAATGAAAAACAAAAATCTGAACTACAAAATTTAAAAAAAAACTATTTTAAAGTCGATTAGATAGGGGGACTAGCCTGGTGATCCAGTGGCTAAGACCCCATGCTCCTAATGCAGGAAGCCCAGGTTCGATCCCTCATCAGGGAACTAGATCCCACATTTTGCAATGAAGAGTTCACGTGCTGCAACTAAAGATCCTATAAGCGGAACACCTAAGACGTGGTGCAGACAGATAAATAAAAGTTTAAAAAGTAAAATAAGTTCAATTAGAAAGATACTATTTGAATAAAAGTTTGCAACCAAAATAAGATACCATATTCCAAAGAGTTTGGGAATATGGTATGGACCATATGGAATATGCCAAGGAACAAATGGTCCTTGGCAAAACTTCTAAATTCTTATTAAAGATCTAGTAAGAATTTGGCAAAAAAGCTGAGCCTAATGAGATTCCGCCAAAAGTAGGTAAAAATTTTAGTAAAAACCAAACTGAGGGCAAAGTGCATTCTTATTGTATTTTTTCAAGTTTCCAATATAATTTGTATCAACTATAGCATCACTAGAAAAATGCCTGGTTAAAAATATTTAATGTATTTCAAGTGTGAGGAATCTGCAAACCACATTTACAGTGGCACCAAGAATAATATTTAATAATGGATGTATTCAATATTCCAGAAACTGTGAGGAGCCTCTTCCCTCCAAGATGATGGCCAGCAAACACTCCCAAGCTTAGAAGTGGTGTCTTTCATATTTAATGAAATACACAATCTCTGAGCCTCACTACATCTGAGACCCCTGCTCCAGTGCAAAGGAGGGTGTTCCATATGGTCTTTGTGGTTACATACACTGAATGTCTGATAAGCTGCTGCCAATATCTGCAAATAGTCACCGACCAAACAAGGGTAGGAAAAGAGAAGTTCTGACACTTAAAACTTCATTCTCATTTCCTCTTGCTCCCGAGCATCCACTTTATGCTTTCAGACCCGGTCTTCACCTGGGCAGCCCACCCAACTCTCCCAACCTCCCCTGACGTCACCACCACCAGGTTCCCACTGGCCCAGCACCAGCATCTCAGTTTCAGACACTCATTACACCCAGATTCCTCCTCCTTGACTCTGAAGCTTTTCTGCTCCATCTCAGTCAAACCCTCTCCTTTCCCTAAAGCGCTGCTGTGTGCACAGTTGGCACCACCTCGCTGAGTTTAGCACTTCATGTGCTTCTGCCTCCCTGAGTAGGTTTCACAGAAAGGAACTTACTCACAAGTATTTTTAGAATTCTGTGAGCATCTCTAAGATTTCCCTGGTGGCTCAGACGATAAAGCGTCTGCCTACAATGAAGGAGACCCGGATTCGATCCCTGGGTCGGAAAGATCCCTTGGAGAAGGAAACGGCAACCCACTCCAATATTCTTGCCTGGAGAATCCCATGGACAGAGGAGCCTGGTAGGCTACAGTCCATGGGGTTGCAAAGAGTTGAACATGACTGAGCGACTTCACTTTCTATCTTTCTTTAGCATCTCTTACCATGGGAACTATAGAATGCCACGGTTAGCAGTAGAACTCGATCTGCAAGCAAGCTCCTTGTCTCCGGAGGATTTGTGAAGAGGAACACGCTTCTGTTACCGAATCCCCCAGCTCCATACTGTAGCATGCCGTCAAGAAGAGTTTTCTGTATACAAACCAAGAGTACGTTGGTTCATAGCACATGAGAGTCCATCCCTAGGCAAAACATGTTGTCTCTTGTTTGTTGATATGTCTGCTCTTTAGTGAAGTGAGAAGCAAGTGTGACTTTCAAGAGGTGGGGGGGAAACACTCAAGGGTTTTCTGGTTCTAGTTCTAGCTTTTCTCATGATTTATGAGAAGCTCCAATACTTTGGCCACCTGATGCAAAGAGGTGACTCATTGGAAAAGATCCTGATGCTGGGAAGGTTTGAGGGCAGGAGGAGAAGGGGGAAGCAGAGGATAAGATGGTTGGATGGCATCACTGACTCAATGGATATGAATGTGAGCAAACTCCGGGGATGGTGAAGGACAAGGATGCCAGGCATGCTGCGGTTCATGGGGTTGCAGTGAGTCAGACGTGACAGCGACTGAACAACAACGAGAAGTCTCTTAGCAGGGTGTCATGGTCAACAGAGAGTTAGTAAATAATGATGGGCTCACTGAGCACGAGTCATCTGTGTTATGCCCGATGTCCAAATCCCCGAGCGGGAAGAAAGAAGGCTTCCGAGACAATGCAACTCGCAAAAAGGGAAGTTTATTACTGACTCGAGCCAGGGCTTCTGCCACAACCAACGCAGTGGTGCAGGGTCAGAGAGCCCCGAGCCCAAGTTGTTACACAAATTTATAGGGTGAGCACACGCCATTGGTAGTTGGTTTAAGCAGATTGGTTACACGTTTGCAAAGCAATTTCAATGGTCAAAACTTTCGCGTGCGCGGGACTTTCCCGGGGGTTTCCGCCTCGTTCCTAATTTCCTAGTTGGCAAACAGCGGTCAGTGTTAAGCGAAAGCTAATTGGTTGTATCCAGGTGGCCTGATAATCTTACCACCCAGAAGTAGGAAGGCCTACTCCTAATCTAAGCTGCCTGTCATGGCGTTACTTCTGCTTGCCTCACAATCTGTCTATTGGTTTCCCTTAAAAAGTCAGTCATGGATAAACTCATTCAAAAAGGAAATGGATGGAACCATGAAGTTACAACGAATCGAAGCCAATCAATCAACAGCACAGAGTTGGAAACCAATGTCCAATTTTGAGGGGAATTAAACCAAGAAAATGTTTTCAAATGAGGACAGTCATCCCATTTACAGAAACTGAAGCATGGTCAGTGTTTATTCAGCACTTACCATCCACCAAGTACCACTGTAAGGGGGAACAGGGAAGAAGGCTTCTAAGAAGTGAGTGAGTGTCCCCACCCGCCCAGCTGTGGGCTTGCTTCAGCCCCTGATTAAGAGAAGTTCTGAGAAGGGGTATCTGAATGGAGTATAGAATACCCACAGAAGACTTTGTGGAGTCCCTGGGTATTTATTGGATTTTTCTTTAGGAAACCAGGACAAAACTGTAAACATTTCTCTGAGTCTCTGTGGGGTTCCATATACCATGGCAAATGCTGGAAATCTATTAATGAATAAGTAACAACTGAAATTAAAAGACGCTTACTCCTTGGAAGGAAAGTTATGGTCAACCTAGACAGCATATTAAAAAGCAGAGACACTATTTTGCCAATAAAGGTCCATCTAGTCAAGGCTATGGTTTTTTCAGTGTTCATGTATGGATATGAGAGTTGGACTATAAAGAAGGCTGAGTGCTGAAAAATTGATGCTTTTGAACTGTGATGTTGGAGCAGACTCTTGAGAGTCCCTTGGACTGCAAGGAGATCCAACCAGTCCATCCTAAAGGAGATCAGTCCTGGGTGTTCATTGGAAAGACTGATGCTGAAGCTGAAACTCCAATACTTTGGACACCTCATGTGAAGAGTTGACTCATTGGAAAAGACCCTGATGCTCGAGAAGGGGACAACAGAGGATGAGATGGCTGGATGATATCACTGACTCAGTGGACATGAGTTTGAGTAAACTCTGGGAGCTGGTGATGGACAGGGAGGCCTGGTGTGCTGCAATTCATGGGGTCGCAAAGAGTTGGATGTGACTGAGCGACTGAACTGAACTGAACTGAACAACTGAAAAGAACTCAGGACTAGAAAGGAACTAGACCAATGAACACACAAGCCTTATTCGTATACTAAGGGCACACTACGTGTACCTTGCAGGGATGTTTGGTCTTTTGAATCTAGCTGCATTATCTAGATTTTCAGATGAATCCCCTTGAGTGGTCATGAACAGAAGAAGAGAAAGATGACACCAATGACTTTTTGGATTGAGAGATAGAGCATAACAATTCAGAAAACATCCTATGAGTACTGGGGAAAGTCTTGACAGATGTACTTCATCTCAATTCATAGAGGAGGTCTCTGATTCCCTCCCAAGAGGAGTTTAATTAGCCACAAAACCAGGCAAGGACTGCAGTTTCCAGGGCTGTCTCAGGGTCACTGCAAAGCTACTATGTGATGACAATATTGTGTGATCACAATTTGAAATAGAAAAAACAGAGACAAATTAAAAGGAAGGACAAAGTAGGAATAAATAACAGAGACATCATCAACAGTAATCAGTGCTCTGTGCAGCTGAGTCAGAAAACATGTTTTAAGGGCATATTGACATTGAAAATCCCCCATGACTGACACGAACACACTTGAGATGCAAGTGCTAGGGTGAGACAGGGCCAAAAACCCATCAACATGGATCCAAGCACATTTATGTCCTATTTCATGGTCTGATTTACTTACACTATGAAATTAATCTTTTCCCCATGTTATCACAAACTCTGAAAATGAGTTGATTTGACAAACTAGAAAATATAGATAAAAATAAGAAGAATCTCCACAGACACAGGAAATTCCCATTAATATTTTGGCACTGATTCTTCCAAAGGTGTCAATCATAAGTTTTTTTTTTTTCTTTCTTTCTTGAGAAATTCAAGAGTGTTAGTCAAGAACAGAGGGAGAAAATCTAAAGCTGGATTTGGACTATGAGATCTGTAACGTTAACCCCCAGGATAAAGATTTTTTATGCATATGTAGGTGAAAGTGCTCATCACCCAAAATATGATAACCTCATCCAAATTTTATATTAGCATCTTGATATGATGGTGGTGGTGATTTAGTCACTAAGTTGTATACGACTCTTTGTGACTCCATGAACTATAGCCTCCCAGGCTCCTCTGTCCATGGGATTCTCCAGGCAAGAACACTGGAGTGGGTTGCCATTTCCTTCTCCAGGGGATTTTCCCAACCCAGGGACCGAATCCACATCTCCTGCTTGGCAGCCGGATTCTTTACCACTGAGCCACCTGGGAAGCCCAGCATCCTGATATAGAAACTTCTGTATCTATTTATATTAATATAAATATGTGTGTTTCAAACAGAGTATCCATTTACTATAATTCTTGCAACTGGCTCTATCATTTGTTCTCTGCTGTCCAAAATAAAGGGTCCCTTGTGGTACTATTTAAGAAGTAATGATATCAAGGTGAACCTCCTGAGAGGAAGGCCATTTACTATGACCCCCAAAAGGATTTGTCTTAATTAGTAGCTTGTGAATAGGTCTTAGACAAACTACCACAACATAAACATCTGTGTGTGGCCCACTCGAGACTTTTCCTCTCACACGGACTCCTTAGTTTAAGGGCCCAGCCTTTTTCATGAGGCGAAAATCCCTGTAGTGAGGTTAGATCTGGAGGTGGTAAGTCAAAGCAGAATGCGGTGACTATGCAAACACAAAAAGAATACACGCTTACTTCTTACCAATATTACTAAAAGGACAAATTTTGGAATCATAGAATTTGAAATCGTTTCTAAAGGTCAGAAAAAAGTACATGTTGCAATGTTATTTTAGTATGGAAAAAGTGGAATTAACTGAATATTCACAAGGAATGAATGAATGATAACATAGCCATGGGGACAAAACATTCTCTAGCTGTTAAAAATTATATTTCCTAGCATGAATATTTCAGTCTAATGTATTATATATTTGTATGTCCATATGCAGATAATTATATGCAAATTATTAATGAGTATTAGAAAAGAAGCAAATATAGAACACTGAATTGTGTGAAAGCTGACAAAGCAGTGGTGCATGGAAGGAAATGGAGAGTTTCACTGAAGAAGGTGGCACAAAGGCTAAGTGAGAGAGGATGGATTAGATACAGGACTCAAGCAGAAGGTCACCCTACACCCACTGTGACAAACGAGGGGGCAGACAATTCAGGACATAGGCAGGTAGCCTGGTAAACGTTGTGGAGGTTTGACTTGATTAATTTTCAAATTGAGATATAACTGACATACAATATTATATTCATGTCAGGTACATAACAGTGATTTGATAATTTCATACATTATAAAATGATCACAATAAACCAAATACTGAATGAAATTTAAAAACACATTGGAAACATTCGAAAACTTTAAAACTATAATGTTACACAGGAGAGTTACTGAAACATGCATTAAAAAGAGAGCAAATTTTTCTGGCATAATGTGCCCCGTTCCAGCTCTCCCGCTGTCAAAAATACTTCCCCATCTTGTCTGTTTCCTTCCAGGGGCTGTATTTGGGGCCATAGCTCCCGCAGCTGTACCAATAATGTGATTTTGGAACTCAACCAGAAAATGGAACTTTGCCCCTAACTCAAATCTAACATAAAAATGTCACAAATACAAACACAGTAAGTCTAGATTATCCCAAATTCCTGTCTGTCTGGTCACAGGTTTTTAACAAAACTACATCCTGCTGCTTTCCATTTAATTCTGCCTCTGGCAAAAGCATTTTATGATGTCATGAAATACGCAGCTTATTGGTATGGATTCTATTTCCTTTTAATTTTTTTTTTACATGAAATACTGATGCAGTTCTCTTCGTTGGCTTCAGAGTCCATGTAGATCCCATTTGGGTTTTACAAAAGCATCAAAAATCAATGTAGCGAGGAGGAAGACGGAACTATTAAGGGAGAAAGCTTACTGACCGAGAAACAGGAAGTAGCTGAAGATATTCAGCCATCATTTGCACGTACCTGTCACCCTATTCCCACCAACGAAGAGAAGGGCTTCAGATACATTGAGCCCAGTTGGCCTTTAACATCTGGGAGATAATGTTTAAGGTAACTTAAAATCTCCCTGGTGGCTCAGATGGTAAAGAATCTGCCTGCAATGAGGGAGACCCGGGTTCGGGATTGGAAAGATCCCTTGGAGAAGGGAATGGTTATCCACTCTAGTGTTCTTACTTGGGGAATTCTATGGACAGAGGAGCCTGGCAGGCTACAGTCCATGGGGTCGCAAAAGAACTGGACACAGCTGAGCGACTAACACTTAGAAGGATATCACTGATCATAGCCATAAGAATTATCAGTTATCTCTTTAGTCAAATAATACATTATTTTTCTCAGTTTAAAAAGATTCACTTGATGGAGTACACTTACACAGGTTCTTTTCAGTTCTACTTTCCAAAGGTAGTTTTCTAAATTTTGCTTTAGTTTGCTGCAGTTGTAAGGAAATTTAATGAGAGAAAACTGTGGCTGGTCAGAAAAATAATGTCTTCAATGAACCCAAGATCTTGAATTATAAACTGGGTGGAATCTCTTGGGGAAAATCAGCCACTGATGGAAAATTCAGACCCGTTCTTCCTCTTGTCTTCCACTTCTTCCTATTCTTTTCCTCCCTCCCTTCCTGTACTGAAATGACTTATTTTCCTTTTTGGATTCTTTTCAATTAAAAGAATTTCTGAATTTCTCCTAGAAGATCCAAGCATCACAGAAGGAGGCTGAGGCCAGTTATGAGTGTTTTAAATACCAGCCTTCATCTCACCCACTTTGCAATAAACTATTTTAGGGAATATCTTTCATGGTATGCAGAAGGGGTGAATATCAACATGAGGAGGTGCAGATCTGTGTGTGGCAGGCAAGTTCCCTAGAGATTTGTATTTGTGACTGCCTACCATCACTCTAACCTTCAGAATGACTGATGGGACGTTTTTTCTTCCCTTTCTTGGATCGCAAGAGAGAACTTACTGATATTTACAGTGATGAAAACAAATGACCAAACCTGGCACTTTTCATCTAGAGTCAGTTCACAATTACCCACTCGTAAGCCTGTGGATTTTCCATGGCCGATTTTCAATTCCAAAAGGTTTCTCCTGATACCTTCTATCCTTCAGGGTTATTTTCCCTTCATTAGTCAGTTACTGCTCAGGGAATACCAATGACATTTAATATCAGGTTAAGCAAACTCCGAAGGAAGATAAATTGGCAAGAAAAATCACAGTGCATACAAAGCACAAAGCGGAATGTTTTTGGAACATATCATCTTTTGTATTATCAACACCACCACTTTCTAAATGAACAATGCCTTATAGGCATTTGGAAACTCTGAAAATTTTCTTTGTATATCAGATTCAGAGAAATGGATTTGGCTATTTTCAAGCGCTTTACAATTAATTAATTTATAAGTGATTCGAAGAAAATCTATTCTTCTGTCACCCGATAGTCATCTTTTATCCACTGCACCATGAGGTGATGGGAAGGAAATAAGGAAAGAGAGCTAAAAAGCAGTTCACTTTGCTACTTAATAGATCTCTGGAAGAATGCTGGTAAATTCAAGTCCAGACTAGAAGGTAGACTAAAATAAGATTTCCCCATGTTCTACCTTGGAATTTCAATTATTTTTATGTATTCCTTGGCTTCTGCCACTATGAATAATCCAGAACTAGCTAATATGAAGGCAGCAAAGAGATTCAGTACATTTCAAGGAACAAAAGAAATGAGGATAGAACTAAAGGAAAATGATGAATAGCTCCAACTTTGCAAAATCTAGAAGTTGAAGTGAAAGCAATTAATTTCCTTTGACCTCCTATAGCATTTACACCTGCATCACGAATTTGGCACTGGGCCCACACTGGCTTGTGCCATTGCTGTTGTCAGTAATGATACTGATCTTCTACAAAGTTCTGGGCTATGTTGGGCACCTTTCAAACAATGTTTCTAAGGCTGACAACAATCCTGGAAGACAAGTATTATTGTTTCAACTTTACTGGTAAGAAAACAAAAGTTCAGGGCTAAGTAACCTGCTCAAGGCCATCAAAGTCCCTTGGGTCATTAGTGGCATAAGGGCTGGACCAGAGAATAGTTGACCTGCAAATCCTCTCCATATATGGCAGGGGAACTGGTTACAGGAATCTCCTTCCTAACAAGGCCAAAGAGTTGGACACAACTTAGTGACTGAACAACGAGACTGTAAGCATCTGATGGAGGGTAGGGCTGGAATCCCTAGTAGGACACAGA
The DNA here is from genome assembly GCF_963930625.1 of Muntiacus reevesi. Lineage (NCBI taxonomy): Eukaryota > Metazoa > Chordata > Mammalia > Artiodactyla > Cervidae > Muntiacus > Muntiacus reevesi. The sequence continues at coordinate 21,355,774 of NC_089259.1, read as the reverse complement.
ACTAGAGGTTCCTTATTCTGGCATCATTCATTCTCACCTGAGCAGAGCTCAGTAAGCGCTATTGATTGTGGCTCCATCTTGGTAGGGGAAGTTTGATTTGATTCGGTGTCATTTTTGTCTCTATAGAAAAGTCAGATGCAGCAACGCAGCTGTTCAGTGTGGGGAGAGCAGTGATTTTGCTACCAATGGTACAGACTGTGTTGGCTAATATAATAATTTTAAACACGTACACAACCCTGTGCTGCTATCGCTAATAGTCAAGTAATACACATACAAATTCATCCCAGCGCCCACCAGGAGCAGAAGCAGGGGACAGACTGCATCATCCCAGCAGTAACTAAGTATCACTGCCAGTGTGATGAGGGCGGTCAGGGTGCCTCGCTCCACTCTAAAGATAGATTTGTCAGCAAGAGAGACACCGTAACCTGTCACTATTCATGGACGTGTAATCTCCTGAAAAGCAGGGGTCATTCTGAGCCCCTTTTATAGAATAGAAAGAAATGCTGCCATATCAGGGTGTCTCATTACAAAAGAGAAAAAAAACAGCAGAGCTCCTCGATGGATGGCTCTGCTTCAATGATTTTAAACAACTGGGTAGCCCTAAATAAAAGACTGAAATTGTGTCTCTGCTTCAGGAAAATCACTAAAAGTTGTTTGACTATTCTTGTGAGCTCATTCAATAGTACTTAACCAGCAAAGTGAAAGTGTTAGTCACTCAGTGGCGTCCGACTCTTTGCAACCCTACGGACTGTAGCCCACCAGGCTCCTCTGACCATGGGATTCTCCGGGCAAGAACATGGGAGTGGGCTGCCACTCCCTTCTCTGGGGGATCCTCTCCACCCAGGGATCGAACCCAGGTCTGTTGCATTGCAAGTAGATTCTTCACCATCTGTGATACCAGGGAAGACTGCAATACAAACAATGCCACCTTCTGAGGCAGTCACTGCTTCCACAGGGGTCACCACTCAACTCTCTAGATGGGTATGTGCCCTTCTCACCCAAAGGACAATGATGAAATTTGAAGTCTTTCTGAGAAACTAAGCATATAATCTTGGAAGTTTTGGGGAACTATCATACAGACAAAACCAGTCACTCCAAAAAGTCTTTCTTCCAAAAAGTGCTAAAACTGATAAATGGACCATCGGTCAATTTGGGCCAAACTACATGCATTTCCTACATTATTCAAGAAACAAATGGAGATGGAATAGACACTCCTCAATTCTCAAAAACTCTTCATTGCCTTTGGGACTTGATTTTTAGTAGGCAAAAGAGCATCTCTCCATTTTCAGCAGACAAAGGACGTGCTTTGGACGGGAACTCTCCCATCCTGCTCCAGGAGCACTGGCTCCTCAGAGACTTTGGGTAAAAAGCACTTAACCTTCTTGCACTTTAGTGTGTCCAACTGTGAAATAAGAAAGATAATGACAACAACAATAATAAAGCTCGGGACCTACATACCTCACTGAAGGGTTCTATGAATTAAACATACTGGGCTTGGAAAGTGCTTTGACGCTGTAAAAGCACCTAACACTCAGCAAATTCCCACATTAATGTAATATACATGGTCCACAGGATTTCATCAGAGGCTGCATGGTGCACAGCTTTGCAGGTGACTTAGTAGGTAAGTAAGGCTTTAGGTAACATTAAAGAGAGATACGTTCTTGGGCTTCCCTGGTGGCCCGGTGGTAAAGAATCTGCCTACCAATGCAGGAGATGCCTGCTGGATCCCTGATCTGGGAAGATCCCACATGCCGAGGAGCAACTAGGCCTGTCTGCCATGACTACTGAGCCTGCTCTAAAGCCCGTGCCCCGCAACAAGAGAAGCCCCTGCAATGAGCAGCCTGAGCATTGCAACTAGAGTAGCCCTCGCAGCAACGAAGACCCAGCACAGTCAAAAATAAATAATAAAATAAGTAAAATAATAATACTAAAAAAGACATACATTCTTTAACTGCTTTGGCTGTTTATCCCAGGGAGGACCAGGAAGAAAAACAATTTTAAAACATCAGATCCAGTTCAGTGAGAATTATGACTGTCTAAGTAAACCATGAGACTCTGACAGTTTTAAATCAAGCTCTGAAAAGAAATAATGGATAGCTGTGAGGTGATGCTCCATTTTATGTCAGCAATTTACTCCCCTTTTCAATCCTGCCCTTAACACAATCACAATGACCTCTTCGCTCATGCTCCACCATAACCTGTCCTTCTCTCCCATCAAAGATGAAGTTTCTGAAGCAGATTTCTCAGGTGAGATAAACCCTGCTTCTATCAGCCTGGCCACGTGGGGAAAATCTTAACTATCAAATGAAGTCATAATTATTTTGTTAGGTGATGTAATACATATTAATTTTTTGTTAGGTGATGTAATACATATTAATCGTAATGAACTTTAAGCCAATATATGATCCTCATTAGATTGCCAGTGTAGGTGCCAAGCCTTGGGCTCTTGCCTCCCAGAAGAGTAACACTGATCAAGTAAAATGCTCCTGTGTTCTGTGGCCATGAATGGTACTTATTAATTTAAAAACAGTGCTTAGATATTTATTATAATGCAAGGTTTCAAAAATACATGATCAGTACACACTACTTGGTCTCAACATGTGTGACTACAGACATCACTTTAGGTTCTACGTGCTTCATCATGAATGTGGAAGACATGAATAAAAACTTCCTTGATGGAAATGTATTTAGTTTATGTGGCTCCTGTGCCTTCTTTTTCTCTCTTGGGTTACTTTTCTTTCCCCCTTCTCTCATGACTGACATCATTGAAACACTCCCATCTCTCCTTTCCTATAAAGACAGTTGTTCTGTTGTTCGGTCGCCAAGTTGTGTTTGACTTTTTGAGACCCCATGGACTGCAGCACGCCAGGCTTCCCTGTCCCTCACCATCTTCTGGAGTTTGCCTACATTCATGTTCATTGAATCGATGATGCCGTCCAACCATCTCATCCTCTGATAAAGACAGATCTGCCAACAAACTGTTCAATCCTAGATGTTTCTTTTTTGTTTGTTTTTTGTTTTGGCTTGGAGGGTTCTGTGGCACCTCTTCAAGTGGTTGTGATTGGTGCTCACACTGCAACCGGTTTGCAAGAGTCATTGCATGCCAGTGACGGAGTCTACCAGCATCAAAGCTACACACTAACCATCGGGAGGTCTAGGTGCTGTGCACCCTGAGGACTGCTTTGTAAAGCTGGCAGCGCCTTCTGTTTCCAGTGTTAAAGGACCTTCTGGATGGGCCACTGACCTAGCAGACAGGGACCTGGGTTCTAGTCCCAGGGTGAACCCTGAGCAGAAGCAGGACCCTGGACAAGGCACTTCCGTTCCCTAAGCCACCAACATTCCTACCACCACAACTTGGACTTGTGCTATACAGTAGGTCCTTGTTGGTTATCGATTTTAAATAGTGGTGTGTATATGTCACCTGAAACTCACACAATACTGCTATCAACTATAGTCCAATATAAAATGAAAATTTCTTTAAAAAAGTTAAACTTGAAGATCTTTCAGCTCCATATTATTTCAGAATATGTATGTATATGTGTGCATATATACATATAATATGATCGCATATATATATAATATATATATAAATATCAGAATATGTGTGTGCATATATATATAAAATATGATCCCATATATATTATATATATATAATATAATATGATCATAAACATGGTTTTTTAAGACATGCTAAAGGAATGGAAAAAACTGCTGTTTTTTTTTTTATGACTGATCCCGATTTTCTATACAGCCTTTGAAGAGCTAAAGTATAAACTGTTTAGAATCCACCAAAAAAAAAAAAGTTCACATAAAAAAGAAAAGGTAACAGACATGAAATTGAAAGCAAACCAACAACTTAAATAAAATTCAAACTACCACTCCTATACAGAAGTTGGAAAGAACAAGTAAAGGAATAACAGCTAACGTGATGGACAACGTGATGGAATAAAGAGGATCCTGTGGGGGGAACGTGGCCTCTCCTTCCTCCTCTCTTTTTCCTATTCATTGATCCACAAAGATGCAGGAACTGTTTAGGCACTTTTTATGTCCTGATTAGAGCTGCAATACAAGTACAAACCCAGAGGGAAATAAGTCCATACAAGCTTGAGAGGGGAACATACCAGGTGGACAAAATCAGAGAATCTAAAGGGTTGGATGTATGAATCAGCCTCATAAAATACCCTAAAGAGAGACTATTCTAGTTTTGCCAGTGGTAGGGTATTCCTCAGGTGTATCAGTCTCTATGTTAATTCCATCTCCACTCTGGGGAAAAAAAAATGATGCTAGACGCAATGAATACTGATGTGCTGGAGTGTTTAGGAAAAGAAAAGGACTACGGCAAATAAGCAGTCACTAATATTGGAATTACAGCTACATCTGTGGCCATGTAATTAGCTGGAAAGCTCAGCATCTGTCACAAAATTGCAACGATGATCTGTGAACTGATAACACTAACAATTAAAATAATAACACCACAAAGCCTCAAAGAAGCTTTAATTATTCATTTAATTTGGAAAGTAAAGCTGGAGAGGACAGCCGCTAAAGATCCAGCTTTTTATACTCGTTCCTACTTATTTGATTCTTGAAATTTTTCTATTGTTCATGTGATCCTCTACTGTATTTAATGAGCCCTGATTTTCCTGCAAGTCTTACCAAAAACAACAACAACAACAAATTTTGTGTTCAATCCCTGTATTTCCAATTACATCAGGCATGTGGACAAATTGTTAGCTCTCTAAAACAGACAATCAACTCCAACTTCACTAGAATACGGACCACTTTGGTATTTAATGCACTTAAACAGTGCAATTAAAATAAAGACAGTGACTGCTGTGTGCTTCTAAATGTAGTCGACAAACATTTGTGAGTCTTCCCATGCACATATAAACTACCCTTAAACTTTACAATCAAGAAGAAAAGGAATGAGCAACAGATACAATACAGTCTGCTCTGCAATAATGCCATGAAGGTGTTACAAATTTTGAGCCCTAAGCAAGGAGGGCGAAGGGGTGACTTCTGATTGGAGATCAAAGAAAGGCTTAGGGCAGAGGTGGCATTTGAAGTCATTCTTAGCCTGGGCAAAGAGGGAAAGTGACATTTCTGACAGCTGGGTGAACATGAAGGGTAACTCAGAGGGACAAGAAGAGCAGAGGGAGATATGGGGAATGGCTGCAGCCAGCTGAAATCATAGATATAAACCAGAAAGGGAGGTGGAGGATGGGTTACATTGGGGGCTGGTTTAAAGAGTCTGGATTTTACTTGGAAGTCAAGAAGTAAGTCGTAAACATTTTAAAATTGGGGAGCCATAGTTGATCATGATTCTTTAAGGATTCTCTGTCCCATAATAATGGGTAGGGTCAATTTTGAAGGAAATCTCTGATGTTCACCTGGTGGAGGGGAGAAGGAAGGTGTTAGTTGTTCAGTCGTGTCCGTCTCTTTGTGACCCCATGGACTATAGCTTGCCAGGTTCCTCTGTCCATGGGACTCTCCAGACAAGAATACCGGAGTGGGTAGCCATTCTCTTCTCCTGGAGACCTTCCCGACCACAATAATAAACAGTCTAAGAAGAACTTGATGAGGACGTGGCATGGAGATGATGGGAAAGAAGAGCAAGACGCTTCCTCCTAGAGCGGGTCGGTCCAATACAACTTCCCGTGATGATGGAAACACTCTACACCTGCCCTCTCCACTGTGGTCGCCACAGTCACACATGCCCAATCAGGACTGCAATGTGATGTGTGTGAGAGTGTGTTAGTGTGGGTTTCCCTGGTGGCTCAGATGGTAAAGAATCCGCCTACAATGCAGGATACCTGGGACTCTTATCTCTGGGTCGGGAAGATCCCCTGGAGAAGGAAATGGCAACCCACTCCAGGACTCTTGAGTGGCAGGCCACAGTATATGGGGTCGCAAAGAGTCAGACACGACTGAGAAGCTAACACTTCACACTTCGGTGTGACGGAAATGGAATTTTAAATTGTATTAGGGTTGGGATGATCCCCTGGAGAAGGGAAAGGCTACCCACTCCAGTATTCTGGCCTGGAGAATTCCATGAATGTATAGTCCATGGAGTCGCAAAGAGTCGGACATGACTGAGCAACTTCCACTTTCCACATTCATCTCGTGACTATTGTATTCGACAGCACAGTTCTCAAGCAATAAAGGCTGCATAGTAAGATATCAAAAACAAAGAGAAATAGTATTAAAAATGTTTAAGTAACAGAAGGTAGAAATTTACACACTTTTTGTAAGTTCCCCCAAATGCTGATCTGAGTCAAATGCTTGTTAAAATACACTGAGCTGTGACCTTTTTGAAAGCAAGAATAGTTTTCTTTCCATCTTTCTGTCTCTTAGTCCTTAGTACAGACCTGAGCACTGTAAGTACTCAATAAACAACTCCGAGTGAATACATGAATGAGTTCACGAGTGAACACACTATATGCATGCAGGTCAGAGTTCACCATTTAAAGATCTGAGTGCATTAAGACATTAGGCAAATGCTTAATGGGTGAAGGACACCAAGTATGGGCTATTTCCAGAGTTTCATTCCTTGATTGCTCTAAAACTAAAGATTCTAGAGTACATGGACAGAAACATCTGGAGAACTGAAATTTCTTTCTTTTTTTTTTTTATAGCAAAATTGGTATTGTTACTTTTCTCAAGAGTTTTAGCAAAGCCAAAAGAATTCATATGAATGACGGAAACTGAACACCATCATGCATTTAGAACACCATCATGCATAATGCTTTTAGAAAGCTACTTTCTGCTTCTTAAAGCAGTATGTATTTCTTATAGAAACTTGAATATATTCACATAATAAAGGAGAAAATAAAATTATCTACAATTCTAAAACCAGAGGCACTCACTGTTGAGGTATCATTGTTAGCAAACCGAACATAGGTTTGCTCACCTGCCTTCACCAAACCGAATATACTGACACAGGATGGTGGTGAAGGAAAGTGCAACATTTACTGCAGGGTACCAAGCAAGAGCCTGGCCAACTCGTGCTCAAAAGACCCCAACTCCTTGATGACTTTCAGGGATGGGTTTTTAAAGACAGGATGAGGGGCAGGACTTTCTGGTGGTCCAGTGGTTAAGACTCTGAGCTTCTACTGAAGGGGGAACCAGTTCAATTCCTGATCAGCCATGCCTTTTGGGTTCAGTCACTAAGTCCTCTCTGATTCTTTTGTGATCCCATGGACAGGGGAGCCTTGCAGGCTGCTGTCCATGGGATTTTCCAGGCAAGAATACTGGAGTGGGTTGCCATTTCCTCCTCCAGGGGATTTTCCTGACCCTCATCTTACGCATTGCAGGCAGATTCTCTACTGCTGAGCCACTGGGGCTTCCCAAGTGGTACTAGTGGTAAAGAACCCGCCTACCAATACAGGAGATATATGAGACACAGTTCGATCCCCAGGTCCAGAAGATCCCCTGGAGGAGGCCACGGCAACCCACTCCAGTATTCTTGCCTGGAGAATCCCATGGATAGGGAAGCCTGGCAGGCTATAGTCCACAGGGTCGCAGAGAGTCAGACATGACTGAAGCAACTCTGCATGCACGCATGCATGCACCTGGTCAAAACAAAACCAATATAAATAAATCTCATTAAGACAGGGTGAGGGAGAGAGTCTTGAAGTGAATGATCAGCTTGTGGACATTCCTCTGATTGACCGATTGTGAGGTAATTGGAATTCAACATCATCAACCTTCTGGTTCCAACCAGTCTGGGGTCTACATGCTGGTGGTCAGCATACAATTACTTTTTTCCAGCTGGTGGGTTTCAATATCTGCATAATAGCTCAAGCATATAACTCAGGTTATCTATAGCCTTTGAGGAGGAACTAAAGGTTCTTGACTTGGTTTGAGAACTAAACTATTATTATTTTGTCTTGCTTGACTGTTTTCCTTTCCATCTGCATTTTCTTGCTTCTATGATTAAATCTGTTCTTTGGAACTCCTAGAAGGCTAGTTTCTCTACAAACAAGAGGCAGGTGCAGGACATGGGGCTGTCTGTTCCAAGGAGACATCGCTGAGTCCTGCTCATTACAATCCCCGCTTTTATCTGATACTCTTCAATCTTGAGGAGGACCAGGTACAGAACAGGAAAGCAAAAGTTTTGGATAGAGAAGTTAATCATAAACTTGGCATAGTAAATTGGTTTTAGCGGGACCCATTTTTATTATTATATTTGTCTTTTTTTCCTGTATGTGTTTACACATATACATAAACCTTTTTTCCACAAAAAGTAAATCTTCATACCATGAATTATGTCAACATTCTTCTAAATAATTTCCATAGCTACATAACATTCCATCATGTGAAAATGCCATGATCTACCTTTACTGTTGAACACACACATTGTTTCCAGTCTTCCAGAATGCCATTTGGAAATTTATATTGAGACTTAAAATATCTACAGCCTTGACTTGTTACTCCACTTCTAGGAAAATGTCTTAAGGAAAAGAAAAAATGGGCATCAAAAAATTATTTATAATAGTGTAAGACTGGGACTTCCCAGGTGATCAGTGGTTAAGAATGTGCCTTGCATTTCAGGGGATGCAGGTTTGATCCCTGGTCAGGGAACTAAACTCCCACAGCAACTAAGCCCACATGCCTCCACCAGAGAGTCCAAGAGCCACAAGGAAAGATTCCACATGACACAACAAAGATCCTGCGTGCCTCAACTAACACCCAACACAGCCAGATAAATAGCTAAATAAATACAAAAATAAGGTAAGATTGCTAAAGGATTTCAAGATCAAATAATAAAAGGTAATAAACTATGTTAAAATGAATACTATACAACTTGTAAGAGTTGTTTAAAAAAATTGCAAGGCAGAAAATATAAAAATAAACAAAAAAACCCATATAATATCAAATTACATAGGTAATGTAAGTACCAGGTTTTAAATCAAAATGTATACATAAAAGGGGGTGAGAATAATGTACATATCTTAATTGTGTGTGTGTACCAGTCCCTCAGTCATGTCTGACTCTTTGTGACCCCCTGGGCTGTAGCCAGGCTCTTCTGTCCATTGGATTCTCCAGCCAAGAAAACTGGAGTGGGTTGCCATATGCCCTGCTTCACGGGATCTTCCCAACCCAGGGATCAAACCCGAGTCTCTTATGTCTCCTGCATTGGCAGGTGAGTTCTTTACCACTAGAGCCACCTGGGAAGCCCCATATCTTAATTGAAAAATATTTTATTGCTACAAGTGCCAACTGGCATCTAAGCCTTCAGTGAGTTGTGGTTGTATCAGCAAAGATCACTGACCACAGATCACCATAACAAATACAATACAGATGAAAATTCGCGCTATTGTGAGAATTACCAAAATATGATGGAGAGACATGAAATGACAAATGTTGAAAAATGGCAATGTAGACTTGCTTGACTCAGGGTTGCCATGAGCACTCTGCAAAAAAACAAACAACAAAAAACCCCCACAGTATCTATGAAGCTCAGTAAAACAAAGCTCAGTAAAATGAGGCGTGCCTGTGTTAGCAATGCTCGTCCTTGACCGAGAGACTAGAAAGCAACTATATGTGCTTCCACTCCCAATGTTTCCACATAGTGAAAGTTCTATGATAGAAACAATTTTCTCTTAAGGAGTCCACAGAGCGCTGTGGTCAAGACCACAGGGCGCACTGATGCTGGTATTAACGTCGTCCGGGAAGACGTCTTAAGGAAGCTGTGAGACAAGTTTCTCCATATTCCTATACAGAAAAGCAGGTGAGCAGGATTGCTAAGCAAGCAGAGACTTAACAGGGAGCCTGAACGTGGTGAGTGTTTTCAACCCTCTTCGGAGAGGGGCACACGGATGTGGTGACCTTACTTAAAACCTGAGACAACAGTCATTGAATGTTAATTTCATCGACTTCCCAATACAAAGGAAAATCATTCTGTGACCATGTCAGAGTCCTGGGGCGCCCTCAGGGGATCCTGCTAAAGGTGTCCCAGATACACCAGGCAGCTGGTGTGTGTTTAGACACCACCATGCTGAAACAACCATCCACATAAGCACAGCTAAAGCATGTTGGCCTCAAATGCTATTGTTATCACTTGCAGGACTATTGCTGTCTGTTAGGGCTGCTTTTCAGAAAGCTGCTGGGGCTTCCCAGGTAGAATCTGCCTGCCAATGCAGGAGACACAGGTTCAATCCCTGGGTTGGGAAGATCCCCTAGAGGAGGAAATGGCAACCCACTCCAGTATTCTTGCCTGGATAATCCCATGGACAGAGAAGTCTGGCAGGCTATAGTCCGTGAGGTTGCAAAGAGTTGGACACGACCAAAGCACCCTGCTTATTTAACTTATATGCAGAGTACATCATGAGAAACGCTGGGCTGGAAGAAGTACAAGCTGGAATCAAGATCGCCCGGAGAAATATCAATAACCTCAGATATGCAGATGACACCACCCTTATGGCAGAAAGTGGAGAAAAACTAAAGAGCCTCTTGACGAAAGTGAAAGAGGAGAGTGAAAAAGTCGGCTTAAAGCTCAACATTCAGAAAATGAAGATCATGGCATCTTGGACCCATCACTTCATGGGAAATAGAGGGAGAAACGGTGGAAATAGTGTCAGACTTTACTTTTTTGGGGCTTCAAAATCACTGCAGATGGTGATTGCAGCTGTGAAATTAAAACACACTTACTCCTTGGAAGGAAAGTTATGATCAACCTAGATAGCATATTAAAAAGTAGAGACATTATTTTGCCAACAAAGGTCCGTCTAGTCAAGGCTATGGTTTTTCCAGTGGTCTTGTATGGATGTGAGAGTTGGACTGTGAAGAAAGCTGAGTGCCGAATAATTGATGCTTTTGAACTATGATGTTGGAGAAGACTCTTGAGAGTCCCTTGGACAGCAAGGAGATCCAACCAGTCCATCCTAAAGGAGATCAGTCCTGGGTGTTCATTGGAAGGACTGATGCTGAAGCTGAAACTCCAATACTTTGGCCACCTCATGCAAAGAGCTGACTCATTGGAAAAGACCCTGATGCTGGAAGGGACTGGGGGCAGGAGGAGAAGGGGATGACAGAGGATGAGATGGCTGGATGGCATTACCGACTCGATGGACAAGAGTTTGAGTAAACTCTGGGAGTTGGTGATGGACAGGGAGGCCTGGCGGGCTGCAATCCATGGAGTCGCAAAGAGTCAGACACGACTGAGTGAACTGAACTGAAAGCAATTGAGCCACCAGGCTAAGAGGTTCACATTATTTTTTAACCATTCATTTCCTCCTTTGGCAGTGAAAGTCACTCAGTTGTGTCCGACTCTTTGTGACGCCATGGACTATACAGTCCATGGTATTCTCCAGGCCAGAATACTAGAGTGGGTAGCCATTACCTTCTCCAGGGGATCTTGCCCAACCCAGGGATCGAACCAGGTCTCCTGCATTGCAGGTGGATTCTTTACCAGCTGAACCACAAGGGAAGCCCAAGATCACTGGAGTGGGTAGCCTATCCCTTCTCCAGGGGATCTTTCCGACCCAGGAATCAAACTGGCATCTCCTGCATTGCAGGCGGATTCTTTATCAACTGAGGTATTGGAGAAGCCCAGTGGCAGATAAGGAAACATTAATAGCTTGTTAATTTCCCTCATTCTATATATGGGAAAACTGAAGGACAGACAGAATAAGAAATGGCCTCAGAGATCTCTTTTTTAAGAAGCTTCCAAAGTGGACTTTCATCCCAGTCCGTCTGGCTCCAGAGCCTGACTCTTCCAAGTCCTCTCTCTTCCCCATCAGCTTTACCATGCTTTTAACCTCCGCTCTGAACCTTATTTGCATATTTAGCATTAAGGTTTTATACTTATCTATATTAATATGCAAAACATTTCTAGCTAATGTGAACAATTATCCCAAGAGCATCAAAACTGAAAGAGAAAATAATTCAACAAAACCCCCTTCCATAGTTAGAGCTCACTAAGTTATAGATTTTCTGGAGTACTCCCTTTGAAATGGATTCCATCTTCATTTAAGATTTAATTGGAATAAAATTTGCCAAACTTACTAGACTGTAGTAACTCACAGGAGAATAGAAGTGTGCAATGCCAAAAGGCATTTTCTCTGAGATTCTGTATGTTATTTTTCTAATGAGTTAGTTCAGATTTTTCCATGTTTATTAACCAACTGTATCACTTACTTCAAGAGCTGGAAGCAAGAAAGTGACTATGTAGCTATGAACTGTTGTACCTTTAAGCCACTGTATTCCATGTGTCATGCTCAGGCATTTAGTTTGAACATGAAAGGACGGTATCCTGTTCTCCTACCCCAAATTGTCTGTGCTCTCCACACTCATACCTGTTGGTGGAAGGGAAGGATGGAAAACAGCTGAACTCAATCACCTTCCAGGCCAAAAAAGAAAACAGACATTCAGAAACAGACACTGTAGATCAAACAGGGACAAGTCCAGTTTCCAAGTCCATTCACTGAACATTGGCTCAGGACCTTGTAATACATTTTATTAACAGGAAAACACATCTGGAGTCAACGGATTTGTTCATATTTCAGGTTGTCGGGCTCCCAGAACTTTTACTATCAATCCCCAGTTTACCACCTCTTCTACTCTGACCTCTGATTTCATTTCATAGGATCCAGGGAATTTGATCAATCAGTTATGGAATTTCTCTTATCACTTGCTTTATGATAATAATACCTTTCATGTGTACTTTAATCACAGTTCTCAAAGCATTCATTGAGTGCTCATAACATTGCAGTGACAAGCATAGAGAGAAATGATGCCCATTTTAGACTGAAAAGACAAGAGTTGTGGCCCGATGTTGAGAATGAACACATTTCCCTCCAACAACCATAACGGGATTTGTTTATAAGCATATGGTCATTCCATGACTCAAACCTTACTGATTGCTTTGGGTTTGGCATGCTCAGTCATGTCTGACTCTTTGCGACCCCATGGACTGTGTAGCCCGCCAGGCTCCTCTGTCCATGGTATTTCCCAGGCAAGAATACTGGAGTGGGTTGCCATTTCCTCCCTGGGGGATCTTCCTGACCCAGGGATCAAACCCTTGTCTTCTGCATCTCCTGCATTGGCAGGCAGATTCCTTACCACTGATCCATCTGGGTCTTACTACCTGTCAAAACCTGCTGGGCATCAAATTAATATTGATTATGTGCCTATGAAGTGCCAGACACTAAGCTTGGGCTGGGGAGATGAAGAACTTGGGATGTAACTCAAGGATTTGTTGTATAAATAATCCCCAATTTATGCTATTGTCCAGACAAGGTTGGCACCAGTAGTGTGAAGGAAAGAGTTCAGCCTTCAGGAACCCACATGACCTGGAGTTGAAATTCTGGCTCAACTGCTTACCAATCACGTGAACTTGGGAGTTATTTTACCTTTCTGAGCTTCAGTTTATTCATCCAAAGCCAATGAAAACAATCTCTCAGTGCAAACATACAGGGAAAATGAGATAATAGATTTAAAGCATCTGGCACAAGATAGGCATTCAATTAAAAGTAACCCTATGGAAAGGGAAGATGAGAGGAAGAGGAAGATAAACATGCAGAGCTCAGCCAACTCCATCTCTTGATACCTTGATGAGTCCAGTGTTACGAAATGGGATACAACAGATCCTAAAGAAGACTCGCTCAAAGCCCAGCACTTCAAAACCACACACATGCAGTCATGTTTATACCTCCCAAATGCAGAGAAGGACCAAATGCTTGAGTGCCAAAGAAAGATACCTCTCCTGCACACAAGACTAGTAACTCAGCAGCCTGCGTGCTAAGTCACTTCAGTCGTATCCGACTCTTTCCAACCCCATGAACTGTAGCCTGCCAGGCTCTCCTGTCCAGGAGATTCTCCGGGCAAGAGTCCTGGAGTAGGTTACAGAGCTACAAAGAAGTGTGCAGCAGACTGGATAGTGTCACTGCAGGAAGGCAAGCAATCTATCATCAGTGAAAAGGCTAACGACATCCCATTTTAGAGAACATTTGCCCAGCTGGCCACTTCGGAGATCCAGAGGTCACTCCTGCCCTAAGTGTTTCCAGTGTCCGGCCGGGCATGAGGCACTAGTCATGACTTTCCAGGAAACCCCACGTACAGCGCGATGCCCAGGGTCCAGGACCACAGCCCTGGCAGCATCACTGTGGTGCAGGTTGCAGGTGGTCGCATGAAACCTCTGTAGTATCCGAAATCCTAACCCACCTCAATCCAAAATGCAGAAGCCCATCTCAAATCTAATTCTTGGCTAAAAAAACTGTGGAGCCAGAAAAAGAAAACTGAGCAATTAGACTTCAGTAGGGAATCTGGACTTAGTGATAGATCACTTCATTCATCATCCTGGGCAAGTAAACTGCTTTCCGAAGCTACCAATGGGCTTTCAGCCAACCCCCTACTTATTGCAGTCTCCGCAAGAGGCAGACTGGGGCATGATGTCAGGTTTTATGGCAATGCCAAGCAAAAGTAAGATAGGAAATTGGGTGATCACTAAACCACGGGGTCTAGTTACTGGCACTGACTGTGAAAGCTTTGGGAGGGGAAGGTCAAGCTGAAAGAGGTCTCAAAGAGCTGATTTTATTCTTGATTCATGGGCTCTATGTCATTAACGTCACATGATGGAGGGAGAGAAATGAAAGATGAACTCTCTTATTTATAAGTTCTCTACCCAACGTCCAGTAGGAATTTCATGTCATCCTTTGAGATGCTGTCATACTACAGAGGCATGTGGGACCTAGAAGAGCAAAATGTGCATTTTTAAAATATGTGGTTTAATTTTACCAGTGTAATCTACGCCTCTTTTGCAACAAGAAGTTGTTTTCTTACTTTTTTATAGTTGTGGGAAAAATCAATTTGGAACAAATGAATTTTTACTACTTGTATAGGAGTCCATCAGTGATAAGTCTTCCTGCTTTGTTTCGTATTTAATCTTCTGGTATTATGACAGCAATCCCAAAGATGGGGGGAGACGCGCATAGCTGTATTTTCTCCACTTCCTTTAAAGTGTTAAGCATACCAGAGATGACGTTAATGGCCTTATCTGATTTGATTTGAGTAGCAATCTTTTAAAATTAATAACTCTGATGTCAGCTTCCCTGTCATGTTGCCAAGTTTAATTCCCACTTCTGCCACTATTAACACTCTAATGAAGACACTGTCTGATTTTAGCACTAGTACACACTTACAGAGTGTCACTCTGCTCAGCTACAAAGCTTCTGTGGTGAATCACGATAAATCAACCCCAGTGAGCGTCCTTATCAGTTGTAAGACTAAAAACCACTAAACATTTCTATTTCTCTCTAAATCTGGATTGCCCCATGATGTATTTAACATTAAATCATCACTTTCATTTCCAAATGTTTCACTCTGTTTTAGGGGATTCTCCCTAAACCATTCCACAAAAGGTAAGTGATTTGGTTCCTGCTCAAGACCTAGAGGATAAGTGGCTTTCCCAAGAGAGGAGTCTACAATGTCCAATCAAGAATTAATTGCGCCCATCAAACCCTGTCTCTGCCTCTACAATCTGAAATGAGTGAATAAAGATATGGTATATAAACACAATGGAATATTACTTGGTTATAAAAAATAACAAAATAATGTCAATTGCAGCAATGTGGATGGACCTAGAGATTATCATACTCAGTGAAGTAAGTTAGACAGAAAGACAAACATCATATGATATCACTTGTAGGTGGAGTCTAAAAATAATAATATAAATGAACATATTGACAAGACAGAAGTAGATTCACAGACATAGTAAACAAACTCATGGTTACCAAAGGGGAAAGCGAAAGTGTTAGTCACTCAGTCGTGTCCGACTCTTTGTGACCCCATGGACTGTAGCCTGCCAGGCTCCTCTGTCCATGGAATTTTCCAGGCAGGAATATTGGAGTGGGGCGCCATTTCCTTCTCCAGGGGATCTTCCCGACCCAGGGATTGAACCCAGGTCTCCCGCATTGCAGGCAGATTCTTTACCATCTGAGCCACCAGGGAAGCAGGGAGGGGATAAATTAGGAGTCTTTCCTCTTTCTCCCGTGCAGCATGAGCGAAAAAAAAAAAAGGTGCTTATCTCACAGATAAGGGTTAAAAGTGGAGTGCTTCTCCCATACTCGGCATACAGTAAGCGCACAGTAAATGCTGTTATTCCTACTGGTGCTGTTATTGCTGTCAGCAACAGGAAGTCAATGGTCTTCCAATTTCCTGACCAGGATTCTTTTAATTCAGCCACTATATCTCTTATGTGAATATATCTTTCATTATAATGCCAGCCTATACTATTATCCTGTCTCATATCTCATTCTATTTATTCTCTTTTACTACAAGGTTCAAAATTATCTTTGATCAGCCCAGAATATTTTCCTTCTGTGACAGAATGTGGTTTTCTCCTTTAGCCTAATTTAGTTAAGACTCAATTTTCACAAAGTCTGTGCATTAGAACCAGGAAAACACTTGGTCTGAAATAGCCCCACTTCCTTTCCCCCTGACAATTAGTAACGATTTTCCTACAAAATATATTGAGGTTTCCCATAGGGTTCATCTCAGTTGAATGGAATTCTCAACCGTATCACCACCATGGAAGATGACTTTTGGTGACATTTCACAAAAACAAGAGGAAAATAAGATCCACTGTTCCCTGCTCTCTTTCATTTACCCCATGAAGTGTGCAGGCCAGGAGCTTCCTCTTTATGCGGTCATGGAGTTTCCGAAGAGGCGTCCACCATGCATTCAAAAACTTGACAAGGGGCTGGCCCACAGAGAGCCAGGGCAGAGAAGCAGGATGCTAAGGAAAATAGGAGCCAGGAGTCAAGCAATTAACATTTTTTTTCATGCTTCACTGTAATTAGCCAGATCAAAGGGGACCTGGGCTTACAGAATTCATCAGCTCTGTGACTCTCTGAGGACAGTTAGCAAATAGTCCTGTAAACTTTCAGTATGGCTAATTGTTCACAGGCAGACTTTGTTTTCTTGCAAATCACTCCTTTGTGAATCCTTGACCAGTTATTCACATCCTGGAGTGCTGTACTTGAGAACAGTTGCAGGACACATATAGTTCCCGTGTCCTGAGTATTTCTTGTGTGTTGCAGGTGGCCCATGAACACCCCAAACCCACTCTGCAAGGTAGGCACTCGGGTTCCAAGTTCTGTGACTGTTGCCTCATTGTTAGGCAGTGGTAGGAACCGAACTCAAATATTTCCAAAAGCCTGTGATTTGCAAAGGTCCCCGATCATTAAAGAATCCTCTGTGCTGCTTATTAAAAATACACTTTTTAAGTCAGGCGATCTGGAGTGAGGCTAAGAAATAGGATCTTTAAAAAGCTCCAAGTGATTCTTATTTTCCCTCGAGTTGGGTAAGCCAGCTGCATCTATGGGACTTTCTATTTACGCCCAAGAAATTGAAAACAGAAACTCCATTTTGCAGGAGTCTTACGGATTTCATGACTTGTCAGTCTCTTCCAGTCTTTTCTTCAGAGACTCAGAGTAATAAACTCATTTCTATCGTAATCCATATCCATGTCAACCCTCTGTCCAGAACCATGAGTGGTTTCCAATTTCGCTCAGCATCATGGCCAGAATCCTTACAATGGCCTGCCAGAGCTCCACAATCTCACGCTTACCTCTGGGACACCAACGCTCTTTCACTCATTCATTTCTAGACACACAGCCCCTTGGCGTCCCAGAAGCACCCCAGTTCCCAATCTGGACCTCCATTTGAGCTGTTGCCTCTTCCTAGAACATCCTTCCCTGAGAAATCCCTCACCTCCTGTAAGTCTCCACTCAAACACCAGCTCCATAAAGTCTGCCCTGACCATCCCATATAACGTTCAACCATTCTCGACTCCTGTAACTCCTAATCCCCTGTACTAACCGCCACTTGTCAGGAAGATCTCCTAGAGAAGGAAATGGCAACCCATTCCAGTAATCGTGCCTGGAAAACCCCATGGACAGAGGAGTCTGGCTGGCTACAGTCCACGGGGTCGCTAAAGAGTCGGACACAATTGAGCGACTAAACAACAATAACATATACACACCTCACATACTTACTCTAAGGCAGGAGTCCCCAACCTCGGGGATCTAATGTTTGGTTATCTGAAGTGGAGCTGATGTAATAATAATAGAAATAAAGTGCACAAAAAATATAATGCACTTGAATCATCTCAAGTGCACACCTCCCCGGTCTGTGGAAAAATTTATCTTCTGTGAAACAGGTCCCCTGGTGTCAAAAAGGTTGAGGACCGTTGCACTAAGGCATATGTGCATATATACCTTCTAACATACCATGTAATAAGATACTGTGTCCTTTATGCATTATGCTTACTGTTTACTTGCTACAGAATAAGCTCCACAATATCAGAAACCTTTGTCTACTGATATAGGCCAAGCACCTAGAACAGTGCCTGGTATGCAGTAGGTGCTCAATAAACACATGCTAAGCTAATGAATATAACTGAACCAAGATTTCATACAACAATACTATACTACACCTTACTATGTCAATGGACTCGGATACAGTCCATCCAGTTCTCTTCTAAATCATCTCATTAAAGTATTGGCTGCAACTTATTAGTTGGTCACCCAACAGTTTGAAAAACACTGACATAATTAAAATCCTGTTGCCTCTTTGCCAACAACTTGCTGGGCGCCTATTTAAGTCATCAGACCAATTTCTCACAAAGCGTCATTTAACCAGTCACATACAAAGAGCTCCCTACAAAGGGTAATGACTATAAGTGGTGATAGAAAATGTGCAAATGAGAAAGATGACAAAATAATCAGATTAGAGGTTTTGGCATATAATCATATGTTCAGCAAAATGCTAACTCAGTTTTGAAGGTGTAAAGTTGTAATAAATATGAATATTCAGGCAATAAACATGACTATAGTAAGCAATGCATCAGTGAGTCATCCGGAAGAATAGTAACCTGTCTCAAATTGTATTAATTTAGTTACAGCAAAGTAACGTTTTAAAACATTCAGTTTAATCATCATGTTTGGTGAATTTTCCTTTCAAAACTATTAAGAGGAAAGGACTGGTTTTATGTCAGATGAATCATTTCAGAGAACACGATCAGTAGGTCCTATATTATGACCAATGACCAATTATTTGTAGTTATATTAATATTTTAAGGGATCTTAAATATTCTTTAATCTTAGTTTGACTTCACGTTTCACAATTTATGCTATAAGCATGCCCCATTAGTTTGCCAGGACAGCCATACAAAGTATCACAGACTGGGTAGCTCAAACAAGAGAAATTTATTTTCTTGTGACTCCGGAAGCTAAAAACCCAAGGTCAAGGAGTTGGCAGGCTTGCTTTCTTTAGCAGACTCCCTTGTTGGCTTGTAGAAAGCTGTCTTCTTTCTGTCTTCATAGCACCTTTCCTGTGTGGGTCTGTGTCCTAATCACCTCTTCTTAAAAGGACAGTCATATTGGGTTAAGTCCCACTCTAACGACCTCATTTCTACTTAATTATTTCTTTAAAAACCCCATCTGCAAACACAGTCACATGCTGAAGTATTGAGGGTAGGGCTTCAATATATGAATTTGGAGGAGACACAATTAAGCCCATAATATCCACATTCTTAAGTTTAATGCCTAAGACATATGCAGGAATAAGCATATCAATTTACACTTTTACCTGCTTCCATATATGCATCCAAAAGCTAAGATAAAAATATACAATTTCACATTTAGTGCACCTGGCCTCTTTAACATGAATAGAAACAAACTGTCAATAATGATGTCAATGAATGAATTAAAATTGATTTAACTCCAGTTAAGATCTCGAGCTGGTCTCATCAACCCAGGAGAATAAAAGAACTTGCTTTCCTCAAAACTCAGGCTTTCTTCCTAAATACTTCATTTCAGATTGGTCTACACAGACAGGCCTATTTCTCCTAAAATCCTAGGTGCCAATTTAAAAGGAACGTCTATCTCAGGCAGGATGAACCAACCACCTCAGGAGGAAATGTGAGGTTAACTGAATGGTTTAAAATCAACCACGTAGAGACGTGATCAGCCTCGAAGCATCCTAGGAATCACGGCTATTTCCACGTTACACAGGGTGGAATCTGAATGGAATACCACTGTCAGTGGAATTCAGAAGAGAACTGGTGTCAGCATTTTGTCAAGTCAAACCTTGCCAGAAGGCCCCTACGGGTAGGGGATTGTGCCAGATCCTAAAGGAGACCGAGTGAGAAGCTACGGAAAGAAGTGAGTTGTTTTTTTAACTTGGTGGATGAAAGAGAGTGGCGCTATTAGAACTGTCAAAGGACGTGAGGGCTCCCGGGCAGAAGAATTCCACTTATTCTCAGAGGCACCCGAATACAGTCTGATCAGTTGGCTCAAACCCTGAGAGGCTGACTTTGGCTAAAGGAGAGAAGAACTGTCCAACAGAAGTCATGGGGTCAGTGAATCCCTCTCCCTGACTATTAAGACTAAGGGTCATGCGTGCCCTGGAGGGATTCGTGTGTCAGGTAGAGAATAAACTTCCTCGGTTCCTTCCAAATCTGAGACTCTTCCATCATGTTCATTCCCCCTAAAGGTTTCCAATGAATGACAATATCTACCTACCTTCACGCACTGTCTAAATAATAATACTTTGTCTACAGCATAAGTAGACAGTATCATCTATTCAAGGTTGTATCGCCTTACTATCAGAAAGGAGTTACTCCACGATTTCTTGCCACATATAAGTGATATCGTATGACATTTGTCTTTCTCTGTCTGACATCACTCCGTATGACAATCTGTAGGTTCATCCATGTTGCTGCTCTAATTTTTTTTTTTTTTAAGAGATGATATCATTCACTGGTTGTTATTTTTTGGTGCAACCAGAAAATAGTGGGATACTGAATATGGGAGATTTTGACTGTCTTGGGTGTCAGCTTAACATTCAAGTGGCAAAACAAACAAAAATAGAGCTTCATTCTACACCACGCTTCTTAGTCATCTTCATTACAATATAATTTTCTAGGGAACATCGTAAAGGTTTCCAATACTCCTATTCCATGACCAACAGGGCAGTTAATTTTGATTCGGGACAAAAACAAAATATAAACAAAAACATGTATGAAAACAGACCTGTTGTTACTACTGCTAATACATTTGCCAGACTTTTAACAAGAAATGAGGATCCGAATGTTCACACAGTGACCAACTTGATCAACTGTGAGAAAGGACCCCAGAGGCACAGGAATGTGGGGAGGGACACGGAACAGAGGGGAGTAAACATCTTCAGAGTTAAAGTCCACCTGACTTCACACTCTGCTGAGCAGTAGAAACCAAAATCACCTGATTTCTACCCAGCCAGGCTGAGAGGATCATCCACAGTGAGAAACATTTCATGCTCCTCATTTACTTTATTTTTCGCTTATCACCCCTAAATTAATCAGGGCCACCACTGTTCAGCAGCTTAATCAACAGAACTCCATCATCTTGTCAGCTCCTTAAGAAGAAGGAAGTTGGGGCGGGGCGGGGGTTGGGGGAGCGGTGGAGAAAGCTGGGGTCAGGGAGGGGTGGGCAGAGAAGGAAGGCAGGCGGTGGCTAAGGATTGAAAGAGAGAGGAAGGTGTGAAAAAATAATGTGAGATCTCACATACGATCTAAAGCTGAGGCAGCCATGTAATTATAAAGCTAGCTTTTCTTTCACTTGACAGCAGAAGAAAAGGAGGTGAAGAGAAGCTTTTAAATGAAACATGACATTCCCTTATTAAAGTCTGATTTTGATTTTAAATGGCTTAGAGCTTTGCATCTTTACTTCCCCACTCAAGGAGTCGGTTTAATAAAAAAAAAAAGAAAGAAACTGCAATATTTGAGGAGAGCATATGCAGGTTTCTAAACACACAGTCTTTTTATCAACCCTTTTAGGTTAATAAAAGCTTTTAATGTTATCCAGGCAGTAGTTGGGCACTGTTTGGTGTGCATAAATGTATTCTGACTTACAGGGAAAATGCAAGGGAGGCTTTTGTTTAAAAAGAGCATGATGCATAATGTGTGCAATGCATTAAGAATTTATTGCCCGTTTCTGCTTCAGTTCTTCTTTACAGGGGACAGTCCACAGAAACCATGCATCCTTACAAGCAGAGCTCGGTGACCCGCCTTGCACTGGAGCACTGCATGCTGGGACCTGCAGACGGCCAACAGGACGGCAGCTGGAGTACATTTTCTGTGCGATGAGAGGTTCAATACGTTTCAGGTTTTATTTTCCATCTTTTAGCAAAAGATGAATACCACTGCTACTTCCTTCCTCCCCACACCGGAAATGAGAAAGGACTCCATGGTCCTCCCTCCCCTCCTCCTCCACATCCTCCACCTGCCTTTTGTCTGCAAGAAAACTTTAGCCAAAGAAAAAGTTTAATCGGAGAAGTGAGAAAATGCAGAAGCAAAGGAACGCAGTCCAAGAAGACCAGATAATCAAGTTCGGTCATTAAGCAAAGTCAAGGACCTTGACTTCCTCTTCAAGGGCTATAGATAACATTCTGAGCCACGTCCTGTGAGCTGTCTGGGAGATACTGAAACCCCCACCAAGCGGAAGAAGTTAACACATGATGGCCAGGCTGGAGCCATGATACACGCGGCCACAGCTCTAAGAACCGGCCTCAGGGAATGGGAACAGACTGGCCCTGGAACTGAAGATACTTACAGAAATTAAGATGCTGGTTAGAGCACTGATGACCAATTTCAAGATGACAGTCAGAGCTGACTGTACTGTTTCTTCATGGAGCCCCTTCTCTCTGATAAAAGCTCTTATCCATTGGTTGTCAGTGGTAGGCAGCTGGCCTTTAGACAAGAGTTCAGCTCTCTGCCCCCCTGGTTGCCAGCTTCCAAAATAAAGCAAACTTTCCTTTCCACCAACCTCGCCTCTTTATTGGCTTTAGAGCAGCGAGCAGACAGACCCCACTTCTGGTAACATACCCACTTAAGCATCCCCTCCATCTCAAAGGACTCTAGATATTTCTCCCCAAGTAAGAGGTAAATGCCCCAGTGGCTACAGTTTGTATCTGCTTGATAAATACTGTAAATAACAGTCATAATAATGCCTAATATTTATAAGGACATTTTGCATATGGCAAAATATTGTTACACATTATCTACATATGAGGTGGATGTTACTAATCTCATTTTATAGAAAAGAAAACTGAACCTCACAGAATACAATTCAAAATATATAATATTTGAATATTATCTATATAATCCATATATTATCTATATAATATATCTATTATCTATATAATATTCAAATGATAGAAAATGCAATTCACCCACAGAAACAGAGCAAATGAATGACAGTTCCAAGACCCCAACTCAGGTCTCCAGACCCTTTTCTTCCTCCCCCTCTTCACCCTTTTCTATTCCTTTGTCCTTCCTTCCCTTCTCTCCTCTTTTCCTTCCCCTTCTTTTAAACTGCTTTCAAAGTCAAAGTCAAAGTGTTTGTCACTCAGTCCTGTCTGACTCTTTGTGATCTCAAGGTCTGTAGTCCCCCAGGCTCCGCCGTCCCTGGGATTCTCCAGGCAAGAATACTGGAGTGGGTGGCCATTCCCTTCTCCAGGATCAAACCCAGGTCTCCCACATTGCAGGAGGACTCTTTACCACCTGGGCCACCAGGGAAGCTTATTAACAGCTTTACTGAAGTATAACTGACATAATAAGCTGAACTTACTTGAAGTGTACAATGTGATAAATTTTGATGTGTATATAAAAGTAAAAAACATCACCATAATTAACACAGGTATACATTATTCCATCAAGTTTCCTCCTGATTTTCTGTAATTCCTCTCCCCCTCCATTTCCCACTCTGCCATCCCAGATAACCCGTTTTCTTTTGCTATAGAATAGTTCGAATTTTTGAGAATTTTATATAAGTGGAATCATACTCTTTTTTTGTCTGGCTTCTTTCACTCAGCATAATTATTTTTAGATTCATCCAGACTGTCACATGTATCAAAAAGTCATTCCTTCTTATTGCAGAATAATATCCTAGTGACATTCACTGCTCATAGTGAATAGATCACTAGACCACTGCTCATCCATTCACCTGCTGATGAAGATCTGGACTGTGTCTAGGTTGGGGTGATTGTAACTACAGATGCCAAGAGCAATCATATACAAGTCTTTGTATGAATATATGCTTCATTTCTCTTCGGTAAATTCCTAGGAGTGGAATGGCTGGGTACCATGGCATGTGTCTATGTTACTTCTTTAAGAAGCTACCAGGACTTCTGGTGGTCAGATGGTTAAGAATCCACCTGTTAATGCGGGGGACATGAGTTTGATACCTGGTCCGGGAAGATCCACGTGCTGCGGGCAACTAGGCCTGTGCACCAAACTACTGGGCCCGCGTGCCTAAAGCCCACGCTCTGCAGCTAGAGAAGCCACCGCAACGAGATGTCGAAGCAGTGCAATGAAGATCCAGCACGGCCAAAATAAAATAATAATAATAATACATAAATACTTTTTTTAAAAAGAAGAAGCTGCCAAGTTGTTTTATGAAGCAGTTGTACCATTTCCTATGGCTGTCAGCAGTGTAAATATTTTAGTTCATCCACATCCTTACTAACACTGATATTTGTTGTTTAGTTGCTAACACTAAGAACAGTTAGGGCTTCCCTGGTGGCTCAGAGGGTAAAGTGTCTGCCTGCAATGTGGGAGACCGGGGTTTGATCCATGGGTTGGGAAGATCCCCTGGAGAAGGAAATGGCAACCCACTCCAGTCTTCTTGCCTAGAAATCCCCTGGACAGAGGAGCCTGGTGGGCTATAGCCTATGGGGTCGCAAAGAGTTGGACACCACTGAGCGACTTCACTTCACTTCACTTCAAGTACAGTTAGTCTTTTTAACCATAACCACACTGGAGATCGAAAAACTAGGTAAAAATAGCATCACCCGTTAAAGACAGAGCTCATTCTATCAAGTCATAAATTCTGAGCAGGGTTGGTTTATAAGTAACATTCCTCAAATTTCCTTTATCTTTATCTTCCTCCCCCAGTTACAGTGTTTTCCAGAAGAGCTACTTTCGCCCTGAGGCAAATGAGGTGGAGCTGTCTGTAGTAACTATAAGGAGGGCTGCCTTGTCCCTCTCCTGGAGTTGTTGTTCAGTCTTGTTCAGTCGCCAAGTCATGTCTGATTCTTTGCAACCCCAAAGACTGCAGCATGCCAGGCTCCTCTGTCCTCCATTATCTTCCTGGGTTTGCTCCAATTCATGTCCACTGAGTCAGTAATGATATCTAACCATCTCATCCTCTGTCACCGCCTTCTCCTTTTGCCGTTAATCTTTCCCAGGAGTGAAAGTGAAACTCGCTCAGTTGGGTACAACTCTTTGCGACCCCATGGACTATAGTCCATGGAATTCTCCAGGCCAGAACACTGGAGTGGGTAGCCTTTCCCTTCTCCAGGGGATCTTCCCAACCCAGGGATTGAACCCAGGTATCCCACATCGCAGGTGGACTCTTTACCAGCTGAGCCACAAGGGAGTAGGTCACTAGAAACTGAAAATTAGGAAACAGTTGTTTCTTGGGCTGCTCCAGGATTTGATTTTTAGCACTGAGACCCGGGAATGGTGGGTACATGGGAAACTGTATTTTTTATATAGGTCTGAAATCATTAAATCTAAAATTCTTCACCAAACCCTAAGTTAATCAAGAGTCCATCATGCAACTTTCCAGAAAGAAAAAAGGGAAGGGGGAAAGAATGTGGAAGAAAGTATCAAAATAAAAATTAGTTGCAAATAAGTATTCTTTACAGAAATGGATAACTTTGTTTCCTGAATAGAAAAGCTATGTAAAACAAAGCAAAACAAACAGCCAAAGAGAAAAATGGCAACTTGAAATAATGCAGCTTAAACCTGAAATTAAATCACTGTAACTAGCATCTGTGATTATTATTAATATTTTTAAAATATTTTCTCATGAAGTATTTCAAATATACAGAAAGTCTTTTTTTTTTTTTTTTTCTTTTTTAATCAGGGGAAAGCGCGAAGTCGTAGATTAGTATAGTGAACATTTCTGTATCCATATCTAGATTTACCAAACTGTAACATTTCATCAAACTTGTGTGCTTCTTAAAATAACACAACATTCTAACAAAGTTGCTCTTGACTAAAAATTTACAAATGAGAATAAACTGCAAAGTATATTTAATATATTTCCTCCCACAGGCAATTTTCCATAGTCTTCAGTAATCAATCATGGCCCTCCTTGCCCCTAACCTTTATTGATTGATTAAAACTAGTTCAAAAAGAAAGGAAATATAGACACCATCCCTGACAAATGCATGGGAGGAGCAAAGCAGAGGGTTTAACACAGAGACCAGGAAAATTGAACTTTTTAGATCAATTAACTTGACTTTATAAATGAGTACAGAAATTCTGCTTTATGAAAAATGAATACTGTCAAACCACACTATCTTCTTTTTATGAAATATCCACAGCATTTAAAGAAAGGGCAAAGGCTGTTAGGACAATGAAAAACTTTTCTTCTCCTGCATTTTAGTAATATCTTAGACTCAATCACCAATTTAAAGTCTATTTTTCTCTGGAGCAAAGTTTCACTGAAAAGGTATTTGCTATCGATTTTCTGGTGCTCCCCAGTAAGATTTTGCGGGCAGTCGGGTATCTGCCTTATGGAACAAAAACACATGCAGAGACGTCCTTGAGAAGTGCTTCATAGTAACATCGATGCAGGGTCCCTTCCTACACTTCCCCTTGTAACTTCCTATCTTTCCCTTTGTGTTCCCCAGCACTTTTTGGGGCACCTACCTGTAAGACTTCTCTCCCAACTCAGCTATTGCCTGTGCATTCTCTGAAAAGTTTCCTTCTCCAGACAAGTGGTTCACAAGCCTCCCCCTGAGACCACCTAGCAAGACCTATAGTCTCTCCGTCCTAAAGTGGGATGAGCGTAATAAGTCAGAAAGAGAAGAACAAATATCATATGCTAACGTATATATACATGGAATCTAGAAAGATGGTACAGATGAACCTTTTTTCAGGGCAACAATGGAGACGAAGACATAGAGAACAGACTTGGAGACACAGTGAGGGAAGGAGAGAGTGGGACGAATTGAGAGAGAAGGAGTGAAACATACACGTTACCATATGTAAAACAGACAGCTCCTGGGAATTTGCTGCATGACTCAGGGAACTCAGCTCGGCGCTATGTGACTACTTAGAGAGGTGGGATGGGGTTGGAGGCGAGAGGGAGGTTTAACATGTTAATGTATGGCAGAAACCAACACAATATTGTAAAGCGATTCTCCTCCAATTAAAAACAAACTAATAACAACAACAAAAAAGATACTGAATATAGTCGCCTGTGAGATATATATTGCAGCCATGAAATTAAAAGATGCTTGCTCCTTGGAAGGAAAGCTATGACCAACCTAGATAGCATATTAAAAAGCAGAGACATTACTTTGCCAACAAAGGTCCATCTGGTCAAGGCTATGGTTTTTCCAGTGGTCATGTATGGATGTGAGAGTTGGACTGTGAGGAAAGCTGAGTGCCAAAAAATTGATGGTTTTGAACTGTGGTGTTGGAGAAGACTCTTGAGAGTCCCTTGGACTGCAAGGAGATCCAACCAGTCCATCCTAAAGGAGATCAGTCCTGGGTGTTCATTGGAAGGACTGATGCTGAAGCTGAAACTCCAATACTTTGGCCACCTCATGTGAAGAGTTGACTCATTGGAAAAGACCCTGATGCTGGGAGGGATTGGGGGCAGGAGGAGAAGGGGATGACAGAGGATGAGATGGCTGGGTGGCATCACCGACTCGATGGGCACGAGTTTGAGTAAACTCCGGGAGTTGGTGATGGACAGGGAGGCCTGGCGTGCTGCGATTCATGGGATCACAAAGAGTCGGACACGACTGAGTGACTGAACTGACTGATACATTAACACATTAACTATATATATATATATATATATATATATGTATATATATAGTTGCTTATATATGGTAGTGTGAATCTGTTCATCCCAAACTCCTAATTTATCCCTCCCCTCCAATCTTTCCCGTTTGGAAGCTATAAGTATGTTTTTTAATGTCTCTGGGTATGCTTTTGTTTTGTAATATAAGTTTGTATCATTTTTTTAGACTCCATATATAAGCAATATCATAAGATATTTGTCTTTCTCTGACTTGCTTCACTTAGTATGATAAACTTTGGGTCCATCCAAAACATTCTCAGCATTCATTTGTTCATTCTTCAAGAAATATTAAGTTCCAAGTGTGTTCCAGATACTGTGACAGATGCTGGGGAAAGTAACAGGCAATATGCCGGGTGTGGCCCCAGCCCTGCAGAGCTTATAGCTGGATACAGACTCTCACATTCCCCCAGCCCCCAATACAGTTAATAATAAAGGCACAGAACACAGCTACAGAACATTTGTTTCTCTCTCCTGAAGTTTAAGTTATACTCAGTTATCTATGAACACCAGTCTATTCTCATATAAATGTTTCCCTTTAAACTTCCTCAGGTCCATGGCTACCGTCTAGGGTACAAGAAAGCCAGAAAGAATTGTTCAGATCATTGGGTCTCAACCTTTGTTGTGCATTAGAGTCACTTGGAAGCCTCATTAAAACACAGATTGCCAGGCTCTACCCTACAATTGGTGGGGCCCAAGGATTTACCTCTCTAACAAGTTTCCCAGTGATGCTGGTGCTGGTGTAGGGACCACACTGTAACAACCACTGGTTTAGATCACCCCAGGATGACCAGCCTCCTTCATAAGAAACTTAGGACACAGGGGATGACTTGCATCATCTCTCACCCGGGGTGATGAGGACTATTACTCTGATTTTACACATGAGGAAGCTGAGGCCAGAGAAAAATCAATGGCTTGTCCAGAAATACCTGTGTGTCTCCTGACTCATCATGAATGCAAGAGGTCAGATTTCTCTGAGTGAAACTGAACAGGTTTTACAGAGACTAATAGCTAGATCCTTATGAAGTATTTGAGGAATTCTGTCCTCTTTCCAACTCTGAAGACCAGTCAAGAAAACTGATGAGCCCATCCTGACCCTACTCTTTCCAACTCGATTCTCGAAATCCAACGATTAATCTTTGTAATCCCTACTCCTGGTCATGACATCCATCTTGACGGGAAGCTGAGTGATGAATGAAGAATGTTTTAGGCTGAAGGTCGGGAGACCCACATTCTGGCCCGGTCTCAGGCACTGAGTATTTAAATTGGTTGAATTAATGTAACTGGGTTCACTTCTTTCATCTGTGAATTGAATAATTGGAAAGATGACTTCTAATGTCCCATCAAGCTCCAGCAAGCACTCTACAATTCACTCTGACCCCCCTGGTTAGGAATGAATTTAAAAAAAAATGGATAAAATGAGGGCCGGAGCCACAAGTGACAAAGCTCTCGAAAGCCAGGGTCTCTTCCAAAAGCAAAGAATGAGACTCAACCTCTCTCCGCACCTGTGGATCAGAGGGGCAGTGACTAGTCAGCCCTCCTGAAGTCTGATCAGTCTGCTCCCAGCTTACAGCCCAGAGAGGAAGAGGGGTTTGGCATCAACACTGGCCCCTTGGCACTATGTTCGTACCTGCTCTGAAAAGCAGGTTACTGTGGTGATCCTGTTACAAATGGGGACCACAGTAATCAAAGTGGGAAAAGCATGCTACATGCGAAAATAAAATTTACCAAAGAAATGTGAGCCACAAAACCCACCTGTGTAGCTCCTTATTATTCAGCTGGGGTTAAGTGAGTGCCAAGGGATGGGTGGATGGAAGGCACACCCCTTATTAACTCAGTAGGGCCCCCAAACCAGCAGTAAAGTGCAGGACTTCAAATGTAAGATGTGTGTCTGCACTTAACGGAAAGGAAAGAATTTAATATCCCCAAGGCTTAAGAAGCCAACCCAGGACACAACTGACTGATGTAAAAAATTTAACTCCAGCCAGCCAAGAACCGAGAGAAAAATTGTGACGTGGTCAAGGACTCCTAATTCCCATATAATAATGCCACATCTCAGAAACAAGCTCAAAGACTGTGTACGAGGAACGTGTTGAGTTTTCAGGGCATTGGCAGGAATAGAGCGGATCAATCAATAACTAGCAAATGGGTCCTAGTCATTCCTTGGAGAGCCTTCTGAGTCACTGCTGTTGAACCGCATTCATTTGATCCTGATAAGACCCGAATCCCCTTTAAATGGAGTGGCTGCACTTCTAACGGCTCTGCCCGCTTGGCCCGCAAAGACTCTTATTCCGTTTTACACCTGGTGGCTTCTCTGACTAAACACTGTCCCTGCCCATGAGCCCCGGTCCCGAAGCATTCCAAGCCAGGGATGATTCCGCCGGCTGCCTTCAAGAAGTGAAGTGAGGCGCAATACAACTCCTGCGCCCACTTCCAGCTTTGCCCACTTTCCCATCAAGGGTCGAGGATTTTTTTCTTCCTGCAGAAAGCTTGAAGCACACACAAACGATAAATCAGCACTAGGAAACAAGGTCACAGGATTTACAGCACATGCTCCAAACACGTGCTGAGCCAAATTGGCCTTTAGTCACTCAAATGGACATAAAACGCGCCTGGGCCGACACTTGATTTTCACCATTTGCCCTTATTGCAAGATAAAGGCTGTCGCCTCAGCCTCCCTGGGAATTTCTCTGTGGCTAACAGCTTCCTAAATGCTGGCCTTTGTGTGATAATCATTTTCAGGCATTGCTTTAAATCATCTTTCTCCTTTACTAATTTATCTCTGGTCGACAGCAAAGCTATGTGTGCCGAGGTAAGCGATTGAGTGGCTCACTGATTAGCCCTATATTAGCATCAACAATGCCTTCCCAACCACCCCAAAATGTGCGTGTTGGTGAGGGAAAGTGGGGAGAGACCCAAACTGAAGAAACTGCTAAAATAAAAAGCATTATTAACTGAGCGGGGAAATCAATAATCAAAAATGTCTGCTTTCATTTAAAATAAATAAATAAATTACTCTGGGTATTCCACAGGAGAGACAAAATGGGAGCTTGAATACAGTTTCCGATGAATTCAGACCTCAAAAGTTACATGTGATTACAGTATGCCTTGGCTGTCTATTCACGCTACTCACTTAATAAGTTTAAACTAAATTTCAACTTAGGCATTTTTTTCAAAGCGTTTTGCATTCTAGCATATCCTAGAAGGCTTGGGATTGTGCAGGCTAATTATAGGTTCCTATTTTCTAATGCTTCTGGTATAGTCTCCTAGCTGCATTCCTGCAAGCTTCACTTTTGAGATCGGAGCAGACAAAACCCTACAGGGGCAGCCACAAAAATCTAGCAGCTATGCCACACTTGCAGCAGCCTCTAGGAAATGAATGCAAAACATTTCTCTCTTGGCAAAGGCTCCATGCCCCTGAAATGAAGTCATCTATTTGCAGGCCATCCTGCCCTCCGTCATGCCAGCCTCAAATACCAGACAGCACATGACTAGCATCCCGCCCCACACAAGCATCCAAGTGGTGAACCTGAGCCTGATGATGCTGGTGTGCGGGAACAAATCCCTAGAGAGCTACATGCAAAAGATGATTCTAATTGATCTCTGTATGTTTCTCATTTGCATATGAAAGATAGCCCTTGAACACGCAGGCTTCCCATCAAGTCCCACTGGTGTGGAAGGTCCTTAAACACGGCCAGTTCATAAGGAGACCAGCCAACAAGGATGCACTGGCGGTCAATGAACAGATTGATGAACATAGAATGCAGACATCAACAGGGACTTAAAACTCACCCGCGCTGACATCGACATGCTAGGTGACCTTGGCCAAGGCACTTGACCTCTGTAAGCCTCAATGAGCTGAACAGTAAAACCAAATGAAACCAAAATCTTGAAGAAAATCAGATGTGGAATTTTATTTACTCAGATGAACTTTCTGGAGTAATTTACGATCCCAAAGGCAACAGTCAAAACAGGAAACCAACTTCAAAAGTACCAACACAGAAGGAAGTTGTATCACTTCAACTCTTCAACTAAGTTTCTTAAATCAGCCTGTGGGTGTTGTCTTAATGGAAAGCACATGACCTGACTCACAGCAATTTAAATCTTGCACATTGGAAACAGAGTGGCTGTGTCATTTTAAGGAGAGGAGGACTGTTGTTTCTTTTTTTTTAATTCTGATCTCCCTATGTGATCCCAAAATAATACCTTTTCCTAGAAACTGCTTTAAAGAAACCCTTACCATGGTGTTAAAGAGAAAGTCTTGCCAATTGCTCTATGGATTCAGAAGAAAAAGACTGCAGACTGATTCTGCAGACTGCAGATTCTGATCTGCACACTGCAGATTCAAAAGAAAAAGTCTGTAGGGGGGTAATGAGAACTTTTACACTTCTAAATTATATAATTAGCTCCTGAGTACCCAAGACTATTTAACATGCACTTTGCTGATTGGAAAGGAAAAAAGATAATGAAGTTCAAAGAGGATAAATGAAGAGACCACTTGTGAAGCCAGTGAATGTTCATGGTATGGGAGGTGGAAAAAAAAAAAAGAAAGAAAACAACCCTGTTTGCTTGCTCCAAGCAGTCAAGATTTTCAAGAGGATCAGATGACAAAAATGCTTCTTTGCTCTGATTTTACAAAGAGAGATCTTAGCTCCCTTTTCTTTATTCAAAATCTGAAGTAACATCAAATAATCCAGGTGTCAACTTTTATCATTATGTTGTTGTGTAGTTCAGTCACTAAGTCATGTTTGACTCTGTGTGACCTCACGGACTACAGCCTGCCAGGCTCCTCTATCCATAGGCTTCTCCAGGCAAGAATACTCGAGTGGGGTGCCATTTTCCTCCTCCAGGGGATCTTCTTGACCCAGGGATTGAACCCGTGTCTCAGGAAGCCTAAATATATATATACATATGTATATATGTAATATATATATAAATAAGTATAATTTGAAGTTACTGGTCTACTCGTTTTTCTTAAAGGGGGTTCACTTATTCCTTGCCCGGTAAAGTAGTATCCTTTGTTCTTCTTGTTCTAGAATACAGTGGTCCTTTTCATTGTTCCTCACTGAATACTGTGGCAGAATCCTTCCTCTCAACTCTCAAACCCTATATTCCTTGAGCTAAAGACCAAAGGGCAGCAGAATATCCAAATTCACTTAGCTCTCTTAAGCACTAAATAAAAAGAGAAGAAATGAAAGCACTTTATAAGGTATCTTTTAGATGACAGGGCTCATGTTGTCTTATTTCACAAGCACTTGTGAGTCACTAGGAAATTTGAGTCCTTTTTTTTTTTTTAACATTAAAGTTAGCAATGTGCCAAGAGCAATATGGTTGCTCTATTAATAATAATAATGCAAAAACTTAGAATTCATTTTCCCAGATCCCAAAGTGTTGGAGAACCAACCGACCAGGGCCTGAACAGCTTCTTTTCGAGTAAAAGACAAGGGATCTGGGTCATATGGCAGTTCTAAACAGATCACTAGCCCGGGTGAGATGCATGAGACGAGTGCTCGGGCCTGGTGCACTGGGAGGACCCAGAGGAGTCGGGTGGAGGGGGGGGTGGGAGGGGTGATCGGGATGGGGAATACGTATAACTTTATGGCTGATTCGTGTTAATGTATGACAAAACCCACTGAAATGTTGTGAAGTAATTGGCCTCCAACTAATAAAATAAAATTTAAAAAAAAAAAAAAAAAAAGACAAGGGATCTGAGACAATCTGGTTTCTGCTCCCAGGAGCTGCTCCATAAAGCTGTGTCTCAGTCTTGTCCTGTTTTGCACCAACTTACCTTTTGAATGTACTGGAGAAGCTCTCTATTTGAAATAGCCCTGAAGGAAAGCCTTCTGAATGATAAAGGATTCTTTTACAATGTATAATTTTTTATTCATTAACTTCTCATTTTCATAGTTTTTTCTAAATTTTTCTAAAACTTTCTGACACCTCACACTGGGCCAACCTACATGAAATCTCAGGGCGGGAAAAATCTTTAAAGGCCATGCCTGTCTGGTATTTATTTCAGTCCGTCTACAATTGTATTTCTCAGCTTTAGGATACATCAGAATTTCCTGGGGGGATTTGCAAAAATATAGATGCTCATGGGGGGAGTGGGGAAAGAAACGGTGGGATGAATTAAGAGAGAACTAGCATTAACATATATGCCCTACCACGTATATACACTACCAGGTTCCATGGCTCAGCTCAGCTCCATGCTCATTGTAACGACCTGGAGGCATGGGATGGGGGCAGGGGTCACAGGAGGGAGGCTCAAGAGGGACCGGAAGTACGTGTTCATGCAGCTGGTCCATGTCATAGAGCAGAAACTCACACAGCATTGTAAAGTGATGATCCTCCAATTAGAAATAAATTTTAAAAAATACAGATGCTCTGGAACCCCACCTGACTTAGTAACGCAGAATTCCCAGAGATGAGGCCCAAACAGGTGTGTCCACTGATGCTCCCTGAAGACAGGCAATGACAACTAATATCCAGTCCCGGATGGAACACCCAGGGAACCGACAAACCAGCAGAACCAAAGCCTACTTGGCTTCAGTGGGAAAGCAAATTAATAAACCAGGTGGTATGCAGAGTAGCTGCTGGGAAAATCAGAGCCCAAATATGTGAGAAACTATGAAAAATATGTAAATATTTTAAGACTGAGGTTTACTTCTGATAATACTGCTTCACACTATCCAAACTAGTCACATTTTCCATAATCCTAAAGTTATGTCTGCTCACACTAAGAGCGCAGTGGAGGAAGCACGCCACTATACACAGACAGTAGTTACACAAGTGTGCGAGAGCCCCATCCTCCCCTTGTGTCAGTAAGAGACTGGGCGTCTACAAGCCTTAATACCTCAATTTGGGCACGATCGATAAAGCAACAAATTCAGCACCCTGGATACTAACACAGACAAAAACTGAAATGAGGGGGAACCTGCCCAAAGCAAATATCACTGACATTCAAACCACCACGTTGACGTGTGGTGCCCTCAGGTGATGCACCAACCACTGTAGAGATGCAGAGGAACGGTCCACGCTAGACAGGCTCCCGAGCTTGGTGAATCACTGGTCTCAGTGGAAAGCGGGATGCATCAGTATCTCCCAAAGTTTCTGACCACCCTCTCTGTCCAGGAGCACATCACCCAGCAGCCTGGTCTTCACAAAGGGTTCATCTGAACCAGCGCCTTCCACCACGTAAAGGGCGAGGTGACATACAGGGACCTACAGTTAGGACGGAAAGGGGCAGGAGTCAAGAATGAGACCCAGCCTCTCAACCAGAACAAACTCAGGGAAGCAAGACAAGACACAGCTTCAGGTGCATCAAGTCAAATCAGTCCAGCTCTCTGAGACCATGGTGCCCCCCACCCCACGGCTGTGGGGACGAGCTGTCGTGTCGGGGACACCCAACAAGAGCAAGAGTGTGACTCGGGGCATTCGGGAGTGGTGCGCTCTAAGAACAGCTAGTTAGCATTAACAGATTCTAGGGGCAATTTCCCAAGAGCAAAAAATAAAATTAAAAAATGGAGAGTTCCGGGCTTCCAAAGACTGTGAGGAAGCAGGCAGTTAACAAGTCACGAACTCAGCCACAGGGAAAGAGAGCTGAACTCCAGTCATCAGAACTGGGGTCAAAGGGAAGACTGGGGTCTTTGCGGCTCATAGAGAAACCAGCTTCCAAAGGAGTAGCCATATCAAGGCCAGACAGCAGCAAGCATCACGGTGATGCTGAGTGGAAGAGTGTTCACCGTAAACTCTGGATCCCCCTGCCTGAGGGGTAAGTGGTCTCTCAAGTGGGGATTCCCAACCCTGATGTCTATGAGAATCGCTGTGGTCAATCTAATCACATCAAACTCTGGGCATGGGGCCGGGCACTGTTATTTTTCAGTGCTCAGGGTGATTTCACTGTGCAGTCAGGATGGAGAATGGCCGCAGGACAGGGAAAGGGTGACTACTGGGGCATATGTAGCCCGAGCTGTGTGCAAAAGGCACTGGACTCAGAAGCAACAGTTTGCTGAGACCCACGCAGGATCTGAAAACACATAATCCATAGTCGAATTCTACATAATCCTAAACCTGTGTCTACACAGACACTGATTCTGTTCCTTTCTTCTAACAATGTCCTTACCTTCACAGGTCTCAGGTAGCTTAAGATACCTGCAGCCTTTTAGAAAGATCATTTCGACAAATGAGAGGCAGAAACAAAGACCCCAGTTCAGGCTTCAATCAATATTTCCTCTAAGTGGGAAGTAAAGATTCTCTATTTTTAAACGACCTCCCTAACCATGGCGGCTTGCTACAATACTTACATGATCCTTTTTTATTTTTGTGATCCTTTTATCTTGAATTGAATCTTAGAAAGCCCAACTTCAGAGTGTCCAAAAATACCCCTTATTACACATAGTCGGGTTCTACTGCTAACTATCACTTGCTGGATGTGTATTTCATGTACATTTTAAGTGATGAAAAGGAGATCAGAGGTTAAAAAATGAGGATCACATTTCCTCTACTGTACATAAAGAATGTCAGACTTGATTATCAGGTTTCTATCATTTGGTCAGAAGCAAAGATGCAGGATTTTACGTAGCAACCGGACTGCTGATAAGATATACTATGTGCTGGGGGTTGTTATGTATGTTTGCTGTTTATTAACCACACTGACACAGAGAGCGATGAAATAGATGCTTTCCTCATATTACAGAGGTAAAATGTGGTCATGATAACGAGGCATCATCTATCCAAGTATTGACAACATGTCTAATGGTACTCACTGCAGAGCAGCTAAAAGATTCTCGACTGTAGACCTGCTTTGCTGATGACATCTCAGAAGATGGAAAAGAACAAAAAGGGAGCTCGTGCACTGAGATTTAAATCTGACCAACCAACAAGGACAGATTAATTAGGGAAGGGAAAATTAATGGAATACTGAAAGAAGTGGTCCTCTTGACTCTCTCTTTTAGACCCTCCCTCATTATGTCTTACCTATCCCATTGACTTTCTCATTGTTTTTTACTCACCCCCACTCCCAGTACACATATACAGCCTCTACCTAGCCCATAATTCTCACAGCTACCAGTGTAAGCATTTTACCATCCAACTTCTGTTATGTGATTTTCTTCCTCCAAACAAAAAAAAATTTCTCCCCTTTTACAATCACTTAGCATTTACTGTTTGGCAGGAATTGGGTAAGGACTTAATAAATGTTAACTCAGTTAATCCTCACACAAAAAACTTACAAAGAGGTTGATGTTTTAACTTCATTTTGCAGACAGGGAAACTGAGGCACAGAAGGTTTTAGTAAATTATCTAAGATTACACAGCTAGTAGGGCTTTCCAGGTGGTGCAGGGGTAAAGAATCCACCCACCAGTGCAGGAGATGCAAGAGACATGGGTTCGATCCCTGGGTTAGGAAGATCCCCCGGAGGAGGAAATGGCAACCTACTCTACGATTCATGCCTGGGAAATTCCATGGACAGAGAGTTTGGTGGCCTGCAGTACACAGG
Source organism: Muntiacus reevesi (assembly GCF_963930625.1). Taxonomy (NCBI): domain Eukaryota; kingdom Metazoa; phylum Chordata; class Mammalia; order Artiodactyla; family Cervidae; genus Muntiacus; species Muntiacus reevesi. The sequence continues at coordinate 21,318,411 of NC_089259.1, read as the reverse complement.
GTCACAAAGAGTCAGACTGAATGACTTAGGGACTAAGCATGCACACAGCTAGTAGGGAGCACAACAGAATTCAGGCCCATCATACACACCGAGGAAACCAGATCTGAAAGAGACACGTGCACCCCAATGTTCATCGCAGCACTGTTTATAATAGCCAGAACATGGAAGCAACCTAGATGTCCATCAGCAGACGAATGGATAAGGAAGCTGTGGTACATATACACCATGGAATATTACTCAGCCATTAAAAAGAATTCATTTGAATCAGTTCTAATGAGATGGATGAAACTGGAGCCCATTATACAGTGTGAAGTAAGCCAGAAAGATAAAGACCAATACAGTATACTAATGCATATATATGGAATTTAGAAAGATGGTAACGATAACCCTATATGCAAAACAGAAAAAGAGACACAGATGTAGAGAAAAGACTTTTGGACTCTGTGGGAGAAGGCGAGGGTGGGATGTTTCGAGAGAACAGCATCGAAACATGTATATTATCTAGGGTGAAACAGATCACCAGCCCAGGTTGGATGCATGAGACAAGTGCTCGGGGCTGGTGCACTGGGAAGACCCAGAGGGAGCGGGTGGGGAGGGAGGCGGGAGGGGGGATCGGGATGGGGAACACATGTAAATCCATGACTGATTCATGTCAATGTATGGCAAAAACCACTACAATACTGTAAAGTAATTAGCCTCCAACTAATAAAAATAAATGGAAAAAAAAAAAAAGAATTCAGGCCCAAGAAGTCTGACTCTGGAGCTTGTGTTCGTAATCAGTACACTGTGGTTGGCATGGCCAAGTCCAAGCTCTTCAGCACGATAGAAGTCCATGACCTTCAACACAATTGCACAGTGCACCTCCTATGCACCCCACGCCCCACAAGTCAAAGCAGACGGCTTAACTGTTTCACACACATGGCCTGTGCTGTCCATCTGCACATGTACAGGCAATATCCTCTCATCCCACACAGACCTCTGCATCCCCTTTAAGATTCAGCTGGCATCCGACTCTTAGGATGTAGCCTTCTCTCTACAAGACCTACAGTTCAATTCAGTCACTCAGTCATGTCTGACTCTTTGCGACCCCATGGACTGCAGCACAAGACCTACAAGTGGATCTGTGAAATTTACACTTATCCAAGTCAAATCTCCCTAGTCTCTCTCCATCTGAGAGGAGATTCATCCTGTTTTGCTTATAATTACCTGTGTACTTGTCTATTCCCTCTTCCAAACCACAAAAAGACTGTGTTTTGTTTAGCATGTCATTTCCACAGGACCTCCTATAGGGTCTCACTCTTGTTGATTTAGTTGCCCTAAATCCTAATGAACAATACAGAAATAGGGGCTGAATGACAGTATGGTTAAACAAAGTCACAGGTTGTTACTTGACTCGCTTCAAAATGTGTTTAGAAATGAACATTGAGATAGGAAGCTTCTGGTAGTGTGTTCTTGGTCCTGTGAACAATTTCCAGGCAGACACAGAAGGAATATTTATCAGGTCATTGGAAGATGCAAAAAATATGTAACAGGAATAGAAAATCGATGCTGAGACAAAATCAGTTCCAAAAAAGGATTGAAACTAACATAATCAGAATATCATCTGAATAAGTATAAAGACCTGAAGCCAACAACATTAGAATGTAGGATGAGAGAAATACAAGCTCAGGAGCTTTGGCAGAGAGGAAAAACAGCCAAACCTGCCTTGATCCAAGCCAACTTAGACAATGTACACACTCACCTTGAGTCTTTATTTAATCCTCTATATAATCTTACGCTTTATGGGCGTCCCTGGTGGCTCAGTGGTGAAGAGTCCGCCTGCCAATGCAGGAGACACAGGTTTGATCCCTGATCTGGGAAGATCCCACATGCCATGGAGCATCTAAGCTCACGCACCACAACTACCGAACCTGTGCTCTGGACCCCAGGAGTGGCAACTTCTGAGCCCACGTGCTGCAACTACTGAATTCCATGTGCCCTAGAGCCCATGCTCTGCAACAAGAGAAGCCACCACAATGAGAAGCCTGCAAACCACAGCTAGAGAAAGCCAGCAGAGCAATGAAGACCCAGAGCAGTCAATAAGCAAACAAATCTTATATTTTGAGCTTCCCTGGTAACCAGCTGGTAAAGAACCTGCCTGCAATGTAGGAGATCCTGGTTTGATTCCTGGGTCAGGAAGATCCAGTGGAGAAGGGATAGGCTACCCACGCCGGTATTCTTGGGCGTCCCTGGTGGCTCAGCTGGTAAAGAATCTTCCTGCAATTCGGGAGACCTGGGTTCGATCCCTGGGTTGGGAAGATCCCCTGGAGAAGAGAAAGACTAGCCACTCCAGTATTCTGGCCTAGAGAATTCCATGGACTGTACAGTCCATGACCCCACGGACAAAGAGTCAAACACGACTGAGCGACTTTCACTTCACTATATTTTAGAACTGATACGTGTAAAGTGCCCCTTTTACAGAAAGTATGCAGTTTCTTGTTACTACTGTTGTCATTATTATGAAGGGTTTAGGTTTCTAGAAACTCAAAACCAGCCAACCAGGTGACATATTACAATGGGGTTAGCACAGGCTTAAGCTGCATTAATGGACATGAAGATCCAGATAACTGGCCGGAGAACTTGGCAATGGCCCTGGATTCTACAGAACATTCTGGAGTGATGTAAAAAACTATAAAAAGCCCAACAGAGAAATCCTAGGTATGGAATTTACTTTCCTATTATTTTCTATCACAGCAGGTCCACTCTCTAAGTGGGTCCATCCATATAAGGCCCATTTATTTTACAAAAGATGAAAAAGTAAGTATAAATTCCAGAATTAAAGCTGGTATTAAACTCAATGAGAGAAGAGGAACAGAGAGAAGCTTAATGGAGCAGAGGTTAAGAATAAAGAATAATAAATACAGGGGGTGAACTTCAAAGAAGAGTTAGCACTATCTTAACATGGAAAAGAAAGGATTGTTTGAATAATCGTATTAGAGAAGGACAGGGGAAGATGGCACGCCTACAAATAAAGGATAATAAAAAAGCAAGGGCCAAGGACTAGCCTGTATTTCAGGGCGGCTGAAATACAAACAGGCCATACTTGACCGATTTAAAGAATGTACTAATGGTATGAAATATGATACAGATGCTTAAAGGGAAGAAAGTCAAAGGATACAGGAATACGTCTTTAGCCTTGAGAATTAAATATTCAACAAATATCTCCTTAGTACACACATGAAGGAAAATCCAGTGTATACTGATTTTGTATAGACTGGATTTCCATTCAAATAACGAGGGTGTGATGAGCAGTTGTTAAAAAGAAAGATGCAATTCACAGGCAGGGCTTGGAAAAAATTGGGGTGGTAGGGGAGATTCTAAGTGGTCCCATTAAAACCACATTTATTAAGACACCTTTCAAAAACCATTAGAATTTCCTATCACATAATTTGCAGGAACTGAACACATCTGGAGCTGGAACCATTGCTTGACTCAGTGGTTCACTTAAAAAAAAAAAGAACAAGACCTTGATTCAACCCTCTGGAATATTTTGCAGTTATCTGTGGCTTTTCGTTTTGTTTTTTAAATTATTTATTTTTAATTGGAGGATAACTGCTTTACAATATTGTGTTGATTTCTGCTATTCATTAACATGAATCAGCCACAGGTATATATACGTACCCCCAACCTCTCTCCCACCTCCCACCCATCCCACCCCTCTAGGTTGTCACCAAGCACTGTCATACATCAAGCTGTCACACACTGTCTATCTATTTTACACACAGTAATATATATGTTTCAAAACTACTCTCTCAGTTCGTCCACCCTCTCGTTCCCTCACTGTGGCCACAAGCCTATTCTCTGTCTGTCTCCATTACTGAAGTCGCTCAGTAATCTAAATCATCCAGGATCTCCTTCCATCTGAGATGACCCTACAAAAGTAAAGTCACCATTATAGCTTTGGTTGAGGGTAAGGAAAAGGATCCAGAGGTCCACACTATGAGTCAAGCCAGAACTCAGACAGAAGCACTACTTGGCTTACTTCCCATCCTGGGGCTCAGAGGCCAGTTGGCTCTACACTCATTGACATTCTCCAGTCCTGGGCTGATTAGTTCCCCGAAACCCAGCTGAACCTGCTTCTCAAAGGGGATGCCTACTGCTCACCTCTCCACTTACAAATCTCTCCTCTCACCCTCTGAATGAAAAGAACTAGGCCTCTGAACACTGGGCAAGCTGACTTAGAAAAGGAATTGGTTGTTGTTGTTTAGTCAACCAGTCATGCCTGACTCTGCAACCCCATGGACTGTAGCCCACCAGGCTCCTCTGTCCTGGGGATTCTCCAGGCAAGAATACTGGAGTGGGTTGCCATTTCCTTCTCCAGGGGGTCTTCCCGACCCAGGGATCAAACTTGCATCTCCTGTATTGTAGGCAGATTCTTTACCACTGGGCCACCAGGGAAAACCCAGGAAGGGAAACTAAAGGACTTCTAATCAGCCCCTCGGCCACCTCCTAGTTTCCTTAATAGGAGCACGGAGACCCCAGAGAGGAACAGTAATGACGAGCTAGCAGCATCCTGAAACGCCTGAGTGCCAGTCTGCAGGGCATCCCTCTTTCCCAGCAGCCAGCCACTAACACAGACAAGTGTCCCCATGACTGTTCATTCACCACAGTGTCACCTTTACAAACAAAAGTGGAATTTACCTATCTCTCTCTCTCTCTGATATTAAAAATTATTTCCATTTTAGGGGAAAGTGGCAGGCAAGATAAAACACAGTAAGAAAGAGAATTTACGAGCTGCTTCCCGTACATCTGGGCTACAATTCTTGCACTTGTCACCCCTGTTGACAAGCTTAAAATAAAACCATGAGGTTTATTTTTAGGTCTCCAGATATTCTTCCAGGAATTTCCTTTAAATGTATTTCTTTCCTTTGGCAAGAAGAATTAACACAGAATGAGTAATAAATGTATTTATTGTGTTGTTTAGACTCTTTGGAAGAAAAAAGTGTACATGACTAGATTTTCCAAATAATTACTCTCTTGTTAAAAGAGAGAAGGATGCCTAAGGCAGTGCCAGTTAGCTTCTATTGAAGACAGCTGGAGGCCAAGGTCACTATTTCCCTGTACCCGATTAGCAGAGATGCCACTGCCAAGGAATAACGTATACTATTCATGCTAATTTCCCTATTTTTATGTAAACATATTTAATGATACAAACCTTGGGTGCTTCGTTGTTTATTCAATAGACTTTCATGAATCCCTGCTATACTCAAAGTCACAGACAAGAAGGATGGAGAGGACTAATGGGTGGATACCTTAGTATATTCATAACAAGGTGATAGGCTCTGTCCTGGAAATGTATGAACACATTCTCATTTAAAGTCTGAGGACAGTGAAAACAAATAAACCCTCTTGATTTAGTCTAACTTGATGTTCTTATCTCCAATGCACAGAGGGGGAATCTTGGATTTTAGGAAAGTTAATTTGCCCCGCTAGGAAGAGGTGGAATTGAAATTCAGCCTATTTTACTGTAATTTTTGCTTTTCTCCAATTTACTGAGCTATTGGTTGGGAAACAAAGAAAAAAATGCAATCTTGTGCTCAAAGTACTTATGGTCCAGAGGGACCACAGATATAATAAGCAGGCACCATGCAATGTAAATGAAAACAGAGTGATCACTTTTTTTTTAAAAGTTTTGCATGAAGAGCCAAGACGAGGAAAGTGTTATAAACAAGAGAAACATACACTGAGGCTTCTCCAAGGATTAACTTATCAAAAACAAGAAGATCCCTGAGTACTTCCTAGGTGCTTAACGTAATGCAGGATGCATAGCAGGTGCTCAATAAGTAACTGTTGAATTATTGAATGAGTCAGTAGGGTTTCCTTAGGTGAAGATCAAGTGGGGAAAGCTGGGAGCTGCAAGAGGGTGAAGAGGAGACTCGGAGGTGGGTGCCTGGCGCACCGGTGCTGTGGAGCATCGTACCTGCCTGTGCTGAAGAACCTGAAATGTCCCACTGGGGATGACAGGACATCTACCACTGGGATGTATACAAGGTGGGTACTCAAGATCAGTCTTCTCACATCCCATAAATTCAAAGGGCACCATCCACTTAATAATTTATAGGAATAGCGCCCCCCATCAGAATTGGGCATATGGAAGTAGGTACATGATACTGCAGACCTGTAACTGAATCTGGAGAAGGACCACATAGAAAAGAACCTAAAAATCAGCCAGAGTCCAAACTTCCAACCATATGACATCAAAGAGGTTCCTCAAAGGACCTTCCCTGTCAAAGCTACGTGTGTGCTTAGTCACCCAGTAATATCTGAGTTTTTGTGACTCCATGGACTGTAGCCCACCAGGCTCCTCTGTCCTGGGGATTCTCCAGGCAAGAATACTGGAGTGGGTTGTCATTTCCTCCTCCAGGGGATCTTCCTGACCCAGGGATTGAACTCATGTCTCCTGAGTCTCTTGCATTGCCAGTGGATTTTTTACCCACTGATCCATCAGGGAAGCCACAGTGCCAATTATAGAATCAAGCAGAGACTCCATCTGAAGCCATTGTTTCTTGCTCACTAAAGTCCGGAAGACACTCAGTTCAATTACAAACTGTAACAAGGGTGGCATTCGCGTGGTATCTACAGTATTACACACAATATACACCTAATGCCTCAGCACTTTTTCTAATGGAACATATCATCTTTATTACTTTGCAATATCTATCTTATTCAGACAAACTGTTTACCATTAATTTGAAAAATAATAAAATTCATAAACTTGTATAAGTCACGCAGAAACATCCTGAAATCTGTGTTCTTTTATCATCCGATTGATTTCACACAGTAAGTATTTGCAAGTTACCTCACACCAGGATCATGTATTACAACTAATGAACAGACTGCAGCTTTTTCCCCAATGGTTTGTATGAGGAAAAGTTACTGGAATAACTTAAAAACATGTATTAAAAGCAATCTAGACATGTCACCACCTTGTCTATGTCACCATCCCCTCCTGACATACTATTAGGAAGCATCCTTTGTTTTCTGGATACACTGTCTCCAGTTTATAATGGAAAAAGAAGCTGTACTGGTAGAAACAGCTTTTATGCCAATGAGAATTAATCAACCTCACTGTCTCTGTGTTGACAGTCATGCTCACATTTTGTTCCCCTTTGGACACATCAAACTTTTAAAAACAAAGAAAAAATTAAAGCCACCTGAAGCTCCAATACTTGGGCCTCCTGACGTGAAGAGCCGACTCACCGGAAAAGGCCCTGATGCTGGGAAAAACTGACGGCAAGAGGAGAAGGGGGCGGCAGGGGAGCAGGTGGTTGGAAAGCATCACCAACTCCATGGACATGAGTTTGAGCAAACTCCGGGAGATGGCGAAGGACAGGGAAGCCTGGTGTGCTGCAGTCCCTGGGGTCTCATGACTTAGTGACTAAACAACAACAAACAAAATGGAAAAAGTGAGTTGAAATGTACAAAATGGACTCTGAGGCTCTGGTAAGATTCCAGACAGCTCAAGTCAAAACCACATTGTGGGGTTGGAGCAGACACGTAAATTTAGAAATAAAACTGTACCCCACAGAACTACCAAATTTAAATTACGGATTTATGAGCCCAGAGTGTTAAGCAACCAAAGCTGGCTAGACCCCTTGTACATCCGTTGCAAGTACGACAACGCTCCATCAACTGCCAGACAATGGATATGGGTGGCCTAGAGGCTTTGAAAATCTCCTAACGAAAGTTCAACCATCCCATGAAGAGCACAGGAAATTCAACTAAAGAGCAAACAACTCAAGCTGAACAAACACTTTACAGAACACAATTTCATAATTCAACCCTTCTGCCATGACACACTCAGGAAAGGAGAGTTAGAGACAAAGGTTCCACGACATAAGCAAAGAGTGAAAATACATTCAGTGGTTCTTTACCAATCGCTGTCAAAAGGCAACTATAGAAACAGATATGGCTTTTATATTTTCCAGTGTAGTCATGTGCATCTGTTTTTTGATCTTTTATTATTGATTCATGTTTCTAAAAGCCCACACATCAGCCCTATACAAAATATAACTCCATGTAGGAGTGTGAGACATAGAAATTCTGAAAAATGATGCCTGAAGCATCCCCCATTCAGCCCTCTGCCCTTGATGGTTGCAACGCATAGTAATCCCACCTCCTGCCTGATAACCTGACTTCCCCGCAGTGTTTGCCCTCCCCAAACCACTTATTTTTTGTTCTGATGTCAGACTGCTCTTTTAAAAAACAACACAAATCTACTGTTCTGTTCAGAAACCTTTCAGTTCAGTTCAGTCGCTCAGTCGTGTCCGACTCTTTGCGACCCCATGAATCGCAGCACGCCAGGCCTCCCTGTCCATCCTTTGGTGGCCCCCAAATGCCTACCAAATGAAGTGTGAATTCACACCTTCCACCATACAACCTCAGTTGTATGAGTTTACCCACTTTACTAACACCAACAACAGTTTTTCAACTTATTTTTGTTGTAGCATCACCATGTTTTGCCAATATAATCTTACATGCAATCCAAATGATAGAAAGCAGATAAAATGGGTTCTTATTAGAACATATGTATTTCATATATTCATGCATTTCAAATTTATATCATTTCCTTTTTATGAAGACACAAACTAATGCATTTTAATTGTACCATGTCTATAGCTCATGGGAGCAAATGTGAAGAACTCCTCCAGACCTGGAAAATAAAGTAAATGTGGTTCCCTTCTATGAGCTGCAAAGTTTGAATCAATGCAAGATGGATGAGATACATAGTCCTCTGTAATAGAGACATTTGTTTACAGACCAGCAAAATACAAACAACTTAACCCTGTAACACTGTAATTCCAAACTATGTTTCAAAAAAACACTAGTTTCACAAAATGTTAATACATTCCAAAGAAAGAGATGCATGGTCAAGTAATACTGGAAACAGCACACACCTTATCTCCCACCAGCCGGCTGGTGGTGGTACTTTCTCATTATAGCCCTGAAAACACTGGTTATTTGACGCATAGCTTTCCACTCTTACTGTCTTTAAATCCTTCCCTACAACTTTTTTAGAAAAACACTCATGTGATTTATAATAAAGACATTTATAATAAAGCCAGGAACTTTCACAGTTCCTGGCTCACAGCTCCCCAAACCGTTGGAATGTCCTGAGCAGTAAGAGACATGCGGGCATCTTCTGTTATATTTGGTCTTTTGTCCTCAGTCCCTGAAATCACTTTAGAGCCATAAGGGTGAAATTGTTTTATTATTCATAACAAGACCCTGACTTTATGTTAATGAGGTGACTTGTGGGACGCACCTAAGGATGTGGCTGGTTGCCGGGGAAACCCAAGCTTGAATAGAGGGATGGAACTGTCAGTCCCACCCCCTGATTTTCAGGGAAGGGAGGACTGAAGGTTGAATCAACCACCAATAACCAGTGATTTAACCAATCACCCTACATAACGAAGCCTCTAGAAAAGGGCAAAAGGAGGGGGTTTGAAGAGCTTCCAGTCTAAGACCCAAAATGCTTCCATGTGCCATCGTGTTGACACCAAATTCCACTGGGACAGAACCTCTTTTGTTCAGGACTTCACTCTACTTATCTCTTCGTCTGGCTGATTCATATTCTTTAATATCCTTTGTAAAAAAAAAAACAAAAAACTGGTAACTTAGTAAGTAAGCAGGTTTTTTGAGTTCTGTGGGCCATTCTAGCAAATTAGTCAAATCCAAGAATGGAAGCTGGGGGTCACAGGAACATCTGATTTATAGCCAGTAGGTCAGAAGCATAGGTAACAACCTGGGCTTGTGATTTACATCTGAAGTTGAGGGCAATCTTGGGGGACTGAGCCCTTCACCTGTGGAATCTGATACTATCTCCGGACAGATAGTGTCAGAATCCAGTTGAATTACAGGATACCCAACTGGTATTGGAGAGGCGCTTCTTGATGTGTGGGAAGCCTCCCTCATGTTGGAACTGGTACTGAATCGATAACCCATTCATACGCGATTCCTGAAAAGTAGCTTGGAAAACACTGCTATAACCAACTTGATACTAACCAGTCTCATCTCATGCTATAGACACTTCTAAAATGCAAAATTAAATCGAAGAAACAAGAGAATCACCATCCTGGGGATTTAGGCTACTCTGAGACTAGTAATTTGTACATTCACATTTGATTCTAGAAGGCGGTTAAAAGAGGCAGGTGGTCTAGTTCCTTCTTAATCATATCTACACATATGGATATATCAGTTATGGCACAATTTAGGCTGCTGAAACAAAGAGCACCCCCTCAACATAGGAGCTTAAAGAAGACAGTGGTTTATTTCTCCCTTTGAGGAATAACCTATGGGGGCGGGGTGAATTCCCTATGGGGGTGGGGTGAATGCCCTTTGGGGGTGGGGTGAATTCCCTCTTGAGCAGAAGATAGCAGCTCCACCACCAGCACATGGATATCTGAACAGCAGTAAAGGACACAGGGAAGGCAGGCAAGCACACCCACTCCTTCCAGGGCCCTGGCCTGGGTACCCCACACCACTTCCACCTGCATCCCACTGACCAGAATTTGGTTACCTGCCCTACTAGCCACAAAGGAAGCTGATGTGAATCCCCTAGTTGGGGCGCTGATGGAAAACTATCAACCTCCACCACCATGGAGTCAGCGGCAAAGATACACTATAAACCAATCAAAATAAGGGTATCATCTCTTATCATTCAAGTCCATGGCAAGAATGGAGATATCTTGGTGTACATCAGTTCTTCCTTATCAGAAGTTTCACTTCCTACTGTCTCAGTTACCCGCAGTCAACCAGTCAGAAAAGATTCAATGTGACATTCCAGAAATAAACAATTCATACATTTTAAATTTCATGCTGTTCCCAGTAGTGTGATGAAATCTCACGCCCTCCAGTTCCATCCCACCCAGGGCGTGAAGCATCCCTTTGTCCAGCTCAACCCGCATGCTAGTCGTTAATAGCTGTCTTGGTTATCAGACTGCCTGTCCTATAGAACAGTGCCTGTGTTCAAGTAAACCATACAGTACTAAATAATGGCCCCAAAGCACAGAAACAGTGCTGCTCGAAGTCTGACTATTCTCTTACTGTGCCTAATTCACAGATTAAACTTCATCACAGGTCTGCATATACGGGCAAAACACAGTATACACAGGGTTCAGTAATATTCATGGTCTCAAGGCATCCACTGGGGGTCTTGGAACACGTCCCCCGCGGATGAGGAGCTCCACCATGCTTTCAAAAATACCAGTCTAAAAAAAAAAAGAATACCAGTCTATTTACCTTGTTTCTATAGCAGATCAGAAGACTTCTACACTTCCAACTCCGAAACAGGACAATAATGCCACAGGTACTTGCCTGTTTCTTTGCGGCCATAAAAAGCACCCCTCATCCTTCAAACTCCCGGCTGTCAGGTTTCCAATGAAGAATCCAGATTTGAACATGAGTAGTGACAGTCACAGTAGCTTCAGGGTGGCACATCAGACAGTGCCTGTAATCGACTCTTGTCCTCAGTATAAAATACAAATGTACCCTTGTTTTGAGTCTAGTTAAGAACATTTAGAAAAATCAAAACCAGGCTCTGCTTTGCTTTGAGTAAATTCTATGCCAAAAAAATTACATTTACAGCATCAAAGAAATCATGTTTTTCAGTAATGACAAGTAAAAGACAAGAGATAAGGATTTTAACATAAAAATAATCTTGAAGCAGCTGGCAGTAATCAGAACTACCTACAAAAATTTCCATTTTTTACTCTTTTCAGGAGCCTATAGTACAAACAGGACTTGATCCTACTTCAATACTAAACATCTTTTAAAATATTCTTTAGGTCAAGGAAATTGAAGCTTTCTTATTAACCCTTCTGTTCCCAGCCAAGACTAGGCTAAATGAAATCTCTGAACCACTCCGCAAAGTACCTAGTGCATGCAGTTTTCCAAAGATGGCAGCAATAAGCATTCCATTTATGGTTGTGTGGTTCACGCACACAGTAATAGCAGAGGAAACAACTGGATTTCTCAGACAGAATTCTACATGTCAATTGTGTGTGTGTGCTCAGTCATGTCCAACTGTGCGTGACCCCACGGACTGTAGCCCGCCAGGCTTTTCTGTCCATGGGATTTTCCAGGCAAGAATATTGGAGTGGGTTGCCATTTCCTCCTCCAAAGGATCTTCCTGACCCAGGGATCGAACTCATGTCTCTTGCGTCTCCTGTACTGGCAGGTGGATTCTTGGACCGCTGCACCACCTGGGAAGCCCAATGTTAATTTTAAATATTCCTTATTACAAAGTGGGGCTTCCCTGGTAGCTCAGTCAGTAAAGAATCTGCCTGCAGTGCAAGAGACCTGGTTTTGATCCTGGGTCGGGAAGATCCTCTGGAGAAGGAAACGGCAACCCACTCCAGTATCCTTGCCTGGAGAATCCCATGGACAGTCCTGGTGGGCTGCCATCCACAGGGTCTCAAAGAGTCAGGCACTGCTGAACAACTAACACTTTTCACTACTACAAAGTAGCTGTACAAGTGGTGTCAATACATAAAGATCTCAAAGAGATACTGTAAATGAAAAACTCAGAGGTCAAAACGTTGTCATCATTGCATGTTGTCATTTGTTGAGAGGAGATGGGAAAGGAAAGCAGGTGTTCATACATGTTTGTACATGTATTACACACTTTTCAAATGATACCCAAGAAAGTATTAACAATGGATGTCCTCTAGAGGAGACCTAGGTAGGTGTGGGAAAATGTAACAAGATACAGTTTTATACCTTTATAACTGTAGGCTGCATCCATGCATCACTCATTCAAATAAAATTAATAATTACATATTTTATCACTGAAAAAAGAGAGTGCAACCTTCACTCTCTTACCATTTAAAATACTACCTCTATTATTTCCCTAGGGCTGTCATAAAGTACTGCAAACTGGGTGCTGTAAAACCACAAAAATTTGTCTCTCACTTCTGAAGCCTAGAAATCAGAAATCAAGGTGTCGGCAGGGCCATACTCTCTGCCAAGCCTGGAGGGGAGGATTTTCCTTTGCCTTGTACAGCTACACTGGCCCCAGGAATTCCCTGATTTATGGCAGCATAACTGCAATCTCTGCCTCCACGGCCACATGACATTTTCTGGGTTTATCACTGTCCGAATTTCCCTCTTCTTACAGGACATCAGTAACACTGGATTAGGGTCCACCTTGGTCCAGTATAACCTCATCTTAACTTGATTATGGCTTCCCTGGTGGTTCAGACAGTAAAGAAACTGCCTGCCAACGCTGGAGACCTGGGATTGATCCCTGACCCAGGAAGATCCCATGGAGAAGGAAATGGCAGCCCACTCTAGTATTCTTGCCTGGAAATCCCCAGGGACAGAGGAGCCTGGTGGACTAGATAGAGCCTGTGGGGTCCCAAAGAGTCAGATATAACTGAGCAACTGAACAACAGTAACTGGATTACATCTGTAAAGACACTAGTTTTCCAAACAGGATCACACTCATAGGTACCTGGGGTTCGGGTTTCAACACGTGTTTCTGGAGGACACAATTCAGCTCCTAACTCTCTGTCACCCAGCTCATCATTCACTACATTTTATAAACCTCGTTTTTCTGTTGCTTCTTTCTGGTGGGAGTTCAATACAGCAGAGTGCCTGGACGATCCCCAACATCACTTGTCTTCCTCTTAAAGGTTTGGTTGGCATTGTAAAAATGAAAATGCATCCCTTTGTGACAGAAATCGAAATAAAAGTTCAAAAGAATAAAAGAGCAGATATATTTTACCTATGTTAACAGGGAAACAGGGTTTTCCTAGTGGTTCAGAGGGTAAAGAATCCACTTGCAATGCAGGAGAGCCAGGTTTGATCCCTGGGTCGGGAAGATCCCCTGGAGAAGGGAATCTCCAGTATTCTTGCCTGAAGAATCCCAAGGACAGAGGAGCCTGACTGGCTACAGTCCACAGGGATCGCAAAGAGTGAGACACAACTGAGCAACTAACACACAATAGGGAAACAAGGTCATTTAACACCACTAAAGGGGAATTTCAGGCACTTGATGAGGTTGCTCTGTGAATTCAGAGGTAGTGAACACATGTTGTTTTCCTAGTAGTTTTTAGCTGGTTGAAACTGATGTTCATGGAAGTATGTGCTGCTAAATTTTATAGCTAAATTGAAGCAAATAAGAAATTAAAGCTTTGTTAGAAACAAAAATTTGTTAAGGAAAAAAAATGCTTTCTTCTGTTGTGATTTTTACCTCTTCCTTTGAGAGTCATAATCACTTGTTCTTAGCTACTACAGGTAATAAACAATTATGCTCAGGTCATGAGAAAGAAGGGGTAAGGGGTTAAAAGAGACCATCAGCATTCTAAATAAATGACTCAAGGAAATCAAGATGAGAATAAACTAACCTAACCATTCACAAAGCATTCATTGACATTAACTGATTACCTACTTCAGCCTTCTACTTGACAATCCATAGGAAAGGAAAAAATGAGACATGGTCATCTCACCACTCTCTTTATGTATTGTCTTTTCCATGCTCAAGTTAACAAGAGATCTACCTATTAGGTAAGAGATCTACCAACTTAGGACAGACCTAAGTTCGCAAGCAGCAAGTAGTAAACTTGCATTATCAAAAAAATAAAAGCAATCTCTAAAATATTAAAATGCACTGCAAAGTATCATTATCTTTGAATTATACAACCAAGTGATTGCTTAGAAGGGCAAGGAAACCAAGAATGAAGAGGGGCAGGAGGGACGGGGTGGCTTTGTGGACAGCCTTGTCTGTGGCAGCCATGGGCTTGCACCACTCAGAGGGGAGCAGGATCAGCAGAGTGGAGGCCAGTCACCCATCTTTGGTCCCTCAGCGTGGATGCTGAGGCCACGCCTCCCCAAGGTTGTCCCAACCAATGAATGAGCAGCGTGAGCATAACGCTGAGTCTAGCCATTCTTGCCCAATTAGGACTCTTCCTGTCCTCGGAGGCTCCCGCAGGAGTGCGCTGAAGTCTGACGCTCTCTTCACACAACCCTCTTCCTGCCTCTCTCATTTCACAGGTGTCAGCTCTCCAGCCCAGTTCGGTCACCCTCTCCACCTTGCCCTCTTATCACTCACTGGTGAAACCCCCCAGCTCCGATCTATGTATGTCTGACCAGTTGAACGCAAATAAAATTCTACTTAGGCTGGTATCATAATGAATCAGTCACTGTCAAATCCAGCTCAGATTTATCTTGTGTCTACTTGAGACTTCATGGGTGGGTGATGGGCGGTTTCTTTGGAGGCAGTCACTCTTCCTCAAACCATGAAGCATGATTCTTTATTTTCCAACTCCGGAGCTTTCGCCATCCCCTCCGTGTCTCTATTCTAATGCATCCGCTCTCCAGAAGCAGCTCCGACAGTCCCCTGGGGACATTACGAGGCTGTGCAGCACGTCTCCTCCGACAGGCTTGTACCTCCGCGCCTGTCATTTTGATTAACTGGCTTCCTACTGACGCGAGCCCGTAAAGCCTTGCGGGAATTTTTCAAGCTCATTCACTGATTCTCTATCGGCAGTGTCTTCCCGCCTCTCACCCCATCCCTCCTCCTGCAAGGTACACAAACGCACTGCTGTCTCAAAATAATGGGACAGGTGAGGTCACTGGCAGCTCTATATTCACAGTCCTAAACACACACACTAAACAATTCCACATGGTTTCAGCTAAGATACATAAAATGCTAGATCTAGGCTGTGAAACACAGGTTTATGAACCAAGGAAATCACAGTTACAAGGCAAAACAGAAAACTAAGCCTAACACAGTGAAAGTCCACCTTCTAAGTGTCCAGGTTCCAGCCTTTCCGTTTATTTGGAGGCAGATACACTTCCAGTTTATTTCATGCCAGAGAAGGAGCCTCTACAACTTCCACGTGAAGAAATCTCACTGCTATAAAACTGCATTCAAATGTTACAATGGGTGTAATTACCTAAATGCAGTTATTAACTTAGAGCTTTGGTTTTTCTATCTTAAGTCTGAATCACAACTCCGTTTGATTTTCTCCACATCTCATTATCCATCTTTATAATTTTTAATCAATTTGTTGGGTTTCTCCCACATGTCGTAAAAATAAGGAAAGGAATACAACAAAAGCAAAACCTTCAACAACTCAGAACCCAAACAAGACACAGTCACCAGAAAAACAGGTCTGGGCCCATTCTACTAGACCATTATTACAGGACATGACTGAGTTAGAACATGAAGTGAAGTCGCTCATTCGTGTCCAACTCTTTGTGACCCATGAACTGTAGCCCCTCAGGCTCCTCCATCCGTGGGGTTTTCCAGGCAAGAATACTGGAGTGGGTTGCCATTTCCTTCTCCAGGGGATCTTCCAGACCCAAAATCACTTGAAAAAAGCAACGAGAGTCAAGGTTGAGTTACCACGCTGAGCAGCAGCCTGGAACAGTACAGAAAGGAGGAAATCAATGTGGCGGTTGAGAGTTCCATTTTTAACTCTATTTCTTGTACTGTGATTTTACTTCTTGGATGCCATGCCATTTTCCCCATTTTTAGAATAATTTGTAGACTAATCTGATGGTCAATGTTAGTGTCCCCAGTGGGCACCATTCTTCAGATTTGACGCAGATTTGAGGGTCACTTCTCATGATTCTGGACTACCATGTTTAACCTGGATTCACTGGAGACACAGCTTCAGGTAAACTCGGGATAGGCAAGAACATAAAAGTTGACACCTGTCGAAGCAATCAGAAACATGGCAAAAGGTGGGCCATTCTACGGGACAAGTGATATAGCCGACATCAGGTGTAAGACACAGTCCCGACTGGCTCTTGGCAAGGACAAATCAGTTGTGAATCATACTTTGGAAACAATTCTGAAGTTTGTATATGAGCTGGTATCGAATTACATTAAGGAATTACTATCCATTTTGTTATACATAATAATTTTAATCTGGCTACATAGAAAATATTATTCTTTGAGCTATCCACTGAAGAAATTAGATGTAGAAAGTGAGGAAATTTGTAATTTATATTAAAATCTCTCTACATAAAATGTGATTTATTCATCTACCATAGGGTGATACATCCACTCCGGGGAGTGGCAAACATTTTCTGTGAAAAGCAAGGCAGTAAATATTTCAGGCTTCATGGACCATTGTCACTCTGTTGCAGTTACTCAATTTTACTGTCCTGGCACAAAAACAGCCACATATGTGCTAAGTCAGTTCAGTTGCATCTGACTTTTTGCGACCCAGTGAATTACATATAGCCTGCCAGGCTCCTCTGTCCAATGCATAAATGACTGTGCATGGTTATGTTTCAGTAAAACTTTATTTACAAAAACAAGGGGTCTACAGATCATCATTTGCTGACCTCTGATCTACTCCATTTAAAAATGGATGCTGGGCTCATTGCAAATAGATGGTTGGCCAGAGTATAAAACACAACCCAACATATGGTTCCTGTTCACTTTGAGATCCATGATAACCAGCAAGTTATTTTCCCACTCAGCTAGTCTTTTCTCCAGCATGTGACTCAGAAACTTTATTTGAAAACAAAACAAAAGCAATTAGCCAATAAAGTGAAATAACAATGTCAGAAGAAAATTTAACTCTGAGAAGACTCTTAGGTCCCAAGTGCACCAGGGACCTCAGGTTTTGGAACTGATTAGCATGGGACCAGCTTTTAAAAATAAGTGGGAAAGTCTTTGGACCTTTCACCACTGAAACCCAGTTTACTCTTTTAGGTCTTCAGGACACTGGTGCAACTCAGCAAATCAACATCTTCATACACAAAGGCTACACGTGCCCAGTGGTCTGGAAGAGTAAACACAGGTTCCCAGTGGGTCTGGGGCAACTACTGTCAGTGGATAAACCACTGGAAAAACTGGACTCCATTATCCTGAACACTGCACAGGTGAGGTCAGCACCTCTTACAAAGTGGTTATAGATTTCACTGGAACAGAGGTGTCTGTCTGTCTGTCTGGATGCTCATAAATGAACGATCCCTCCAGAAAGATCCCCACAAACTCAAGATTCCCATCAAGATGACTCTAGACATACAGAAGTCAAGATCAAATATTTAGAGGGTTAATTAAGTTGCACCATCGGTTAAGAGTTTACCTATAATGGAACGCTTTAGTCTATTCAGTTTTGTGCTCTGCCATTAAAACTGCATGTCATAAACTTTTATGGAATATAGCATGTCATGAAATTTGAATAGACTTAGTAACTAAAAGAGTTTCATAGAGATGAGTAAAAACTGAGAGAAAATTCATGTTATATAGATTCTTTATTAATAAAAAGAAATCTAAATCATGATTTAAATTTTGAGGGGAAAAAAATCCATAGAGCTAAGATAAGATAGCCTATAAATTCTTTGGAAATGAGAAGTGGGGTTGGGGTGGAGGAGTGAAACCCCTGCCAAGCTTCAAGGTCATAAAAGGAGTTGAAATAAAATACAAAGCTATATATAGAACCACATTTTTCATGGTAATATACTTTATGGTTCAAACTGGTCAGTAAAGTAGCACACTTGTGAAAAATACATTAGAGTCTTCAAATTAATTCTATGTATTATTTGGAAATTCTTCATTAAAATTAACTAGAAATGACACAGGAACAAAATTACTATTGTTAAGCCTTATTAGAACATTGTTTGTAGAAACATGTTACTTATTTTTAAATTTCTGCTTTTAAGTATTGTATCCACCCAGGACATAATACATACTTTATTAGAAATACTGTTGTATTTCTATAGTAATTCACACCCTGACACTTATGTAAACTTATGTCAAGAAGAGGGGAGATTTATCTCTTCCCTAACCCAACACACAGGATTTTTTGATGGGAAATAAGGTCCTTAGGGATATATGTAATCTACATAACATAATAAGTTTTCAACACATTGTTTGAGTTTTGGGGGTTAGCAATTAATATCATAATTATAAAACAGTTGCATCCTCCTGGAAAACTAAGTTGAAAAACTTATTTTAATAGAAAATAATAAAATTACCCTCTTTTCAAAGAATTTGAAATTGTCAAACCCCTGTTGGGGATAGCTAGTTGGGGATTACTTGCTTCTTGACCTGTACCAGCTAGTCAGAAATGACAGTTCTCTGCTGGATGCTGCCAAACCTGGAATAAATCTATGGACAAAAGGTTCAGCCAGTTTTGAAATCATAAATTTTTTATGAATCAAAGAACATACTGACCTTTTCCAAGCTCTTTTTTTCAATGCTTATTCCTTCCTTTATTTTCTAACATTGTTAAGAATGAAGTGTCATTCTGATATAAATTACTAATTTCATTTGTCAGAACCAATAGGTTAAGTGAAGTCAAAATGCCCGAATAGGGAACAGTATTCAATCTTTTATCTTTGATGCAAACTTATGCCATTTTTGTTTTGGGAAAAAAACAAGTCTACATATACCCACTCTCACCCCGCTCAGGGCTTCATAGGTGGCTGAGTGGTAAAGAACCCACCTGCCAAAGCAGGAGAAGCAGGTTTCATTCCTGGGTCAGGAAGATCCCTTGGAGGAGGAAATGTCAACCCACTCCAGTATTCTTGCCTGGGAAAAGGACAGAGGAGCCTCGCAGGCTACAGTCCATGGAGCACAAAGAGTAGGACACAACTGAAGTGACTTAACATGCACAAGCATATGAAATAATGCTCACTGATCTATAAGAAAATACAACTTGAAATTGCATATGGTCAATTGATTTTTCAACCAAACTGCAAAGGCAATTTGATGGGGAAAAGATAGCCTTTACAACAAATGATATTAGAGTAATTGTATGTCCATATGAAAAACAAACACGGACTTCCCTGACAATCCCGTGGTTAAGACTCTGCTTCCAATGCAGGGGGCATGAGTTTGATCCATGGTTGGGGAACTAAAATCCCACATGCATGAGGTGTGGTCAAAAAAAAAAATCCTTCAATTTCCACAATAGACCAAATTCGTTGTTGCTGTTTTTCAGTGGTTAAGTCATGTCCAACTCTTTGTGACCCCAAGGACTATAGCTTGCCAGGTTACTCTGTCTATGAGATTTCCCAGGGAAGAATACTGGAGTGGGTTGCCATTTCCTCCTTTGGGGTATCTTCCCTACCGAGGGATTGAACCTGTGTTTCTTGCATTGGCAGACAGATGCTTTACTACTGAGCCACAAGGGAAGCCCTATAGACCAAAGTACAAAATCTAAAACACTTGAACTTCCAGAAGAAAACATAGAAGTGATCTTTGTGACTTTAAGTTGGGCAAATATTTCTTATTAATAGATACAAATTGTAAGCCACAATGAGATACCACCACATCAGATAAGAATAGGCTTGAGATCATACCAAATGTCGGCAAGGATGCAGAGCAACTGGAATGCTCATATACTGCTGGTGAAAAGTGAACGTGAAAGTCGCTCAGTCGTGTCCCACTCTTTGCGACCCCATGGACTACTCAGGAAAACAGTTCAGCTTGTCAAGTTAAGCACACATATTCCACACAATCCCTGCAATCTTATTCCCAGTCATTCACTCAAGAGAAATGGAAACTCAATGTTCACACAAAACTTTTAGGCAAATGCTTAGGGTAGTTATATTTACAATCACTAAAAACTGAAAAGGAAAAAAAAGCATATTGTTGTTGTTCAGTTACTAAGTCATGTCTGACGCTTTGTGATCCCATGGACTGCAGCACACCAGGCTTCCCTGTCCTTCACTGTCTCCCAGAGTTTGCTCAAACTCCTGTCCATTGAGTTAGCAATGCCATCCAACCATCTCATCCTCTGTTGCCCCCTTCTCCTCTTGCCCTCAATCTTTCCCAGTATCAGGGTCTTTCCCAAATGAGTCAGCTCTTTGCATCAGGTGACCAAAGTATTGTAGCTTCAGCTTTGGCATCAGTCCTTTCAGAGAATTTTCAGGATTGATTTCCTATAGGGTTGATTGGTTGGATCTCCTTGCAGTCCAAGGGACTCTCATGAGTCTTCTCCAACGCCACAGTTGACAAGCATCAATTCATGGGCTGTCAGTCTTCTTTATGGTCCAACTCTCACATCCATACATGACCACTGGAAAAACCATAGCTTTGACCAGACAGACCTTTGTTGTCAAAGTGATGTCTCTGCTTTTTAATATGCTGTCTAGGTTTGTTAGAGTTTTGCTTCCAAGGAGCAAGTGTTAAAAGATTTCATGGCTGCAGTCACTGTCCACCGTGATTTTGGAGCCCAGGAAAATATAATCTGTCACTGTTTCCACTTTACCCCCAGTATTTGCCATGAAGTGATGGAACCAGATATCATGATTTTAGTTTTTTGAATGTTGAGTTTTAAGCCAGCTTTTTCGCTCCCCTCTTTCACCCTCATCAAGAGGCTCTTACATCCTGTAACTAGTATATATAATACCATGGTGTGATCCATCCCTTCAGTGGTATAGTAGTCAGCAAGAAAATTCACACATACAAGATGAATGTAATTGCAAGGAAATAATACCTCAAGAAACTGAACATTACTTCTAGCATCTTTTTAATCCCTGCGTATCCCTCATTTCATTCCCCAAAGTCAAGTTTTGACACATCAAAGAATGTGCTTGAGACATAGATAAAACATAAAACTTTGATATTTTAAACTTTTCAGTTACTGACATAATGATAGCCTTTTGCACCTAAAAGCTTCTACTTAATAACTCAGAATATCTTGGCTAACTTCCTTAATTATATGTGAATAACCTAAATACAGTTGACCTGGTCTTTTTATTGTACAGGGTAATTATTCAAACATCAGAAAAAAATTCACAAGAACATAAAATTTTGAAAATCAGTACCCTCTGCACCACAGAGCATTCCCTTCATGAATCTGAAACAGTATGTTATTATCTCATTCACAAGGTTTTTTGATCAAAATAAGTCATACACATGGGTAATGTAACCCCAGTGTCACCAGGCCAGCTTAAACATGTACCCTTGAATCCTGTCCAGAGGCAGGGGCCAGCATTAATATAAGTAGAGTCCATTAACTGAGAGGAACACACACAGCCACATTCAAAGGCTATGATTGTGACAGTAATTGGTAAACTGAATATTCTGCAAAAAGTCTCTCTGTTCTTAATGGCTTTGAAACCATCCTTGGGCTATACCACTGTCACCGACAGGAACAATAGTGGTGCGCACTGGTGCATGCAAGGATCAAAAACTGTGTTGAAAGGGCCTGCAATTAATAATAATTGCTCCCCAAGTGTCTATTTTACATAAAGATTCCACTTCATAAGGGATGCATTCAAGTCCACCAGATAGGCTTAATATTTTCCCTGTGGGTGGTCCTTTCTGGGAAAGTTATTCAAAGGCTCTGCATGGGGCTAGCAAAACATCATTAGTAAGAAGGATACAGAAGAATTATAGAGACAAAGCATACCTTGTCAGCTGGTGACATCTTACAGGGCAACCCATGCAGGTTTTGAGGCCTGTGAAATGAAGGGTTCCCTGAGACAATGAGGCCACAATCGCTTGTTTACTCAAGTCTTATTATTTACGGGGGCTCTTTGGGGAGGTGGTGACTGAGAATGGGGTTGACACTTGCCAGCTTGGTTGTATGTATAACTATTATTTTCCTATGGGTAATTTTATTTTATTTTATTTTCCTATGGGTAATTTTAAACAAAAGAGGAAAAAAATTTTAATGCTGTTGAATGAAGTTAAAGGCTGAAATGTAAAGCAGCAACAACCAAGTAAAGGGAAACCAGAATCATTCCTGTGACTCCAACAAAGTGAGAAATTTAAATAGACACCAGCACTTTTACGCTCACATTAGAAAATCATTCATTTTCATCTTATTGGGGCTTCCCCAATGGCTTAGCGGTAAGGAATCTGCCTGCAAAGAAGGAGACTTGCATGAGACGCAAGTTCAATCCCGGGATCAGGAAGATCCCCCGGAGAAGGAAATGGCAACCCACTCCAGCATTCTTGCCTGGAAAATCCCATGGACAGAGAAGTCTGGGGGGCTATGGTCCATGGGGTCATAAAGAGTCAGACACAACTTAGCGACTGAAACAACAATCTTCACTGGAAAGCAAATGAATACAACTAATGAAATATAATTTTTAAATTATTTCAATAATCACTTAATAACCATGAATCATGGTAAAGCTGATTAAGATAACTGTCCCATTCTTCAACCCTCTTTGTAACTATACTCCTTGAAATGAAAACTCACAGTTTGATCCACTGAAGTTGGACTGATCTCATGACCTGCTTTGGCCAAAAGATGCAGTGGAACTGATATCGTGCTAGTACTGAGACTATATCTCAAGAGGCCAGGATTGCCTTGGAATTCTGCCCTGCTGTCATGGAAACAAGCCTGAGCTACCCTGCTGGATGATGAGAAACAGAGAGAGCAATCTCAGCTGAGACCACCCTCTACCAGCCACCAGCCAATCCCTCTGAAGCTGCAGACACATGTGTGAGAGCAGGTGAGATTATCCTAGCCCATCCCAAGCCCAATGAACCACCCTGCTGACACATAAATTCGTAAGAATAATTAATATATGGTTGTTTTGACATGAAATTCGAGGACTGTTTGTTACACAGTAGAAGCTAACTGATATAATTGCCTACCTTTTCAAGTTGCTCCTTGGATTTCATTCTATACCGTTCTCCTTTCCTGTCCTTGTGTTTTCAAAGTTACCAATACCACCACTACTAGTCCTATGACTCCTGATTACTCAGTCCACTTTGACCTCTACCTCTCCTGTAATTTCCCACTAGTGCCTTAGTCTAGCAACTTCAGTACAGAAGTGAGTCTCATATCTATCTGCTAAAGGAAGAAACATTTGTCTTCTAAAAGCTCTCGTTTCCTTACTCTTTTGAATACATTCTTTAGTCACTAACATAGAAAAATTTTCTTACTAAATCAAAGTCATTATCTTACAGGTAACTTCCCTGGTGATCCAGTGGTTAAGAATCCGCCTTGTGATGCAGGAGATTTGGGTTTGATCCCTGGTCGGGGAACTAAGATCCCACATACCATGGAGTAACTAAGCCCTTGAGCCAGAACTAGAGTCTATGTGCTAGAATGAAAGATCCCACGTGATGCAAATAAAGTCCCGTGTGCCATAACTCAGACCCAACACAGCCAAATCGGTTAATTAACTACTTTACAAATCATCATTTTACTAAAACGCATGTCTAGATACATCATTCCCCATCCCAGATAGCTGAATGGCCCTCAGTTACCTACAGAATGTCCCAAACTGTTAGCATGGGATTCAAGATGCTCTGTCATTCGATTCCAATCTTTCCTTTTAGTCATTCCCTACAGCACCTCTGCATATTTCTTCAGTCAAATCAAGCTAGAATGATCGCCCAAGCGGACTACGCTTTTTCATATCTCTGTGCCTTTAACGTGTAATCTTCCTCTCTTCTCGTGCTTGCTTTGGCAGCACATATACTAAAATTCTTCCCCTCTTCTCTACCCACTGAGCTCCCAACCAATTGACTCAATGCCTGACAGCTCTATGACCCCTCTTCGGCAACGGGCATGCACCCCCTCCCCTCCACTCACACCTCCTTATGAGTGTGGTGGGTAAATCTATTCATTACCCTGAGCAACTCTCATAAGCCCCTATTATGGTAATTTTCTCATACAGTTGAATCTATACTTGGTTGAATGCTGGAAGGCGGTACATTCTTTGGCAGCATGGCATCCGTCACATGCCCAGCACAGTGCTTACTACATTAAATACAATATTCTACAGATCCTGGGGTACTAGAGGAGAGAGGACCTCTTCAGAGAGAACCTAGTTTTCTGGCCAAGAACCAAATCCAGATGTGTGTCAAATAAACACCTTTGCTCCACATAAGACTTGAAAAGTTAAGTACAGCAGAAAGTTAGCTTTTGACTCCTTAAAAATTTTACATTTAAATATCACAATACAGCATTAGTTACTTCACCCCTATTCAGGAAACTGACAACTATGATTATGTTAAATTCACCTGGAGTCAGGACCCAGAGGTGCTGTGATACCTTTCTGTTCTCACCCTTGCCTGTCTGCTATACTTAACAGAATAAGATAAGTGAAGGATAATTTCTGAATACAGCAAAACCTTGAAAAACAAAGCTCTCTGTTATGCAAACTTTTTTTTTCCATTCTGCTATAAAGAGATGAAAAAAATAAGCTGATATCAGAACTGAAGCCATGGCTATTTCTGGCATTTATTATATTCAGAAGAGAGTTCTGTAATCACATGCACATTTTGCCTCTAAAAAGAAACACAGTGACCCTGAGAAAAGTTTCTCAATTCCTCTGAGTCCCTACTTCTTATGTAGCATGAGTGGTTGAGACTAACTTCACACTTAACTTCAAGGAGCTTATTAAATATCAGTTTTTGAAACTGATATTCACAATAATGAACGCGAGGAAATGCAAGACGAGTAACAAAATTGTTGTGCTAAATTATGCAGGATATACCTATTATACAAAGAGCAAAAGACACCAATATAATTTTGAAAGATTTTTAACAAAGGTGAAAAACAGAGTACTTTCATGACCTTCCATTCATTAGAAATTTCAGTTAATACGAACAATCTCTCCTACATAGATGATCTAATCAAGGTACCATTGTGAATATTAAAATACTGGTCTTACAGAGAGTGGAACCACCACAGGCTTTGTAGATGAGCTATGGGGGGTGGAGGGGGACTTCCCCAGAGGCTCTGTGGTAAAGAGTCTGCCTGCAGTGCAGGAGACACAGGAGACATCAGTTCGATCCCTGGGTCAGGAAGATCCCCAGGAGGAGGAAATGGCAACCCTCTCCAGTATTCTTGCCTGGGAAATGCCATGGACAGAGGAGCCTGGCGGGCTATAGTCCATGCGGTCACAAAAGGGTCAGACAGGACTGAGCACACATGCATGCATGTATGGGGCCTTAAACAAGTTACCTAACCTCTATGTCTAACTGAAAAACAAAGATAGTTAATTCCTGCTTCACTGAAGGTTGTAAAGATTGAACGGTATTGTCCATGCACTGCCTAGAATGCAGGAGCTACTAAGTGAATGTTAATTTCCCTTTCTCTACCATCCCCAAGAAAGTTTAAGACCACATTAAAATGCATGATTGGAAGTTACCTCTCAGCTATGTAATACTTTTTTTCCCCATCATTCAACATTCTTTTATGATGCTGAAATATTTTATTCTCACCAATAATACTTGCTTCAAAGTTCTGTTTATTAGATGGTGGAATGATAACCCCATAAAAAGAGCCACTAGAAATGTATTCGTCAAAACAAGTCTGACACAAGTTTTGCTAAAGTTGCACGAATCTGAGCAAACTCCAGAAGACACTGAAGGACAAGAACGCCTGGTGTGCTGCAGCTCAGGGGATCAAAGGGTTGGACATGACTTTGCAGTCAAACAACAACAAAGCTGGCATATGAAATAAAGTCAAGGTCTATCTAATCATAACTTCCTGGAGAAGGAAATGGCAAACCACTCCAGAATTCTTGCCTAGAGAATCCCATGGACAGAGGAGTCTGGCAGGCTACCGTCCATGGGGTCACAAGAGTTGGACACGACTTATTGACTAAACCACCACCAACAACAACCATACCTTTGGTTAGTAGAAATACCACTGAGAAGAGAAACCGCTGATCTAACCTTCCCTCCCAATACTAGGCAGGATACCCTATTTTAGGAAGGGAAGAACCTGTTATTTTCTTAAATGATGTTTTCTGATCTCTAAATGCCACCATTTTTGATTGTATGAAAGCAAAGTTGACCTTTTAAAAATCCTTACTGGAAATGAGGAACATTCTATAAAACATTCCATTCTATAAAGTCTCTATTCATTGAACGCAGTCGTTCTTGGATCTTGGTCCACTCAAGGTTAATTGGAAAAAAACAGACTAGGAAAAGCCAGAACCCGGAACCAGAGCCCACCACTGGAGAGACGCTGCTGTGGGTGCTGAAACAAGGGCCAGCCTTCCCTGGTGGCTCAGAGAGCAAAGAACTTGCCTGCAATGTGAGAGATCCGGGTTTGATCCCTGGGTCGGGCAGATCCTCTGAAGAAGGGAACGGCTACCTACTCCATGGAGAGTTCCAGGGACAGTGGCGCCTGGAGGGTTACAGTCTATGGTGTCGCAAAGAGTCAGACACGACTGAGCAACTAACACTTATAACACTTTTATCAGACAAACACAGCTTCTAAGGAAACAGTAACAGGCAGGTGCTGGAAGTCTCAGCAACACTTAGCAGCAAGGGAGAGATGAGGTTGAAGACCATGGGAGCATTCAGGGCTCTCCTCGAGGAACAGGGGAGATGTCCTCCTAGGAAAGTGACATCTGACATGCACAGTGGAAGCTCGCTGGCCCCATCCCCCAGGCTGGGATTCAGGGACAGTGTCGGGTTTCTGGGAAGGGGAGTTTTGAAGGAGAGGAGGTCTTTATTCTAATGTGATTGGCCTAAAAGAACAGGAAATAAGATGTAGATGCAGACAGGGTTCAAGAGGGGCACTTGGATCTCAAAACCAATATCCAAACTAGGGCAGAAAGCCAGAACTGAACTAATTGAAGGAGACACTGCAGGTCTTTAGAGTTCCTTAGGCTCCAAGGAGCCTTCACCCCACCTTCTCCAGCGTCATTCTTTCCTAGAGAGCATAGTAGCTCTCACAGAAGAATTGTGAAAGATGAAAACAGTCACCGAAAGCATCCCTGATCCAGGCAGTGGGAGATCAAGGAAAAAGAAGACCACCGTCTCCACCTCCAGAAGCCTGCAGTCCAGTGGAGGAGACGGAACATGACCAGTTTTATGCTGGAGATAGTCACTACATGCTGTAGAACTCGGGCCAAGCCGGCTAACCGAGATCTGCTTCCGGTATGAAAACCTTCTCAAACAGACTGAAATATGTTTTGTTGAACTAAATCAATCCTTGGGCTGGTACTGGAGCAGTCCCCTATCTTCTCTTCCTTAGAAAAGTTTCTTTGACTTTCTTATTTTTAAACATTTAAGAAAATCCTTCTCACTCTTTTACTGAATGTCCTCCAAATTTTATCAGAGCATTGCAGAATCACACCACTGATGATTCTTGCCACCTCCAAGGCCAACTGAGCTTCTAAGATGGTTTGAGAAGTCATCACAACACCACACAGGAAAAAGGGCACTTGACAATCCATCAATAGGGCTGCTGCCCGAACCCGCTAGGTTATTTCCTTGGCAGGAGTTTATGTGAGCTCAAAATTGAGCTCAAAACTTATTATCATTAATAATTAGAAGTTAGCAGGCACCTCCTATCAGCACCAAACTGCATACTTTGCCCCCAAATGGTGGTTCGATGAATGAAATAAATGTCAGCATCACAAGTATTCCATGAGATAGTCTTTATTATCTTTACAGATGAGCAAACTAAGATTCAGAAAGCAAATAAATATTTCTCAATGTACTTTACCTAGAAAGTAAAATCCTTATAGTGGGGCAAAAATTCAATTCCTGCTGTCTGTCTAGAAAGACTGTAGAATCTAAAAAATCCACCTCTCACCTCCAGTCTTAATCTTTTCATTACTACCTGGGAATACTCCCGGGCACTACTTTAAGTTATGCAAATTACCTAAAATGATACAGCAGGTGACTATTTCCAGAGCAGTGTTACACAAATCATGGAATGGCTCTGCTAAACCTCTTGACTGCACATTGGTTCCAACATTGAGCCTGAGATCTCAGCCGGGCAAACGAGACTAACCCTTCACTTCCTGGCTCCAGTTAAGCGTTCTACATTCCTCTCTCACATCCTTCTCCTTCCTCTGCTTTCCTGCTCTCTACACTGGAGCCAGCTGCATCCATATCCCTGATGCAGCCTCTGACCGAAGGCCTTTCCCACTCAGCAGCTCAGGATGCAGATGACTCACTGGAAGTTCTGCCTGCCTCCTACCATGTCCCGAGCACTAAGCGACTGCTCCCTCTTTATGCTCCCACCATACTTTGGGATGCCAGGACTACAGTCCTGACCACCTTGCATTAAGATCTGTTTGCCAACCTCTCCCTAAAGCCTTAATTAATCAAGATGTGGTTCATGGACCTGCAACACTGACATTTCTGGGGGATCTTGGGTGCTCCCCAAACCAATAGCACCACAGTCAACACTGCTAACAAGAGCTCCTTGACTTGGGTGCACTTTAGCCTTTGAGAAGAATCTCTCTCACAGTTGGTGAATTTTAAGACAATAGTGGAGTTTGATTATCCTTAGAACTTAGCACAGGGTCAGGCACTGAGTGAATTCTGTAAATATTTGTTGAATCAAAGTGTGTGTGTGTGATCTCATTTGATTCTTACAACAACCTTCTAAGATAGCAACTTTTCAATGTTCCAGACTTCCCTGGTAGGTCAGCTGGTAAAGAATCCACCTGCAATGCAGGAGACCCCCAGTTCAATTCCTGATTAGGAAGATCCCAAGGAGAAAAAGGAATAGGCTACCCACTCCAGTATTCTTGGGCTTGCCTGGTGGCTCAGATGGTAAAGAATTTGCCTGTGATGCGGGAGACCTGGGTTCAATCCCTGGGTTGGGAAGATACCCTGGAAGAGGGCAAAGCAACCCACTTCAGTATTCTTGCCTAAAATATCCCATGGTCATAGGAGCCTGGCGGGCTACAGTCCATGGGGTCCCAAAGAGCTGAACATGACTGAGCAACGAAGCCCAGCACAGCACTCATGTTCCAGATGAGAAAACTGAGAGTAGGGACTTTACATTTCCTAAAACACACAGCCAATTGATTACCAAGATGAAGCCCAAATCATCTAATGTCAAACACTATACTCTTTTCATTTCCCTATTCTATAACACATGCATTATAAATAAGAAAAATATTTATCCAGTAATTCACAAGATGTGTGCATGTGTGCTCAGTTGTGTCCGACTCCCTGTGACCCATGAACTGTAGCCCACCAGGCTCCTTTGTCCACGGAATTTTCCAGGCAAGAATATGGGAGTAGGTTGCCATTTTCTGCTCCAGGGCATCTTCCTGACCCAGGAATCAAAGCCACATCTCTTGTGTCTCCTGCATTGGCAGGCAGATTCTTTACCACTGCTGCCCCTGAGAAGTCCAATTTATAAGATACTTAGTTTATCAATAGCATTAGAATATCACCAAGGTAGGGTTAGTAGAACACCTGCTTTCACATTCATGCACTCATTCACTCCCTTCTTAAAGCTTTAATTGTAGAAGGTTTTCCTAGTAGGTTCTGGTCTTTTTCCTTGTTTTTTGTGTGTTTTCTGTGGCTGTACCACACGGCATGCAGGATCTCGGTTCCCAGACCAGGGATTGAGCCAGCGCCCTCTGTATTTAGAAATGCAGAGTCTTAATGACTGGGCCACCAAGGAAGTCCCTCTGGTCTTTTTCTTCGATGGGTGTTCTAGAAATAGTTGCAATTTTGACGTGCCCATGACAGGAGGTGAGCTCAGGGCCTTTCAGCCCCTCTATCTCAGCCAATCTCTCATTCATTCACTCCTTTATAGAGTAAAAGCTTACCGAGCACCCACCATGCATGCCAAGCATTGTACTCAGAATCAAAGGCATAGAGTCTTGCCAAAGCCATTCCTGCTTCCCTGGGGGACACCCTCAAATAGAGAGCATCCCTCACCTAGCATGAGACAAGCCATGTAGGGAGTCCAGGGTGTGGTGGAGACAAGGAAGAGAGACCCAAGACTCAGATGCAGAGTCAGGTTCTCTACAAAAGTGAAAATCACAGGTGAGAACTTAGTTTATCTCATTCATCTCAATTTTCCAAGACCACACCTGTGAGTGTGCACATTGTGTATACACCGTACACACACAACAAAGAGGAAAATAAAGGTCAGATACTTGAAACAACCTATGGCACATGCAGCCAAACAAACTCGGGTAAGGTAGGATGGAGAAAAAGACCCACTGGGGTACCATCTGGTTTTCAATGCATCAAAGATTTACACACTCTCCCCATTACCATTAATGGCTGTTATGAACGTAATTTGTCCCCACGCACCAAGGGGAGAATAAATTCCTCACAGAGGGGAAATAGAGGGTATTCAAAGAAAAAATATTGTATGCAGAAAGCTGATGACTGCTAGCTGGTAATGAATGCAGTAAGAGTAATAATAATTTTTTTAAATCCTCATTAAATGAGCCATAAAGGTCATAGGGCAATACTGGAACACACACAGCATCTCTGAATTATCCAACAGAGCAGCGATAATAAAAATGGCATTTCTAAATGCAGGCAAAGTAAATTAAAAATAAAAATCAGGATGAAATGACAATACAAAGAAGGTATACTTCTAACAAATTTAAATCACAAAGGTCATAGAAAAAGCAAAAACGGAAGGGAAAAAAAAGTAGAAGGATGGATCAAACAAGAAAACCCATCCTGTGATATTCCATTTTTCCTGAAGTCACTAAATCTGCTGCTGACAGAAACAAAATACAGAGAGGTATCTTTGTGCAGAAGCAAACAGCAGACACACTCCTAAGTGACCAGGATAAATGAGACCGGTGGGTTGCTAAGTGACTCCTACAGTTCAATATAGGTGTTAATCTAATGAGACAAGGGACCACACGTGTTTGTCGAGGGTAAAAGTGTACAAGTCAGCAGTCCAGAGGCATTCTGAAGAGCAGCAAGGTTGCATATTTTAATGCCTTCTTGGCTAATAACAATCAGACAGACAGGCCAAGTGGAGGAACGGGACTTGGAACAGCACTCCTACTTTCCTGGTAGCAGCATTTCTTAAGGTGATTGGAGGCTTTAGCTCCTCATCAGTTCTTGATTAAGCCATTGTCATGTGTCTGTATTTTATTATTCCTACCAGGGCAACAGATTATAGTCACGATTGCAGATCATAAAATATAACAGCTAACTCAGGGGATTGAGACAAAATGAAGACTCAAGAATGGCATGTTCCTTTGCTCGTCAGAGCCCCTGCTTCTTTCCCTGTAAAATGAGGTTAGTAGACACTCTCCCCAGGAATGTTGAGGAAGAGAACAGACACGTGTGGCATATTCCCCAGAGGCAACCAGAACTGTGTTATAAGTACCTAAGTCTCATAATACCATGCGGGGCCACGGTGAGCTCTCAGTAAACATGGGCTTGTATGATCACTGCCTTGGAAGGCCTCCTGCCATTGACAGTCATTAAATCCAGGAAATTCTGAGCAGCTTCCCTCCAGAGAGCTTGTTTTTCAAAGAAAGTACAGTACAAATTTAGCCAATTCAGCAGATGAATTGCCAAGGCCACAGATAAACCCTGTTTAGCATACTCTGAATATAGTACCTAGCACACCATTATAAATATACACTGCTTAATGAGCAGTATTTGATAAAAATGGTAAAGTCTACTGCCAGGATTAAATGAGGTGACCTCTTTGGATTCCCTCCAAATGGAGGCAGCGAAGGAAAAAGTGAACATTAAATATCTATCGGTATGTTTATCTGTCCTTAATCCATCCAGACTGTATCATCCAGACTGAATCAGAGCAACACATATCTATGCGTCTTCCTATTTATAAACTGCAGTGAGTGGCCCATTCTTGAGTAAAAACTCAAGAACAGTAAATCATGATCCTCCATCCTGCTTGTACTACATCACCTACAACCTCCCTACCGAGAGGAGAACCCTATTTCAAAAAGAATTACTGTGGCAGCAAATGAGACTCCCATAAAACTGCGCTGTGATATCACATTATTTTGGTTGCCTTTGGGAAATACACAAGTCAAAGGCATCTAACCACGGGGAAATGAATTGAGTTTGGCCCTAGGAAATAGAAACGCTGATGAAAGAGTCTTTGCTTATTTGACTATAAAGGTTTTGTGCATAAAGAGTTAAGAATACCACTTCTATACTCTGCCAGGGGACAATTCTCATCTGGAAATTGGAACGGTATTAACTCGCAGGTGACAAAATGAGAAAAATGCCTATGGGGGAAGGTTCTGTAAACCCGACCCCACATCTTACTATATCTTGATATTGTAGAGCTAGCATCCCTCAATAATAAGCAAAGGGCAAGCAATTAAAAGATTGTTCCCTGACAGAGGAACCACACTGGGTGACTAGCAATCTCAAGGCATAAACATTCTTCTACATTCCAAAGTCCCAAGAACACTCTGCAGACCAGAATGATAGATGCTGTTTCAAGACACCATTTGCCTGGAGTAAAAACCAAACTATCCTGAAATAAGCTTGCCATCAAGCCCACCCCATATCTAGGGGGAAGATGAACCCAGGGAGAAAAAACAGAAAGGGGAGCAATCAAATCAAATTATAGTACATCCCATCATAGGGCCATAGAGTATTCTTTTAAGGAAGCAATTCCAACCCAGTTTGAGTCAGAGAGTCTCATTTCTAAATGTTACAGTCAAAAAGAAAGTTTTTTTTTTAAATTTCATTTTGAGTTCAAGTTTACTGCAAATTACATATGACAATGCAGTTCTTAAATAGTGCAAAATGACACTCCAACTATAATTTTGGTGTCGTGGTTTTTATATTTATGTAGTTGTTAAAATAAGCTGAAATGCTGGCAGAGACAGCAGAAAACAATGAGGAGGAAATGACCAAAGAAACAGCGCTGGAAAGTGATGGGGGGTTTGAAAAGGATTTCGATGGGAATGGTGGGGTTTTTTGAGTCTGGATTAATTAAGTTATGTCTGAATGAAAACTGATCATTATAAAAGAACATTCTGTATGATCTAGTAAAACTCTGTAAGTTCTTGGCAGAGTCGATTCGAAAATAGGGGGCTAACAAGCCCTTCTTTTGAAATTCTTATTACTCTTTGCATAAGAATTATCAGTCTGAAGTGTGCTAGTCCGGGTCCTATGGACACACTGTCCTGGCCACCCAAACTGGGGCTCCCAGCCCACTCTCTGCAGGGATTCCAGCGCCAGACCAGTTGATGGAGTCCTGTGGAAAATAACGAACGTGATGAGAAAGCTTACTGCCAAATAAAAAGAGCCCAATCAATAGAGAGGCCACGAGGCCATTTCGTTTATATTTTAACTCAATTTCAAACTATTATGCCCCAACATATATCTGAAACCCACACTCAAACAAATGCAGGCAGGGCTTTCTGGAAACATGAGAAACTGTAAATACCTTTTATAGCAAGAATATGTCTCTCACGTTCAAGAGTCAATGAATGATTTTATCCTATTGGAAAGACAAGAAAGCAAAAAGGAGGAAGTCTTCAAAGGGAACTGCTCACCACCTCTTTAAGAATGTCGAAATTGTAGGTAGCTGGAGAGAGGAACAAAGGAACATTTGATCACTGCTATTCTAGTACCTTCTTTTGGTCTATAAGAAGGCAACTGATTTTTGTCCATGCTATACTTCAAGCATCCCTTTGAGAACAGAAGATCCCTCAGAAAACAGAAATGGTATCTCCATGGCTCCCAATGCACACATACCTTGTCTTCATTGTGTTTCACAGATACTGCGTTGTTTACAAACTGAAGGTTTGTGGCAACAGTGTCAAGCGAGTCTCTTGGCTCCACATTGCCAACAGTATCTGCTCACTTCATGTCTCTGTGTCACATTTTGGTATTTCTTGCAATCTTTCAAACTTTTTCAGCATTATTATATTTGTTATGGTGGTCTGTGATCAGTGATCATTGATGGTGCTACTTTAATTGTTTTAGGAAACAATTTACCAGGAACCAAGTAACACTAATGGTGAAGAATCCGCCTGCCAATGCAGGAGATGCAAGAGACATGGGTTCAGTCTTTGGGTTGGGAAGAACCCCTGGAGCAGGAAATTGCAACCCGCTCCAGTATTCTTGCCTGGAAAACCCCTTGGACAGAGGAGACTGGTGGGCTACAATCCGTGGGGTGGCAAAGCGTTGGACATGACTGAAGCGGCTGAGCACACACACGCACGTGCATTTTTCTAGGCTGAACTGAAACTGATAGGTAGAAGCAGCATTCTCAGAACTGAGCAGATCACTATTCTGAGTAACTGATCAACTGTTTTCTAAAGTACCAGGACACCTCACTCAATGTGCATATACCAAAAAGGGGTGATTTTTGCCTAAGTTTATGCTGCATATCTTATTCTGAACTTTTAGACAGGATATTTCAGTTTCATACTATTTTCTTTCAACATTTCCCAAGAGGCAGTATTTCCCATTCTCTGTTGTAACAAAACTATGAAAATACATGCCATCCACTTAAAGAAACAAATGGATGCCCAGAGGTCTTCTTATCCCAACTCTGGTTTCATGTATAAATTTGTCAATTTTTATCGTGTTTAACAATAGCCAAATGAACAACAACAACAACAAAACTCTGAACCAAGTAACTAAGGCTATTTTTTATTGTTCTTTATTCCATTATTAAAATTCTCACCCTCAAAGGTCTATCACATGGGCCTACCTTTAAACTTTTCTTTATCCCATTTACCCTCAAGAAAACATTTTTTATCTTGACTTTTCCTGGGCTTTTGTTAACATCATGTTTGTAACTCTTACAGGGCATGCTGTATTGGGCCTATATTATATTTAGTGGTCTACTGGTTTCTGCGTGTTCTCTTAATCATCTCACTGACTCATAGCTTTACCATCACCATATACTGGCAAGTACAAAATTTATGCCTTGCCAGGAGATCTCCTCAAATGTGGCCATCACATATCCAAATGCTTGTGATACCACTCCTATGCCAAGTCAACAGTGTTCAAAGTTGAAATCATCTATAAACTCAATGGGCTTCCCTGGAGGCTCAGTGGTAAAGAATCCACCTGCAATGGAGGAGACACAGGTTCAATCCCTGGGTCAGGAAGATCCCCTGGAGAGGGAAATAGCAATCCACTCCAGTATTCTTGCCTGGAGAATCCCATGACAGAGGAGCCTGGCGGGCTACAGTCTATGGGATGGTAAAAGAGTCGGACACGACTTAGTGACTAAACAACAACAACAACATAACACTCAACACACCCTGACCCTCTGCACTCATTTCTGAGTTAGTGACATGAACACAGAGCCACTCCTAATCCCAGGTCCTGATAATTTCACTTCCTAAATAGATTCAAGTCCCAGTCTTCTTCTCTACTTCAACTGTCTTTTTAGTTTTGACCTCTTCTCATGCAGATTGATAGCTTACAGTGAACGATGTCAGATTCGTGATCTCTGAAGAAGATTGAGCTTTGGGACCAGGGACCAGGCTTGATGATTCAAGAGCTTTAGTGTAGCAGAGTTTTATTAAAGTGAAAAAGGGACAGAGAAAACTTCTGACACAGACATCAGAAGGTGGGTGGAGAGTGCCCCCCTCGCTAGTGTTAGCAAGGGAGTTATATACTTTTTTAAATTAACTACTACAATAAATCAAAAGAATGTCTCAAGGTTGTAAAGATCCTACTAGATCCCCTCCCATAATTTACATTTTAAGAACAGGATTAGCCAGAAGGTTTTCAGGAAGGAGAAACTGTCCTTAAGCAGGCTACACCGTTGTTATATAAACCTTAGTACAGAGTTTAAACTGAGTTGTTTGTTGTATAATCATTAGTTACAGCTTAAAGAAAAAAACATTTTATGTGACTAAGACTAAGGAATGTAGAGAAAAAAAAAGATGTTTGTCCTTTCCTCCTCCTTGAGAATTCCAGACCCCTATCTCTACTTCGAGAGCCCTAGACCCCTTTCTCCCCCTCAGGAACCCTGGACTTCTTACCAACCTGCCTAGGAACTGACTGACTCTCTCAAGACGGGACATTCATTTCCTAATGATCATGCGTGCATGCATGCTAAGTTGATTCAATTGTGTCTGACTCTTTGCAACCCCACAGATTGTAGTTTACCAGGCTCCTCTGTCCCTGGGATTTCCCAGACAAGAATACCGGAGTGGGTTGCCACGCCCTCCTCCAGGGTATCTTCCTGACCCAGGGATCGAACCTGGGTCTCTTGCATCTTCTACATTGGCTGCTGCTGCTGCTAAGTCGCTTCAGTCGTGTCCGACTCTGTGTGACCCCATAGACGGCAGCCCACCAGGCTCCCTCGTCCCTGGGATTCTCCAGGCAAGAACACTGGAGTGGGTTGCCATTTCCTTCTCCAATTCTACATTGGCAGGGGGATTCTTTACCACTAGCGCCACCTGGGAAGCCCCTTATGATCGTACCTCTTTATAAACCTACTCTACAGAAGGCAGTCTTCCTAAAGCACGCATTGCACTGTTTAAACCCTTTACTGACTCCCCTTCATATCAAGTTAAAGTCCAAATTCCCCAAAACAGTCTAAGAAAGACGTGGTCTGTCAGTTAAGCTCACAGAGTTGAATAGCATAGAATAAGGGTGAAAATCACAGCACCGTGACTCCTCGCTTTCCTAAATCCCCTGCTGTCTCTACAGTCCTTGCCAGCTCTCCTTTAGCAATGGAACGCCGGGACGGAGTTGAATCTGGATCTACCAGCCATCAACACAAGCAAATCTCTCTCTGCTTTGCCTCGCCTGTTCCCTCCTAGGATCCTGGAAAGCTCTGGAGGCTGGAAGCAAAGGAAACATATTTCTTTACATTCCAAACCACAAACTCACAAAATCTAGATAATTGAAATCTAACTTCATCTCTGAGAAGATTTATATAATTTTAAAAGATCCAGCAGGATTCATCAAAGTCACGGCAGGAAAAGAAGAGATGAAGCCGGAACCTTAGATGATAGTATGATAATCAAAGAGCTAAGCAAGAAAATATTCAGATAATTAGCATTTGTGTGCAATAACAGTTTAATCATGATTAAAGCTATGGTAGGTTTAAGATGGTTTCATTTTAAGTAATATCAACTGTCAATCTGGTAACAACTGTGTGTGTGTGTGCGTCGCTTTTAAGTGCTTAAAGCAAAAGCCTAAAATAAATGAGGCTATCCCTTGAAGAGGAATGTTTAAAGTAGGGAAAAGCCTATAATTTCTTTTACCCATGGTTTACACTCTTCATCTTCTTATCCAATCCGATTCAGTAAACATGAATCCTTAATCCCCACTAGGGCAACCATACAACCATTCGATAGAAAGTATTAACAAGAAAAAACTAACCATTTCATATAGTCTAAATTTTAGCCAATTCTATTCTTTTTCAGGAAATCTCAATAGATGGATGTCTCATCCTATACGTCAGGCTAAAAATGAATGTTCATGACCATATACATAAAAGCTCATAGATGTAATAATTAAAGGGAAAACATATGAACTGGACAATGATATTTCACCACAGGACAAGGAATTCCTAAGTAGTATTTATATTCTGCATAAGTAATAATCAGATAGCAAAATAGTAAGTTTTCACAGAAATAGCTGGAAGTTATTCTAAAGCTAATACAATCAAATATTTAATAAAACATTTAAGACAAAGAACAATTTAAGAGTTACTCATCTAAGGCTCAGAATTGTAGTGGATTGTTTGCTTTATAAAATTTTTGTGTGTTTGTCACACTGCCCACTGGGGATCAGATGAAAATCTGATACTTTTTTCCAAAAATGGGTACAATATGCACAAATGCTGGGCCAGATGTAGATCTTCTATGAATGATGACATAAGAAGTCCTAAATTAGAGGCTCAATCCTATGCTCAATAAACCACTACACATTACATGTATTGCCTGTTATTCAAAAACCTCTCATTAAAGAACAAAAGCTTCCAGATGACCAAAGGACACATGAAAAGATGCTCAACATCACTAATTATTAGAGAAATATAAGTCAAAACTACAATGAGGTATCACTTCACACCAGTCAGAATGGCCATCATCAAAAAAGCTACAAATAACACATGCTGGAGAGGGTGTGGAGAAAAGGTAACTCTCCCACACTGTTAGTGGGAATGTAAATTAGTGCAGCCACTATGGAAAACAGTAAAGAGGTTCCTCAAAAAGATAAATATAGGGTCAACATATGATCCAGCAATCCAACTCATGGGCATATATCCAGAACAGACAAAACCTCTAATGGAAAAGACTCACGTGCTGAAATGTTCACTGCAGCTCTATTTACAACAGCCAAGACATGGAAACAACCTAAAGGGCCATCAACAGATGAATGGATAAAGAAGATTCCATTTCACAGGTGAATATTACTCCCCCATAAAAAAGAATCGGGCTTCCCTGGTGGCTCAGAGGTTAAAGTGTCTGCCTGCAATGCAGGAGACCCGGGTTCGATTCCTGGATTGGGAAGATCCCCTGGAGAAGGAAATGGCAACCCACTCCAGTATTCTTGCCTGGAGAATCCCATGGACAGAGAAGCCTGGTGGGCTACAGTCCATGGGGTCACAAAGAGTCGGACACGACTGAGCGACTTCACTTACTTCCTTAAAAAGAATCGAGTAATACCATTTGCAGCCACATGGATACACCTATAGGTTATCATACTACGCCAGACAAACACAAATATCATTTGATATCCCTTGTATATGGAATCTGAAATATGTTACAAATGAACTTATTTACAAAACAAACAGACTCACAGGCATAGAAAACAAAGTTCTGGTTAAGAAAGAGGAAAGGGAATGGGGGAAGATAAACAGAGTTTGGAATTAACAGATACACACTACTACATGTAAAACAGATAAACAACGAGACCCTATGATATAACATGGGGGACTATATTCAATATCTTGTAATAACCTATAATGGAAAAGAATCTTAAAAATAATGTATATGAATATAACTGAATCACTTTGCTATACACAGAAATGAACACAACATTAGTATATCAATTATCCTTCAATCAAAAAGTCAATGATTAACCAAAAAAAAAATTAAAAAGGTAACCTGAACCATTTTTCCTCTATTTCCTAACTATTCAAACCATAGATGTTTCCAAGCTTAGCTCAAAACCTACACATGGGTCCATGGCATCTGCTCGGATTGTTGCAGAGAAAACTGAGGTTTGTTACGTTGACAGAAGATGTACAGCTTTACGTCTCCCTCTGTGTCACAGCAAGAGAAGAACCGTGCTACAGAGGAGAGAAGGACAGGTGGGGACTCGCCTGATTCATGTCTGAACCCAGTTGGCCAGGCTCCATGCTAGCTTGCTCCATGCTCTTGGCTTCTCTAAACCTCAGCTTTCTCATCTGTGAAATGGGGCCAACCCTCCCTTACAAAAATGCAGCAAAGATTACAAATGAAAGTGCCCACCTGATGGTGTGTATACAATAGATCACAACTCCTGTTATTTAGATTTTTCATCCGTTTTTGTGTGTTTAATCTCATACTCCCAGCTCCACAGCTGAGCAGGCCTTGGCATCAGGATTTAGCTGGATGATGACACGCCAAGGTTCCTGCAAGTTCAGACTCTCAAAAGAGGCTGGAAGCATGGAGAAATGGTACTGGCAGGATGTGGTTCCTTCCTTTACCTGCAAAGGAAGTGGGTCTAACATATTTCCATTCTATTTCCTCCTCGGTGCTCTGCCTCATCAAATGGAAACACCATCATGACCACATACATGGGTGACCAGAGCTACGGCCCCCTTCTGAGGGTAGAAATAGGCACAGGGCAGAGATATGGAGGCAGAAAGATAACAGAAGCACTGGTGTGTGGTCCAGCTAATGCCCACAACTTCATTTCCGAAGCTGCAAATACACTTGCTTGCATTTTCACACTTTAACACGTAGTTAAGTGAAGACTTTTTAAAATACATTCCCCCCCCCAAAAAAAAATAAAATAAAATACATTTCCCCCAGGCCACAAGCATTTCATTCTCTATCGATATTAGATTTAAAACCATGATAATGAAAACCCACAGACAGTCCTATCATTTTAGTCATAACATCTTCCCCCGGCACTACAGAATCTTTATGTCCAAGGATCGAGAAGGACAAGTGACCAGATTTATCATTTGCATCATTTTAACTCCAAAAGGTCTACTGTTTGGTAATAAGTGATATGCCAGGAAGGTATCAACTAAAGGATAAGGTAAGAAGCTGCAAAAGATGCTGGTAGCAGTGTGACCTTTAGAAAGCTCAAAAGCCCCGGGGCAGGGAGGATGTGGGGAGAGTCCTGGAGGGAGCCAGGGTCTTCCCTGTGGGTCTTCTGTGCCTGGCTTCTCCCTGTGGCTCTCACCTCCAGCCATGGGACAGCCGGGGTGGAGGCTGCGGACTCTGCTCCATCTTCAGATTTACCTTCAGCGACTGAAGGCTCATCCGTGCTGGCAAGTCTGATTAGAAATCACCAATTTACTTTTATATCTGCAGAGACCGGAAAGGGGCCAACATTTACTTTCCACTCAGGTTTATGTACTGAGCGAGCGGCCCTGGAGGACGTATCTCTTCTTTCTGCTTTATTACAATTCAATTTCGCTTGTAAACTAAACCTACCCCCAGGGATTTCTTAAAATATAAAGGTTTCTCTTACCTCTTCTTGGGACAAGTGACTCTTTGGCAATTCCATTTTGAACGTGTTCCTATGTCTCCAAAACCGAAGAGGAAATAAGCTCATTTGTCACTGCTCTAATTTTAAGATCATTTAACCAGAGTTCATACTGACTAAATTTGGGCCAGCGTGATTTACTGGTGCAACACAAGCTGCAGTCTGTAACATACTAGCGCTTTCGGAAGAGAACAGATTGCTCAGGTTTGTGGCATTTACTGCTTTCAATTTTATGCTAAGAAAATTAGTGCAGGCTGACTTCAAAGACAGTAAATTAACCATTAGTTCAAATTTGCGGTGTGACAGGTACTAGTATTAAGTACTTTTTCTCGCTATTTCATTAGGAATCAAAGAAGCAAAGCTTTCATACTATTAATATTAATGAGAAATGGAAGATTAGAAGATATGTTTAAGTCACAAGCAAAACCAGGAGGGATAGGAATTCAAACCTCATACAAGTATATATGTAGAACATTTACATGGCTGCAAACTTAGATATGCCAAACAAAGTAACTTCAGTGAAATTTTGCTTATCTCTCCCTAAAAAAAAAAACACACTACAAATAATAAATGCCAGAGGGTGTAGAGAAAAAGAAATCTTCAGGCACCGTTGGTAGGAGTGTAAACTGGCTGCAACCACTACAGCGAACAGTATGGAGAAGTTCCTTAAAAACTTGAAAGTAGAATTACAATAAGACTCCTGATAAAAATGACTAAATCAATATGAAGTGAACTATCTCACAGTAACATGACTCTTGGCTATGTCAGTAACTGTCTGCTGGTTCAAACGTAACTAAAATGGGAACAGGTAAAGCAAGACAATCTTTGGAAATGAATTTCATCAGAAAGATCTGCACCTAAAGAGACCTCCATTTTAAAGCATAGGGCTTGTTATTTAGTCGCTAAGTTGAGTCCGATGTTTTTGTGACCCGATGGGCTATAGCCTGCCAGGCTCCTCTGTTCATGGAATTTCCCAGGCAAGAATATCGGAGAGGGTTGTCATTTCCTTCTGCAGGGTATCTTCCCAACCCAGGGATCAAACCCACCTCTCCTGCATTGACAGGCGGATTCTTTACCACAGAGCCACCAGGGAAACCCTACCGAAAATTCTACCATATCTGTATTCTGCTATCATGTATGATAGCCAGGAGAGAGAAGAAAGCCTTCCTCAGCGATCAGTGCAACGAAATAGAGGAAAACAATAGAATGGGAAAGACTAGAGATCTCTTCAAGAAGATTAGAGATACCAAGGGAACATTTCATGCAAAGATGGGTTCGATAAAGGACAGAAATGGTAGGGACCTAACAGAAGCAGAAGATATTAAGAATACACAGAAGAACTGTACAAAAAAAGATCTTCACGACCCAGATAATCACAGTGGTGTGATCATTCACCTAGAGCCAGACATCCTGGAATGTGAAGTCAAGTGGGCCTTAGGAAGCATCACTATGAACAAAACTAGTGGAGGTGATGGAATTCCAGTTGAGCTATTTCAAATCCTAAAAGATGATGCTGTGAAAGTGCTGCACTCAATATGCCAGCAAATTTGGAAAACTCAGCAGTGGCCACAGGACTGGAAAAGGTCAGTTTTCATTCCACTGCCAAAGAATGATCAAACTACTGCACAATTGCACTCATCTCCCATGCTAGTAAAGTAATGCTCAAAGTTCTCCAAGCCAGGCTTCAGCAATATGTGAACCGTGAACTTCCAGATGTTTAAGCTTGTTTTAGAAAAGGCAGAGGAACCAGAGATCAAATTGCCAACATCTGTTGGATCATTGAAAAAGCAAGAGAGTTCCAGAAAAACATCTATTTCTGCTTTATTGACTATGCCAAAGCATTTGACTGTGTGGATCACAACCAACTGTGAAAAGTTCTTCAAGAGATGGGAATACCAGACCCCCTGACCTGCCTCTTGAGAAACCTGTATGCAGGTCAGAAAGCAACAGTTAGAACTGGACATGGAAAAACAGACTTGTTCCAAATAGGAAAAGGGGTATGCCAAGGCTGCATATTGTCACCCTGCTTATTTAACTTATATACATCATGAGAAATGCTGGGTTGGAGGAAGCATAAGCTGGAATCAAGATTGCCGGGAGAAATATCAATAACCTCAGATATGCAGATGACACCACTCTTATGGCAGAAAGTGAAGAAAAACTAAAGAGCCTCTTGATGAAAATGAAAGAAGAGAGTGAAAAAGTTGGCTTAAAGTTCAACATTCGGAAAACTAAGACCACGGCATCTGGTCCCATTACTTCATGGGAAATAGATGGGGAAACAGTAGAAACAGTGGTTGACTTTATTTTGGGGGGCTCCAAAATCACAGCAGATGGTGACTGCAGCCATGAAATTAAAAGACGCTTACTCCTTGGAAGGGAAGTTATGACCAACCTAGATAGCATATTAAAGAGCAGAGACATTACTTTGTCAACAAAGGTCTACCTAGTCAAGGCTATAGTTTTTCCAGTAGTCGTGTATGGATGTGAAAGTTGGACTATAAAGAAAGCTGAGCGCTGAACAATTGATGCTTTTGAACTGTGGTGTTGGAGAAGACTCTTGAGAGTCCCTTGGACTGCAAGGAGATCCAACCAGTCCATCCTAAAGGAGATCAGTCCTGTGTTCATTGGAAGGACTGATGTTGAAGCTGAAACTCCAATACTTTGGCCACGTGATGCGAAGAGCTGATTCATTTGAAAAGACCCTGATGCTGGGAGGGATTGGGGGCAGGAGGAGAAGGGGACGACAGAGGATGGGATGGTTGGATGGCATCACCGACTCAAGGGACATGGACTGGGGTGAACTCCGGGAGTTGGTGATGGACAGGGAGGCCTGGCGTGCTGTGGTTTCTGGGGTCGCAAACAGTTGGACATGACTGAACGACTGAACTGAACTGAACTGATGATAGTACTGGACACAAGGAGTGACCT
The DNA here is from genome assembly GCF_963930625.1 of Muntiacus reevesi. Taxonomy (NCBI): domain Eukaryota; kingdom Metazoa; phylum Chordata; class Mammalia; order Artiodactyla; family Cervidae; genus Muntiacus; species Muntiacus reevesi. The sequence goes on along the minus strand of NC_089259.1, from coordinate 21,274,184 downwards.
AGCCAAAATCAGGAAGTGAGTGATAGCTCCTTTAGTCATGTCTGACTCTTTGCGACCCTATGGACTTGTAGCCCCCCAGGCTCCTCTGTCCTTGGAATTCTCCAGGCAAGAATACTGGAGTGGGTTGCATTTCCTTCTCCAGAGGAAGGAAATTTTGCTATCATGTATGACAGTACTGGATACAAGAAGTGACCTAGCCAAAACTGGGAAGTAGAGGAGTGAGTGGTAATTAACGCTGTAACACAGAATGCAGTCCAAGCATGGACTGCATGTCATGGACATGGACAAGCATGTCATGGGCCCCAAGTCAGAGTCGGGCTCACGTGGATTTAAAATTTTCCAGAATGACTTGGAGCAAATCATCCGTCAAGTGGATGTAGATGTTGCGCTAAGGACAGGGGTGTGCTGAGAACTGCAGCAGAGGGACTGGCAGTCACACGTGGGAGACCGTGTTGCTCCCACAGGCCCCCACCTGAAATAACCAACATTGGTCACGTTCCAAGGAAGCAATAAAAGGCAGGATTCCTTCAACGGTGCCATCAGAGAAGGCTTGACAGGGAAGTCAACATTCAAAACACGCCTTCAAAAACAAGCGGACTTCGGGCTTGCGTCAAGGGGAGGAGGAACATGGCCAGCCAAGGCACAGAAGAGAGACCTGGGTAAAAAATACACAGGGAACACTGTGGCATTCCGGCTGGGCAAAGCACACGGCAACAGAAGGATGCCAGTGCATGGCGGCATGATAAACGGGGCAGGTGCTGCTGCTGCTAAGTCGCTCAGTCGTGTCCGACTCTGTGACCCCATAGACGGCAGCCCAGCAGGCTCCTCCGTCCACGGGATTCTCCAGGCAAGAACACTGGAGTGGGCTGCCACTGCCTTCTCCGGGGGCAGGTGAGGCGCCTTGTAAACAGCCTTTATCTACGGGAAGCATGAAGGGCCGTCATCCCAGCCAAGAAGATGACTCGGGCGCCACAAGGATGGACGAGACGGAGGCAGGTGAGCAGGAAAGTAGCCCAGGCAAAAGACATGGGTCCTTTTGAGCCATTTGAAATCAATGTGGCAGGGCACCATGGCACTGCAATGAAATGCAATTTAATGCCTTTTTAATTAATGGCTTTTTCACAGTTAATAGCTTTTTACATGGTCACGCAGAGATCCCGACTATCATAGCAACATGTCTCAATAACATGTCTCAATACAGTTACATATTATATAAACTTGCTCATAGTACATTCAAGGCAGTAAGATGTCCCAGCCTTCGACAGGATTCAGCCTCTGGTACCGAAAACAGATGAATGTATATATATATATACCAAAAACAGATGAATGTTTTACAGTATGTTCTTCTGCCCTCATCTCTAGCCTCAATCTCAAAACACATTTTATCTTTCTCTAAGAACGCACAGTACAGTTTTTAAAGAATTATATACAAGCATCAAAGATATTTTCTTTTTATTTTGCTCAATCCCCCGCCCAGGATCAGAAACAAAAGCCCCACAAGCCCTGAATTGAGCTTTAATCTGAGGGAACATCACTGCAACATACAACCTCAAATATCACTGGCAAGGTTCATTTTGTGAAGATTAAAAAAAAAAATGATCTAGCTGTAGAATGCAATACTGAAGCTGGCTGTTCTTGGAATATCAATGACATCTTTCTGAGGGAGAGTCCAGTAACCAAAGTCCTGAATTTGTAAACTCCCTGAGGTCACAACCCTATATTATATTTACTTCTTTTGTTTCCCACGGCACCCACAGCATAAGGCTGCAGCAAGATTTTAAGATTAAATGAGAAAATCTGTACCAGAGGATTTTGTATATGATAAAATGATATATTTAAAGTAGCTAATATTAGGGACTTCAGAGGCAGTCCAGTAGTTAAGACTTGGAGCTTCTACTATAGAGGGCATGGATTCAATGCCTCGTCAGGGAAGCAAAGATCCTGTATGCCATGCATATGGCCAAAAAAACCCCCACAAAAACCCTATTTTTTTTTTTGTTTTTCATTTTTTGGGTTTTTTTTTTTTTTTTTTTTTTTTTGCTTTTTTGTTAGGGGAGAGAGGTTCAAAAGGGAGGGAAATAAATACACATATAGCTGATTCAGGGTTTCCCTGGTGGCTCAGACAATGAAGAACCTGCCTGCAATGTGGGAGACCCAGGTTCGATCCTGGGTCGGGAAGATCTCCTGGAGAAGGAAACGGCTACCCACTCCAGTATTCTTGCCTGGAGAATTTCACGGACAGAGGAGCCTGGCGGGCTACAGTCCATGGAATCGCAGAGTCAGACATGACAGAGCAACTATCGCTTTCACTTTTCATAACTGATTCACTCTGCTGTGAAGCAGAAACCAACACAACATTATAAGGCAATTAGACTTCAATTAAAAAAATTAAAAAACATTTTTTTTTTAAATGTAACTAATATTAGGTGAATGGAACACTAAAACGTTAGTTGACTTGGAACTCTAAAGAACTGATTTTCCTTTCAGTTAGTTTCTGTGGTTATTCAAAAAAGACAAAAACATGGACAGGTAGTAATCAAGCTATCTATCAGAGGAAAGATGGAGGTTTAAAGGAAGATACTTCATGGAACCTAAGGATAATATTTTAAAAAATAACTACCAAGATGGAGAAAATCCATAACATGGAAGTATGAGCTCAAACAAACAAACACACCTATAGAGATGCTGAGAATACCTATTTAGATTGCACCTCAAATTATGATCTATGGGGGTCAAATACAGCTAGCAACAAGGGGCATTTACTAAGTCCTGAGTAATAAGTAACCTGCCAATAAGAATATTATTGTTCAAAAATTACTTTGGGAAATACAGCAGAGTGCAACAGCAAACTAAAAGTGGACAAAAGTGGAATCAAAGTTCTTTCTTTTAATTCTTTCTCAGTCCGCTTCTATGCATTATGTCATCCTCATAGCTAGAATTCTGCCCAACAGAGAGCAGGATTCAGTAAATATCTGTGTAATGAAGCAAGAAGTTTAACTGTTTAAGTTAACTGTTAACTGTTTAAGTTAAACTGTAGAACTCTGAGTCAAATATACTATTGGTAATGGCCGCCACTTATGGGGATGCTACCTTTTCAGGCCTGATATTACCTGACTTACATGTACACCTCGCAGAAACCCAATGAGCTAGTATTACTAAAAAGCAAAGACATCACTTTGCCAACAAAGGTCCGTCTAGTCAAAGCTATGGTTTTTCTAGTGGTCATAAGCAGATGTGAGGGTTGGACCATAAAGAAGGCTGAGCACCGAAGAATTGATGCTTTTGAAATGTGGTGCTGGGAAAGACTCTTAGGAGTCCCTGGAACAGCAAGGAGATCAAACCAATCAATCCTAAAGGAAATCAATCCTGAATATTCATTGGAAGGACTGACACTGAAGCTCCAATACTTTGGCCACCTGATGCGAAGAAGTGACTCATTAGAAAAGACCCTGATGCTGGGAAAGATTGAGGGCAGGAGGAGAAGGGGGTGACAGAGGATGAATTGGTGGGATGGCATCACCGACTCAATGAACATGAGTTCGAGCAAACTTTAGGAGATAATGAAGGACAGGGAAGCCTAGTGTGCTGCAGTCCATGAAGAAGTAGCAAAGAGTCAGACACACCTTAGTGATTGAACAACAGCAGCAACAATAGGTGAACGAACTCAGGCTGAGTCAGTGGCTTGCCCATGGCCATGAAGCTGTTGAGGGGCAGAATTCAACCCTGTCTGCCCAGATCCTGCTTTACAAGACAATGAACAACCACAGAATAACGTAAACACAAGCAGAGAAGGCGGCACTTGAAGCTTTGCTAATAGAAGGGGGAAAAAGGCACCAACATTTTATTTTACTTACAGTCTCACAGAAACAGTTTCTTCTGAGATCCGACCACATGCAAAATTCTGAAGCATCCCACGTGGGGAAAACTGTTGTTATTCTAATCCCAGGCTGCAAGTAATGCTACAAAAACAATCTGCCACAACTTACAAGCTTAACAAGCTAAACAGGGAAAGTATAGAGAAATGAAAACAAGTCCCTTCTCCAATATTTTCCACCATCTTAAAAACTCATCAGAGTCAGACTTCCAGATCTGCTCTAAGACTGCAGGAGGATTATGGTAAAAACCACACCACACAAAGCGCGATTGTCTGAAATTACTCTGAAGTCAAATGTACATAAACTGGTGGCACACACAGAAGAAGAGCTCGCTGCTGTGTAATTTCATGAAACCTGCTGGGCACCAAGGTCATGGGTAGCCAAAGTGAATTTTAAATGGTGCCAACCAGGAGGCTATAATCAGGACAGCCACCAGTGGGCGGATGAGATAAATGAACCAACTGACTTTCTTCCACCAGGCGATCAAAATAGGAATGTCATCTTTATGCATGAAACAAACAAACAAAAAAAACAATTGTTTTTTAAGTTAAAATATTCACCCTCCACATCTGTCTTTTCACTACATTTCTAGACTCTTCTTTCCTCCAGGCACATTTACGTGAATAAAGATCATGCAGTGTGATTTCTGTTCCTACCTTGAGTTTTCCTGCAACCTACTCCAGAAAAATAGAATCTATCCCTACAAAGCATAAACTTCTCCATAACCCTGGTCCACCAGCATGGTAGATATCGAGCGGCTGGTACTACCCAAGGGCAAGCTTAGAACTGATGATGGAGTCAGACACAGCCAAAACCCTGCCTTCCAATTGGGACAGTCAAATGGTAAAAGAAAGTGTCAGGATATAAAACCACATCTTTTTTAAGAGTGAGTGAAGTAATACTGGGGCTTCCCAGGTGGCTCAGTGGTTAAAAAAAAAAAAAAAATCCGCTTGCCGGTTCCAGAGACACAAGTTCAATCCCTGGGTCAGGAAGATCCTTTGGAGGAGGAAATGGCAACCCACTCCAGTATTCTTCCCTGGAAAATCCCATGGACAGAGGAGTCAGGCAGGCTACAGTCCATGGAGTCACAGAGTCGGACTCGACTGGGCAACTGAGCATGAACACACAAAATTATACTTCTCATAGGAGGTTCTCAAAGACACTATGGATCTATCTATTTAAGCCTGATCTCTCTCATGAGCTCTTTGCCCATGTTGCCAACTGCCCACGTAACCTTCCACCTGAAGTCCTTGAACCACAAACTGTGGATTCAGGAGGTGTTCTTTGGTCAGTATCCTCCAGATCCTATGAGATGCACAAACTGAGTAGGCTGCCAAGCAGGGCAGCTTCTGCCAGCCTTAGCCAAATTGGGCTGCAGACCTTGAGTCTTTTCTCCTGAGTTCTCAGCATTGCCCATCAAAAAAGCCAAAAGGGGACTTCCTGGTGATCCAGTGGTTAAGAATCTGTGCAGGGGACATGGGTTCCATCCTTGGTCCGGGAAGATCTCACCTGCCACAGGACAACTAAGCCCATAGGCCACAACAACTGAAGCCCACGTGCCCTGGAGCCCACGCTCTGCAACAAAAGAACCCACTGCAAACAGAAGCCCGCGCACCGCAGCTAGAGAAAGCTCCGCATGCAGTAACGATGACCCAGTGCACCAAAGATAAATAAATAAATAAAAATTGATTTAAAAAAAAGAAAAAGCCAAAAAGAGGCCGGTACAGGATAACGGGAGCTCTGAACATTTTGCTACTGATTAAATTCCTTTGCAAAATGCTTTTGCATTTGTGTGAGTCACATGACTCATGTCAGCACAGCCACAGGATCACTGACTTGTAATTGAATTGGTTCTGTCTTGATGTTCTTATTTTCCCTCTCCTCCAAGTTCCCCAATAAGATTAAGTCTCACTGAACTGCACTTCAACTGCTTGGGCCTTGCTGTTCCCTCCTTAGGGATCAGAACAGCAAGGCTCTGGACTCTGGGAAACAAGAGACAAATATAGACACGACAGACAGAAAGGATGGAAATACAATCAACGTGGCCTGGCAAGTCCCATCTCTGTACCTCCTAGAACGAGACTGTGGTTATGAGGGGCGGGACCTCCGCAGGAGGCGTGGTTTAAGAGGCAAGGTGACTACAGAAATTGTCAAGATAATTTTCTATTTAAATTAGCCGATGCAACCCCTGAAAACAAAACAAACCTACGAAACACATGCAACAGCAGCAGAAATGATGTCTTACCACTCACTAAATTGCAGAATATAGTGACTCTATTGTGGGTCCCACCTAGACAGGCAGAGAACATGGACAAGCTTATATCTGTATCCAAGACAACGATGCACATACAGTTGTGGGGGAGAAAGAGTACAGGAGCTTGGATACTAACAGGGAGCCAAACGTGGTCAGGAGTGAGAAGAGGCTATATTGACTTTGACCATGAACCTATGTCCTCTTTTCCAGCTACACATGTGCTGGAATGCCACAGTCCTGTAGGGAATCCAGGTCTTCCCAGGTGTGCCCAAACCCCTCCCAGCATCATCAGATACAATCTGCTACCCATATAGAAGTTACCTTGGTAGACTGCAGGAGGGGCCATCTGGGTAACCTCATCATAAGATAACACTGGGGTCAGAGTTTTAGAAAAACTCTGGCGCTTAAAGGTGGAGATAAACATAAACACTAAGTAAGTCAGGTCTCATATGCAGCAACTCTCACCAAAGAGCACTAAATCAGATGAGAATTAGATGTCATCACAGAATCATACCAATTTAGAATTTAAAGGCACATTTCATTTTTTCAAAAATTTGATTTGACAAACATATGGGAACTATAACTTACACTGAAATAACACAAGGACATTTCATCCTTCATGGCCTTCTATGCAACTGACTTATGGCATAAAGACAATAATCATTGATAATATTAACTCATTAATTCATAACTAGTTTCCTGTCTTGCTCTACCATATTATACACCTGTAACATGACTAACACAAGCTATTACACATAAGCTATGAAAGGAATCTATAAGGTCTCCAAACTATACTAATTTATTCATCTAAAAATAGGAGCCATAAAACCCTTTTGCCTCGATCTTAGAAATGTCTTCAAAATAATTTCCTGATTTCCACAGCTTTGCTGAGGTCTTCTCCATCTCTGGCTGAGCCTGCAACAACAAGCCTCTTGCTGCCTTTCCTGGTTTTATTGTTTTCCCAGATCAGCCTTTATTCCTCATCACTACTAGATTATATAGTTCCTAAGTCAGTTTCTCCCATAACCACTCAAAGACTTCAATCTAAAGTTGACTTTAGGTAAGTGTACAATTCTTACCATGAAACAAAAATACGGACCTCCAGACCTGATCTTGTTCCATCATCCCCACTCCATACTTTACAGGATATTGCCATTCCCTGAATGCCCATCAGATCTTTTTATAACTCCTTGGCTTTGAGAATCTGACAATTCCACTGCTCAAAATTCTAAGGAGCCTTCTGCTCATCTTTCAGACCCAGTTCATCTGGTGCCTCCGTTACGAAGCCTTTGCAGACCCCTCCAGACACAAGGTCCCCTCCTCTCCTGTGCTCCTACAACATTTTGTTCACACTTCAGTGGACCCTGAACATTTTTAAACATTGGTGCTTTTTGCCCATTCACCAAAAACCCCACAAGTTCATAGTATGATAAAATCTGCAACTTGGCTAAGGCAGGAACTGGAATTAAGTATTGTATTTTAGCCAGGATCCAGGAAAGCAGAAACCAGCCTAAGCATTTCAAACACAGGGAATGCAATATAATACAAGAAACTGGTTACACAGATGATGGAAGAGCTAAAAAGCCACATAGATGTTAAAGAGGTGACTGGGAAACTGGCATCAACAGAAAACTACTACCATCCATGAGGCTGGAATGGTGTTGGAAGAAGAGGGCATCACCAATGACTAGAAGAACCGGGCTGTGTCCCTGGTGGAGGATTGTCGACAGTGGCTTCTGAGGGGAGCTGTGACCGTGAAGGTCAGGGCTTTCCAAAAGGAGAGACAAGTGCTGCCAAAGATGCTGCCAAAGGGAGAGCTAGAGAGAGAGACATACCCTGGCTTCTCCTTGCCTCCCGTTTTTCCAAGCGCCTAATCTATCCAGAGGCCAGGAGTCAAGGCTTCTGGGAAATGTAGTCTCCTGTGAAGCAGCAAATGAGTGGCACCATGTAAGGCTGGTGAGCCCCTCATCTGGAAGCTGAATGAGCCTCACCAGCCTCTCAACAACTGTATGCAATGGAATGGACATCTGTGTCCTGAGTCCTTTGGACTGTAATTACACCTCACGTATTGGTTTCCTCCACAAGACTGTGAGTGCCTCCACAGTAGCAATCTTATCTCAACTTATATCCTGGTGTGGTATTTGACATTTGGTAGGCACTCAATAAATACTGCTCAGTTCAGTTCTGTCGCTTAGTCGTGTCTGACTCTTTGTGACCCCATGGACTACAGCACGCCAGGCTTCCCTGTCCATCACCAACTCCCAGAGCTTACTCAAACTCATGTCCATTGAGTTGGTGGTGCCATCCAACCATGCATAAATACCAATGCCCTGGATTTATAACATGTTTTGACTTAGCACTTCCTAAAGTTTGTTGTGTTGGCCACTAATTCAAAAAGATGCTATTGCCTATCATAGGGCAAGTAGGACTCTGCAATTTCCAAATAAGTTTGTGAAACACAGTGTTAAAGTTAACTTGGGCACTGGGAAGACCCAGAGGAATCGGGTGGAGAGGGAGGTGGGAGGGGGAATCGGGATGGGGAACACGTGTAACTCTATGGCTGATTCATATCAATGTATGACAAAACCCACTGAAATGTTGTGAAGTAATTAGCCTCCAACTAATAAAAAAAAAAGTTAAAGCATAAAAAAAATAAAAATAAAGTTAACTTGGAAGGAAAAAAAAAGTTAAGCTGGTCTCAATGGATATTCGAGCTTCAATTAAAAAAAAAATACTGTGGACTATGTAGCTTAGAGTAAGTCAAGGCTGTATATTGTCACCCTGCTTATTTAACTTATATGCAGAGTACATCATGAGAAACGCTAGGCTGGATGAAGCACAAGCTAGAATCAAGATTGCTGGGAGAAATATCAATAACCTCAGATATGCAGATGACACCACCCTTATGGCAGAAAGTGAAGAAGAACTAAAGAGCCTCTTGATGAAAATGAAAGAGGAGAGTAAAAAAGCTGGCTTAAAGCTCAACATTCAGAAAGCTAAGATCATGGCATCTGGTCCTATCACTTCATGGCAAATAAATGGGGAAACAGTGGAAACAGTGGCTGACTTTATTTTGGGGGCTCCAAAATCACTGCAGATGGTGACTGCAGCCATGAAATTAAAAGATGCCTACTCCTTGGAAGAAAAGTTATGATCAACCTAGACAGGACATTAAAAAGCAGAGACATTACTTTGCCAACAAATGTCCGTCTAGTCAAGGCTATGGTTTTTCCAGTAGTCATGTATAGATGTGAGAGTTGGACTCTAAAGAAAGCTGAGCACTGAAGAATTGATGCTTTTGAACTGTGGTGTTGGAGAAGACTCTTGAGAGTCCCTTGGACTGCAAGGGGATCCAACCAGTCCATCCTAAAGGAAATCAGTCTTGAATGTTCATTGGAAGGACTGATGTTGAAGCTGAAACTCCAATACTTTGGCCATGTGGTGTGAAGAGCTGACTCATTTGAAAAGACCCTGATGCTGGGAAAGATTGAAGGCAGGAGGAAAAGGGGACGACAGAGGATGTGATGGTTGGATGACATCGCTGACTCAATGGACATGAGTTTGGGTGAACTCTGGAAGTTGGTGATGGACAGGAAGGCCTGGCATGCTGCAGTCCATGGGGTCGCAAAGAGTTGGATACGACTGAGTGACTGAACTGAACTGACATGGCTTAGAAACAACAGAAATTTATTTCTCCTATTTCTGGAAGCTAGAAGTTTAAGATCAGAGGGCCAGCACAGTTGGGTGGGGGCTCTCTTCTCCATGTATCTTCACATAGGCAGAAGGGGCAAGGTGCTCTCTTCAACTTCTTTATAAGGGCACTAATCTCATCTGTGAGGGCTCCACCCTCATGACCTAATCACCCCCCCAAGTCCCCACCTTCTAATACCATCCCACTGGGCATTAGGATTTCAACAAATGAATTTTGTGAGAGGACAAAAATATTTAGACAGAGCAGCTTGTTTCTTTATTGCAGACAATACAGTTCATTCATAACTTTCAAAATGTGCTTGAAGAGAGAGATGTAGAATTATGTAGCATCATGGCAACATATATGACTAGAGAACATATATGTTTTCCAAAAAACTAACATTACACAGGGACATCAGTTAAGGAGTCATTGCTTTAAGTATGTTCACATTTGTGATATTTTATCTCTCCTCTGAAATATTCCCATGAGGTAGAGAAGAACAAGGTCACTTACAGATAAAAATGTTGCTAATAAATAACTAAAACTAATACATCAAGTATTAATTGAATATATAAGATGCTATTTACTATTCTAAATATTGTAGGGCTAGAAGGAAAATGTAAATATTCACCTATGCTAAGAGACTTATTATTCCTAATGGCCAGAAATTCTGAATTCTACATACAATACATAATGGAATCTCAATTAATGCTGAAATATTATGGTGATAGCATTCACAGCTCAGCCAATAACTAATGGGATAACTTTGGGTATCACTCTAAAATTCAGTGTCCATAGCTGTAAAACAAGAGAAAGAGACAGAGAGACAACAAATTACCTGCCTCACTGGGGTGAAATAAGAACTGAATATGTTCTAAGGATCACCAGTCCCTTCAGGGACCCCATTCAAAATTACTTAGGAAAACACTTACCTTCCTCATGCCCCCCAGGAGGTTGGTATAGGAATCAAAATACTCTAGATTCTGGGCTGTAATGAAATTTATTAACATTCCATAACCAAGTGTTTCTCCAATCCACTTGTTTCCCAAATGGTTCTGCTTTTCCTGTTTACAGCTACTGGTCCCCCCAGGAACCTATGCTCCCTCAAACCCGAATGTGATGCCTTATGAAAACAAAAATATGAATTTTAATGATATCCAGGAATAAAAGTTTTAAACTTGATGCTGTTATGCTTTCTGATTATAAGCAACAACACAAGAGGACACCCTTGGCAAGCTAGAGTTAGCTGCAAAGTTCAAGAACCAATAATGTAACAGTGATGAGACTGTATGAGGTACAAATTGGATACATCTTAAGATGCTGCCTATGTACTGTAGAGTGAGGTAAAGCTGTCTTTAGTGTGCATTTTAAGTTTTTCTTTTGAAATGATTATGAATTCACATGCCTCAGCTGGTTTTTCTTATAACTGAAAATACATGTTTTACAAGGCAGTGGGACAATTTGTAAATCTATGCAGATGTAAATCTAGCGACATTTAGTTACTGTGTTAGTGAGATTTGATTTAGTTTCGTTTAGTTAGTGTGGTTTTTCCAGTAGTCATGTATGGATGTAAGAGGTGAACCATAAAAAAGGCTGAGTACCAAATAATTGATGTTTTCAAACTGTGGTGCTGGAGAAGACTCTTGAGTGTCTCTTGGACAGCAAGGAGATCAAACCAGTCAATCCTAAAGGAAATCAACCCTGAATAGTCACTGGGAGGACTGGTGTTGAAGCTCCAGTACCTTGGCCACCTGATGCGACGAAGTGACTCAGAAAAGACTCTGATGCTGGGAGAGATTGAGGCAGGAGAAGGGGGCAACAGAGGATGAGATGATTGGATGGCATCACTGACTCAATGGACATGAATTTGAACAGTGAAGGGGAGGGAAGCCTGGCGTGCTGAGTCCATGGGTTTGCAAAGAGTCGGACACAGCTTAGCGACTAAAGAGCAACAAATGTGTTAGTGAAGATAACCAGTCCAGACAGACCCTGACCTCAGAAGTATCAGCTATCACTGTGTTAGCTGGTGGCAACAAAGGGAATTAAGTTAACAAAATCAGATGATTCTCTTAGAAAGACTCTTCTCCACAAGAATGAAATGAAGATTCGGACATTATGGGCATAGTGGCTTTTTAGTGGCTCAGAGTTCAAAGCAACTCACCTGGACTTTACACCATAAGGTTAGAGGAATAAGGAAACAGTAGTTCGTGATCTCTAAGGTGTAATTTAAAGAGGAGCAAGAAGAGCTCTGCCTGCTGCCCCAAATGGCCCAGGAAATGCCTGGATTTCTTAAAAATTAGAAAATTTTTTTAAAAATTTCTTAAAAATTCTTACAGTGAAGACACTGTCACTAAAAACCCACAATGCCCATTAACACACCAACACTTATTTACCTTATTCCTCAGCTGTCACATGACAGAGAACCTGGATGTGAAGGAAAGCATAGGGGGACATATCGTATGTCAGATCAGGTTTAAAGTGGAGCAAGGGGAGCAGAAGCCCTCATCCCAAAGATGAAAGACAAGTCCAGGTGGAGCCCTACAGTGAGGGACTCCAGAGAGGCCATGATGCTTTCAGCACAGAGATGGGTTTGTGGCAAGAAGCACTCTGTCGTCATTACCGTCGTGAGGGGCACTCAACCAATTAGTTGAAGAGATGGTCTCGCCTGGCTTCTCTGAACAGAACAGTGTCTCAACTGGAAAGGCAGTTGTTTACTACTGATCTGCATTCTACACTCATTTTAAACTATACGCGACTCGCATTCAAACAAAATATGGAACAATGCCAATTTGGGACTCTTCCGTGCCCTCTCATTATAACACCAGCAATTTCCAAAGATGAAATGTACAGATTCGGACCCTGACAATTACAAGCACCAGAGGGCAGAACTTCAGTTCAGTGGCTCAGTCGTGTCTGACTCTTTGCAATCCCATGGACTGCAGCACGCCAGGCCTCCCTGTCCATCACCAACTCAAACTCATGTCCATTGAGTCGGTGATGCCATCCAACCATATCATCCTCTGTCACCCTCTTCTATTCTCTCCTTCAATATTTCCCAGCATCAGGGTCTTTTCAAATGAATCAGCTCATCTGAACTTAAGATAGCCTTAATATGTCTTTACAGTGTTCTTACATGCTTCATTTACAGAGCCTGTAAATAAGATATTTTTCTAATGCATACGTCAAAAGTTTGCATTAAGCCTTAAAAAGTCTATTAAAGTACTTAATGACATATCAGAAAGGACATAATTTTGCATTCCAAATGATGTATCGGAAAGGACATAATTTTGCGTTCCACAAACAAAACGTCGTAAAAACGTTACAACCTCTATCTTCTCATAACACCATTACTACACTCTCGGCAGGTAACCATTTTTACTAGATGTGATACTTTTCAAAGGCTTTCTACGTGCCTGTTAAAAATTCAATTGAGGGTAAAACTCAACCCAAGCTGGTTTTTAAAAATTATGACAAAGACATGACTTAAAATATAAGCTGGAGATGGTGGCAATTAAAGTTTATGAGCAAGTTACTGCGAGAAAGGCAGAAGCCGCTGACTCCTCGGGTACTTCTTTAATAGGTGGTAAAAGTCTGTGGACCACAGTGCCACTTTGTGCTGTTCCACTCGTCTGCAGGTGACATTTTAACCTCTAAGCAACCATAGCAAGACGATTCAAAATGAAGTTGACACTGTATCCTTTAACTAGTCCCAAAGTACTACAGGGGTCTTACTGCCTGATGTTGTGCCATATGAGCACACTCTGGACGCAGCAGGCAGGGTTAAGCAGGATGCTTCTGCACGCAGCCATCCTCCTGCTTCCTGTTGTTTTTGGAGCAATCCTAACTTCAGCTAAACATAACCTTTCTGGGTGGATCATTTTTAGAAGGAGAATCCACCTTTAGCAGAGTGCCCTGTAATGTTGACTGTATTTTGAAGGCACAGACATTGATTAAACTCACAGAACTCAGTGCTTTGGTATCATGTTGTCTTTATGAAACCCATTTTATGAAAACTTTCATAAAATTACTTATCACTCAAGTTTGTATGCATAAAAACTTGAACAAGTACAAAATGAACAGGGGGAATTCTTTCTGAAGTCTTTTTTTGGGTCAACTGGTCTATCACTAGAGTGGCAGTGATTAATGGCAAACTTTTCAAAATCTTTTCTGTAGCTCAAGTTATTTTTTAATTCTAAAATGATGACTGTCTTGGGTAGTGGGGATATATTTACTTACTCGGGTCCTCAAAAGGTTCGAATCAGAAAAGACCTCTTAGGTTTAACATTTCAGAATTATTTTCTGCAGGATATGAGAAATCTATTTGAGACATGCTAATAAGAACCTATATCCTCAGCTCAATGTCAGTAACTCTTAACAAGCCAGAGTTCATGAACAGCATATACAAGGGAAAAAACAGACCTTTTAAAAGTATACATAACTTCTACAATGGTCTTTCCCCTTGAGTTTTCTGTAAAGTAGAACATTAAGCTCTTTATAATTCCCCCAAATCTATAGATAGCTTAGAGAAGCATAAATCTCAAGAGCCTCAGATTTACTTCCTGTTGCCTTCCTGCATTAGACATTTAAAGGTAATCAATAAAAACTGATTCCTCTTCGTAAGCACTTTCCTGTTCTGCCAGAAATAATAGTAGCCTCTGCCCCAAAATGAAGAGGAAAAAAATGAAAAGTAATATTTACCAGGAGAAAAAGAAACTGCCCAACTATTTTTCCTGAGCCAAGTGAAACACAAACAGCAAGTCAAAGTTTATTCTTAAAGAAAAAAAAAACAACTTTTAAATATTCCTAGCATTAGTCCTGTTTTTCAAATCTGAGGTATCAACAAGTTTTTAACTCCGGATTTGTATTTCCACTCTCTGCAAAAACCTCATTCTCTTTCCTAATGGCTTTCCGGTGCCGTCATTCTGTAGAATCTATATATCACAAGCAAGACTTGTGCTCAACGCTGACCAGTAAAGAAAGGACAGTTAAGCCCCCCAATTATCTCCTAGGGCAGAGTGAGACACAAAACCAGAGGGAACAGATAGATGAGGACAAAGTTACAACTGGTAAGGAAATAAAGAACTGCAGACAACTGGATCTCTTACTCCAAAACACGAAATTTTGGGCCCCTTGCATTTTCAGCACGAGAATTTTCATACTCAAAATGTTACTTGGAAGTTTAATATTAGATAATCTGAAATCATCTGTTGGGATGTCTCCAATATGTAGACTCTATCTGAGGACTCTATTTGTAGTGTTTTTTCTTCTTCTGGATTTTTCACAAAAGACTCCAAGAGAGTACCCAAAGAAAGAGCTGGCTCTCAGACTCTTACTTTGCAATGAAGTTACAAATATGTTTTATACGTTTTCCTGGCTTCCTGTTTCCCTGTGTTCTGTACTATCTGCAGAGGTTGTCATATTTCACCAAGGCGGATTATAAATCAGACAAGTTCAGCCCGTCAGGTTGAAAAATGGAGGTGAAAGGCACAGCAGAAAATAAATAAAGTATAATTAAAACCATATGACCAGAAATATTGAAGCAATACTTGTTGGAGGAAACCCAAGTAAAAATCAAACCTTTTCTGGTGTTAGTGAGACTAGCCAGTCCATTTGAAACAAGCACACATCACTTGCTAAAAATTCCCTTTTTTTTTCCTTCACAGCAAAAGCAGTCCTAACAAAGTAATTAAGCCTATCTTTGTTGCATAGTGAAATTCATAATTGTTCACGTAAAACTGATCTCTCATTTAAAAGTGTAATCACTTCTTTAGAAATATAATTTAAGATGGGGCAAGGCTCAATTTTATATCCACCAAAGAGTATTAAAGGCTTATGATGACAATGTTGAATCAAAAACCTTTTCTACTTTTCGTGAAGTTTTCATCTCTTAAGATCTCAGGATTCCAGAAAGACACAGATACTATAATTGCTGGTTGTTGATCGTAAAGAGCCAGTAGCTATAAAATCCAAACTGTCTCCCCTCCAACATTATAAACAACCTAAACGTTACTGCCTCACAGAGGTGGTACTGAGCAGACCAATGATGTACATGTTTGCAGATATATAGAAATTAAGAGCTCTTGATGTTTATACAGTAATTCCGGTAAAGAATCTCTGACTCTGGCAATCTGTCCCCAAAGCCACACTATATCCACGTCTCATTAGCATTCCAAGTGTCAATTACCATAATCTCAGTAGACAGCTGGAACACAACTTTCAATATTGCTCCGCGATTCCCGTAAACAAGTGAAGTTGAGAGAAGTCACTTACCCCCCAGAAACTGAATTCCTCCGGCCACTCTTCCCACCATCCGGGAGATGAGCTCCGACACGCAGCAGCCCATGAGGGCGGTGAGCGCCACCAGGAGGAGCAGGCCACAGCCCAGGCCGGTCACGATGGTACAGATCCTCCATTCGGCGCTGGGGATGCCCTGGAAAGAGGCGTAGCGCCCACACTCCTCAACCATCACCATCATCTGCCGACTCTCATCGTGCACGGGGTAGGAGCACCTCCGGAAAGTACCGAAGGACACGGGCTTGCCCAGCTGTGACCCCCAGAGCCAGTAGGGCATGAAGAACCCCACGCAGGAGGTGGCCGCACAAAGAAACGAGAGCAGAGCCCAGATGACCCCGGTGCAAGTCAGACTGGATGCCATCTTTCACCTTACAGGGCAGAGAGGCCCCGAAGTAACTGTTCCAGGGCTGCAGGAAGGAGTAAAGGCTGTCAAACCGCTGGCTCCCCGCGGGTAATCCACAGTTGTGTGATGGGAGAGCGGCTACTAACAGAACGGATCTTCAGTCTTACTGGACATCAGCTTCCCATTCTCTGCAGTAAGGGTGCTGGTCCCTGGAAAAACCATAACACTAAAGGTTAAATGTCTTTACAGAAAAGATAAGACCAACTCAGTTGGTCTGCAAGTTTCAATTAATACCCATTCAGAGACAACTCCATAGTTCAAAAGTGAGAAGAATCCATTCTATCAACTTTTCCATAATTCAAATTTTGTCAGACTGGCTCAAAGCTTTTTCACGTCTTTATCTCTTATGTTCCCTAATTAACTCAGACAGCTACTTACTTAAAGAAATGCATGACTTATTCCTACTTGCCAAACCAGTGAATTCACTGCATATACTCACGTTAAAAAGAAGGCAGCATTTTAACTGGCAGTAAACAGAATTCTGAATGTTATAATGAAATGAACCATAGCATGGTTTGTTCAGTTGGCTTGCAAGTTCACGCTCATAATTTGCAGCAACTTTTCTGTGTTCCTTTAGGTGCATTAACTCTCTGCATGAGCCCGAACAAAATAATTAGGCTCATTTTCACAATTATAGACTGTCTAGGCATCCAGAGTGGCTGGGACTCTTAGGCGTCTTGCCACGCTTATTCAGTAGTGTTTGGGAATGCCTTCAGTCTCAGCTATCTGCTCTAGTGTCAACAAAAGAAAGCCTGTGTACGACTCATTTTCATATCTGCAATTCTGATTAATTGCTTCTAATTAAATTATTGGAAGCATCTTTCCCACTGAATGAATGACTGTGTCTCATCTGAGAAAGAGTCCATACTTTCCGGTCTTTCCAGGGGTTTCACTTGCATCCTGCTCTCCCTTTAGAACCCCTTCTCCCACTTTTCATAAAGAACACAGAAGCCCAGAGTCCATGCACCCCACAGTTCCATCCCCAGGACTCCAGCTTTCAGAGTCCATCTCAAATCCTCCCCCTCTCCTTTCCAACTCTCGCCCCTGCCCTTTGCTTTCCACCCACCGCCCCTTTTCCACTCCCGCGTGTCATTCACTCCAGGGGAGCTCCGGCTACTTTTTTTTTTAAATCTTGTCAACAGCGGTCAGCATCAGCATTAGTCGCTGAAGTTGGTCTGTTTGGGCCCTGAGGCTGGGGCAGACGGGGGAGTCATGGGTGAGTGGGGAGGGGGCCCTCACCTCGAGTTGGGGCCAGGCACCCCGGGGAGGGGGGTAAGACCAGGCAAGCCCTTAGCCAGCCGAGCCCCCCGCAACGGCCGCACCCACCCCCACCCCGAAGACACACAACGATCCTTTAACTCCCCAAAGGGGAAGAGGGGCATTTTCCAGCCGGCCCCGCGCGGAGGGAGGAGGTGAGGATGGGGTTCCCCCCCCACCCCGCCCCGGAGGCAGACGGACGCGGCGGGCCGGGCGAGCCGGCGGGGAGCCCAGCTCAGGAAGTCCGGAGCCTCGGGGGCAGCCCAACTCCGGCGTCCGGGGACGAGGGGCGCGGAGAGAAAGGCTCGGAGCCCGCGCCCCGGGGCAGCTGCGCGCTGGACTCACATGGCTGGCGGGCGGCGGCCGCCCTCCCTCCCGGGGCCGGGGCGCACTCACAACTTGCTGTCTCTCCCGGGCGGAGCATCCACGGCGCGCCGGACCGTCCTTCCTTCTTCGCCGCGGTCCCCGACAGCCGCGGAGCCTCCGGGGCCGGCCGCGGGAGGGGCGCGCGGGGGCCGGCAGGGGGCGGAGGTCTCCGGGAGGACGCGCGGCGCCGCGCCCGGGCAGCCCGCGCTCCTCCGGCTCTCCGGCGGCGGCTCGGGCGGAGCGCTGGAGCGGCGCGCGGGGCGCCGGGGCTCGCGGGCGGAGGAGCCGATCTGCCTTTGGCAGGCGAGGCACGCAGCGCCTCCTCCCCTCCGCCGCCCGGCCCTCCTCTCGCCTGTCCCCTCCCCTCGCGCCCGCCGGGACCCGGAGCGGACGCGGCCCGGGCGCGGCCGGCGGGGACCCTCCCGGCGCGCGGGGCGGGGAGGGGGCGCGGCCCCTTGGAGCCGGGGTCCCCTCCCACCTCACCCCCCTCAACGCGGGCGGCTTTCGACCCCTCTGGCCCCGAGCCCCCTCCCGCCCTCCTCGCACCGTCACTCCTTCCAACCCGAGAGTGGGATGGAGGCAGACAGACCGAGAAGTGGGGGAGAAAGTTGCTGGTCCTCTGGGGTGCTCCCCCGAGGGAGGGGGTGGCTGGGAGCTGAGACACGCTCCCTGGCTGCTCTCCTGAGTCTGGTGTTTGGGGTTTAAGCTCCGGTTTCCGACCGCTTTTAGGAGACAGAGATGGAGAGCAGGGCTCTAGAGTCTGGTGCAGTGATTCCTTTCGAGTTTTCCTGGGATGTGGTCACTTTGGAAGGGGGGGAGCAAGGACAGTGTGGGCGTGGGAATGGGAGGCAGAGAGCAGAGAGCCCCCTCTGGGGTTCCGTCTGGCAGCCGCCTTTCCAGCCAAGCCAGGGGAAAAAAAGCAGGGGAAGATTCCAGCAAACCTCTCCCAAGAGACCTCCTCTCTGGGAACCTCTTTCAAAGCGTTTCTCCCTGTCTGTCCTCTCTCCCCTTTCTATTTCTGTCTGTCTCTCTCTCTCCTCTCTCTTCCCCTCCCTCTCTTCCCTTCCACCTTTCGGTCCAATCACTCTTGCAATCAATACCTCCACTGAATTTCTTTACCGAGAAAACACTGGTTTTGATCCCCCCTCTGGACGTCAGGTCTTTTTTGCTTGTCCTTAGCGCTAACCCCTGTGGAAGTTGAGAGCCACATTCAGCAGACTGTGGGAGTCCTTGCTGAAGGCGGTATTTTAAGAAACCTGCCGTCTGGGAATAGCAGTTTGTGAAGTAGCTACTTCCCCACATACAGTTTTTGTGCTTTTTCAAAAGTTGAAAGTAATCGCTGGATAGATATAGATTTCATAGTAAAATTTCAAATTGTACCATTTTAATTAGCCATGGTGGTACACATTTTTGTTTTACTACTACAGATGGAGATGTGCACGCTTACACTATTAATTTGAGAGGTTTTGTGTAATTAGTTCCCATTCTTTCTAAGGTCATAGACCGTTTTAAGAATATGATGAAATTGATGAGAACCTTCTCCCCCCTCAAAAAAAAAAAAGACGAAAATGCACTTCCATATCAAGCTTTATCACAATGGTTCTCAAGCAAGAGAAGAAGGCAGATTATGACCCCTCCCGGGGAGTAGTCTGCAAGGTGTGGAGATATTTGTGATCATCATGGCCAGGGTGATGCAGCTAATATCTGGTGGGCGGAAAGGCCAGGGATGCAGCTAAATACCCTACCAGTACAGGACAGCCTCCCAGAATTATCCATCCCAAAATATCGATAGTTCTGAGGTTGAGAATGCTGGTTTCAATAAAGTGTTAGACTGTTCCCTGTTCCCCCCACAGCCCATTCTTGATTGGAGTCCCTGATGAAATGCCTTGATTTAAGTTATTTTTGTTTGTTTTGTACAAGTCGCTGGTTAATGAGCTCAGTGACTGTGTGATAATGATTGCTCTGACTTTCAGTTCTGTATCCTAACCTAGTTTTTAACACAGAACCTTCAGATCTGTATAATGTGCAGGTAAAAGGTATGACTCCATAAAGACAAGATAATGAGAGTGACATTTGGACTCACCCTCCACATTCCCGCTGTGGATATTGGTCCAGGACGCTCTTCTCAATTTGGCGTTTGAAGCGCTGAGACGGCCTGTTGAGATTAAGTCCTTGCTGTGTCTCAGTCCCTACACTGTCCTTTTTTTTTTGGCCTTGCCACATGAGATCTTAGTTTCCCAGCCAGAGATCAAACCTGGACCCCCTGCCATGAAAGATAGGAGTCCTAACCACTGGACCACCAAGGAAGCACCCGTAAGTCTCCTTGATAGATTATTTTGTCTAGTCCTCAAAATAAAAAGGAAAAAATTATGTAGGAGGTGCAATTTTTATTTTACAGAGAGGTTAAGTAATTTGCCTGAGACCTTACAGCTAAAAGGTGGACTTCAAAAAATCTCATTATCTGAACTATTAAACAGAGTAAATGCTGTTGAAGAGATCCTGCCTAACATGAAAATGAAGATAGGAGACTAAAAAAAAATCTGTCAGGATACAGCATCAATTACTTGTGAAAGCACAGTGTATTCTATACTAGGACTCAAAAATTTCTATCCTAGAAATGATTGTGTTACTAGCTCAGCTGTGTCCGACTCTTTGGGACCTTCATGGACTAGAACCCACCAGGCTCCTCTGTCCATGGGATTCTCCAGGCAAGAATACTGGAGTGGGTTGCCATTCCCTTCTCCAGGGGATCTTCCCAGCCAAAGGATCAAAGCCCGGTCTCCTGCATTGCAGGCAGATTCTTACCATCTGAGCCACTAATTTGGACAAGTAGTGACCTTTCTGAGCCTGAGTTCTCTTATTTGTAAAAAGAGATCAGAAATAGATGATTCCATTTCATGACTTCTAACATCATGATTATATAGTTAATCTTATATTTGAGAAAAAGTTTAGGGGTTATCTAAAATTTTGTTCAGCTATATAATTTTACAAATGAGGAAGCAGAGCCTCTGAATTCTTCCAGTGTCTTACCCAAAGCTGAACCTTGAATCCATGTATCTTGATTTCTCATTTCATTCCACCATGTAATGATCGTCCCAAACTACAAAATCATCTGAATTACTCCTTGAGATCGTGTATACTTACTTTATAGGCAGATTGCATTATCTTTAAAACCCTTTCATTAAATTTGCACCTTCAAAGGATTTTTAAATTACATTCCAGCCAGAAGTTCTCACAAAGCAGATGCTGCCCATACCTCTTATTTCAGGCTTGAGTTTCTAGTATGTTTGGATGGTAGTCCTGTTGAGTCATAAGATGAGATCATGAATGTAAAAATATGTGGAAAACTATAAAGCATCTGAGACAGCACTCTTGGTTGGGTGCCCAAAATTGACTCCCAGTCCCCTCTCCCCTTATTCGGGCTTCCCTGGTAGCTCAGCTGGTAAAGAATCTGCCTGCAATGCAGGAGGCCTGGCTTCAACCTTTGGGTTGGGAAGATCCCCTGAAGAAGGAAAAGGCTACCCACTCCATTCTGACCCGGAGAATTCCATGGACTGTATAGTCCATGGGGTCGCAAAGAGTTGGACACGCTGAGCGACTTTCACTTTCACTCACTTTCTCCCTTATTCACTCGATATTTTTGGTGGACCCCTGACCCTATTCTAGATAATGAATCAGCTGAGGTGTCCCCTAGGGAAGACTGTATTTTCTGCTAAAAGAAGGAGGCACGAGGAAACAGTTCATCCTCCATCTTGGCTACCATTATTAAAGAATAAGATGTTTAGAGCTATGGCAGCCTTCTTGTAACCATGAGGGGAATCACAGAGATACGTTCCTGGCACCCTAAAGTTGTGGAGCCACACACCTCCTTTCGAATGTTTTAGAAGTAAGTCATAGATTATTAACAGTTTTATGTTACTATTATTTGAATTTTCTGCTAAAAAGTGTCTGAAATAATTTCTAATTGATAAAGCACTGTGCAGAGAAAACATATGTTCAATGATTAAAAAACCACACATTAGTCAACGTTGTATCCCAGTGTTTGGCAATAGAAGATAGATACTCGGCAATTTGAACATTAACTGAGGGAATTCATAAACAAATCAATATTATTGTGATGATTTTCCTTTCCTAGTGCAGCCTACAGAGTGAGTATTTTACTTTTAAACAGAGAAAGTGTGCTATGTGAAATTAGGGAAGAAATGTGATGGTGAAATATAGGAAACACCATAGAATCCATCACTTCTGACCATCAAGGAAAGGTTGTAAAGGAACTTCTTTGGTTCCACATTTGTGGCAGTCAGTATATTTTGGCTGATATGGTTCCTATTCCCAACCCTCTTCTTCCGTATCTTTCTCTCCCATCAAAGCAATGAAAGCTGAAGTCTCCATCTCCCAGCCTCTCTTCAAGTGTGAGGCTCATGTGACAGTACCACCCAAGAAGAGGCAAGTGGAGGGATGCTGGGCCCCTCGCAGCCACATCCTCTTTCCTCAGCCCTAGAAAATGGATGTGGCACACCTTCGCAGCAGGCGCCTTTCAGCCACGAGGTGACAAGCGTGAGGACCAAGCCCATGCACTAAGAACGATGCAGTCAAATAGTGAGTCTGGATCCACAGTATCACTTGTAGGCTCCTGCATTATCCTCAGACTTCTCTTGGGTAAGACCAACAACCCTTCGCTGTTTAAATCTGGGAATAGCAATAAGTACCGGTACGTACTTACTGGAATATTAGAATACTTCTTAGAATATCCAGACTACCTGCTCTCTTGCCATGCAAGAGCCAAAACCACAGTGAAGTGGGTCAGAGCCGGACACCAGGCAGAACAGAGAGAGGGCAGAACGGTGTCGAGGGGGGGTCTGTTCCCCAGCAGTTGGTGGGTGCATCGGGCAGTCATCGTCTATAGCAGGGATTGGAGACACAGACCCGCCTTAAAACTTGGTGATAGAAATGGGAAGAACTTTGCAGATAGTTGATAAAATGTGCTCAGTCACATCCGACTCTCTGCGACCTGATGGACTGTAGCCCACCAGGCTCCTCTGTCCATGGGATTCTCCAGGCAAGAACACTGGAGTGGGTTGCCATTTCCTTCTCCAGGGCATCTTCCCAACCCAGGTATCAAGCCTATGTCTCTGGCTTTTTCTAGCATTGGCAGACAGGTTCTTTACCACTAAGCCACCTGGGAAGCCCAAAATAAATAGAGACCACGGTAAGTTCTTCCTTTTTGCCACTTCCTTCCTAAGCTACCCATTCCCTTCATGAATGCCATCTTTTTTTTTTCCCTGTAAATTAAGCCCACCTTTTATTGAAATTTTGTTCTAATAAAACATATCCAAGCCTGAATGGAAAGTGCTTTTTTTTTTTCCCTTCAGGAGGCTGTATCTCTGATTCATTTTATTTTTTTAGTTTATTTTTAATTGGAGTATAATTGCTTTACAATGTTGTGTTCATGTCTGCCGTAGAACGAAGTGAATCAGCTGTGTGTGTACACACATCCCTCCCTCCCGCACCCACCCCACCCCATCCCCGCGCAGAGCTGAGCCCCCTGTGCCATCAGCACCTCCCCGCCAGCTATCTGTTTTACTCGTGGTAGTGTATATATGCAAATCCTAAAGCTCCCAGTTCTTCCCACCTTCCCCTTCCCCTTCCCCTTCCCCTCCCCACCGACCCTGGCCCTATGTCCACAGCCCATTCTTTTCGTCTGCATCTCTACCCTTCATAAATGCCTTCTTAAAACAGGTTTAAGCAGGTATTGCTATGCTGTCCATCTTATTGATAGGGAATAAAAAAAATCTCATGGGACAAGTGACCTTTCAGGTTTCCTGGTCTCCATTTCAGGTCACCTCTGGATGAGATTATGGATTGCTTATAGGATGCTTAGTCTCCTGTTTGTATCCATACATTTACCATAGCTGGCCCAACATCCTATTAAAGTAAGCATCCTTACTTTAAGAGGAACAGAGCTGCTCGTCTCTCATGGGTGGATCTCCCACACAGGAGCCCTGCCCTCTCTGGTCCATGTGGCCAATACTTTCCTATTTCATTTTCCAGGAACTTTTTTTTCATGCATTTGATAGACTCAAGACCCATCTTCCCTGTGGAAACTGCACATGTCTCATTACGTACAATTTCTAAACATAGTGATTTGCCTGGACATATTCCCCAGGAGCTCTCATGGAAATAAGATGCATACAGTCTGTGGCCTGATCCCTGGGGTGCTGTCTGCATTATTCATTTAAAGTTTGTGAATTACTTTGGAAATATAAAGTGCCATATAATTTCTCTAGATTATTCTTTTATGAATTAAAGGAGCATACAAATTTTAAATCAATAACTTATTCATAAGAAGAAAAAAATGTGAAGTGTTAAATCACATTTAACATAGCACACACTTCACATTAAACCATCAAAATGGGAAATGTCCATAATACATTATATATATATTTTTGCTACATGATCCAATATGCATTTGAAAGCAGTGCATAATTATGCTTAATACTGTATCAGTGTTACACTTTTGCTACTTTTAAATCATGCTTCTTTTTTCTTCCAGTATCAAAAAATCATCTTAGGCTTTTTCAGTGTTACAACCATGTTTTCAAACTTTTAAAAAATTTTCCCAGAATATGTAGAAAGAGGAATATAATGAACTTCATAGAAAGAAATAAAAATTTTGTGTATGTGTAGATAATAATACCTACCAGTCAGTCATAACTTCTGAAAGAATTCACAAAGATCTTTGTTCTATTGTATTTAAAGATCTTAAATCCCACCCTCCTTCACCAAAATAAGATGCATTGCATACTAATATGCTGACTATACTAATACAATGGTCTAAGAGAACAATGGGCTTCCCAGGTGGCTCCAAGGTAAAGAACCTGCCTGCCAATGCAGGAGACGCAGGTTTGATCCCCGGATCGGGGGATCCCCTGAAGAAGAAAATTGCAATCTGCTCCTGTATTCTTACCTGGAAAATTCCTGCCAACAGAGGAGCCTGGCAGGCTACAGTCCATGAGACCACAAAGAGTCAGACAAGACTTAGCGACTAAACAACAGAGGAAAACCAAACTGACATTCTGTATTTGATATTAAAATACTGAGAGGGGTTAACAAGCACTGATTTTTCTAAAGGAAATAATTTCATATTACAGTTATTTGAAATGGGAGCGTGAAAAGGCTTCTTCACCAGTTTCCTGGCTTTCCCCAGGAGAAATTTAATTCCGCCTTCCACCCCCCCTCCAGTGGGTGTGGTCAGGGCTGCTCCTCTCTTGTGGGCGAATCTCCCACACGGGAGGCCTGCCCTCTCTGGTCCACGTGGCCAGG
This sequence comes from Muntiacus reevesi, assembly GCF_963930625.1. Classification (NCBI taxonomy): domain Eukaryota; kingdom Metazoa; phylum Chordata; class Mammalia; order Artiodactyla; family Cervidae; genus Muntiacus; species Muntiacus reevesi. Next base: position 21,248,721 of record NC_089259.1, on the reverse strand, counting down.
ATGCAGAGAGTGGGCGAGTCTGCCAGCTCTGGGCTCCGTTAGCAGGTCCCTCGCCACTCACTCAACCACATCCTCCACTTTAGCCATTACCAGTAATAATCGTGGTATTTTGGTCTCCATCTACTTTTTTCTTGCTCACTCAGTTTGTTCGGATTGCAGTTGGGGAAGAAGTGTTATTTGCTGATCCCAGGAAAACCATCACAAACGGAACGTGAAGCATGGGAGCTTAGCTCAGTGCTCCGTGATGACCTAGAGGGTGGGATGGGTTGGGGGTGCAGGGGGGAGGGAGGCTCAAGAGGGAGGGGGTATGTGTGTATGTGTAGCTGATTCACTCTGTTGTGCAGCAGAAACTAACCCACAATGGTAAAGCAATTAGACTCCAATAAAAACAGACGTTAAAAAAGAATAATTATCACAAACTGAATGCATGCACCACGTTTCAATATTAGTTAAATATTACTATTTTGTTGGGCTTCCCAGGGGGTGTTAGTGGTTAAAAAACCCACCTGCCAATGCGAGAGATGTAGGAGACATGGGTTCCATCTCTGGGTTGGGAAGATCCCCTGGAGGAGGGCATGGCAACCCACTCCACTATTCTTGCCTGGAAAAATCCCGAGAACAGAGGAGCCTGGCGGGTTACAGTTCATAGGGTCATACAGAGTTGGACACGACTGAAGTGACTTAGCGCACGCGCACACACACACACGCCAGCAACACCAGGTCTTTACTAATAGGGGCCAAGGAGAAAAGAGAGAAATGAATTTTCAGCAGTTTCCACTGCATCAGAAGGCCAACAAATGTATCTTAAATGCTGTGCTGGATTGAGTCGCCAATTAAAGTGAAAGGGTGGATGAACGGAGAATGCTTTTCTGCTAGTTACATCTCTGAAAGATCAATATCTCTCTTAAAAGCAAAAAAGTATGGGTAAAGTGATGAGAAGCAGAAGATATAAGAACAGAAATAGAATTTCGAGCTGTGGACAACGTCACCATGTCAGCAGGTACAGACATTCGAAGTGGTGATGGCAGAGCTGGGGAGAGGAGAGAGAGAGAGGAAGAGGAGGGAAGGAGATAGAGAGGGGGAGACCAGCAAACAAAGGCAGGTGTGTCTCCGGGTTTTTGCTCTGTTTTGCTTTATTTCCAGGGAGAGAAGGTAAAGAGCTACGCTGTGTCTCTTACCTTGTAGGCGCAGATAGAGGATACCTGCCTTGTCTGGGGAGGGATCCCGTGACTTAGTTGCTACCACGAGGGTGTGAGTGCGCTCACGTCCACAGAATGTCAAAAACACATTCACTAGGTCAACTGATAAAACTGATACCGTATCATCAAGAAAGTCTTTATTATACATTTCTTTCTTTCTTTCTTTTTTTTTTTTTTAAGGGCTTCTCTGGTGGTTCAGGCAATAAAAAAAAAAAAAAAAAAAAAAACATGCCTGCGATGCGGGAGACCCAGGTTTGATCCCTGGGTCGAGAAGATTCCCTGGAGGAGGGAATGGCTACCCACTCTAGTATTCTTACCGGGAGAATCCCATGAACAGAGAAGCCTGGTGGGCTATCGTCATAAATAAACAGTTTTTAAAAATTCATCTTTTATCTACACCATCCCTCTGAAACTAGAGTAATGACAAGAGTTCCTCCCTCAGTGCTCTGTATTTTTAAAAATATATGTATTACAAAAGCAATTTTATATTATACATTTCTATGTGTTTCTTAAAGGCATTAAATTATACCATCTGCTTTGGAAATATTTCATGTAGTAAAAATTTCAAATTTAGGATGTACAGTCTTTAGCTATCTCGAACTCTCTTAGCCAAATCAACCACTCCTTGATTGGGGCGTGTAAAAATTTTACTATGTAATTGAAATAAGTCGTTACTCACCAATTATTAAAATTAAAATATGGGAAGATTAAGGGATATATTTTTCTTTTGGTTTTTCTGTATTCCCTAATCTTTCTTCAAATAACCTGGATTACTTATGTAATTAAAATGTTTAATTAAGAGTGGAAGCCAATTCAGTTGAAGGAGATTTCAGAAACAGAATAACTAAGCCTAACGCACTGGAGAGAACTACCAGTGAAGAAGAGAATTTCAGGTCAGAGTAAGGAAGGATGAGAGTTGTCCTCTGAAGTGGAACATGCACTTCAAAAACCTGTGAACTCCACCATCAGTGTCCGCCCAAATTGCAGACCTGTGTCAGGAATGTTGTATTAAGCAACACAGGTTTGGTCTGAAGTTCTTGAGCAACTGGCGATCCCCAACATTTTTGGCACCAGGGACCAGTTTAGTGGAAGACAACTTTTCTCCAGATTGTGGTGGTGGTGGTGGGGAAATGGCTTGGGCATGATTCAAGAGCATTACATTTATTGTGTACTTTATTTCTATCATCATTACATCAGGATCTCTGCAGATCATCAGGCATTAGATCCTGGAGGTTGGGGACCCCTATACTAGAGTTTTTTCCTTTTCCATTCTCCTAGAGTCAACATTCTTTAGCACTTCTGTAGTAACTCAAATTCATTTCCAGTGAGTCTCCTACATTTTTGCAAACCCCCTGGAGAAACTCGAGTCTTGTCTCACTAAGTTGTGGGTCTCATCCCTGCCTTACCCTGGGATTCTCGCGTTAGACCCCAAGTGGTAAAAGACCTCTTTTTCTTTATCTCCCAAGTAAGACTATACCAGGTGGCAGATTTAAGAGGCTTAGAGAAAGATCAGGGTGGAAGGTTAGAGTTGTATCACAGACCACCTAGAACAGAACACCAGAGCCCCCTGCCATGGGGCGTCTCACGGGAGCTGCTTCTCCTTGGGGAATTCTGCCTACAGCCATCTTCAAGGCCAGGTGGGTCCCTCTTTCTGTACCATCCTTCCTACACCTCTAACTCTTCTGAACTGCCTAGCACCTGTCTTGCCTTGGAAACGCAAGCCTCTGTCCTCCGTGTTGTTTGAGCACTCCTCTCTTCCCCTCTGTGTCCCTGCTGCTCATCCTCTGGGGATGACCACAACACAAGTACTAAATAACCCTCTCCCCCCGACCCAATTAAAAAAAAGATTCTTTTGCTAAGGGGATTGGAACTTGCACCTTCTTCAGATGTTCACTGGCTCAAACCTCAGTCTACTATTTAAGAGGATAAAATAAACTTGTTTAAAATACATTATTAGATGATGTTTCAAAAGACACTTCTTTAAAAACATAAAGTTCCACGGCCTCTTAGAAACCCTTTGAGCCAAAGTATAAAAGACAAAGCCCACATTATTACTGGTTTGAGAAAGAATAAATAGAATACACCAATACACTGCCGTCAAAATATGCATGTTTTCCAAAAGGAGAAATAGCCAGCTTCTGACCATCATAATCAAAACCCACAGTGCTTAGTGGTCGAAAGAACACTCTGTGGGGGTGTCAAAGACCTGAGTTTAAATTCAGAGTCAGGGTCTCGACCATACTGTGACTCAGATATCAGTTCTCTTACAACCCATTTGAATCAGGCCATGGCTTTACCTACTAGAGCTAGTCACCATCGCATCTGACCACTTGCCTGAGATGAAATGAATCAATTAATTTATTTGTATTAATTAGTGGCAGAGCTTGAATTAATGGTAGTGCTTGGATAAACATGAGTGTGTTCTTTTTTTTGAATGCTATATATTTTTTTCTTTATACCAGAAGCCTCCTAGTGGCAGAAACGCAGCAAAAAGGACTTTCAATACTTTTTTTTCCCCTAGGTGTAAGGGTGAATGTAAAATTTCAGCCTAACTGTGTGACTTTTCTGTTAATAACTGATTCATACCCAGTCTCTTCTCCTAACATGTGAACATGGGAGCAAAACTTGATTTATTGCAGTTATGCTAAAAATGTCATTAGCCAAGAGAAACCCACGTTCTGTCTTTGCTATGAACTCTCTGTCAGTTACATTCTGTTTCTTCTTCTTTTACTTTTGTTTTTACATACATGCCTATTATTTCTTCCACGGTCATGATACTCAGAAATTATGTGTAACGTGTTTACTTCAAAAGGTTAAGGTTTTATTTATGACTTGCTTTTGATCCACAAGTATTGCAAGTCTTATTTGAACTTAGCTATTGCTTAGAAAACAAATAATTATGGTGTAGTGAAAGAGGAAAGACCGGGTTTCCTTGTTTCAAAAGGGCCTCCAAGTCTGTTAAACAGAGCAGACAAAGAATAAACATCCGGTTTTTGATGGGCGCTTCCTAATCTTCATTTTTGTCTATAAAGAGACAGAAAAGGGAGATGCATCAAAAAGAAGATCTAAATACAGGAAAGTAGTCAGGAACACCCAGCTCTGGGCTGGGCTTAGCTGCTAAATTGTTGTTTGACCTTGGACAAGTAACAGTGAAGAGTGATAGACCTACTCTGATTTTTCTCTCTTCCAAAAACTGCTCGGTTCTTTAAAGAGACAGATGGTACAACTACCAATAAACAATCAGGCCATGATCAGGCAGTTCCCTGCTGTTCTGTGAATGCTACAACTACATGATACCAACTTTTTGAGGGTTCAACTGACCCCAGCAGCAACAGGGATGGAAAGATGCACCATTTTGCTGTGGATTAACTTTTTAGGAGGAGGAGAAGGGGTGACAGAGGATGAGATGGTTGGATGGCATCACCAACTCAATGGACATGAGTCTGAGCAAACCCCAGGAGATAGTGAAGGACAGGGGAGCCGGCACACTGCAGTCTGTGGGGTTGCAAAGACTCAGACATGACTTAGCACTTGAACAACAACAACTTTTTCTCAGGGCTTCCCAGGTTTCGCAATGGTAAAGAATCTGCCTCCTAATGCCACAGATGTGGGTTTGATCCCTGGGTCGGGAAGATCTCCTGGAGTAGGAAATGGCAGTCCATTCAAGAATTCTTGCCTGGGAAATCCCATGGACAGAACAGCCTGGGTGAGCTGCATCCCATGGAGCCACAAGAGAGTTGGACACGACTTAATGACTGAGCACGCACTTAAACTTTTTCCCAATGTTTGGTTCTTGCACTTTTTAGACAAAAAGAACCTACAGGCTTAATGACAAGTCTCTTATACTAATTAGTGCTGGAGAGTGATAGGCCAATCTGCCATCAAGCGTCCCAATGTAATAAATTAATCCAAACCATCTATGTTGAATCGCTTGTTTTTCCCTAGCCAGGTTCTGCAGAATTTTTCCTCTGCTATCTTAGATTCATTCAGCTACAACAATAAGAAAATCCAGCATGTTCAAACCTACAGTAAAAGTTTGACCTACCCTTCTGAGATGAATTTGAGGGTGCAATTAGTTTGCCAAGGGCATGCAAAGACCAAGACCCTGTTAGGGGTCATAACAGTATAATGAATCTAAATTCAAGTGCTTTTCTTGATTTATTTATTATGCATGCCACATCTGCAGCATGTGGGATCTTAGTTTCCCAGTCAGGGATTGAACCTGGGCCCCTGGTAGTGGAAGCACAGATTCTTAGCCACTGGACACGAGGGAAGTCCCACTTCTCTTGTTTAATACCGAAGAGAAAATTTATCTTTTTTTTTTCTTTTGGTCTTGGCATTTTCCAGTTTCTTGGATTAAGTATTGATGTACAATAAAGTAAATACAAGGATAAGATGAAGCATAATGACTTGCTGCCACCATGCCAGGACTGATCTGAATTTGATTTAGCCATAGAAATACCTCCGATGGAAAGAAAGCCTGTTGGGGTTGAGAGCAGCAGATTCTGGGCTCAACCACTTACTGGTTTTTTCATCGTGGATAAGTCAGTCATTTAGCCTCTCTAAAACTCCATTTGCTCATCTGTAAAATGGAGTGTGTATCTTTCCATAGCGTTATTCTACAGACTAAATGAAAACACATATGTACTTATCACACTGCCAGGCACATAGTAAACTGCTTAACAAAAGGTAGCTATTATTTTAGAAAGATCACTCTTCTACTAACTTAGAATTTATTTAGCAGCAAATAATCCCACACATTCAAATCTATAAAAAGTTCTGACTTATTCTCTTAAGATGATAAAATTAAAGAGATTGTAAAAAAAATCAATATGCAATCTGGTGTTTCCCATGATTATTTTTTAAGAGAGAAGACAAATTTTGACCAATTTTTTCATACAGATAAAAGTATCAAAATATACAGTATGCTGTGTTATACAAAATGGTAACCAAGAAAAGTTTTCCAACGGAAATATTCTTTGACACTTCTACACATCAAATTAACAAATATTGAACTTTGAGGAAGAAAGAAATTTGTGTTTATTCTGAGCTCAAGAAAGCCAAGGGTGAAGCCCCCCAAAGCTAAATTCTGTGGATCTATTATTTTATTTTCTCTAATTAAGTCTGACTCTGTCTACACCGTAACCCATCGTTTCTTTTTTCCCTTTCCTATCTCTGAGTCTCCCTGCAGGAGGTCATGGCAGCCCTCTCCAGTATTCTTACCTGAAGAATCCCCACGGACAGAGGAGCCTAGCAGGCTACAGTCCATGGGTCACAAAGAGTCCGACACGACTGAGCGACTAAGAACAGTATCTCTGAATCTATCTCCATAATCCAGTTAGCAGGGCATACACATAAAAGTTGGGGTCTGTAGGTAAGGCACCTTAGTACAGTCCCAGTGAGTGAAGTGAAGCCAAAGTCGCTCAGTCCTACTCTTTGCAACCCCATGGACTTTACCAGTCCATCCTAAAGGAAATCAGTCCTGAATATTCATTGGAAGGACTGATGCTGAAGCTGAAGCTCCAATACTTTGGTCAACTGCTGCAAGGGGCTGACTCTTTGGAAAAGACCCTGATGCTGGGAAAGATTGAGGGCAGGAGGAGAAGGGAACGACAGAGGATGAGGTGGCTGGATGGCATCACCGACTCAATGGACATGGGTTTGGGTGGACTCCAGGAGTTGGTGATGCACAGGGAGGCCTGGCGTGCTAGGGTTCAAGGGGTCGCAAAGAGTCAGACACGACTGAGCGACTGAACTGAACTGAACTGGACTATACAGTCCACGGAATTCTCCAGACCAGAATACTGGAGCAGATAGCTGTTCCCTTCTCCAGTGGATCTTCCCAATCCAGGGATTGAACCCAGGTCTCCCGCATTACAGGTGGATTCTTTACCAGCTGAGCCACAAGGGAAACCCAAGAATACTGGAGTGGGTAGCCTATTCCTTCTCCAGTGGATCTTCCCAACCCAGGAATCAAACCGGGGTCTCCTGCATTGCAGGTGGATTCTTCACCAGCTGAGCTATGAGGGAAGCCCCATACAGTCCCAAAGTCCTTATTAAATAACATCAGCTCCTAAGTGGTATGGCCCTCACTGATTTATATCAATTCTAGCTAATAAAAATTAATGACCTTTGTGGACAAAACAAAGCATACTAGTTTGCAATAATATCAATAAGCTTCTAATGCTTCACCTTACTGACCATTGTGAAAATAAAGATAGATTCTTGAGTATAAACCCAAGAAAAAGTTATTCCCACTGAAACCCACTTCAGACTTTAGAATTGATGTAGAAACCTCCAGACACTGCTTTATCTTGATCAGTTTTCAGAAACCAAATAAATGTTATTTCGGTTGCTAATTAAAAATATCCTTCCAGGGCAGAATTGCAGTAATGGGTAGAGTAGGATGCTTCCGTGTACAGCGAGCTTTTTTTCAGCCAAGACCCTCAGCTAGAACAACAGCGTTGTTACTCACTAGCGCCGTCTTGTGGTGACCTAGGAATATGGTTTGCACTTTAGGAAATTACTCCCTGATAACAGAACTGCCTGAAATCAAACATAAACTCTTAACATGAAACTATTCTCTGATTTGGGGATTTCCTGGTTTTTAGGGACCCTTCATTCTTACACCCATTCTCTGCTGTTGGCTGAAAGGCTAATCTTAACACTCTTACCAGAGGTTAAGTAAGCAGGGCATAAACAAGGAAACCCACATCAATTGGTATCATTTCTGTTAATTTGATGGTTTAAAAAATATGAAGTTTCCTTACAAAAGGATTTTAGATAATGCATGTAGACACTACCCACCCCCACCCAGAAGGTGGAACTTATCCTCTCCTCCACTCTGGAGAATAGGTGGACTCAATGACTCGCAAAGAATAAACCATGGAAAGGAAAAACTAGTAACTTCCCAGTGGAGAAGCCTGACAGACCAACATCTTAACCAGGTGACCTATTAAAGATGAACATCACTGGCCATGTGTGGACCCCTGATATGAGATGACCAGAGCACACTTCACTTCATGGCATTCTTGCCCCAAACCCATTACTCCAGTTGAATCACATTCAACTAAACCATGCTGGGAGACATTCTACAAAATACCAGATCAACACTCCTCACAACTGTCAAGGTCAGGAAAAACATGGGGAGAGGCTGAGACACCATCACATATCAGAGGACCCTAAGGAGACAGGACGACTAAATGCAATGCGGTCTCCTGGCCGGGATTCTGAAACAGAAAAAGGACACCCACAGGAAAACTGATGAAACCCAGATGATATCTGGAGTTTAGTCAGTAGTAAGATGCCAGTGTGGCTTTCTTAGTTTTGACCAATGTTCCACAGTATGTAAGATGAAAACATCTTAGGGCAAGCCGAAACTGGAGAAAGGGTATAAGGGAATACTCGCTCTTATTTTTGCAAATTTTCTGTACATTTCCAAGTATTCCAAAGTGAAAAGTTTATCTTTGAAAAAGTATTAAGTATTTTCTGTGTATGCTGGATATTCTTGAGGACACTTCATATTTGAAGAACATGTCACGGATTAAAATGTGTTTTCATGTACTTTCATTTAAACTTCCATGGCAGGCTGTGAGGCAGTCAAGATGGGATTGTTTCCATTGACAGTGTATGGATGAGGATGCAGAAACTAAGAAGTTCTGTCCTCAAAGTCACCCAAGGATTAAGCAGAGCCAAGTGGTGGCTCCACCTTCAAGACTCCTTTTGTACCTTACGAGTTTCTCACTTTTAAATTCTAATTGCAGTGATTCTATTGGGAGTGATTGCCACAATCACATTGGGAGTGATTGACATGAGATTGCTAGATTTTAATGTACCCATTTTATCCTGACCCTTCTGTGGGAGGATTTGTGTGTGGAAAATAGTAATGAATGCTATAATAAAAAAAAATTGAAGTGGGAAAGACTAAGTCAAAGTTCCAATATTTACTCCCAGACTTCATCATGAAGTAATAAAGTTCCCTCTGCCAAGAAAAATCCTTTTCATCCTTTAAGTCTTGGCCCAAGAATTATTGGATATTTTTCATGTCCTTTTTCTAGGCTCCCTGCTGCATCCAAACTCTCCAAACTTCATACTTCTGTAGCATTTTTCACTGCTTCTTTACTTGTTTGGGATAAATATTAGAAATATACATTTACATTTTTGCTGTATATAAAATGACTCTCCCATCTCTCCTTTTTTACATCTTTTGCTATCCAAAAGTAATCCTCAAACATAATTTTTTCTAGCCAAATGGTTCATTAGGAATGGGCATGTTAAATTCTTTAAGTTAAAAATCTCAAACTCAAATGTCTACAGGGACCAGCAAAGAAATTTAAATGAGTAAAGTAGATCCAAGTATAAGGAAAAGTCAACTGACTTTCTCTGTCTTTTATTTCCCCATGTTTATAAAACCAACAGAAATGGATATTTTTCTGCTACAATAAAAATGGTTCAGTTCAGTTCAGTTAAGTCGCTCAGTCGTGTCCGACTCTTTGTGACCCCTTGAACCCCAGCACGCCAGGCCTCCCTGTCCATCACAAACTCCTGGAGTTTGCTCAGACTCATGCCCATTGAGTCTGTGATGCCATCCAGTCATCTCATCCTCTGTCGTCCCCTTCTCCTCCTGTCCTCAATCCCTCCCAGCATCAGGGTCTTTTCCAATGAGTCAACTCTTCGAATCAGGTGGCCAAAGTAATGGAGTTTCAGCTTCAGTATTAGTCCTTCCAATGAACACCCAGGACTGATCTCCTTTAGGATGGACTGGTTGAATCTCCTTGCAGTCCAAGGGACTCTCAAGAGTCTTCTCCAACACCACAGTTCAAAAGCATCACTTTTTCGGCACTCAGCTTTCTTCACAGTCTAACTCTCACATCCATACATGACCACTGGAAAAACCATAGCCTTGACCAGATGGACCTTTGTTGGCAAAGTAATGACTCTGCTTTTTAATACGCTATCTAGGTTGGTCATAACTTTCCTTCCAAGGACTAAGTGTCTTTTAATTTCATGGCTGCAGTCACCATCTGCAGTGATTTTGGAGCCTCTAAAAATAAAGTCTGACACTGTTTCCACTGTCTCCCCATCTATTTCCCATGAGATGATGGGACCAGATGCCATGATCTTAGTTTTCCGAATGTTGAATTTTAAGCCAACTTTTTCACTCTCCTCTTTCACTTTCATCAAGAGGCTAAAAAGCTCCTCTTCACTTTCTGACATAAGGGTGGTATCATCTGCATATCTTGATGATAAATGGTAACTGACATTTGACCTCAAGATTTGTAGGGAACAAGACAGTGATTGGAATTGTGGCAGATAGAAAAGTCAATGCTTGATTAACTTGAAAGGCTCTGAAAATTATGAAAGGTCCTTTGAAAGACTCAAATGTTGGCTTGATTATTCCGCAAGTCCACCATATAGAAGAAATGAAAGATTCAGTCTGGCACTTAAAGGTCCAGCAGAGAAGGAGCAAGGTAAGGGAGGTGGGGAATAGAGGACAAATTCCCGGGGAAAGATACGACACTGTCATGTGGACTCACAAGGCTAACTATGGGCAAAAGGACGACAGGGACTGTACCTTCCAATCTCTGTTCCCCATTTCCTGTTCGGGGCTTCTTTCTTTTCATAAAATGTTAAATACCCCGAGGTAAGGTTGCTCACACCATGTTCAAGGCTTCCCTGGGAAGTCCAGCCCCTTCCACCTCGTCATTCTTTGTGGCCATTTCTTCCAAGTTCTCTCAGCTGAAATACTAATGAATGAACCCTATCTCTCTGTCATTGGATGCATTTTAAGTAGGACTCTATGTCTATGATGTTGACTGCCTTTTTCTATGCTTCTTGATAATGAAACAGTCTTTGTTGTGAATTTTCTGTCTAAATCTTTTGCCTAATTTCTATTAGGTTACCTAGAGGGGATTGAACAAATAAGTAAATATATTAGGGATCATGGAAACCAAGTTTCTTACTGTTTGGAAGGGAGCTACAAACAAAGGAAGAAAATGAAAATGAATCCTGTATTGTTGATTGGAAATAGAAGGATTGATGTGAGGTTATGGTTTTCTGTATATGTAGATGAATATGTAGTTATCCATGTAGGCAGGGGAAACTATGAGATAAGCCCGGAATATATTATTATGACAGAAAGAAAGCAAATACTCAGTGAGGGAATTATATCAAAAGGGCACAGAAGCCAGTTTGAACAGCCTCCTTCTGGCCAAGTCAGACAACTTGAGCAGAAAGATAAATAATAAAAACCACAGATTATGACTCATTGAATGAAATAGGAAACAATGAGTCCTAAACAAACCAACCAAGTTTTAAACTTGTTTGGTAAAAAATGGGATATTTACATAGTTTCAAATTACTCCCATGAAATACTTATTAAATAGAAAGGAGAAAGTCATAATATTACAGTGAAAAGTTCTGTAATATTATGAACCACCTTAATCGAAGTGAATATCTCCAGTAATTGGACAAATTAAAATTCTGTACCAGCTGATAAGATGCAATTACAGCACAGCATCAAGAACCATGACATTCCTACCTGTAACACATCCTGAATCTCATTAGAAGGAAAATCAGAGAAAGTGAAATAGAGGGGCCTTCTGTGAAATGACTGGTCAGTGATCTTCAAAAGTGTCAGAATCATAAATGTGAAGAGAGGTTGAGAAACTCTGTCCCAGACTGAAGGAGAATAAAGAGACGTGACAAATTCATGTGATTCTGAACTGTCTTTGGTGAAACTTGAATGGGATCTATGGATTCTTTTAAAGACCATCAGAAATAATTTGTTCTTCAGCCTGCGCTGGGAAGTTATGGAAGACAGTAAGCACCGGGCCCAGGTGGCTCAGGGCTAAAGAATCCACCTGCCAATGCAGGAAGACGCAGGAGACATGGGTTCAGTCCCTGGGTGGGGAAGATCCCCTGGACAAAGGACAAGACAAGCCACTCCAGTATTCTTGCCTGGAGAATCCCACGGACAAAGGAGCCTGGTGGGCTGCAGCTCATTAGTATTTCAGCTGAGAGAACCTGGAAGGGGAAACGGTCACAAAGAATTCCCATTCTTTGGGTGGAAGGAGCTGGACTTCCCTGAGAAGTCTTAAGGAGGAACAGCCTTACCTCCAGGTATTTAACTTTTTATGAAGCGAGGAAAGCCCCACACTGGAAACATAATCGAGAAGGTTAGAAAGTACAGTCTCTGTCGTTGTCTGCGCAGTCCCAGAGAGTCCCACACAAGTGAGCACGCACGCGTTATCACCAAACGTCTGGGACAGCTCATGATCGTCTGCCCAAAGAGTCCGTGGGAGGGTCTGCGGTCACCTGGACTGCACCCTTGCTGGCTGGCTGGGCTCCTGCGAGCCTTCCTTCCTTCCTTCCCCGCCTCCCTCCTGTGTCTGCGCCTCCTCCCCGCATCCCGCTGCTCCAGGCCCCGCGTCTGTGCCCAGGCGGGCACCGGGGACCAGCAGGACCTCACAGTGGATGCGGCGGCCAGGGGCCAGGACGGCAGCCTGGTCCAGAGGGCTCACTGCGCACCTTGCGCGTCAGTCTCTAGGGGGCGCCCTCACACCACGCCACGGGCTGCTGGGGGTCCCAGGGTCCCCCAGGGGTCCCGGAGGGTTGAGAAGCTGGAGCCAGAGTCCCAGCGGTGGTCCTGGCGCCTCCTGGTCTCGACCTCAAATGTAGGGGATGCCGTGGTCGCGGGGCACCCATCCGGGAAGCACTTGTCCCCACCAGTACCGAGACCAAGTCTAAATTCTCACCCACTTGAGAATTCTCACCTCTATTCCCTGCACCGGTTGTTGTTCGCTCAGTCATGTCTTGACTCCTTGCGACCCCGTGGACTATACAGTCCATGGAATTCTCCAGGCCAGAATACTGGAGTCGGTAGCTGTTCCCTTCTCCTGGGGATCTTCCGAATTCAGCAATCGAACTAGGACCTCCTGCATTGTAGGCAGATTCCTTACCAACTGAGCTATCAGGGAAGCCCATCTCCTGGATTTGCTCAAACTCATGTCCATTGAGTCGGTGATGCCTTCCAACCCTCTCATCCTCTGTCCTCCCCTTCTCGTTCTGCCTTCAATCTTTCCCAGCATCGGGGTCTTCTCTAATGAACCGGCTCTTCACATCAAGTGACCAAAGTATTGAGCTTCACCTTCAGCATCAGTCCTTCCAATGAATATTCAGGATTGATTTCCTTTAGGATTGATTGGTTTGATCTCCTTGCAGTCCAAGGGAGGGTGGGTGTCCTCAAAGGTCCTGGTGATACTTAATGGTGAACACGCAGAGCCAGGAAATTTACACAGCCAGTAGATTTTCAAAGTTATCTTCTTGATTCTGCTGTCTTTATTGTGATTATGCTGGTAGGAAATATACACTATCTTCCCTGGTAGCTCAGATGGTAAAAAATCTACCTGCAATGCAGGAGACCCTGGTTTGATCCCTGGGTCAGGAAGATCCTCTGGAGAAAGGAATGGTAACTCACTCTAGTATTCTTGTCTGGAGAATTCTATAGAACCATGGGATTGCAAAGAGTTGGACACAACTGAGCAACCAACACTTTCACTTTCATTTCATGTGACGGGGGTCCGTTTGCGATTTGATTTTACCTTATATTACAAGCTGATCAATTAGCCTGTTACTATTGTGGGGATGCTGGCAGTAGACATAAGAGGCCTGGGTCAGGGACAAAGTGTTTTGTTACTCAAGGTACAGGAAACAGTATGAACACCATCATTTCCATCTGTCCACTTTCTCCCACCGACTCAATGGACATGAGTTTGAGTAAACTCTGGGAGTTGGTGATGGACAGGGAGGCCTGGCGTGCTGCAGTCCATGGGGTCACAAAGAGTCGGACACAACTGAGTGACTGAACTGAACTGAACATTTCCCCCGAAGTCCCACAGGGGTGACGCAGAAAGCCCAGGTGCCACCTACACATGCAGTGGGCTGCAATACAGGGAGAAACACTGAACTCGGGGAACCTGCTTTTTTATGGAGTGGGTGGCCATTCCCTTCTCCAGGGATCTAACCCAGGTCTCCTGCATTGCTGGCAGATTCTTTCCCGTCTGAGCCACCAGGGAAGCCCTTTATAGCAAACCGCAAGCCTAATCTTTGCCCAGAACATTGCCTCATCCTGTAAGGTTATTCACTGCAAACAGAACCCTGATCTATACCCAGAGGAAGTGTGTGCCATAAGGATATTTGTGGCAGCATTCATAGTATTCCTACTACTGCAAGACTGTGACCAAATTAAGTGTCCATTAATAGTATATAAGTAAATTAGGTTGTATTTGTAACTGAATGAAAAGGAATGAACTAATGTTCCATAAAAAAATATGAATGAATCTTATAAACCTGAGGTTAAATGATTGCATCCACAGAAAATATACAGTGTATTGTTTCATTTATATCGAGTTGAAAAATGAATGAAACTAGTCTATGGAGCTAGAGGTCAGAAGAGATGGGGTCCAGAAAACAATAACTAGAAAGGGCTTCAGGGAGATGTCTTAGATGCTATGTGGTGTGTTTTATTGAGCTGAACATCCAAGATATATGCAATTTCCTAGGCTTTACTTCAACAAAAGTTTTAAAGGGGAAAAGAATGCTAGTGCATGTTTCCATAAGTGAAATAATACAAAGATGCGTAAAAGAAATGCTAATAACTTTCCCCACCTGCTAGTCTCCTGGGGTATTTATTTTTACCAGATCAGTATGAATCCTTATATATCATCTCCTAGTTAAACAAGCAAATACAATCACTTCTATATAAATATCTCTGTTTTCTTTTTTTGCTTTTATCCACTGCATAATACAATTTATAAACTTTAAACCCTAGTAGTTTTATTTGACAACTTGTAAATGGACTTTCTGTAAGTCACTAGCTCTAGTTAGAACTTCTATGTCTAATGTTTCTATTGCACATTTATAATTTTACACAAATAAGTATGTATACTGTTGTCTGTTTTTAGTGACGCCTTTTTTTTCTATGCATTCTGCCACCCACTCTCTCATTTGACAAATCTGGTATTTTCTCCCTACTTAAATAACCATTTATAAATCAATAATTTGTGTATTTAATCATTCAGCATATAAAATGAAATTTTATGTACAAATGTATAAAACAGGTTCATATCAACATTCTCATACGTATTAATTTTATTCAATGTTTCTTCTCTATCTTGTTCCCCAGATACATTTAATGTAGCACTTTCGCCTATGTAATAATCAAACCTCCACAGACATTCAAAATACTATAGAAAATACACATAACTATTCTAAATGCCACATTTTTAACATAGAAAGAGTATGAACAGCTTTACTTCCCATCACAATTTATGTATTTGGGCAAATGGTACTTTTTTTGCATTTAACATAATGTTTTACCAGGACATTTCATTTGCACCTACTGGAAACAAGGTAAACAGTAGGGTCAATAACATGCATTAAATTTTCCATCCAATATCTGCATTTTATTCTCTTGTCTCTGGTCAGGAAAAATTTCATTACTAAATCATTAAGGCTATTGCTTATAAGGAGTTATATAGTCAGTTAACTAGATGTTCTTTTGCTATACTTAATTTAAATTATCCCTTACCTTTTGAAGGATACCATAATTCGAACAAATAATTGTTTGCTTTCCATTTTTAAAGAAAATCACCCTGTATATGGACATTTATTGCTTCAGAAATCAAGGTTAATTAACATGTGGAATTAAAACAAACTCAGTGACATGTTATGGCACTTTCATTTTTTTCTTTAAAAAAAAAGTTTTTTACAAAAAATATCATTTCACAAAAATTTTACATTGCTTTATAAAGTTCCATGGGAATGAGGAACATCAATTCAATGACCTTAAGAGAGATTTTCAATTAAAAATTCATGATCATATATTTGTGTCAACCCTGGCAAAGTATATAGACAAATACTTTATTAGTAATTTTTATTTTGGTGTCAGTTTTCTATCAGAGGCAGGTGATTGATAAGCTTTTTAGTATTAATAACAAAATTAATAGCAGTGCCCATTCTTTATTCTAATAAATAGAAAGTAGGCTTTAGAAACAGGACTTCGAGGAAGAGCCTGGAGTTATGCAAGAAAAAGAGAGAGGATTTCACCTTGTAAATCGTTATTCATCTGATATGATTTTTGGTCTGAGGTCCCAAAGAGAGATTGGGTCTGGTTTCTGCTATTTAGGCTTTGTAATTACATCTTGATTAAAGAGACTCCCCTTATGAAAAATCTGGAAAAGAAAAAAAATATTGTTTTATTTCCTCTGAGAGCACACTGTTTTTGTTCCTTCAGATGTAAAGAGCAGGGCCGGCTCAATGACACATAGTCCATACTCTATCAGGCCTCTCACACCAAGATGTTGGTTCTTCAGAAACATTGCTACTGACCTGTTATCACACCTTCCCAAGCTTTTCTCTGCGCCCTTCCTTCCTCTGCTACCAAGTGCCACCTGGCACTTTTGGTGTCTCTGTTCCATGGCCTTACTGAATTTCTTTATTCAGTTTATTCTGAATTGAATTTCTTGTTCAGAATAAACCACTCCATCTCTGACACTAGGCAGCTCTTGAAACAGATTGGCCCCAAACTGCAAACCAAATAACCCAGGGGTCAGCTATTCATTAGGATGGATGGAATCATTCATAATTCTGTGCCAATGGAGAGCAATTCCAATTTTAATACCCAGTCACTGTTGACAGCTCTGCTTTCGAACTTCCTATGATAAAGTGTCACCTGACTTGGGTCTCACTGTTTCTGTGTGATTATTGCTTTAAGCTGATGAAAATTGCACTGCATTAATATTTAAAATGAAAATCAGTGATGACTCTATAGCAGAGTGACAGAATGCTGCTGCTGAATGCTATTGAGTTTCTCATTAATATTAATTTGTAGTTTGTAGAGAAATGGTTTAACAATCATTGAGCTACACACATGTAATTCAAATATTGATGAACTGAGCCATAAGTCTGTAATCATGAAAGAAATTGCTCATGACCGTCTGTGTTTGATTTTATGGTCTTTCTTAACACTTTTAAAATTTACCATATTTCAGTAATAATGTGCTTTCTCTAGTAGGTTGGTTATTAACAAATATTTTCCAATTTCTGACTGGCATCAATTTGTTTGGTTGCCAGGGATGATATAAAATTTCCCAATGAGATCTGTATCTGAAGGCACAATAACCCCGATATTTATATTTAATATTATCTACATTAATCATGATTTACTGAGTATATGTTAAGAACCAGGGACTGAACTAAGACTCTGATTTTCTTTAGTCTGAAAAAAGGATGCTGCTGATCTGAAATTAGGAGGATGCTTATTTTGAATGGTTTTTCTTGATTGTGGCAATTAACTTCCATTTAGCTATAAACACATACGTCATGTCTGCAACATTAGGTAAACATATGCCCACAGAATAATAATTAAAGATCCACCATTGTAACTGGATCTGTTTGTAAATTCCAAACTGAGAACTTGCTTTTTATAAGATAACAGTTTATTTGTTCATTAACAAATATTTATTGACACGTTTCCCTGGTGGTTCAGACGGTAAATCCTCTGCCTGCAACGCAGGAGACCTGGGTTCAATCTTTAAGTTGGGAGGATCCCCTGGAGAAGGAAATGGCAACCCACTCCAATATTCTTGTCTGGAAAATCCCATGGATGGAGGAGCCTGGTTGGCTACAGTCCGTGGGGTCACAAAGAGTCAGACATGACTGAGCGACTTCACTTCACTTCACTTTCTTTCATTTTTCACTTTAAGGCATTATACTAATTTTTACTGTGCGGTATATAGGTACATGTATATACATACATATACATGTATACATACATGGCTACATGTATTAGCCTCAAGGTATTTTACCATAGGGCTTCCCTGGTGTCTCAGTGTAAAGAACCCGCTTGCCAATGCAGGAGATCCCGCGGGTTCAGTGGCTGGGTTGAGGAGATCTCCTGGAGAAGGAAATGGCAACCCACTCCAATATTCTTGCCTGGAGAATCCCATGGACAGAGGAGCCTGGCGGGCTTTAGTCCACGGGGTTGAAAAAGAGTTGGACATGACTTACAAACTAAACGACAACAATTTTACCACAAGCTAGAAAATTAATGAGGCATGGGTACAATAATCATAACACACATTCCACTTTTGTCAATTTCATTACAACCTCCCTAGGTTTGTGGGAACCAGAGAGAGAGAGTAACAAAATCATCATGGAGATAAAGCGTCTCTTTGTGATATTTGGATGTGCTTTTACTGAAAAGCACACAGCAGTAGAACACAGCACACTTTCTTTCTTCCAGTCTTCCTTTTTAAACGTTTCCTTTTCTTTCTTCCCTTCCCCATCTTTCCCTTCCTTCCTTTTTTAACATAGATCTTCCTCCTCCTCCCTCCTAAGAGATCCAGTGAGTCTGTGCCGTGGATCAAAAGTCAACTCCTTTAAAAAGCTTACACTATAATTTGCTGAATTCCAAGTGAGTTAATTTTCCTTTCTACTCTTCTGCAGAAAATTAGATAGGGAAGAGGACTGAGTGAACAAGGAAAGTAAACACAGTATAATAGAGAGTGTCACACCGAGTGAAGTAATTCAGACAGAGAAGGAGAAATATCATATGACACTCCTTATACGTGGAATCTAAGAGGAAATGATACAAATGAACCTACATACAAAACAGAAAGAGACTCACAGACTTAGAACATGAACTTATGGTTCCCCAGGGTAAGGGATGGTTAGGGAGTTTGGGAGGGACATGTACACACTGCTGTATTTAAAATGGATAACCAACCATGTGCTGTACAGCACATGGAACTCTGCTCAATGTGATGTGGTAGCCTGGATGGAAGGGGAATTTAGGGGAGAATGGATACCTGTATGTGTATGGCTGAGTCCCTTTGCAGCTCACTTGAAATGATCATAGCATTGTTTATAGGCTAGACTCCAACACAAAATAAAAAGTTCAAAAGAAAAAAAAAAAGATCAGTTACATAAAGTGGAGAATTTTCACTCTTTGAGTTGATTCACCGACAGACACTAAAACTTCTTGCATAAAACACGCAGTGGGCATCCTCAGAAATCCAAGGTGGCAGAATTTAGAATATTCTGTAAGGTGGATTCTGATTGCTGGTAGGCTGTGCACTCCCAGGCCCGGGGCTCAGTAGGAGCCCAGGGTGGAGCACAGAGAGAGGGGCAGTCATGAGCCATGATTTGGAGTTACTCCAAACGTCCTCCACCTGCTCCACATCATAAATGTTTTCTTATTGATATTTTTAAGCAACCTCAAGGTCCCATGTCATTTTTCGCCCTTGCTGTCTTTAATCTAGGAACACACCTTTCTCTTTCTCAAACTGGATGATGAGAGCCCCACAGATAGGTATGGGGCACCTTCCAGAAGCATCAGCTTCTTTTTCCGTTTTTACTTTTTATTTTATATTGGAGTCTACCTGATTCACCATGTTTGATAGTTTCAGGTGAACAGCGAAGGCACTTGGTCGTACATATACACATACCCACTCTCCTGCAAACTTCCCTCCCCTCTAGGCTGCCACATAACACTGAGCAGAGTTCCCTGTACTATCCAGAAGGATCTTGTTGGTTGTTCATTTTAAATATAGCAGTGTGGACATGTTATCGCAAACCCAGGAGCACCAATTTCAGTGAAAAAGTGCAACTGCCACATTATCTCCCAGAAGAGACTCTAATGCTATTCCAAGAAACACACACATGTGTGTGTGAATGCATGTGTGTGCATGTATATGTGTGTTTTATACCTTTGTGCTGACAGGATATTAACAGTTCTGTTAATCATAAACAATGCTTGCAACTATTTCTCCTGATGGCTAAATGGTCAAAACGGGGTGTGGAAGATAGAAAAACTAGCCTTGCAATCAATTACGTAGCTTCCATTACCTAAATTATTTTCATTATCTGCACCTATGGAATATGGCAGGATGATATCACACTGAATTAATATATTTCAAAATTCTTGGTAGCAGCAGGTCAGCTAGTCCTCCAGAGGAAGCTCGGACATCATCAATTACTGAGCTAGTTAATCTGTAATAGGAGAAGAAAACCTATCAGAACCTGAAATCACTTCTTGTTCTTAACAGGATATATGTTATTCACGTGTCAGTCAATAAATAAGACCAGAGATGGTAAAAATAATTGAGATATAGCAGATGACTTTCAAATATAACAGTATTCCCCCTGGAAGTGGCCTTCAGAGATTTGGTGTTTCAGCTCCAAATCATAGATTCATGCTACTGAAAGGAACTTCAATCTGATGCCCCACCAAACTGAGAAGTCTCTTCTGCACCTCCCAGGGGATCCTCAGCTGGCACCTGCTTCAGACTAAATATGTGACCATTTCCTTGTTGGATAGTTTGAAACAACAGATAGATGTTTTCACCAGATTTTCACCAAAATGCTAATTCTTCTTCCCAGAATCAGGTCACTTTGACTCGAAAGCCCACATTGTTCTATGGTACCACATTGTTTTTAAATGAATGTCTATTATATGCCAAAACGTTTCCAAGATAATTATTAAGAATAGAAAAATTAATGAAACTCGGCACCTCTTCATAAGGTGTTTATAACCTGCATGTAGAAGAGATAATAAACACACATAATTATTTCTAACTGAAATGTCAAAGAGAATCTTTAAGTTCTATGAACCTTTGTTCCATGAGGTAAAAAGAATAATACCCAAATGAAACGGGGTTTCATGAAGGAGAAACCTAGAAGGTAGTGGGGACACAGAGGTAAAGTGGGGAGAACATCGAAGGCAGAAGAGAAGGCATGTGCACAGTGGGGGTGAAAAGCACTGGATGTGTTTAGAAACAAGGGATTAAATGCTTGCACTGCAGCACAAGTATATGGGAGCAACGAGAATAAAACATAATGATGACTTTGGTCCATCTGAACACAGAGTTCCAAAGAATAGCAAGGAGAGATAAGAAAGCCTTCCTCAGCGATCAATGCAAAGAAAGAGAGGAAAATAATAGAATGGGAAAGACTAGAGATCTCTTCAAGAAAATTTGAGATACCAAGGGAATATTTCATGCAAAGATGGGCTCAATAAAGGGCAGAAGTGTTATGGACCTAACAGAAGCAGAAGATATTAAGAGGTGGCAAGAATACACAGAACTATACAAAAGAGATCTTCACAACCCAGATAATCATGATGGTATGATCACTCACCTAGAGCCAGATATCCTGGAATGCGAAGTCAAGTGGGCCTTAGGATGCATCGCTATGAACAAAGCTAGTAGAGGTGACGGAATTCCAGTTGAGCTATTTCAAATCCTAAAAGATGATGCTGTGAAAGTACTGCACTAAATATGTCAGCAAATTTGGAAACTCAGCAGTGGCCACAGGACTGGAAAAGGTCAGTTTTCATTCCAATCCCTAAGAAAGGCAATCCCAAAGAATGGTCAAACTACCACAAATTGCACTCATCTCATATGCTAGTAAAGTAATGCTCCAAATTCTCCAAGCCAGGCTTCAACAATGTTGAACTTCAGATGTTCAAGCTGGATTTAGACAAGGCAGAGGAACCAGAGATCAAATTGCCAACATCTGTTGGATTATCAAAAAAGCAAGAGAGTTCCAGAAAAACATCTATTTCTGCTTTATTGACTATGCAAAAGCCTTTGACTGTGTGGATTACAACAAACTGTGGAAAATTCTAAAAGAGATGGGAATACCAGACAACCTGATCTGCCTCTTGAGAAACCTGTACACAGGTCAGGGAGCAACAGTTAGAACTGGACATGGAACAGGCTGGTTCCAAATAGGAAAAGGAGTACGTCAAGGCTGTATATCGTCACCCTGCTTATTTAACTTACATGCAGAGTACATCATGAGAAAAGCTGGGCTGGATGAAGCACAAGCTGGAATCAAGATTGCTGAGAAAAATATCAATAACCTCAGATATGCAGATGACACCACCCTCATGGCAGAAAGCGAAGAACTAAAGAGCCTCTTAATGAAAATGAAAGAAGAGAGTGAAAAAGTTGGCTTAAAGCTCAACATTCAGAAAACTAAGATCATGGCATCTGATCCCATCATTTCATGGCAAATACATGGGGAAACAGTGGAAACAGTGACATACTTTATTTTTTTGGGCTCCAAAATCACTGCAGATGGTGACTGCCGCCATGAAATTAAAAGACGCTTGCTCCTTGGGAGAAAAGTTATGACCAACCTAGACAGCATATTAAAAAGCAGAGACATTACTTGGCCAACAAAGATCCATCTAGTCAAAGTTATGGTTTTTCCAGCAGTCATGTATGGATGTGAGAGTTGGACTATAAAGAAAACTGAGCACTGAAGAATTGATACTTTTGAACTGTGGTGTTGGGTAAGACTCTTGAGAATCTCTTGGACTGCAAGGAGATCAAACCCGTCCATCCTAAAGGAAATCACTCCTGAATATTCATTGGAAGGATTGATGCTGAAGTTGAAACTCCAATACTTTCGCCACCTGATGGGAAGAACTGAGTCATTTGGAAAGACCCTGATGCTGGGAAAGATTAAAGGCGGGAGGAGAAGGGGACAACAGAGGATAAGATGGTTGGATGGCATCACTGACTTGATGGACATGAGTTTGAGTCCAGGAGTTGGTCATGGACAGGGAGACCTGGCATGCTGCAGTCCATGGGGGTCACAGAGTCGGACACGACTGAGCTACTGAACTGAACTGAACTTTCAATTGATTGAACCTGCTTTTCTTAGTGTCTATATTGCAAGGCTATAGGTCTCATGTCCTGTACAGTCCAGGAAGTGTCCAGAATGAAGGGTGCATGCTCCAGAATGCCAGGATTGGCAGGGCATCATTGTTTCCTTCACTAATTTTCAGCACTTCAGTTCAGTTCAGTTCACTCAGTCATGTCTGACTCTTTGTGACCCCATGAATCGCAGCATGCCAGGCTTTCCTGTCCATCACCAACTCCCAAAGTTTACTCAAACTCATGCCCATCGAGTCGGTGATGCCATCCAGCCATCTCATCCTCTGTCATCCCCTTCTCTTCCTGCCCCTAATCCCTCCAAGCATCAGGGTCTTTTCCAACGAGTCAACTCTTCGAATCAGGTGGCCAAAGTATTGGAGTTTCAGCTTCAGCATCAGTCCTTCCAATGAACACCCAGCACTGATCTCCTTTAGGATGGACTGGTTGAATCTCCTTGCAGTTCAAGGGACTCTCAAGAGTCTTCTGCAACACCACAGTTCAAAAGCATCAATTTTTCAGCACTCAGCTTTCTTCACAGTCCAACTCTCACATCCATACATGACCACTGGAAAAACCATAGCCTTGACCAGACGGACCTTTGTTGGCAAAGTAATATCTCTGTTTTTTAATATGCTATCTAGGTTGATCATAACTTTCCTTCCAAGGAGTAAGCATCTTTTAATTTCATGACTGCAGTCACCATCTGCAGTGATTTTGGAGCCCCCAAAAATAAAGTCAGACACTGCTTCTACTGTCTCCCCATCTATTTCCTATGAAGTGATGGGACCAGATGCCATGATCTTAGTTTTCTGAATGTTGGGCTTTAAGCCAACTTTTTCACTCTCTTCTTTCACTTTCATCAAGAGGCTTTTTAGTTCATCTTCACTTTCTGCCATAAGGGTGGTGTCATCTGCATATCTGAGGTTATTGATATTTTTCCCAGCAATCTTGATTCCAGCTTGTGCTTCATCCAGCCCAGCTTTTCTCATGATGTACTCTGCATGTAAGTTAAATAAGCAGGGTGACGATATACAGCCTTGACGTACTCCTTTTCCTACTTGGAACCAGCCTGTTGTTCCATGTCCAGTTCTAACTGTTGCTCCCTGACCTGCGTACAGGTTTCTCAAGAGGCAGGTCAGGTGGTCTGGTATTCCCATCTCTTTCAGAATTTTCCACAGTTTATTGTGATCCACATAGTCGAAAGCTTTGGTGTAGTCAATAAAGCAGAAATAGATGTTTTTCTGGAACTCTTGCTTTTTCGATGATCCAGCGGATGTTGGCAATTGGATCTCTGGTTCCTCTGCCTTTTCTAAAACCAGCTTGAACATCTGGAAGTTGACGGTTCACGTATTGCTGAAGCCTGGCTTGGAGAATTTGGAGCATTACTTTACTAGCATGTGAGATGAGTGCAAATGTGTGGTAGTGTGACCATTCTTTGGGATTCCTTTTCTTAGGGATTGGAATGAAAACTGACCTTTTCCAGTCCTGTGGCCACTGCTGGGTTTTCCAAATTTGCTGGCATATTTAATGCAGCACTTTCACTAGCGCACGGCAAATGGCTACCTTCCAGTGGGTTTGCAAATGTGGGGGCCCAGGTAGGTGGATTTATAGATTATGTCATCTAACTTTAACTAAACATCATCACAAAATGGCAAATAGCTTAAAAAGATACCTTCAGAGAACTCACAGATTAAAGATAATACTAATAATATAATCACAGACAAGTTGAAAGTTGCAGAGCTGATATTCCTTATCCTCCAAGTATAAGATGTTCATTGGCCACATTACAGAACCAAAACAGGGATCATCTGATGAGACCTGATAAATAGTATCTGAAAATGTGACATTTGAAATATAAATATAGATCCAACACTATTTATGGTGAACCTTCTCATTAATGCCATAATAGTATTGTGTCTTTGTGACATCTTGAGTTTTTTTGCATGATAGCCCTTGAATGAGGCATTAAAACAAACTAAACTTAGAATGAGAGAAGCAACTTTGGTTGCTGAATCACAAAGTATTAACCACAGTTTCTAAAAATATGAAAAGTGAAAGTGAAAGTCTTAGTAGCTCAGTCATGTCTGACTCTTTGCCACCCTATGGACTGTATCCTGCCAGGCTCCTCTGTCCATAGAATTCTCCCAGCAAGAATACTGGAGTGGGTTGCCATTCCCTGTTCCAGGGGATCTTCCTAATCCAGGGACTGAACCCAAGTCTCTTGTATTGCAGGTGAATTCTTTACCATCTGAGCCACCAGAGAAGCTACCAAAATATGAAGTAAATATGTGTATACATAAATATGAATACATATAGAACCTTTCAATATAAAACAACTAAGCAGGTAAAATACCTCTAAATTTTAAGCCTGTACTCCGCACACTCTACTCCGCACACTCTCAAAGTATTTTAGCTGTGAGGAAGTGATAATTTTGAAAAGTTTCACATTTTGGAATAAAGATGCAGCGAAGGTTTAGGGCCAGAAGTTATATATCGATATTTCAAGATCCATCAAGAGTTATATTTAAGAAAAAAAATCTGGTGCCAAGGTACCCTAAGAGACTATTTTATGGACTATAAAAGACTATTTTATAATGAACTATAAAACAGAAAGAAGGGAAGGGAGGGCTAATAAATTGTTGAGATAATTCACATCTTGAATAAGGGAAGGAGGGTTGGGACTAAGAAGGGGAAGATGGAGGCGGTAGATACAGGGTTTCAGTGAAGGCGGGAATGACAGGACTTCAGTACATGGTTCATTACCAGGCAAAATAAGGGGAGCAGAGGAGAAAAAGCAGCAGTAACCATGACTTTCTCTTCTGGGCAAATGAATGAATGGTGAAGACATTACTAATAACAGAAATGCTGTGTTTTTAGTTTGGCTTGAAATAGAATATATTTTCTACAATTTGGGTCATCGTTAATTCAAATAAATCAGTCTATTCATTTACTCATCAAATTTTTTAATTTATTCAACAAATACTTACAAATTCCAACTACATTTCAGAAACTGCATGACATATCAAGTAGTCAAAGATGAATGAGATGGTCTCTAGACTCAGAAGTTCACAGGTTAGTGGGAATTATAAAAACGTGTCGATAATGACTCGGGGTGTGAGAGGGGCCACAAGAGAACCACCTGAAGAGTGATTTGGGAGCACAGGGGAGGGACAGCTGGCCTGTCTCAGGACAGTTTTGGAAAAGACGTCTTCTGAGAGTCTAAAAGAAGTGCTTGAAGGGAAGAAGAAAGAAAATTGAGTTCCAGGGGAGGGATATGATGGCCAAGGCAATGCACAGTGTAGGGGGAAACTGAAGCAGAAAAAGAGTTCAACAGGCACCAGATTCCTCGTGACAGGAGGACTGCTTAGTTCTGCTAAGAGGACATGGTCTCAACTATTCTGAAAACAAAATCAATAGCGATCAATTAAAAGCCAAAACCTGCCAGATACATGCAGAACAGTGACAACTGGAGGCCAAATAAAAAAGAAGCGGAAATAGATAATTTATATGTTAAAGCTGCAGTACAGAACAGGGCAATGAAAACATTAACTGTGGCTATTTAAATTAGAGACATTACTATCTGGTGATTAAATGTGGCATGTGGTGTTAAATAAGAGAGGCCAGCGGGCAACCTTGTAGATGGGGACCCCAAGAATGAAAAAGTAGACACAGTGGAGGTTTGTTTCTGGAGATTATATGCACCCATACAAGGAAAGAGCGAAGGGCCAGAACTCTGAAAAGTACATAGATGTTTACACCTTGGTATGTAAACCACGTGGAGCTTCCTGGGTGGCTCAGTGGTAAAGCACATGCCTGCCAATGCAGGAGACACAGGTTCTATCCCTGGGTCAGGAATATCCTCTGGAGGAGGAAATGGCAACCCACTCCAGTATTCTTGCCTGTAGAATCCCATGGACAGAAGAGCCTGGTGGGCTACAGTTCAAGGGGTCACAAAGAGTTGATGTATGTGTACATGTGTGTGCTAGATGAAACTTGAAGCTGAAAGGGGATAGGAAATGTGTGAAAAAATATGTATGCTTTATTTATCTGAGAATGTAGAACTGTTGCATGAGACTTGGCAGGAATGGAGGATTACTATATAGTTCCACTGAAGGTGTGTGAAGTAGCTTGGGTAAATGTGACAAATGTGTGTTATGGATTGATTACTTAGTACATCTTGTATCCACCTTATTTCATCTAGTCCTCATTACTCAATAACTCAGCTAGTGGTACAGCATTTTGCAGATGAGGAGACCAAGAACTGCAGGCAAAATTTGGGTTGTCCAGGGTCTTACGGTGGTAGGGTTGAGATTTAAATCAGGCTTTCTGACTTCAAAACCAGGGCACCAACCACTTTATGGTTTCAACATATCAGCAGCTTTTTGGAGAATTATAATTTGATAACTGAGGGTTCTTTACAAATATATAAAGATGGCTTTTATGTGTAGAAAGGAATTCTTACATGCACATTCATTTTCACCAGTAGTGTATACATTACAATTTTGATTGTAAGATACAACTTAAATATTAAGTAAATCTACTATGCCAAAGTCTTTGACTGTGTGGATCACAATAAGCTGTGGAAAATCCTAAAAGAGATGGGAATACCAGACCACCTGACCTGCC
Source organism: Muntiacus reevesi (assembly GCF_963930625.1). Lineage (NCBI taxonomy): Eukaryota > Metazoa > Chordata > Mammalia > Artiodactyla > Cervidae > Muntiacus > Muntiacus reevesi. The sequence goes on along the minus strand of NC_089259.1, from coordinate 21,221,168 downwards.
TCTTGAGAAACCTGTATGCAAGTCAGGAAGCAACAGTTAGAACTGGACATGGAACAACAGACTGGTTCCAAATGGGAAAAGGAGTACGTCAAGGCTGTATATTGTCACCCTGCTTATTTAACTCATATGCAGAGTACATCATGAGAAACGCTGGGCTGGAAGAAGCACAAGCTGGAATCAAGATTGCCAGGAGAAATATCAATAACCTCAGATATGCAGATGACACCACCCTTATGGCAGAAAGTGAAGAAGAACTAAAGAGCCTCTTGATGAAAGTGAAAGAAGAGAGTGAAAAAGTTGGCTTAAAGCTCAACATTCAGAAAACTAAGATCATGGCATCTGGTCCCATCACTTTATGGGAAATAGATGGGGAAACAGTGGAAACAGTGTCAGACTTTATTTTCTGGGGCTCCAAAATCACTGCAAATTGTGACTGCAGCCATGAAATTAAAAGGCACTTGCTCTTTGGAAGGAAAGTTATGACCAACCTAGACAGCATATTAAAAAGCAGAGATATTACTTGGCCACAAAAGTTCATCTAGTCAAAGCTATGGTTTTTCCAGTAGTCATGTATGGGTGTGAGAGTTGGACTATAAAGAAAGCTGAGCGCTGAAGAACTGATGTTTTTGAACTATGGTGCTGGAGAAGACTCTTGAGAGTCCCTTGGACTGCAAGGAGATGAAACCAATCAATCCTAAAGGAAGTCAGTTCTGAATATTCATTGGAAGGACTGATGCTGAAGTTGAAGCTCCAATACTTTGGCCATCTGATGCAAAGAACATACTCATTTGAAAAGACCCTGATCCTGGGAAAGATTGAAGTTGGGAGGAGAAGGGCATGACAGAGGATGAGATGGTTGGATAGCACCACCGACTCAATATGGACATGAGTTTGGGTGAACTCCGGGAGTTGGTGATGGACAGGGAGGCCTGGCATGCTGCAGTTCATGGGGTCACAGAGAGTCGGACATGACTGAGTGACTGAACTGAACTTACAAATCTAGTGGTTGTTAATTAATAGTCAACTTTAAATTTAGGATATTTAATTTCCCCAAGCATTTAAGTACAACTTATAAGTTGTATTCATGTATATTATTTCAAATATTTTGTATTGAAGTCATGTTAGCTATATTCTCCTAAATATTAAAAATTTTGTGATCAATTTAATTATCTAAAACTTTTCAACTTAAAATGGCTTATATATCTGTTTTTCTAGTGTACTTCAAACAGATAAGCAGGTAGAAGTACAAATCTAAAACACAAAATATTCTTAAGTATTTAAATGATACTTAAAAGTCTAATATTAAAGATCTGATGATTTGGATTTACTTAAACTTGTAAATGCTGTTAAAACTTATTAAATACTATTATACCTTTTAAAATTACAATCACACACACACAGTCTTCAGTTTGAAATTACAAGTTTAAGATGTCAGATTTAAAAACAAAATAGCCTGTATTTTTCAGATGATTATACACTGTTCAAATTTTCTATTTTCTTTTTCATTTATTCTCTGCAGTTGGGGTCACCTAGATTTGCCCTTAACATCCCAAATTGGTACAAAAATAATGATTCCAAGGATTTGATTTTATCATTATTTTCTCTATACTTATTTTTATATCTTCCTGCAGTTGCTAAGTCATTTATCATCTCCTGTCTCAAAAAATTTCAGGCTGTGGTTAGAGATTCTAGACAGAGACCTGGAACCTAATGGCAATTTCCAGAATAATTCTACCTAAGTTACCTGTTAATATGCCAATCCTGTTCAGAAAGTTTCATCTGGCTACTTATAAGCCATTTTATTTTTACTATAATTTCTGACACAACTTGTATTATAACCCCATCATAAATATAATTGTCTCATTTGGGTGTACAACATCTCATACCCACCTCACTGAGTCACAACTAATCTGTCTGCTCAAAGCTAATTAAAATTTGCATGGCAGCCCCTTTTATCCCATGTGCTGGGGTTGTAATTAAACTTTTTACTATCTCATTGAAATTTGCACCTTTTTAATATAGATTATTTCCTAACGTATCCCACAGACCACAGATTTATAGTTATTGTATTGACCAGAATTCCCTCTCCACTACTGTGTGCTCCTGGGTTTGAAACCAAGCAGAACCCTGTTGGGTCTTCCCAGAGACAGACACCTTCATGGCCCCTGCCTCTTGTTTGTAAAAAAAGAAACTTTAGCCTCCTAGACCTTCCCAGAGTTCCAAAGAGCAAATTTAATCAGAGAAGTGGAAAAAAAAAAAAAAAGAAGCAAAAACCAAGGAAAACAGTTAAACAAGACAAAATCATAACAGTCTAGCCATAAACAAAGTCAAGAACCTTCAGCTCTTCCTCATGGGCTATAGGTAATATCCTGAGCTATATCCTTGAGTTGTTTTACAGGTATTAATATTAAAACTCTCACCAGGTGGAAGATGTTAATCACGTGCTGACTACCAGCACATAGACTCCAGACCAGTTGGAAGGCTGATGACTAAGATTCCTGAAACATCACTCTGTTACCTCACCATCAACCAATCAGAGACTTCTGCACAAGCTGAACACATGTCCTAGGACTCTCTCCCTCAGTCTTTAAAAACCCTTCCCTGAAAGCAAAGGGGGAGCTCGGGTCTTTTGAGCATGAGTTGAATGTTTTCCTTGCTTCACCCCACACTTGGCCCCTTGCAGGAAACGCTGCACTTTGCTTCACCACAACCTGGCATCGGTAAATTGGCTTTGCTGCTCTTTGGCCAAGCGGACCAAGTCTGGTTCAGTAACACATTAAATCATAAATCATGGTGTCCTGACTAATGGATGGGCACGTGGTCAAAGTGGACTCACTCCAGGACTGTGATTGTTGAGCAAAGGCAGAAAAAAGGATTCGTGGCAGTACCCTACAAACTGGCCAGTGTTTCCAGCTGCTGGGATCCCGAGTTGCTGCTGGTTCCCAGCTGGCTCCCGTCAGTTCGCTGAGCTGACTTCCCACCCTTTGGGGCTTCCCTGGTGGCTCAGCTGGTAAAGAATCCGCCTGCAATGTGGGAGACCTGAGTTTGACTCCTGGGTTGGGAAGATCCCCTGGAGAAGGGACCAGCTACCCACTCCAGTATTCTGGCCTAGAGAATTCCATGGACTGTATAGTCCAAGGGGTTGCAAAGAGTCGGACACCACTGAGTGACTTTCACTTTCCCTTTCCCATCCTTCCAGTAAATTACGGTTACTTCACAAACCCAAACTCCAACTGGTACAGGCAGCCAAGGGAGGCTACACAGATCACACACACACACACACACAGTGTACCCAGCAAAGAAAGCTGGTACAGGCAGCCAAGGGAGGCTACACAGATCACACACACACACACACACACACACACACACACACACACACACACACAGTGTATCCAGCAAAGAAACTAGAGAAGGGAATGGCAATCACTCCAATATTCTTGCCTGGAAAATTCCATGGACAGAGGAGCTTGGCGGGCTACGGTCCATGGGGTCACATAGTTGGATGCAACTTGAGTGACTTCACTTTCTTTATTTCTTTAGCAAAGAAAAGGCTTTGGGCCTTACCCAGGCTCCATCAGACCAGCCATACTGTTATTCGTTCTGCAGATTTCATTTGAAGAAGATATGAAATCATTTTATCGCTAAAAAGGTCTGAAATCATCACATTCATGACCATGAAGGTTTCAGTTATGAAACCTTAAAATTGGAGAATTTTAAAGACAAACTGAAGGATGAGGACCATGGCAGAAAATACGTCTGAAATTAAAAAAAAAGAAAATGAGAAATTGGAAGCAGCTTCAAAATTCATGAGGTTTCATAGGAAAGAGAGATAACAGCAGTTATTTCCATGTGAGGACCCTCAATGCCTAAAACCTGAGTTCTAGGTAGTAAAGCAGAGAATAGAAGGTCCAAAGAAAAGGTTCAGGGAGCTGTGATTACAGACAGATAAGAAATGTGGGATCGAAGCTTCAAAGTCCTTGAGAGAAATAACAGGAGAGAGACAGTACATTACAAAGACGTTTGCAGAGAAATTGAAATAACTAAAAATGAAAGCTAACATTCGTACTCTGTTTCTCAGCTTTTCTAGAAACTAGAGCGTGGACATGTATTTTAGGTTCAACTAACTGGACACATAAATGTAGAAACACCATCTGTGGACACAAAGAAACTGGCACTTCAGGGACTCAAGAGAAAGTGACACGAAAAGTAGACACAGGGAGAACTCTTCAGGTGACAGCAGTTTAAACAACAGTCTCCAGAGACAGAGCTGTGCTGCAGAGGCAGCCTCCATCCAGGGTCAGTTGGTAAAGTGACCTGCCAATCCAGGCTTCGGCAGTAATACCCGTGTGGTCCCACTGGTGATATTGGAGGGTTCCCTTTTCTCCACACCCTCTCCAGCATTTAATGATTGTAGAATTTTTGAAGATGGCCATTCTGACCTGTGTGAGGTAATACCTCTTGGTAGTTTTGATTTACTTTTTTTTTTTTAATAATTAGTGATGCTGATCACCTTTTCAAGTGCCTGTTGCCCATCTGTATATCTTCTTTGGAGAAATGTCTCTGTAGGTCTTCTGCCCATTTTCTGTTTGGGGTGTTCATGTTTTCGTTTTTTATACTAAGCTGTATGAGTTGTTGGTATACTTCGGGCATTAAGCCCTTGTAGACTGTACTGTTTGCAAATATTTTCTCCCATTCTGTAGGTTGTCTTTTCATGTTGTTTACAGTTTCCTTTGCTGTGCCAGAGTTTATAAATTTGATTAAGCCTCATTTGTTTATTTTTGCTTTTATTTCTTTTGTCTTGGGAGACTAAGAAAACATTGCAATGATTTATGTTAGAGCATTTTTGCCTATATTCTCTTCTATGAGTTTTACAGTTTCATGTCTTATATTTTAAGTCACTGTGAGTTTATCTTTGTATGATCCAACAATCCCACTCCTGGGCATATATCTAGAAAAGATGAAAACTCTAATTTGAAAAGATGCATGCATCCCAATATTCAGAGCAGCACTATTTGCAATAGACAAAACATAGAAGCAACCTAAATGTCCATCAACAGATGAATGGGGAAAGATGTGGTCTATTTATATAATGGAATATTACTCAGCCATAAAAAGATGGAAATAATGCCATTTGCAGCAACATGGATGGACTTAGAGAATATCACACTAAGCGAAGAAAGTCAGCCAGGGAAAGACAAATATCATATAGTATCACTTATATGTGGAAACTAAAAATAGATACAAATTAACTTATTTATAAAACAGAAACTGACTTGCAGACATAGAAAACATGCTAAATTCCATATTATCAAAGGGGAAAGGGGGAAGGATAAATTAGTATCTTGGGATTAACAGGTACATACTGCTACATGCAAAATAGATAAACAACAAGGTCCTACTGTATAGCACCCCTGGAAAAGGAAATGGCAACCACTTCAGTATTCTTGCTTGGTAAATCTCATGATCGGAAGAGCCTGGCGGGCTACAGTTCATGGGGTTGCAAGAGTGGGATACGACTTAATGACTAAACCACCATTGTATAACACAAGGATATATATATTCAATATCTTGTAATAACCTATAATGGAAAAGAATGTGAGAAAAATTTGTATTATGCCCACACACACACACACACACACATTCTCTGCTGTAGAGCGAAAACTAACAGAGCATTGTAAATCAACGATGTTCATGCATGCTATGTTCTTCAGTCGTGTCTGACTCTTTGCGACCCTAGGCACTGTAGTCCTCCAGGCTCCTCTGTCCATGGGATTCTCCAGGCAAGAACATTGAGGCAGCCATGTCCTCCTCCAGGGGATTTTCCCAACCCAGGGACTGAATGCTTGGTTCTATGTCTCCTGCTTTGGCAGGTGGGTTCTTTACCACCAGCACCACCTGGGATTTGAATAAAACAAATAAAAATAACTCTATAACTTATAAAACCACAAAACTTCATTTCAATACTTCTCACTCAATAAGCCTTTAATAAGCACATATACTGTGTAAGATACTATGCTGAAGACTAGGAAGGCAAAGATTCCCATCATCCAAGTACATAAGAGTCTAGCGGAGGAACAACAAACACTTAAATTTAAAAATAATTGAATGACAGACGTTATAGAGTTGCTGTATATTATCTGCTATGGAATTTGCATGACACATCAATTAACTCTGCCCAAGGACAGATGGGGAGCTACGTGAAGGTACAGAGAAGAAGTGATATTTGAGTGGAGTCAGAAGGACAAATAGGATTTCACCAGTTTCACAGGAGCAGACATTTCTGGGAGAATGAGTTGTATGAGGCAAGGTATGGAGACTTAGAAATTTGTGATGTGTTTGTGGCCCAGAAAATACAGGTGGTTTGAGTATGGTAACCACAAGCAAGTGCCTAGAAATAAAATAAGAGTGATACTCTGAGATCTCATTATGAAGGTGTATGTACACCATACTAAAAAGTTACTTTATTCAATAACTGCCACTATGGTTTTTAAAGCCACAAAGTGATAGGACCAATCTGATTTAGAAAAATAATCCTGGTGTCAGTGCAAAAGTAGTAAGAACAGGCAATGCAAACACAGAACACACTTAAAAGTTTAGCTGCTAAAGTTTTTGCCTACATTCCAAGTGAGAGGTGTACATAACTCAAAACAAAAACTGAGGAAGCAGTAATGGAATATGAAAACTATTGCTAACTTAGTAAGTAAGTATGTGGTGTGAGGTTAGCCTCATATCCTTGGGAAGGATTCCATAGCCTTGGATTACTTATTCATTTACTCATCATAAAATACTAAAGACATGATAACATGGTAATGATTTTGATGTTGCAGAATAGGCACAGAGAACAGTGCATTAAAAGGATCTAGCACTGAGCCTGATTCTCAATTATTTGGATGCTAAATAATAGAAGCTGTGGTTTTTTTTCGACTTTCCAGGTGGCTCAGAGGTAAAGGACCCACCTATGCAGGAGCCGCAGGGGACACGGGTTTGAACCCTAGGTCTGGAAGATCCCCTGGAGAAGAAAATGGCAACCCACTCTAGTATTCTTGGTTGGGAAATCCCATGGACAGAGGAACCTGGAGGGCTACAGTCCTTAGGATTGCAGAGAGTCGGACACGGCTGAAAATGCACTTGTGCTTTTAATAGAGGGAAGAATATAGAGGATTGAATATTCTATTTTATTCTATGATTCACCACATATGGCTTTAATAAATGCCATATTATATTTTGATAAAGTCACAGTGAGCAATATGGTGTGACTTCCACCTATTTCAGACACTAAAGAGCAGGAAAGCTTTAATAAAAAACCAAAGGGGGAGACAGGGAAATTGATGAGGCTCTCCTTTCAATTGCTACTTGGAAGGCAAGAATGTCTGCATTTTACACTTAAGCATGGTTCTTCTGCGGTTATATAAAAATGCTTTATTCTTTTACATATAAGTCTTTGTTCTCTCACTAAATTAAAATATTTAGGTCAGAGCTTGCCTCTAATTCTTTCAGTGTCTATTATCGTAAGGAGTTTAATATACATAAATACCTTTACATTTTCACTAAAAGAAAACCTTATCTTCAATAAAATTGTTATATATAAATATTATACATAAACATATTTAAATAAATACATATATAAAACCTACGTCTCTGATGAGGCTTACCTGAATATTCGTTTTTAACTGCTGGAAAATATTGAACTGTTTAAAAGTATTGATTTCCAACACTTAGCTTAAAATTTACAGTTAGCCTTACAAAAGAATAATAGGTGAATATTAAAAAGCATATAAATTGCTTTAAACATCCTTAAATTTTACAGTAATTTTCCTGTCTTCATCCTACTATATTTCTAATTTCCAAATTATCTTGTTCCTTTTTATTACAATTGCAAATTCAGAGAAGTACAAATAAACACAGAAAAGTGGGCCCCCTACCTTAATGCACTCAGCTAATATATTCAGTAACACATAAGGGAGATTAGAAAACTTCAGTCTATTTGGAAAGGTACAAATGAAAAGTGTAAGTCTGTCTGCCAAAGGAATGCCATCCTAAAAAGAAAAAAAAAGCCCAAATTTGCACGTACCGGTATTTCACACACACACACACACACACACGGTGATCACACTACACACACTGCAACGCACCTTGCTTTTTTCACATACTGTATTTAGGAATTCTTCGCGCATCCACAGTTAAATCTCCTTCACAGCGGAAGACGGCTGCACAGTATTAAGTGAACTTAACTAGAATTAGCTTTAACTGAACATATTTGCCCAGGCACAGGTCTCAGTGTATGTAAGTCTAGCTCAGACTTTCACAGACTGAAGGATTACGAAATCTCTTTAATCCCATAAACCGTAATATCCCAGCTCTACACCTGATTTGAATTTCAGTCCACTTTGCAAACGCAGTCTCGCGTGAGTCTCCTCCTTCCGGCCTGAAGCCGTGCTCCGCCTCCTTCGATTTCTCTACCCCTCCCACCAGCTTCCTAGGAGGCAGGCTGAACAGCAGTGGGCGGGGCACAGCCGTCCGAGGGCGCAGGCGCGGCCTGTGCGCGCATGCGCGCTACGCGGCTACTGGCGCGTCCCTCCCCTGGGCTGAGGTGGCCGGCGCCTCTCCGGGGGCTGGACGCGAGGCACTATGGCCGAGGGCAGCGGGGAAGTAGTCGTAGTGCCCGCGACCGGGGCTGCCAACGGCCTCAATAATGGGGCCGGCGGGACCTCGGCGCAGACCAGCAACCCGCTGTCGCGGAAGCTGCGTAAGATCCTGGACACCCGGCTGGACAACGACAAGGTGAGCGGGGCTGGAGGGGCCGAGGGTCGCGCATCCCTGGGAGCCGGGGTTCGGGGGTGGTCGTCTGTCCGGCGCCCTCGCTCGGGTCTTGTCCCCGCCTCGAGGAGGGCACCCCAGGCCCGCCGGACCCCCAGGTTGCGTTGCCGACGTGGGGCAGATGAGAAGGGGGAAGCCGAGGAGACCCTGGAGAAACGAAGAGGTTTCCAGGGTGTTACCTTTATTTAAAAGGGTTTCTCGAAGATTCTGGGTCAGGAAGGCAAACGGTGGAAGAGGGGTTCTCCCTGACCCCGACAGGTGTTGGTCAAGCCATAACGGCATAAAGGGAAAAAAAAAATGTAGAAGTGAGAGTTTTATAGGTAAATGTGTAGGCATCTGACAGTAAGCTATCGATAAGACTTTGTGTATAAAAGATAACATTATACTATGATGAGTAAGAAAGACGGTCCACATTATACTGTGAGGACTAAGAAAGGTGGTCTCTAGGACCACCACTTACTAGATATAACCAGCAAACTGGTGCATTCTGGTTTGAGTAAGTCCATTAACTTTTCTAAGCTGATGTTAAATCTCTAAATTGGAAACACCGCAAGTTACTTTGTCAGGGTTGTTGCGAGGGTTCAATGAGAGAAACCAGGTGAAATGCTCAGCACAGGGCTGCAGTTGTTGTTTCTTGTTAATTCTCAATAAATGTTAATTTTACACAGTTCATTAAGGGTTTAAAGTGTCTATTATTGACATGAATCTTCTCTTTTAATACAGCTGCTCTGGTAAATTAGCATTATTTCTTTTTTACTCATGAGAAAAATAAGTTATGGAGAGAGTGTCTGGGTTCATTTGCCCCCTAGTCTGTGTGATTTTGTTCATTTAGCATTTACTGACCACTCATTTAGCCACGACTCCAGGACGTATCAGGGCTGTGTTCCAAAAAAGAAACAGCTTTATTTTATCTATTTTTTGCCATAAATATATATAGCTAAAGATATTTTTTCTGTCTCTTAAATATTAAACTGAATATAAATAGCCTTACAGTTTTTATCATTCCAGTCATTCTTTAAAATTGAAGTATAGTTGATTTGCAGTGTAGTGTTAGTTTTAGGTGAGCAACCAGATGTGTCCAGTGTTTTTATGATAGCGTAATCAAAACATGGAAAGTTCAGCCTGTTTGAACATATGTTAGTTGAAGTGTAAGAATTCTCTCTGTAGGATTTAGGGTGCTATTGGACACAGTGGGCTTGGTCTTCTGCCCTCTACCCATGTTCTCTTTGTTAAAGAACTCTCTTAGTCTCATAGCTTTTTAAATAGTAAAAAGCATGATGATTCTCTAATTTCTAACCCTGTTCCTGACATCTCTACCAAGCTCCAGTTGTTTACATGACATCTCCAGTTGGATACCTGATCCATATCACACAGACGGCATGGCCAGAATTCTTGATTTTTCTCCAAACTGGTTCTCTTCCCCTGTTAGTAAAGAACCTCACCATATACCCTTCATGCAAGAAGCATATAAGTGCTTTTTTTATTCCTGTTTTCTTTTCCCCCACATCTCACATCCAGTTCATTACAAATCCTATAGGCTCAATCTTGAAAAATATATTCTAATTTTTTTGGAGTATCTCTTTTTTATCTGCTTAGACCATCTTGGGCTAAGCCACTGACCACTATCAAATCTTGCTTGAATTATTTTGGTTCAGAAGTTGTCTCAGAGAGACCTTCCTCTCTTAAGTCTAAGTTCAGCTCCCAGTTACTCAGTTCCCAGCCTAGAAGCTACTGTTAGTACTTATTTTTTAGATATAGCCTTCCAGAGTTGGTTTATGCAGGCACCAGTAAATATGCATGTACTGTACATAGTCCTTTTTTCTTTTTTTTAAACATTTGGTGTTACAGATGTTTCTGTAACTTTTTGTTTCACTTACCTGTATCTTGAAGCTCACGCTATGTAAGTACATACAATGGCTGTTATCAGTCTCTTTAACCAGTCCTTTTTAGATGAACATTAAGGTTCTTTCTAATCTGCAATTTCAAACAATTCTGCAATGAATAACCTTGTATATATGTCACGATGCACAAGTAAATATGTCCTTACTGTGTTTCAGAAATAAGTTTGCTGTTCACTAATGTGAAGGTCTTCCGGTATTTTTTGGATTGTGTAATGGAAATAAATTCTTGGGAAATGATTTCAGTAATTTTTGCCTAAGATTAGAAAGACATTTGAAAATTGGCCCCAATAATATTCTTTTATTACCAATTATGTAGGAGATGTTGGAAGCTCTTAAGGCACTGTCAACCTTTTTTGTTGAAAATAGTTTGCGGACTCGAAGAAATTTACGTGGAGATATCGAACGCAGGAGTTTAGCCATCAATGAAGAGTTTGTAAGCATTTTCAAGGAAGTGAAAGAAGTATGTAAACTCTTTTCATTTAGCATTTATTGAGCGCTTACTGTATGCTTGGCTCTGTGCTAAGGTTTTTATATATAGAGTTGATGTGCTTGCTATTTGTGTAGCATGTTCAAATAGAAAATTTAACTATTAACAATTCCTTCAGCAGCATCTTTCTTTGGACTGATGCAATTTCTAAATCCGTAACCTCCACAAATGCTGCTTCTTAGAACGTTGAAACATTTGCTCTGGGAAATTCTTTTACGAATTTTAGCATTTTAAACAGCAACAGAAAACCATTTCTCTGAGTGATTTTCCAGTAGAAATAGTCTTTCGTTGAGTACACCTCCCTTGGATAACTATTTTTCCACTGGAGATTAATAGGGACTGAGTAACCTTACTGCATCCTAAATTATGAAATTTTCAGATTAATTAAAATCAGTTACTTCAGCTAATAAATAATTATTCATTATATTTGAGTGAGCAGTCTACTCACCATAGGGTGAAAATGAATTTTATTTATTATGACATGTTTTATTAATTATATTAAATTAGAGTGATATTACATAGTTAATATTTCTATGTGAGTTGTGTGAAAATGTCACACATGGTACCAGCAGGTGCTTAATAAACACAAGGCTATTTTTTTTTAAAGATTTATTATTTCTTTGTTTGTGGCTGCACTGGGTCTTCACTGCTGCACTCGGACTTTCTCTAGGTGCGATGAGTGGGAGCTACTCTGCATCGCGGTGCACAGGTTCTAGGTGCTCAGGCTTCAGTAGTCGTGGTGCATGAGATTAGTTGTTCTGCTGCATGTGGGATCTTCCCAGACCAGGAATTGAACCCCGTTTCCCCTGCACTGGCAGGCACATTCTTAACCATAGACCACCAGGGAAGTCCAACATAGACTGTTTTTAACTGTGCAGTAGACTTTCATTGGCTGAAGTCTAATAATCTGGAAGGTTAAAAGGGAAGTTTGGTAGTGTTCATAAAACTAGGGAGGGATAGTAGTGATGAGCACATCTAAAGTGTACTCTTGAAACACCATTTCCCACTGAAAAGAAGTACCAAAGCGAGGAAGCCGGTAAAGACCACTGGGAAGTGTGAAAAGGACTATGGAACTGAGTTAAGGGGCTTCCACTGGTCACAGATAGGATGGTGTGAGGATCAGTAAGAGTGACTGCAGTGGACTGAAGCTCGTCAAGCATGTTTGTGTCCATGAGTGGTACTATTTATTTACAAATCAGATTCATTCGGTGTACTGTAGTGCATGCTCAGTCCCTCAGTCGTGTCCATCTCTTTGCAGCCCCATGGACTGTAGCCCGCCAGGCTCCTCTGTCCATGGGATTTTCCAGGCAAGAATACTGGAATGGGTTGTCATTTGCTAAAGTAAATATTAGGAATAAGTTATTCTTGAACTAGTTGGCTAATAATCATAGTGCTAGTCTCATTAGATTATACAGTGAGATTTAAGGAAATAGGTTAGTTTTCCTATTTGTACCTGTTTTCTGTTGCTGATATTAATTGCTATTTTGAAATCATTCTTTTATTCACTTCAAAGCTGTTTAGGATAAGCAGGTCAGAAATAGAACTATTACTTATGATTCTATTACACAAAAATAACCTGTCAGTATTTTGTTGTGTGGCCCGTCAGGACTTTTTCTGTGTTCTTCTTTCTGCACACATATACATGTGTTTTTCTGAAAAAAACATGGGGAGGTGTTGTATGTGTTTTATGAGCCCTTTTTTAGCCTTATATAGACATATTCCCATAATAACACACATGTGTGTGTGCGTGCACGCGCGCGCACACACACACACACAGATATTATCATTGTTAATGGATGCACAGATTTCTGTTGTGTGGTTGGAAACATTTCATACTTGCCATTTGTTTTAGGCAGCTCTGTGTTGATCATCTCTTACGTATATTGTTGCACACTTATTTGATTAATTTCTTAGGATAAATTCTTAGTATGAGAATCTGAATAAACATGTATTCATATTCTTAAAACATTTTCCATCTTCATATTGTCAGACCCTTTCTAAAAAGAAATATGCTAGTTTTTTAAAATATCTTTTCATATTCTAGATGTTATTCTTTGTAATCATTTTCAGTCTTAAATACAGAATCTTTTGTCATGCTTTGGCAAAAGCATGGAACAAAAATAAGGATTTGGCTAAGAGAAGAGAAATTTCTTTGACTATATCTAATTTTTTAACTATACCTAATGCTTTAACTATATCTAATGTTACTTTTATCCTTTTTAGGAACTTGAAAGCATACATGAAGATGTTCAAGCAATGAGCAGCTGTTGTCAAGATATGACAAGTCGCCTACAGGTCCGGTATAATGACTGCATTTTAGCGTAGTTCCTGATAATGGGGTAAACTTTCAGAAATTGCTAGATAAGTCTACAGAATGTGTGGATATCTGATACATATCTGATACATGTATCTGATACATACATGCCCTGTAGTAAGTTCGAATGTAAATTTTTTAAAATTATAACTCTTTGTGTTTCTTCTGTGATGGTTTACTAATATTGTGCAGTTAACTCCAGAAACCTTTGTATTTTGATCTTGCCAGTATAGAGATAACTGTGTGAAGTTTTAATAAACTTTTGAATTCCATAATATTGCACAAATGCAGTAGAAATAAATTCCTTCGTAGAAAGCCTTAGGAATACTTTCAGATTAAAGCTATGCCCAGTGAAGACCCAGCTTAATTATGATTTATACTCACTTTAAAAAATATCTCAGGAAAATGTCTGTAAGTGTAGGGCCATTTATTAAAGCAGTCTAACCCCCTAGTTTGGCTGCAGAGTTAGCATTGATCTACATACTTCTGATTCATTTAATGCCTTTCTGTCTCCACCTGTCTCCAACCACTGACTTGTTTCTCCTCTCGTTACTGCCTGCCTTATTTTATAGTATTGCCCAGTTCAGGTCACTGAGAGAGACTCTCACTGGCTACACTTGTTGTTTGTTTCAGTTCACCTTATAAATGTTTTCCTAGTCTTTGAAATACCTTTGCATTCCTGCTCCTTTCAGCTCTGGTTCAGGGGAGAGAAGATTGCTTAGTATGACTTGGTCAGGAACAGCACTTTGTCTTGTAGATGGGGCTTTCTCTAATTTTCACCAGAACCCTCTATGAGGGGTATTTTTTGTATATTGAGTATCAGTGACTTATTGAGTATCAGTGACAACTTCTTTCAGACATTTCCTGGTAGCTCAGTTCAGCACGTCCATAACTGAAGTCATGTTTTCCTGGCAGTGCCTCTGTTTCACTAAAAAGCATCAGGAACTAGTAAATTCCATCATGGTGACACCTTTTTCTTTCTTGTAAGCCTTAGCGTTATGTGTGTATTGAGAATTCTCAGTGAGTTCTTCTTTCTTAAAATTTATTTATTTTTCATTGGAGGATGATTACAATATTGTGTTGTTTTCTGCCTGAGTGAGTTCTTAAATGTAGTATGTGAGCCTTAAAACATCTGTTTCAATTTCTTGGGCCTTTTTTATATCTTTGAGTTCTGGAGTGTGATCTCATTTGCTGTTGAACTCCAGTAGCTGGCAGTGTTAGTTTTCTGAAGTATAATAAAATTGAAGTGTGCTAATATTAGATATGTTTATAATTTTAGGCAGCAAAGGAACAGACTCAGGATTTAATAGTAAAAACCACTAAGCTTCAAGCTGAAAGGTAAGCTTTTCTTTATATAATCAATTCTTCATTAATTTGGAGATAACTCAGAAAACTATAAATGATTTCAAAGCAGAGTTAAAATAATCAAAAAAGTGATTCAAAAATTATACAAAATATGAGGTTTTAAGCTATTATTCAAGAGTAAAACAAATACAGTGTTTAGGAGTATTGATAGCTGGGACTGAGATTATCCCTTTTTGGAAGTGATGATGTGTTGTTTGTTTGCTATATAATTCAAAACTGACTGCTCTTTTAAACAAGCAATAGATTTTTAAATTGTTTAGTAATTTTATTATCTTTTTTCACAATTGCCTTTTATTTTTAACTTAATGATTATGTACTCTGCTACTGTCAAAGCACAGAACTGTTCTGTCAGCACACATCTCTTTCCCATTGGTGCATGGACCATGGTGAGGAAAATTGCACAGTGTGCTGAAGAGATGGTTGGCTTCACAGAGCAGTCGGCTCTAAGGAAAGGCAGGTGCTGAATTTCTAAGCATGTGCCTCGAGCATCAGATGAGAATGTTTTTAGCATCACAACAAATCTTTTGAAAGAGAAGTTTCCTTGCAGTTAGAGGCCCACCTGTGAATTTTTCTCTTAATGTTTTTGTTGGCTGACATGAGAACAAGTGTGGATTCAATTGAAAATTATGTCTAAAACCAAGAGAGTAACAGATCACCAATCCTGTGTACAAAGTTTATTCAAATCCTTTCTGCTGCTGCTGCTAAGTCGCTTCAGTCGTGTCTGACTCTGTGCGACCCCATAGACAGCTGCCTACCAGGCTCCTCCGTCCCTGGGATTCTTCAGGCAAGAACACTGGAGTGGGTTGCCGTTTCCTTCTCCAGTGCATGAAAGTAAAAAGTGAAAGTGAAGTTGCTCAGTCGTGTCTGACTCTTCGGGACCCCATGGACTGTAGCCTACCAGGATCCTCCATCCATGGGATTTTCCAGGCAAGAGTATTGGAGTGGGTTGCCATTGCCTTTTCCTGGCCTGAGTTAAAGGAGATCAGTCTTGGGTGTTCATTGGAAGGACTGATGTTGAAGCTGAAACTCCAATAGTTTGGCCACCTCATGGGAAGAGTTGACTCATTGGAAAAGACCCTGATGCTGGGAGGGATTGGGGGCAGGAGGAGAAGGGGACGACAGAGGATGAGATGGCTGGATGGCATCACCAACTCGATGGGCATGAGTTTGAGTAAACTCCAGGAGTTGGTGATGGACAGGGAGACCTGGAGTGCTGTGATTCATGGGGTCACAAAAAGTCGGACACGACTGAGCAACTGAACTGAACTTGCCATCTTTAGTATGTGGTACAATCTCTTGTAACTAATTGTTGGTTTGATTGAGTCTCTTTCCTACGAAACTGAGCTTGAGAACAGTGACAGCCTCTTGTTCTCTTTTTATGTCTTAGTGCAAAACACATTGTAGATTCAGTAAGTGATTTTGGGTGAATAAATATGAACTTTGTTTTTTAATATTGGTGAAATCACTATTTATTATGTATTTTTTTGGTCTCTTGAAAAGGCCCATCAGCCAAATTTCTCTATGGTGAATGTTAATGTTTTTCTTTGAGGTGTAGTATGTTACAGTGGAAAGGATGTACACCTTGAAGAGCTGAATTCTAATCTAAATCTTAGGTAAGAGCTCATTAGATTTTTAGTCTTATATGAGTCATTTGTTAACTCCCTCAGGCTCAGTTATCACATCTGAAAAAAAGGAATAATAAGTTACATCGCAGGGTTGTTGTGATGAATAAGTGATTTATATTGAGTCCTGAACACACTGCCTGACATACCTCAAGGAGTACTACCCTCCGTATCCCTCTCCGCTTTTTAGACAGAGATGTGTAGTACATCTTGTTTCTTCATTGGCTTTGGCAACTGGAAACAGAAGCTATTCTGCACTTAATTAGATAGTTTTTCTCAGCTATGTTGTTTTATGTTCTCATTCTTTCTTATTTTTTAATAGTTTTAATTTTGATTGTGTTATTTGCTATAAAGTACTTACTGTAACTTAGGTTTTGATATTATAGTTTACATAAAAATATGAAAGCAATTTATTTTGCCCAAATATGCATGTAAAAATCCAGAACATATGTGATACATATTCTTTCATTGCTCTGTAAGAGGTCAGGAGAAGGCAAGCAAAAATCAGTTTTCTTCTTCTCCTTTCATTTATGTATGTAAAACTTGAAGAAAATTATAATCAGATGTAACTTCACCACCTAGACATAGCTACTGTTAATAATGTGGTGTATTTTCTCTCAGTATGTGTGCCTACTGAATTAACAGCTGACCCTTGAACAACACAGGTTTGAACTGCACAGGTCCACTTATATATGTATGTATATATGTATTTTTTGTAGTCCTACACGGTCCACAGTGGGTTGGATCTTCTACTCCAGAGGGCTGGCTGTAACATTATATACAGATTTTCCTCTGTACAGGGTAGGGTAGGAGTCCCTGACCCACACTTTATTCAAGAGTCAACTGTACTAGATTCAGTTAAAACATAGTGAAACAGTAAACGAAAGAGATTAATCTTCCTTTGTGCCTGGTAAATTGACTGAAGATAGATCCAAAAGAAACTCCCAAAAGATTTTCATTGAAACGGTTAATTTGTATAGTCTCAAGGAATTTTATTAAGTGTTATAATTAATTTAAATCCTGTATGATAGTGATTTGAGCTTCTAAAAGTATAAAACAAAACATGTTAAGGTAACTTGTAGATATCAGTACTTAATAAGATAATTAAGGACATAGGTGTTTTAAATCTGTATAGATTTAAGTAGGTGAATTGCACTGTCATTTGAGAAAAATAGAGCATTACTGCCACCTGGAGGACTTTTTCTTTTTAGCTTTTGTCATTCGGCAGGAGCATTTGACATTGTGAACTTAAACCTGGAAACAAACAAAACAAAGATGGCGTGCATTGTTCTGTCTGTTTAGATAGTGTTAATGATTATCTTTGTTCAGTTTCATTTGAATATTTTGAAATTGGAGAATATTACTGCCCTGTGAATACTTCTAGTGAAACACTTTAATTTTATTTGTATATCTTCACATCTAAAATCTAGAAGGCAGGAATGTTGAACTTCTGTTCATGTGGTTTGTATCCCCGACTTGCCTTTAGATTGTGACCCAACTCAGTCGTGTAGGTCCCTGCAGGTTGAATTGCAGACTCAAGTGTGCTTTTTCCTAATTGTCAGCTAGTCTAAGTTGGCTGCGCTCAGATAATATAATTTGAAAAGAATTTTTTTGTTTGTTATGATAGTGTGCAGAAAAAGTGGGGAAGACAAAATGGAGGAGTGATCTTTTTTTTTTGATTAATGAAGAATTACTAGATGAGTTCTTGACTTCAATTTCTAACATAAAGTAAATAATAGGCTTGATTTTTGATTTGTTGTGTACTTTGTGTACAAGCTTCAAAGGCTTAGAACTTTTAGGGACTGAGAAGAAATTAATTGGCTTATGTCTCTCTTACAACTTTGTTACCTTAAGGTGAACTATTCACATACATATAAGTGGCTAAGGATTTGTATTGCCTATACCATTCATGAACTTATTTCTCCTTTTACATAAAGGTTAGTTCATCATTTTACTGTGGCCTCTTACCGTGCCCTCTGCAGAGGTAGGACAAAATCAGCTAATTGTATCACCTACATGCTTGATGAGCTGCTAATATTTGAGGCAGAAATGAGGCTTCTGAAGATACTGAGACAGTTTCATGTCTTTGTCTTAAAAGTTATATGAGAGATGTAACTTGTTTTAAAGCTATGTAAAATGCATAATGTGCTTGATTTTCTGTTGCCTTTTTAAAAATATTACAGTCAAAGATTAGAAATAAGAGCACAAGTGGCAGATGCCTTCTTATCCAAGTTCCAGCTGACTTCTGACGAAATGAGTCTTCTTCGAGGCACAAGAGAAGGACCCATCACTGAGGTACTTTGCTTTCTGTTGAAATCACTTAAAGAACAGCAGTTACAGATGTTATAGAGAAATTACCCTTTTTTAAGAGTTATTTATTTTATCACCTAAAATTTTTTTTGATTTAAAAATGTTTTTAAGCTTAGCAATATAAGGTACAGTTTTAATTACCTTATTTTCCCCAAAGCAGTACGTGTACTTTTTTGTTCTTTAGGAGTCAGAGTACAATAAGGCTTATAAGGAAAGCCTGCATCACCTCATCACCTGTTCCACTCCTTTCCATCTCTTAAGTCCTTTGGCAACCATTTTCAATCTTGTTAATTGCTTCTTTTGTATATTCTGTATTCTGGACCTCTGGTGAAAAGAAGTATGCTTTGGATATCGATGTTAACTGTTTTCTATGGATTTCCTACCATGAGCTAAGAGTAATTAGCCTCTCCTCCATGGCTCCTTCCCCTCCACACATACATATTCTCTTTTCTTCCGCCTCACAGTACAGTTATATGGCATGTTCTGTTTACATTGCAGTGATATCGCAATGATTACATGTTCTTTCTTTCACAACTTTTGGTCTTTCCTGAGATTAGAAACTTCTTACCTTTTCATCTGATTCTTTTCTGAACCCATGCCATTCTTTCCAAAACTTCAAGCTATAAAGCCTCTCAAAATGCTAAACAACAAGGAAAAGTATCATTCCTCTTTTTTTCCCCTTGAAGATACTCAGTTTTTCTTGAGAAGAACCTTTCAGTATCCTAACTGGGAGGAGCTGCAAACCCGTGCCTGGGCTCTGAGGGCAGGAAGAGTTCCTGAGGAGGGCCAGGGTGGGGGCCTACTGAGTGACACCTGGTAGATGTCACTGTTATCTTACTGCCTGGGCTGGGATGGAACCGTCCCTTGAGTGTAGGGTGTTAAGGAGGTGAGAGAATTGTAGGTGCCTTACCTATGGGTATTTATTGCCCTTATAGTTTGAGGAACTTTGTGCATTTTAAATATGTGACATCACACCTCCCCTCCCCACCCCCCACCTCAGCAGAAATAATTAACAGTATTAGGGATTTTAAAACATTAAAAAAAATTTTTTATTCATCAAAGAAAAATAACTCATCAACTACTTTACATGGTTGGAACACTGTTTGTGGCTATCTGGAAACTAAGGCTCCAGTACCTTTTTATAGAGGGGAAAAAAGCTGGGAGTTTAGCATCAGTCAACTCATGTATGTTTATGCATCCAACTTTGCATTCCACTCCTGGATGAGGAGGCAAGAAAGAGTATATGATAGACTCATAAACCATCATCTCCTGTGATGATGAAGCCATGCTGAGTTTTCTACGTCATAAGATATGTAATACATGTAAAACATGTAAGCATGTTTTTCTTTATGTTATAATCTTCAGGTTTACATTACTCTTTTGCAAAACTGTATAATTCTTGAAGACAGCTTTTGTCTTTATAAACTTTATCTCCACATCTTAGTACACTATTTGGTATATAGTAGATATCTAATTAATATATATTTTAAAATATGAATAATGGGCTTCCCTTGTGGCTCAGCTCATAAAGAATTCACCTGCAATGCGGGAGACCTGGGTTTGATCCCTGGGTTGGGAAAAGCCCCTGGAGAAGGGAGAGGCTACCCACTCCAGTATTCTGGCCCAGAGAATTTCATGAACTGTATAGTCCATGGGGTCGCAAAGAGTCGAACACGACTGAGAACTTTCACTTCACTAAATATCTATTATACATTTTCTAAAAATTTAGAGAAAGTTGAAATTAGTATAAAGAAGGCTTCATTAGAGTAGGTAGAATAATTTCTTTTTCCTTTGTCATGATATTTCAATTTAGAGTAATACAGTTTTACCTGAAAACATGGAAACTTTAAAGTTACATTCTTAATTTTAAAGGATTTTTTCAAGGCACTGGGAAGAGTAAAACAGATTCATAATGATGTTAAAGTTCTCTTGCGTACAAACCAACAAACAGCAGGGTGAGTAGCCTTTTCAGTTCATGACTGTGATGCCTCTTGTGTTTCCAAAATTTTAAAGATTTTCTAGGTTCTTAAAGTGTATGCCATTATGTGAAATAAGAGTTTAATCTTTATGTGTCTTTGGATAAAGAGGAAGTTATACCCTGATGTTTAGCATAAAACAGCAGTTGAGTGTCTAAGTGATGGTATTAAAACTTGGCAACATTTATTTAATTATTAAAAAATTACTAAAAAGTTATTCCACAAAATGATAAAAAGTTAATAGGCTATAACCAAATCATTCTGTAATTAAAATAATTAGATTCTTAGATTTAGCTATTGGCTAAAAGTTTTAAATAAATTATAATCTTTAATTTTTTTAGTTTAGAAATTATGGAGCAAATGGCCTTGCTTCAAGAAACATCTTATGAAAGACTTTACCGATGGGCTCAAAGTAAGTGGTTTCTTTGATGAAGTCTAGATTCATGAGTGCTTGATTTTATTTCACTTAGTATTTATTTGATAACATATTTTGATCTTAGTAATAAAATATTTGAACATACTGTCTTTGTATTTGCCTCTTAAGTAACTACTATCATTTGGGTACTATATATGATTAAGGATGGGAATGAAAAAATAACAAAGTCAGTATTTGTGCCCCAGATTATCTTAAGGTTGATTAGACATCCCTTGTTGTTAATATAACCATTATGGTGAATTAATTTTCTGTTTCTGCTGTAACAAATTTATCTCAATCTTAATGGCTTAAAACAAAACATAAATTTATCATTTTATAGTTCTGTAGCCAGAAGTCACCATGCTAAAATGAAAAGATGTGCATTCATTTCTGGAGGCTCTAGGGAATAATCTGTTGCCTTGCTCACTCACTTTGTTGGCATAATTTAGTTCTTTGAGTCTGAGGACTGAGCTCTGAGTTTTCTTGCCGGCTGTCACTGAGGGTTTTCCCAGCTTCTAGAGGCCGCCTACATTGGCCTGTGGCTCCTTCCTCCATCGTTGAAGCCAGCAATGGGTAGATGGAGGTGCTTTCTCACTTTGAATCTCTCCTGCCTCTTCTTCCATCTCATATCTCTGATTGATTTTTCTGCTAGCCTCTTCCACTTTTAAGACCTAGATGATTACCTTGGACCCTCTTAAGTGGTCTAGGAAAATGTCCCTCTTTAAGCTCCATCCCCTTAATTCCATCTGCAGAGTCCTTTTTGCTTCATAAAATAACATATTCACAGGTTTCAGTGATTAGGGATCTTGGGAGGACCATTATTTTGCCTACCACAAGTGGTTTATGTATTTAGTTGTGTTTTAAAATGTTTCAATAGTGTGTTGGTAGAATTACCTGTTAAAAACAAAGGAACATGAGGTCTTCACCCAGTAAAAGTTGGGAATTTCTGAACATGTCCTGTTTTTTGAACAGAGTGGACATTCAATCAGTATTTTGTAGATAGAATAGTAAATTTAATTTTACTAGTATGTATTAGTTACCCATATAAACATTCTAGCAAACTGCTTAAAGATTGCCCTTGGGGTAAAGAACTGGTGATGGATATTTAGTATTCCCTTCCCTTCTTGGCACTGCTGTGTGTGTAGCAGTTATTTAATGCATATTTGTTCATTAATTGGTTTCTTCAGAACTCTGGTTTCTTATAATAATAAAATACATTTTATACTACATAGCAGATGTGGTCTACTGAAGTTAGATATTTAAATTTAAGGTTAAATGTTTAGTTTGGCAGCATTAACTAGCTTTTTATTGGTATGTTCTTATTTTTTGGTATTTTTTATTTGGTATGTTTTATTTTTATTGGTATGTTCTTTAGGCTTTTTCAAGCATTTTTTAAATGCAGTATTTAGACTCTGGTGTACAGTGGACATAATAAAGGCCTAATTGTATTGTAACAAGTGTCACAGTGTTAACCCTTTTTCAGGTGAATGCAGAACACTGACACAAGAATCATGTGACATATCTCCAGTACTAACTCAGGCGATGGAAGCCCTGCAGGACAGACCTGTCTTATATAAGTGAGTGACTTTTTCCTAATTAATAAAAAAGCAAATCTACTTTTTCTTTGGTAATTTATATTGAATTTCAGTGTTAATCAAATTTATATACAATAGTTTGAGCAATATAATAATTTGATATTTTTCTCTCATCTGGGTACCATTGGAGCATCAGCCTAATTGCATATTACATGCTGTAGAATGCAACACAGATATGAAAACCAAGATGTCCCAATATCTAGACTACCTCTTATTCACGCTGAGGTTAACGTCTTTGCTGCATTAAGGTCTTTGCTGCATTATGCTATCTCGTTAATTACCTTGAAATTGTATGTAGCTAAAACTCCTATATTAACACTGCCCTGGAGGGATGGAGGTCAAATAGAGTAATTAATAATAATTACCCAGAGATGAAAAATGAAGATTTAAAATTAGAATTCCATTAGTAGGATTCCAGAAAAGAAAGAGTTCAGGTTTTTAATCCTGTAAGTTACAGTAGCCAGGTGCTATGTGATAATGCTTTGGATAAGAACTTCACGCATTATTAATGTATATTTTTTATTTTTGTGTGTTTTAGTTTTCTTTTACTTTTCATGTCCTTTTTTTGTCTTCAGTCTTTAAACTTTTTAGTTTGTATTGGGGTATAGCCAATTAACAATGTTGTGTTAGTTTCAAGTGAACAGGGGAGGGACTCGGCCATATATATACATGTATCCATTCTCCCCTAGACCTCCCTCTCCTCCAGGTTTGCATATAACATTGAGTAGAGTTCCATGTGCTGTACAGTAGGTCCTTGTTGGTTATCCGTTTTGAATATAGCAATGAGTTCATGACCTTCCCAAACTCCCTGACTACCCCTTTCCCCTCATCAACCACAAGTTCATTTTCTAAGTTTGTGCATCTTTTTGTTTTGTAAGTGAGTTCATCTGTTATCATTTCTTTTTACATTCCACGTATAAAGATTGTCATATGATATTTTTCCTTCTCTATCTGAGTTACTTCACTCAGTATGACACTCTCTAGGTCCATTCATGTTGCTGCAAACGGCATTATTTCATTCTTTCAATGGCTGAGTAATATTCCATTGTATATATGTACCACATCTTTTTCATCCATTCCTTCAAATCCTTTTTCATTTTTAATGTCTGGGAAATGTCCAGACATATTTCATATTTCATATTTGAAAATGGGAAGACCAAGTAGGGAGTTCAAATTCAGGAAACAGAAAGCCAGAGAACTCATGCATTCAGTCCTGCTCTGAGTCATGTCTTTTATATACTTCTATATTTTTAGAAGATTTCCTCCTTACTCTGTTTTCTGATTAGAACATTACTTGTCCTGTAATAAGATTGTAGAACACAAATGCTGAAACTTGACAGATACATAAAATAGTCACACCCCAGTGCTCATTATTGAGTACTCACTATATGTTAAGCACAGTTCTAAGTGTGGCAGGCTTACCATCAATAAAACATTGCCTTCAACTTGCTTTACTTTATGGAACCAGACGTAAACAAATCCACTGTAATGTATACATTAGTTGCTTTTCTAAAAGTCAAGTCTCAAGTGCTTTGTGGCTCGAGTAGTCTGGTGGGGAAAGGGGTGTACATTAGAGAACGTTTCCTCTGGAAGTAGGTATAAAATGAGTTCTGAAGGTTGACAAGCATTTTCCAAGATGAAAAGGAGGAGAGAACGTCTCTGAGGGAACAGCAGGTGCTAGTGCTTGGGTTGAGGAGGAACATGTGCCTTTAGGAACTTGCAGAAACTGGTTGCTGGGTTAGTAGCAGGAGCTGGATCACAGTAGATCTCCATGTTGTGCGGATTCCCGGGATAAGCTGATGCTCATTATTGACCATCAGCTAGCAGATCTTATCATCTTCAAAATTTCTTTCCCATTTTTTTCACTGTAAGGTATTGGTGTTTGATTATAATTATAGTACCTGAAACATTTGGTGTTTGTTTAATAATGTGTAACAGATTCATATTTGTTCACAAGGTTAATTTTTTTTTTTTTTTTTAAGGCCTTCATGTGTTTTGGGCCTCTGTAAAGGTCAGCTGACTTCTACCATATAAATGTATTTTTTCTAAGTTTTGATTCTTGGTCGACACTTGGAAAGGAGCAGTATTGCATAATGGTTTAAATGGTGGGCTCTGAGTTAGACTGTTATTATCATTATTTCTTTTTCGATTTAGATTTTCTTGATGAACCCATGTACCTTTATAGGGTTTGGTTTCCTTGAGCTGTGAAATGAGGGTAAAAATATAGTTCCTCTCTTGCTGGGTTGTTGTGAAGATTAAAATTGGAATGTTCCCATAAGGTGTTGAGCGTCATGCTTTACTCATCACAAAGCATTGGCTATTATTTTTATTTTGAAAGGAGATAAAGTGGAAAATTCTCAGCTAAAGAGAAGTGTATTTAAGGCCTACCTGACAGCAAGGCAAAATGCGTGAGAGACAATAGAACTAAAATAGGCAAAGAAGATGTATCCTCACAGGATACACAGGGGGTGGGGCCATAGTGCCATGTGAATGGTTAAACACTTGGATATTGAATGTGGAAGAAAGAGACTTCTAGTGCCAGTTAAGTACCATAAGATGAACGTTGTAAAAAGAAAATTAGCCTTTCATCTTAAGTAATCACCTGTTTTCAGAGTGGTGGTTTCTTTAAATTTAGGGAAAAACTTTATGATGTATTATGTTAACCACCAGATGGCACTATATGAACTTGATTTAAGTAAAGTAGAGAGGCTTCACTGTTCATTCAGTTCAGTTCAGTTCAGTCGCTTGGTCGTGTCTGACTCTTTGCGACCCCATGAATCGCAGCACGCCAGGCCTCCCTGTCCATCACCAATATTGGGTCTCAAATGTATAGGTATCACATTTAAGAAAACGTCAATTATTGAAGTCTTTGGGGGAAATTGCCATACTCAGGTTTTGTTAGGTCTTATATAACTGGAATGTTAATAATGCATTATTAACTTTTAATACATCAAGTACAGAAGTGTTTTCAAAAAGAAATTTACTGCAAGTAGAAATGGACAAATTGATACTGTCCTCTTTCCACTGGTAAACCTTCAGCATGTCAATTATTAAAGGATATAGTAATACGTACAATGCTGATTCTTTTTCATTCTTTGTTTGTTGCATTTCTTAGAGAGTCTTTTACATTATTCTTTTATCTTTTAATTTTTTTGGACAAAATTTTTTCATTTTATTTGCTTTTTGACCAGAATTTTTCCTTTTCTAATATGGATAAACATAAAAACTGGGGATTTTGATTTTTTATTTTAACTAGAGACATTTTAGAATATTTACATTATTTTGACAGTTCACTTTTGTAAAGCTACATTTTCAGTTTTTGACCTGTGTTGGAAAAGAATCTCTTTTTGGTCAAGGAAATTTTCTTCTGTCTCTGGGAAAAGAGATTTCATGTCTTCAGATACTGAAGGTTCATTTTAGCTCATGCTCTTCTTGCTTCAAATTATATCTATTGCAGGAAAATTAGCATTAATATTAATGTTTATGTATATTTTATAGTAAAAAGATTAGATTCTAGTGTTTTTCAGACTTTTAAAATTGCCCCTCCCCACATTTAAAATGCCCGTGGATTCACAGGTTTCTGATAAAACCTGTGGTCACAGTGAATAGTCCTAGAAACAGAAGTTACATTGTTTCTGTTTATTTTGCAGTTATTTGGGTCCCCAGGGGAAGATTAGTGTTACATATTTTAAAAGTTTATGAATTTTG
The DNA here is from genome assembly GCF_963930625.1 of Muntiacus reevesi. Lineage (NCBI taxonomy): Eukaryota > Metazoa > Chordata > Mammalia > Artiodactyla > Cervidae > Muntiacus > Muntiacus reevesi. Next base: position 21,194,658 of record NC_089259.1, on the reverse strand, counting down.
TGCTGATCACAAGTCACTTCATTGAACTGATGGTCTTTAAAGGAAGGCATTCTGTACCCTAAGCATTTATATTTTTAAGAGCATGAGGGAAGAAATAGAAATAAGCACCTTGGTTCGAATTTGTTTAAAAAAACAAAGTGAATGTAAAGCAGCTGTGCACTTTTGCAAAACTTAGCTTGATAGCTGCATTTTCATCTTGATGTATTGCTGGTATGTCACTGCATGGAATTTCAAAACCATTTCCTTTTAACTAAAACCAAAAACCACACACAACCATGATCTGGTTACTGGTACATAGTCCTTTAAAAAGGCTCAGAGTCCTAACAATGTATCGCTATTGATTGCTTCACTACACTTTTATTTAAAAATATCCCCCCTTTCTAGCTTTCTTCTGTTAAAAAAAAAGTGGGTTTTTCATTAAATCAAAAGCATATTAAAGAAAGCAGTGTAGCCTAAGAAATTCTTTTGAAAACTGGTGAAATTTTTGTAACTTTTCTTTAGGGTAATGAAATAATTCTCAACACTTAGTAGAGTACTGTTTAGAGATTTAAAAGTTCGTGGATCTAGAATCTACTGACATGGGACTATGAAAAAATATTTTGTTTTCCTGTGTGTGTTTAAAACAGAACTTTCACTTGGTCACCCAGTGCTGACAGTGAGAAACAAAGGCTGATTCTAGTCAAGGAAACAGGGACTCTTGGTAACTTTAAGCCATCCTATCAGTTGACCCCAGATAGTCTGATTTTCCAGTTCAGAATCTTTTTTCCCTAAAAATTTCCTCAGCCTTGCAAGTCTTCCCCCCCCACCCCACCCCTGGCCCCGCCAACTGTAATTGATAACTTGTAAATGTATGTAAAAGAAAGTATTTGCTCTTAATGCATAGCTGGTCATAAATTCAAGTAGCATGTAATATGTTTAACATTGGAGTCAAAATAAGCTTTTAAATATGAATGGTATATTTTGGACAAATTTTGGTGGTATACTGTGATAATAATATACATGAGAATTTTTTAATGTAGAAGGAAAAGTCTTATATTTTGGATTGCAGAGTTCTAACTATAACCAGCCTCTGAGAACCACATCCTAGGCCTTCTCTGTGCAGTGGAGTGTCATGTTTTGGACGAGGGGTGGGCGCTGGAACCTGTAGAGTTCAGGGTTTCCACCTTGTCTGGAGTTTCACTTTTACCAAATCCCCTGCTCTATCCTTTATTGCCACAACCTCTGTTACTGATTGTAAATCCCTGCATTCCTTCTTAGACATAAAACGATGCACCTTTGGATTGGATTATCACTATGATAAAGTTATTTATTAAATACTTTTTGTTGTTTAAAACAGTATTGCTTGAGAGAATTGTGTAAAAAAAGGCATTAGATAGCTTATCTGAGAAAGTGCATGAATAATTTGACACAGCCATTAGAAAGAAAAACAGTTGTTTGTTACTAACTTGTTTCTTCTAGGTACACCGTAGATGAGTTTGGAACAGCCAGGAGGAGTACAGTGGTTCGTGGATTCATTGATGCTCTGACGAGAGGGGGCCCAGGAGGCACCCCTCGACCCATTGAAATGCACTCCCATGACCCTTTGAGGTATAGTAGCAGACCGTATCGGGGCATTCAGTGTTTTTCTGAAGGAAATCTTCACTAACGTTTAGTTTTTTCATTAGATACGTAGGAGATATGTTGGCTTGGCTCCATCAAGCTACTGCTTCTGAAAAAGAACACCTTGAAGCTCTTTTGAAGCATGTAACTACACAAGGTGGGTCACCCGGCGGTCCCTGCTCATCTGAGATGTAGCACATCACACAGAACATTCCTGTTTCTCTTCTCGTTGCTTTTTTCTTCATGGAGATAAACTCTTCACACTAGGTGATTCAGTAAGCATCCATTAGTCTGTCTTTCTCTAATTTCCCATTTTTCCGCTAATTCTTCTCCATCACTTTGATTTTGTGACACAGCTGATGGCATTTCTATACTGGACCTTTGGGGCCTTCCCTAGTAAGCCAGGACCCCTCTGCTCCCCTCTCAAGGTGTCTCTGGAGTGCCTGATGGAAGTTGTCTCAGATCTTGTACGGCACTGTCCTCTAAAGGCAAAAGGGGATGTCATTTCCGTTTTGTCTACACGCACACAGGCTCGGGGACTTTTCTTAAGGTCATGAAGCTCCTACCTCTTTCTTTTCTGTTAATTCTACTCAGCCCCTTTTTCATTCTCATGTGACTGTTTCAAAGTTGTTTTGTGATAGAAGGGGTTAGTGGATAATTAAGATGTTCTGGTTTTGATAGGAAGGGAAGGGATGTGTTGTGGGGGGTGTCACTTGCCTGTCTTGCATGGTGTGGCCCCACACCATGCTGGTTCATCAGGTCATCTTCCAGGAGAGGCTGGTGTGCAAATGGGTGCACATTGATACTGAGATATACTCCTCATTGATACTGAGACTAGACTCAGCATCTGTGATAGATTGGCACACAGTCTACACTGTTTAAAGTTGTTTTCTGTTATCCTAATAACCACATTTAAAAGAATATATTTCTTTAAAGCTGTTAGTAAAGTATCCATGAGAGGCCACATTAAGAGGCAGGAAGAAAATAATTGGAGTTAGAAATAGGTTCTTCTGTGGGAATGGCATGAATTCTTCTAAACTTCAGTTTATCCATCTGTGAAAATGAAGGTGGTTACAAGCTGTACGTGTCCAAGTACATGGTACAGACCTTGATAAGTGATCAATAATTAGTAAATGTCAGTTTTTTCATTAAATTGTAAGGTGTGTTTTCCATCTTATACCTGCAGTTTGTGCGCTTAGTACATCTGCCTAGAATAAGGAGTTTGTGGAACAGATCCTAATACATCTACTCATCACTTCCTTCAGTTAATTAATTTCACAATCTTTTTTCATTAATCAGCAGTCAAATGAATTGATAAAGCTTTAGGTTCAGATATTAATATAGTTAGTAATGTCCTAAAAGATATTGAACTTAATAAAATACCATTAATGGTTATTTTAAATGTTTATCATTAATGCCATTAATCACAGTTATTAGTGTTTGTTGATTTTTTGTACTTCTGTGAAACAGTGCAATATGAAAAAAATTTCAGTTATGTTATAATTAACCGTAGGTGTTGAAGAAAATATTCAAGAAGTTGTTGGCCATATCACTGAGGGTGTGTGCAGGCCTCTAAAGGTAAAATACTTTGTATATATTATATAAAATATTTTATATATGTTATATGGTTAAATTATTGCCCTATTTGGAGTTTAAAGAAATAGCAACTTGAATTCAAGCTGTAATTTTGTCAAATTAACACATTAATGTCGGATAATAAAATGCATTTTAAAATAATCATTGCCAATTTTCTGTGCAAGGTTTTTGTATACTATTACATGTATTTATAATGTAAAATATTTTAGCAGGTCATATTCATTGGTATTATGACATACTCCAAAATCTAAATGCTTTCAAAAATGTTTATTGAACATCTCCTGCATATGTATTATTCTGCTAAGTGCTGCAGATATGTAAAAGGACTAGAAAATACAATGTCTGTGTTTCGAGTCTAATTAGAAAACAAGAAGACATAATGTTATCTGCAGCTTAAGCATAGATGTAGTGTAATATATAAGTAAGCACATTCAGTGTAGTTTAAATTGTATTTGTTAGGGAAAGATTAGTGAAGATTTTAATTAGAAAGATTCCCAGTAGTTAATCTTGAGCATTTCAAGTTAATTTTGAACTAGATCTGAGATACTGACCTGGTAGTATTATAATTAGACAAATAAATATGTTGGAGCCAACTCAAGATCCATCTGCTTTCCTGTTCTCTAATTAATATTAAAAGAAACTTGGTTTAGTTGTTTAAAGGTAAAACTTTTTTCATTTTTGCCCCGTACTATCGGTTCACAGCTGCTGCTGCTGCTGACACTTCAGTCAGAGCTGTACCCCTTTACTGACGATTTTAGGCATGTAGCAGCGGCTTTGCAGTTTAGCGCTGACTAAATTCCATTGTGTGCTGGTTAAAAAATTCAAGATGATATCACTGTATTGATTATTTCTGATAGCAACTGTCTTGAGCCAAATTCTATAGGTAGTGGATCGTTTGTTCATAGAGTATACCTCTGTTAAATTTTTTGTGTTTTACCATCCTCTGATGTAATACTCAGATATTACTTATTTAGAAGGAAGTTTGTGATTTCTGTAATCATGAAATTTAATCTCTTTAATGCTGTTCACACCACATGTGATTAATGAAAAAAAAGTTACACTTTTAAGAAATGTTTAATTTTTTGTCACATGTTTTAATAGGTTCGAATTGAACAAGTAATAGTTGCTGAACCTGGGGCAGTTTTATTATATAAAATTTCTAACCTCCTCAAATTTTACCACCACACAATCAGGTAAGTGGAATGGTTAAATGTGCTCATTAAATCCCATGTCATACTTCATTTCAGTTAGAACACAGTGTAGTATTTGTGTGTGTGTGTGTATTCTACTTGTCGACTAAGTATAAACTAGTAGAACCTCCACACCATATGAGTCATTATTTGCATATTATACATGATGTAGTTTGAGGTTCGTTATTTCCTTTTTCCTTTCTTTTCTGTACACATACATACACACACACACACAAACACATTTGCACACACACAGTTATGTAGCAGTATAAGTCTGTAATAGTAGTATTTTTTGAGTCCTTCTGTATTTGAGATCCATGGCACTTAAAGCAAGTCTATATTATGCTCAGAACAGGGCATAATTAGTAAAATGTCCTATTCTGGATGTAAATAACATAAATTCTTCTTTAACATTTAGTTTTCCATTAGTGGTAAAACAGAACCACAGCTTTATCTTCTCTAAGTAATATTAATAGCTATCTTATCTTCTCTAAATTAAAGTGACTTTATCTGATTAGGAACCATTTGTCTTATCTAGGAACCACTTGTCTTGTCTAAAATATAATCTTTGACTCCAAAATTTGCATTCATTTTCACCATGCATATATCTTTTGACAGCATACGTACACTTGAGCCCTGTTGTAAATGTCATTCACTGTAAGACCATGTTATATGTGAGTTGTGGTAAAACAATGGTGTTCCAAGCTATATTTTTGATAGTCTATTAAAAAATCATTTTAGATCACTTTTTACAAGCATGCCAGTATCAGGAATAGAAGAATCACTTTCATTACATGAATAGGAGAATAAAATTGGAAATTGTTTTATATACATGGTTGTGTTACATTCTGCAAAAAATGAGAAACCCCCCTGGACAAGTCTAAGGAATATCCTTGTAGAAAATTGAGAATTATAGGATGTACAGTAGTTATTTTAAAATGTTGCCAAATTTTTCATAATTAGTTTAAATATACTTTTTTGGCAGCTGTATAATCATAATACTTTATTATTTGCAGATGTGTTACTGATATGACATAAGTTTTAATTAAAAAAGCTCAGTATTAATAATATTTTCTCCATAGAGCTACTGATAGAATGGCTTCCTTTAAATTAAAATCAGATTTTCTTAGATAATCAAAACATGCATTTACTGTAATAGCGGAAAAATAGCCACATGGATTTGCATGCTATAAGGGTTTAGTCTAACCCACTGCTTTTCTAAGAGATTATGAGATATTGAAAACACTGTAGTTTGCTTTCATTTGTTTGTCAACTAACCTAAAAGAAAAAAAAAAACTCATTTCTGTATGAAACTAGAGTAATTGTTTAATTCACAGGTTATATTCTATATAAAAACTTTTATTTAAATCTGGATCTTTTAAAAGAATTTTACCCAGTTATAGAGCTGAATTGTTTAGACCTGCTTTGCAACCAGAAATATTCTTTGCTTTTAGTGGCATTATTGGAAATAGTGCAACTACATTGTTGACTACCATTGAAGAAATGCATTTGCTGAGCAAAAAAATATTCTTCAACAGCTTAAGTCTTCATGCCAGTAAGTTAATGGACAAGGTATGTTTGAAAAATGCAGTTCTTATACTGTGTGAGTCTTTCACATTTAAAGTGCTGTTTTATTGTTTTTACACTGGTGAGTTTTTTTCCCATTTCATTTAGTGTTCTCTTGAGTTCTTCCTGTGAACAAGAAAATTCATTTTGGGGTGACTTACTGGATGTAGGCTTATAGTCTGTTCCTGGAACAGTATAACATCGAGTCATAGTTGGAAGTAGAATCTCAAAGCCCTAGTTTTACTACCATTTTTCAATAACCCACAATTTGTAATTAAAGCAGATTTTCTATATTTAATAGGTCAGGACTAAAATGACATACAGATTGAAAAACTGGAACTTTTAGTAAATACTTTTTCTAAACAGCTGGCAAATATTTTTACACTGGTGGTCTAGCTTTTTCCTAATGGAATTTATGTTCGTTTGAGTTACATACTGCAAATATGAAATAAGTAAGATAATAAAATATTCCATAAAAGCAAAGAAAAAAAACGAAATAGCAAATAAAAACCTGAAAGAGTTCTGTGAGAGCCAGTATTTTACATTGAGCATTGTGTTTTGCAAAAGTAAATTGGTGAGACCTTAAGGAGTGGGTTTATAACCATCAGATGCTTCTTTGTTTTTGTTTCATTATTAAGGACTCAGGTTTGTTCAGGGATGTATCACAATCATCATTTTTGTTTTACATTATGCTGCTCTATCCAATTGCCTGGTTAGGATTAGACGCAGGTTTGTAGTATGGTGTTGAGCAGTCAGTAGCAATCCAGTTCAGAGGCCCTGGATTTTACATTGCTAAACTCAGGGGAACCTTAAGAGTCTACTGTCTGACCCTAGCATAGGTTTCAGATTTTCTGGTAAAGCAGCCTGCATTTGTGGAGATGAAGTATTTCACGTATGTGTTTTCCTGTATCACCAGAAGTTTACTAACCGACAGTCAGTTCTTGTTTTAGATACAGTTTTATAAGTCATTATTTAGACACAATTTTTCTAAAATCATTTCATCCATGATACAAACTTTGAATGTTGCTTTCTAATGAGAGCACAAGAGCAAACAGTGAAGGTCTGTTGGTCTCAGATTGCTCTTCCATTCATGGGAAATAGTCTGATAAATCAGCGCTTACTGTAGAGGTATGTGTTTTATGGAAGATGTCGGCAGTGTGCTATGCTAGCACATGAAGGAGGGATATTAGTTTAGCTCAGTCACTCAGTCATGGCCAACTCTTGGACTGCACGGACTGTGTTGTGACGGACACCTCCTCCTAAATTAGTCAGTTGGCTAAATTGACTTCCTGGTGATTTCAAAGGTTAGTGCATTTTTTCTACCCCGCTTAATATTTTTTCTTTTTCCCATGATGGGAATCAGACATTAAAAACATTCAAAAGCAACTGTACATACAAGGAAAAGTAAGAAGTAACCACATGTTCAGGGGAAGGAGCAGGCTCAGAAAGACCTGAGAACTTCGGTTTACACCACAGCCTGATCCTTGGCATAGAGAGAGCCTACAGCAAGTAAAAAAAAAATAGTAACAAGAAATGGCACCAGCTGGAGAAGGGGGAGAATTTATTTCCAGGGTTAACAAATGGTGTTTTCATCAAAAAATCACAAGGCCCACAAACAGGGAAATGTGGCCCATTCAAAGAAAATACCTTCCTGCAGAAGACTGGATGGCACATCCACCAGCCAGAGACTTCAGAACAGTTATGTTAAACATGAGCCAAGAGAGCAGTGTGTGGACAAAGTGGAAATACCTGCCAAGAGTTAGAGAATCTCAGAAAGAAATTCTGGAGGTGAAAAGTATAATAGCTAGCGAACCAAATGAAGTCCTTAGCAAAGATTATACAGCCTGACCAACTGGATTGCAGGGATAGTTCAGCAAGTGAAAGTCAGTCATTATAATTACCACATGGATTGTTTTTTCAAGTCCTTTGCCATTTTCCTACTAAGTTGTGTCTTATTCTTGTTATTTTCTGATATTTTTATGCATTATGAACATTAAGTGTCATGTATTACAGATCTTTTCTCCATGTCATCATTTATGTTTTGATTTTGCCTGTAGTATATTCTGATACATCCTTTCTAATGTTTACACAGTAAAATCTAACATGTTTTTTCTCTATTGTTTCACCTTTGGGAACTTGCTATAAAATGTACCACTGCAAAATAAATGCTTAAAACTGAAAAAAAAATGTACTTCAAAAACCTTCCCACATCAAGAAAATATATATAGAATTTGTTATATGCGAAAGTTAATATCTATTAGTGAGAAAGTGTTAGAGTATTTAATAAATTTATATAAATGCGTGTTCTTAGGTCTTTCTGTAATTTCACTCTTATATTGAGTTTTTAATCTACATAAAGTTAATTTTTGTCCATGCGGGGAAGGAAGGATCACCCTTATTTTTCTCAAATGGTTATCCATTTATTTTGTTTTATTTTCATTCAGAAAACCCACTAAGTTTTTCAATACTGTATTCCTCTTATAAAGTTAAAATAAAAGTTGCAGGAAAATACAATGGTTAATGAAAGGTAAATTTTAAGTGTGGCGTCTTCCAGCTAAATTCTAGAACAGAATAGGATAAAAACAGGGAAAGAAATGTAATTTGAATATATTAAGTACCAATTAATACTGCAGCCTATGTGAGATTAGGTGAATGGGTTTTGACTTATTATTATTATTATTTATTGTTATTATCAATAATTATGCCCTGAAATGTTTTTCTTAGATATGAATTCTGTAATATTTAGGGATATTTTAACATTATGTTGAGATTGGAATATGATACTGTTTATAGCTCATGTGTTACTTATATGTACACAACCATTTCAGGTTTCTTTCAGAAAATCTTTTTCCAAATTTTAATGTTCCATATTTTATGTTAAGTATATTATCATCTTATTCTGCCTCTTTTAAACCATTCATCTCTTCTAAGAAGGTTATAGCCTTATTAGGAAAACACGTATTGCAGAATGGTCTTCACTACCAAAGCACTCAGTTTTTGTTAATAGAATTTTAAAGTGGATTATAAAATTGTTAGGAAGAATAGCTTTTAAAATAAAGGTATAGCCAGAAACGAACTCTTTTATGATTCCTTCTTTGCTTTTAAAAAGACACATTTGGGAGCTAATTCTTTATCTGGTATGCTAAAGGAAAATTCAAGGACATTATTTTATTGAAAGATGTACCTTTTCCCTAACAAAGTGTTTGAAGCACTTCAGTAGTCAAGTATGTGTACTCCCTTGTTTATCAGGCTCTCCTGAAACATTCATAGCTGTGCATCTAGCAAAATCTAAAGGATCCCCTAGAAGACACAATGTCATATCAGTTTTAGCTAGAGAGACATTTTCTGAAAAGTTCTTTGCACTATAATAATACAATACTAATTTAAAGGGTATGTTTTATCATAAATGAAACCCATATCAAATTAATAGTAAGCAGGGTTAATTTGCCTAGCACTCTGAAAAGAAAATCGAAATGGTCCTTTAAATTTTGCTTTAAATTCTTGGATATCACTCCTGTCTAGAATGTCTTTTTACTGTTCAAACTGCAGTTCTTGGAGGAGCAGCTTGGGCATCACCTCCGAGTTTATAAATTTAGCTGAGATGAAGAACCTCAGGCACCTGAGATTAAGATTCAGATCTGCTGAATCAGAATGTGCATTTAAGCAGATTCCCTGGTCATTTGTTTGCATCTTAAAGTTTGAAAAGTGCTTTTTTAGAGGAATACTTTGAGTTTTACATTATTCCTTGCAGATTATTCTGCCAGGAAAAACAAACAAAAACAATGTTTTCCGCTAAAATGCTTTTTTAAATTTTAAATAAAAGTATGTGAAAAAGTTGTAGTTGTTTTTTACATTTCAGACATTAACTTGCACTCTTAAATTTCTTTTGAATAATTTTACTGACTTAAAATTGTAATTCCATAAATAAGTAAGGTAAGAGGAAACTTTCGGAGGAAATGGTTGTGGTATAGAACGTGGTGATGGTGCCAGTGTATGTTACCGAGTGGGGCCTCATGTGCCCACAAAGCCAAACTCTGACCATGGGTGTTTGGAGTCCAAGCCAGGAGAATGGGCAGCTAATGCTCACAAGATGGAAATTCTTCGATGACTTTCAGGAAGGGTTATTAAAGACAGTGTTGGGGGAAAGGATCTTAGGATGTATGACCAGTTTGTGGACCTTCTGATTGGTTATTGGTTATTGATTACCTTATTGGTGGTGAGGTAACAGGGTGATGTTCTGGGAATCTTAACCTGCTGGTTGCAGCAGGGGTCTGTGTGTTTGTGAGCAGCATGTAGTCACCATTCGCTGCCCGGATGGGGGTCTTACTTTCTCCAGAACAACTCAAGAGTATGCATCTGGTTGTTATCTGTATCTTTTCAGGAGGAACTAGAAGTCCTGTGCGTTTGTTGTCCTAATCATAAACCATTTGCTTCTGCTCTTCAGAACTCAGAAAAGGCGTAGGAGACTAAAACCTTTTGTTCCTCGGAATGTCCTATAGGGTCCTGCGTGGTTTCATTCTCCCCTTTTCTTTGATACTCTTCAGTCCTGAGGGGAACATGGGCAGGACAAGAGAGGGAGTCTGGTTTTGGATAAGAGATTACTCATAAACTCAGTGAGGGAACTCAGTTTTAGGGGACTTGGTTTCAAGTATATAGACCCTGAACCTGTACGTATTGAGCCACAATATCTGAGACTGGGGCATGACGGGCAGTGGTGACTCTCAGTTATAGTTGGGGAAGTGCTGGTCTCTCTCTGAATTACTTTTTTCTTAAGACTTGGACTAAACAAAATAGGCCGTTTCAAATCCATATGAAAATATAATCCTAAATTCAAAGACTACGAAGTTTTCCCTCATAATTTTTTGTATTTTAAAAGTACAAATTCTATACTTCTGATATATTAATTCTGAGATAATCTAACAAAAACTTTTGTGTCACTTTCTGTGATTTTCATTAGTACAATAGAGAATAAACAATTGATAGATGATAGATTTTGTAATGTGTCAGCCAGTGCTTTATGTCTTTCATATGAATGATTTTACTGTGAACTGGCATTTATTTAGACAATAAAATTTAGTAGAAAAATATAAGCAGTGTATAGATCTTCCTTTGTTTTAGGTTGAACTCCCACCACCTGATCTTGGACCAAGTTCTGCCTTAAATCAGACGCTCGTGTTGCTACGTGAAGTTCTAGCATCTCATGATTCTTCAGTTGTGCCATTAGATGCCCGTCAAGCTGATTTTGTGCAGGTGTGTTGTAAATTCACCCTTAAGGACTCTTATTGCTCCTCTAGTATACATTCTGTTGAAATTCTGGCATTTTGTAACCCATTTATCTTGACACCCCTTCTCAGTGTTTTTTCCTTCAAATATTAAACCATTTCCCGTTAATTTAAAAAGTAATATGTGTTCAGTGATGCTTGTTCTAAGAGTTATGATTTTTATACCATTAAATGGTAATCTTTCATGTGTGCTTCTGTAAGTTGGTCCCTTCCTCTTTGGTTTGGTGTTCACTTTGAAGTGCCGTCAACGCAGACCTGTATCACTGGTATGGAGATGAAGGGTCTGTTTAATTCTATTTCTCATTTTAGGTTTTATCATGTGTCTTGGATCCTCTCCTCCAGATGTGTACTGTATCAGCCAGCCATTTGGGCACAGCTGACATGGCCACTTTCATGGTCAATTCACTGTATATGATGAAGACGACATTAGCTCTATTTGAATTCACTGACAGACGTCTGGAAATGCTGCAGTTCCAGGTTAATTTTGCCATAACATGACTTCTCACTGTGATGAAATCTTCTTTTTCCATACATGATCTCAGTTACTGGCTGTAAGCCAACTTCAGTGACCTGATTTCTCTGAATCCCTTGTTATAGTCTGATAGTACCTCCCTTCCCCCCAGGCATATTCATTATTTTAGTTTTGGGAGAAGCCAGGGTATGTAATGAGTAGGATATTTTATTCAAATCATAGTACATGGTGGTAGAATGGAGCCTTTCTGATTAATTTGAACTGTTATCCTGTATGCAGATTTCAGTTTCCGAACTGTGAATAACGTGCTATATATTTTTCGAGCTGCAGAGCTTGTGCGGAAGGTGTTGCAAAGGACAGATACATTTTTGTCTATGTGTAAGTCAGTGTTAGGCACAACATTACAATTTGTTAAACCAACCATGCTAGTCCTTAAGCCAAATGGTCTCACTTAAGAGTCACAACAGCGCCATTTATAAAATTTACCAGACACTTAACTTCTGAGTTTGAAATAGTGATTTGGTAGATAAAAATGTTTAAAAAAAAAACAACAAAACTCTGAATCTTCTTTATTATCACAAGAATATAAACAGTTGGCAATGGCTGTGGTAAAAATGTATTGTTTTTGGTTTTTCCAAGGAATGAGTTTTGAGACCTCTAAATTCGTGATATTTCCTGCTTGTCAAATCCTTTCTTTTTTCTTCTCTTATTTTTTTTAACAAAATATGAAGTATGATTAATTTTTCTTTCTTCCTGAATTGTTTATGTATAATTAGTAAAAATCTTTTTAAAAAATTCATTGGTTTTTAATGTATTTGTCACTAATTCAACCCCAAACTGCCGTTTGTCTTAAATCTATTCCTGAAATGTGCAGATATGTATCAGTTGTCCAACAATCTGTTTTATCACTAGTTACCCTTGTTTCTTAAATACCTCAGAGTTATTTTTTGCATCCCCAGAGGACACACCCCACCATGTAAGTGCTTATTAGGTCTGCATCATGCTTGCTGTCAGGCCGGTGGCCAGTGCTGGTCTCATGGACCAGCCCAGAGTCAGTGTGGAAGGAATGGGCAAGGGTGTGGCTGCTTGCTGGGCGGCATGCCCCTGCAGTAATGGTTTTCCTTGTTTAGTAAAGAATTCTTGATTTTCAGATATTTTCTATCAATAGTCTGGTAATTTTCTTCCATTCTTAAACTTCTTCCAGTGTTCTAAGTAAGAAATCCAGGCTAGTCTGATTCTCGTTAGTTTTGCAATAAACCTATTTTATTCGTGTGGAAGCTTGTAAGGATTTTCCTTTGAGTTCAGATATTTCCTCAGGATATTTTTTAGTTTGTCTCTTTTTTTTCTTACTTCCATTTTGGACTTTGCAGAGCCATTTCAGTCTGGAGATTCAACCTTTTTTTTTTTGCTCAAGAAAGTTTTCTGTTATCTTTAATTAATTATCACTTCTCCATCTGTTACTTTTTATATTCTGAATATAAAAAGCTTCTGTCCTTAGTTGGCTTTATCTCCTGAATTTGTCTTTTAATTTCTGTTTGACCTCTTCACTTTAATATATTTCTTTGATATTTATTCTGTATTACTGTTCTTCCATTTCCCTTTCATTAAATATTTATATTTGCAATCTTATTTTTCTTGGATTTTCAAAGAGACTAGTAAGTAAAGGTTCTAAGGTTCTAATTGTACTTTCTTGGGCATTCACTTGAAAAAAATTAAAGTGCCCTGTGTCTTTCAATATACATGTGTTAGTCGCTCAGTCATGTGACTTTTTACAACTCCATGGACTGTATCCCACCAGGCCCCTCTGTCCATGGAATTTTCCAGGCAAGAATACTGGAGTGGGTTACCATTCCCTTTTCCAGGAGATCTTCCCAACCTTGGAATCGAAGCCGGGTCTCCTGCGTTGCAAGTGGATTGTTCGCTCTCTAAGCTACCTGTGTCACCTCAAGAAAAGACACTTGTTTTCATTACTCTGGTGGCTTTCCTCTTAGAACCTATAACCTTTTTAAAACCAGTTGTAAGTTTTTTAAGGGGAGGGCCTCAGATACTGTAGAGGCTTGGACAGTGGCAAGCATTGAGGTGGGAACATCATCCGTTAATGGTGAATTGTGTCATTGGTAAACAGGTTGATAGCAGGCAGGAACAGCAGGAAGAGCTCCAGGCTTTCAGACCTGTACTGGTAAAGGGAAGGGAATTCCCTTCCTGGGAATTTGTCATCCCGCTGGGCAGTCTCCTCCTGTGACTTCTGCCCCCATTAGCCATAGCTAGCTTCCCCAAGAACAGCACAAAGCAGGTGAGCACATGCAACTCACATCTGCCAGCACAGTCTTTGTAGGCAGCCTGAACCTGACGTCTCTGACTAGTCTTATGCTGGGTCCTCAACCATCTCCCCCAGATCTGCTTTCTTCAGGAGAACTTAGAGCTTCAGCCCCTGTGGGATTTCCTCCAGGCCTCTCCAGATGGCATATCTGATTGGCTGAGTCAGTCCAATAAGTTGGGAGCATGAGGCAGTGTGGATGTGAGGAACAAGTCCTCATCCTCCCAGAATTCTTCTAAGTATTCTATTTTACATTGTTGTTCTTCATGAGTAGTTTTTGTTTGTTTGTGTCATACCAGCTTTTAAAAAAGCTAAGAAGCAACTCAGATTTTTTTGACTCGTGGCTAGTCCTGGAATCCTCAAAGAAGACTTTCTTCTCATTTGTGAGAGGACTTCCTCTTTGAGGAAGGAACAGTCTTTGTATAAAAGCAGTCCCTGCGCCTCAGCAAGGAGTGTGATGGAGAGCTGAGAGTCCAGGCTCATCTCCACTCTCATCAGTCCTATTCTTCTTTAAAATGTTTTCTTTTAATTGTATTTTATTTTAGATTGAAGCACATTTGGACACACTTATAAACGAGCAAGCTTCTTATGTTTTAACCAGAGCAGGCTTGAGTTATATCTATAACACAGTACAGCAACATAAAGCTGAACAGGTAAGCATGTGGCTGTTTCTGCCTAGAGAGAAACACTGATTTAGACTGTGTCTTCTAGAGCTAGACTCATTAGAATCTTGGCTCTGCCGCTTAATCGCAGTTTCTCACTGGGAAAGTGACTTGTCTCTGTTTCCTCATTTGTAAATTGAGGGTACTAATATCTGTAACGTAGGGTTATTCTGATGATTAAGTGAGATAACGCCTGTGTAGTGCTCAGATGATTACCTGAAATATAGTAGAGTGTGGGGAGGGAGGTGGGAAGGGGGGTTCAGGATGGGGAACACATGTAAAGCCATGGCTGATTCATATCAATGTATGGCAGAAACCACTACAATATTGTAAAGTAATTAACCTCCAACTAATATAAATAAATGAAAAAAAAAAATAGTAGAGTGTCCCCAAATGTTAACTGTCCTTTTCACTATAGATAGTAATACAATGGTAAATTTTTCAGAGTCCTTTATCACCATCAACTAATTGAATGCATAGATTACTATATATAGATAGCAGTCATTCCCCCTTTTAATTTAGCAGATCATGGTCTATTATTTGGAAAGGTAAATACTTCTGGGGCTAGCATATGATCTTGTTCAATTATGGAACTCCAGTAGAATTAGAACACAGAATGGGAGAGAAGCCTAGGAAACCATATAAGCATCTTTCCTTAAAAAGCAAAAAACTTTTAAATAACATTAAGATGAAGAATATTTTATAACCCAGGAACTCTTTAAGTGACACTCTCAAAGATCACAGGTTTGAATTTTTTCTTTTGATAAGGTAATAGGCAAGTTTCCACCAGAAGGAGCTAATTCTGCTACCTTTTTTATACTGTCTGAAATTGTCAAAGTGAGACTCTTAAGGTGTCTGTGTCTCACTGCCGTTTCTCAGTACTTAACTGCCCTTTTTCTTGCTTATGATCAAATCTGAGGTATCCTGCTATTTCATTGTTCGTAAACATATGTGCTCCTCACTCCGAGACATATTATTGAGGACCTTCACGCTAGTTATACAAAAATTAACAGATCATAGTCCCTCTTTTAATTGAGGTTGAAGATAGGACGTTCTTTGGAAATAAGCTAAATTTTCAAATTTGGGAAGTCTCCTAATGGACTGTATTTGATAAGTGAACTGTAACATATAGCACCTGTTTTCATCTTGTTTTTGGCCTTTTGTTCCTTAAGGGCCCTTTAGCTAATTTGCCCAACCTAGATTCTGTGGCGCTGAAGGCTGCGATGGTAAGTACACAATAAAGCGTGTCAGTGTACGTTTCCTTATGGAATGTTATTCTTACTCTTTCCCATGTGATGATTGTCTGTATTCACAACTGGGTCCAGTCATAATGATTGCACATGTATTCCTTTAAAGAGGTCTGATCAAGACAGACATTGGTAGTAATATTTCACCATGCCCTAATAGTCTCATTATCCCTATTTAGGTTTTCTTCAGTTTCAGAATTTTACTCCTAACCTAATGAAGAAACAGGAATGACAACATGAAGAAGTTAGGCTATATATCTTGAGAGACAACCACCAATAAGAGCTGCATTTATCACGCAACTAAATAAGTGTATAAAGAATACAGTTGTGAATTGTGATAATGCTGTGAATTAAATTATGCAAATCCAAAATCTCAGAGTCAACCCCTTCATCCCATTTACTGCTAACCAAATTGTGATGATTTTGCTCTCTAATTTTCTCAGATATCTTCTTTTCTTTTCATTCCTGTTGCCCTTGTTGTCTGAGATGCTGCAGGAGCTACCCATTTGTTGCCCTTGCATCTGCTTTGTATGACCTCCCCTTTGATTCTTTTTGCTGTGGCCAGAGTTAGCATCTTAAATTCAAATCAGACGATTTTTCCCCTTTAGTTATTTCCCTCCTTTAATGGTTTTGCTAATGCTTTTACAGTAGAAATTAGAATCTGTTAGAAAAGCTTTCAAGTCCTACATGAACTGAGCTCTAGTAGCCATTCTTTTCTCACCTAAGCCTTCATCCACACTGTCCCCACACTACACACACACTTAACCTAATGTCAGTTCATCTTCATGATTTTACTTAAAATGTCCCTTGCTCAGAGATGCTTTTGCCAAACACAAAGATTAGATCTGTGTCCTCCTGATGGATGCTTTTACAGTATTGGTACTTTGGTTTTTCCTTTATTTACATTTGTTTACTACCTCTCTCACTAGACCATGAGCTCTGTGAAGCTAGGGACTGTCTTTTTTTGCTCACCATTATATTTACATTATGTCATAAGGTACCTTAGCAATAATAGGTACTTGATGTATATTAATAATGAATAGATGAGTAAATGATTAACAGATACTCTGGATTTTAAAAAGTAAAGTAGACTTGAAATCTGATGACTTAACATCTTATTAATATTATTACCCAGAAGTTTGGTGAGGGAGATCAAAATGAATGGCTTGGATTTGAAATTTTAAAAGTAGATATTGCTGATAACTGAGTACCTTAAAGAGTTGACACTTGCAGTGAATTTAGTTAGAATATAGAAGAAATAACTCATTTTGATCACAAAGACCTCGTTATTTGGAATATGGGATTTTTCCAAGGATTTAATCCTTAGAAAGGGATGATTATTAAGGAAGTCTATTAGCAGATATATGCACTTTGTGTTTCAAATTTCTCTGTTTCATTTAGGTTCAGTTTGATCGCTATCTGTCAGCTCCTGACAACCTGTTAATGCCACAACTGAACTTTCTTCTAAGTGCCACAGTGAAGTAAGTATTTATTTATTGGTCCCAATTATTAATAGTTGCTAAAGATTCACATACATTTCTTAGAAAAAAATTATTTTTTAAAAAAGGAGATTTAATCATTGAGGATTTATAGTTCTCAACCTTTTTTTCTACCTCAGCACCCCTAAGAGATCTGACCTTACCCTGTTCATACTTGTTCCTTACATGTTTGTAATTTGAAAGTGTATATGCAGTGAATGCTTTTTTAAAAAATAATGAGACTTATATAATTGAAACTACAACGTGATAATACGAAGTTCCATTGTATTAACACACATGTCAAAATTGTACTGAATATGTGATGAAAGGTTAGTAATATGTTCATTGTGCAACACAGATGTCCTACTGTTTAGATCATTTTGGACTCTGGAAGTTTCTATAAATATATTATAAAATTGTTCAATATCACATATTAGAAATGTGTTCAAGGCAAAGGACTATACATGAAAATATAAGGGTATTAAAATTAGAAGAAAGAGATTATACTGGGTGACTCTCTTGATTTTAGCAAAAATATTGACAAAATTTTGTGTAAGTAGGAAATCAGACATCTGTACCTTTTTTTTTCTTTCCATTCAACTAGTGTATTAAGTGCTCTGTGTACTACCAGGCACTACAGAGTCAGATTTAAAAGACAGTTTCACTGTCTTAATAGAGATTATGTCTGACATGTCAATTACACTCTTGAACAAATATTTACATTACAAGTACAATAAAGAACTATGCAACTTGAAAAAAAAAAGATGCTTTAAATATCTGAAAGGATGTCAAGGTACAGAGGTGGTCCACTGGCCTTCTGTGGTTCTGAGGCACAAGGAGGCAACTTTGGGCTCAGCATGAGGGAGAATTTGGTGTCAGTTAGAATTGGCTGAAAATGGATTCTCTCAGACATAGAGTTAGGGTTCTAACTATAACTAACCTAATGAAGAAACTGGAATGACAACATGAAGAAGTTAGGCTATGTATCATTAGAGACTTCCATCTGTCAATCATCCTTGACTTATCGTTCTTGACTTCTGAAATGGATTCCAGTCTTAATGTATTACTTTTGAGTGTGACAGTCACCAGACCTCTACTCTTACCTTCTTAGGGAGTTCCCACATTAGTTGTGGTCAATGTAACTGATTTTATTTTATTTTTTTACTTTTATACTTTTTTCTATCTTAAAAGATCCCATACTGTCAACATAACCAATATTCTAAAGAACTGGGAGACTATAAAACAAATTCCATTATGCCATAATTCAAATTGTTTGTTTTTCTTAAGTTATTTACTTTGTTTAATCAAATACTTTTTAATATTTATTTTATATTTTGTATATGTTTTTATATTTTATATTTATATTTAACTACTTGTTTCAGTACTTAGTACTATATAGGCATGATATGCATTTGATCTTACTTATAAGGTGTTGAAATAATAGGTAACTTTTATTCAGTTAAATTTTGAACCTTTTCAAAATGGTAATCAGTTTTTAAGCTAAAATAATTTCATATCCATATTGATTTCTATTCATAGTGTATTTAAAATATCAATTGTTTCTTTGAAATATAGCTTTGCAGTGTAAAGCTTTTTTATTCCTGTCTTGTTTTGTTAATGTTCTGTTCTCTATAACTTTGATTGTCTCTGTGGTTGCAGTACCTTGGGGACCCCTGTCACTCTTCTTTTTTCTTGTCTTGTGTTATAGTTTGACTGCCTCTCAAAGTGGATTTTGATTGAATACTTCAGCCTTGGAATAAACTATTGAATGAATTTAAGTAGCCAGGAAATGAGGTTGTATTAAAAATTAAAAGGTAGAAAATTAAAGCATTATTAAAGAATCCTTCCTTCCATGTGATTAATTAGAAGGGCGTTGTTCTTTTTTCAGTGCCAGACTCCAGCATTTATCTTTTAATAATATAAAAATAGAGGTTGGACTATAGAAACCACAGTTACGCATATTTATAAAATATTCTGTGTCTTCTCTTATTGAATCAGAATTCTTTGTGTGAATAACTTAAGAAATAGAGACAATAGATGCTTCTTAAAGTGAGTGTGTAGAAAAGTGTATATGATTTGAGAATTCTTTGAGGAATCATCTGTTGCATATGGTAGAAGCAAAGCAAATTTCTTTAAAAGTAATGACTTTGGTTTTTTGGTTTTTTTTTTTTGAGGTAAATGGAAAAATTTTCTTCTCTTTCACTGCCTCCTTTTAAGCATCCATGGAATTCTCCAGGCAAGAATACCTGAGAGGGTTGCCATTCCCTTCCCCAGGGCATCTTTCCAACCCAGCAATCATACCTGGGTCTCCTGCATTATAGGCAGATTCTTTACACAAGTGCCACCCAGGAAGTCCCCCTTTTTAAACCACTATCTTTAACTATCAGGAATACCAGTATAAACAGAAAATAAAGCAGATTTGGTAATAGGGGCAGGGTGAGCCTACCAAAGAAATAGTGACTACTGGAAATGTGCAAACTGATAAATGACTGGGACTCACACTGTGTAGAGACCTGGGAAAGTCTAAGTCTTTAAAGTGAGGCTAATCTGTCCTACAGTAAAGGCTGCTTTAGACTCACACTAATAAAGTTAAACAGAAGACAAACCTCTAAAAGATCATGTAGATCTTTACTGAATTAACTGCCTTCCAGAACAAAACTTAATACTTGCAAATATGGCAAAATACAGTCAACAGTGTAACATTTATAGTGCTGAACATGCAATAAAAACTACTTAGGTACTAAAGTATGAACCAAAACTAGAAACAAATCTGTCGACAGAAACAGACTTACCAACATAGTTTACAGAATTAGCAGGTAAGATCTTTAAAACAGCTGTTTCAGATGTCTTCAGGGACTAAGAGGAGAACTCACTGGGTAGAAATAATCACCAGTTGGACATTCTAGAGGGAAAGATCAATCAGTTTGAAGGGAGAACAATAGTAATTGCCCAGACTGAAGCTCAGGTAGGAAAAAATTAAAAGCTGTAGAGCAGATGAAGAATCTTAGGTGGTGAATTGTGAGACAGGAACAAGCATTGAAATATAAGTGAAGTGTCATAGTGAGATTAAGGCATAAAAAATTTGAAGGCATAAAAGAATTTTTTTCAAATGTGATGGAAAACGTGAACCCACAGTTTCAGGAAGCTAAATAAATCACAAGGAAAATTACACTAAGGTACACCATAATCAAATTACTGCAAACCAGTGATAGAGAAAGAAACCTTAAAAAGCAAGATTTTAAGGGGAACAATGATATTATTTGTGGGGAACAACGATAAGGATACTACTGACTTCTTGTTAGAAACAGTTCAAACCAGAAGACAGTAAATCACATCTTTTTAAAAGCTGAATGATAAAACAGTTTTAACTTTGTATATTCGTCAAAAGTATCTTTCAAACTGAAAGCAAAAAAAATGCATTTTGAGATAAGATAAACAAAAGTAGAGAGCATTTATCACCAGTATACTGCACTGCAAGAAATGATAAGGGAAGTTCTTCAGGCTGAAGAAAAATGGTACCACACTAAAACCCATGTCTACACCAGGGAATGACAAGCGCAGGAAATGCTAAATATAAAAGATAGTGGGCCTTTAAAATAAAAATACTAACAGTGAATGTGGGATTCTTAACATTGAGAAATAAAGTTTATGGCTACAAAAGCATAAAAGATGAACTTGGATGGAAGTAGAAGTATACTGTTAAGGTGTTGAAGGTTGCTTATGAAGTGCATAATATTGTTTGAAGATAGATTGTAAACCTTACAGCAAGCACTAAAATAAACAATATGCCAGTGGATAAAATAGAATTTTAAAAAGACAATTAGATTAAAAGAAGGCAGAACAATAGAAAAAAAGAACAGGTGGTACAAATAAAAACCTGGCCCAACTGTCTGCAGTTTATAAGAAATCCACTTTAAGGGCACGGTTAAAAGATCATATTATACCATGCAAATAAAAATTATAATAAAGCTGAAGTAGCTATATTCTGATGTTAATATCAGAAAAATTAGACTGATGGGAAGATGATGCTACCGAAGATAAAGAGGGATATTTCACAATAATAGGATCAATTCATGAAGAAGATATAATAGTAAATATGTACAACTAATAGATCTTCAAAAAACATGACATCTAAGCTTATAAAATTGAAGAAGAATAGATAAATTGACATTCATTTTGATATTTCAACCCTCCTCTCTCAATAATTAATAGAAAAAGTAGAAAACTACTTGTTTTGGTGTAAAGGAACTGAATAGTGTCACTAAGCAGCTCAACCCAATAGAAAGAAAATACCACACACAACTACGGAAAATAACATTCTTTTAAAGTGCATGTAAAACATTCACTCAGCTAACATAAGAACAAATAGAAATAAGAAAGTCCACTAGTGGGTATTCCTGTCTATGAGCATGGTATACCTACCTGTTTATCCAGATTATCTTTTAGAATTTTCAGTAAAGACTTAGTTTCTTTGTATAATTTTCCATGTATATTGTTGGGTTTATTCCTAGGAAACAGTTTTGTGACTCCTTTGATAAGGTTTTTTATTTTCCATTGCATATTCTCATTAGCTGTTGCTGGTAAATAGGGAAAAATACTAAATTTTATACATTAATTTTGAATCTGACCAGGCAATTAAACTGTTAGTTTTATTAGTTTATCAGTTGTTTGCCTTGATTTTTTTGTTTGTTTGTTTCTGGTACAGACATCTGAAGTTAATGAGTCATTAATTTTTTTCAGTATTTATGATTAAACTTATTATATTGACTAGGTGCTCAAATAGTAGATGTAATGGTGAGTGTGCATATTTTATTTTGAACTTTACTGAGAATGTTTCTGATATTTCATCACTTAAGTGTGATGTTTGCTATAGATTTCCAGTGTTCCAATGTGGACACATGGTATTCTTCTCTAACTGGGTATATAATGTAGTAATCTGTAAATTCCCGATGTAGTTCCAATCAAAATGCCATGGAACTATTTTATTAAATATTTACCTAGAAAGAAGTGTATGAGGGCAGACTCCAGTCTCTTTTGACTATCTCCGCAGTTACCCCTCTTGTCCAAGGCAGTATCATCTGTGCCTGGATTATCACATTAGCCTTGAAACTATTCTGCTTTGACCCTTGCCCTCTCTACCATTGCCACACTAGCCTCTACAGTCTAATTTTAGCATCTCAGCTAGAGTGATCCTTGAATGAATTGCTTTACTTAACCTTCTCGCTAAGTTTGTTCATTAGTATCTCTATTTTACAGAAAAGGACATTTTTTTGGGGAAAGGTTAAATAATTGAAACAAGGTCAAACAGTTAGCAAGAAGCAGAGTCAAGATTCAAATCCAATCTTCCAGAGCCTGTTCTCTTTAACACTAGCTTGTACTATATTTTTATTAACTCTTTCTATGCTGAGATTGTATTGTTTTACTATTTTAAAAGGACACTCAAACATGTTAGATATCCGTGATAGGCTGTATGAGACACATGTGAGATCTGTGCCTTGGTCTCACCTCAGATACGCTTTAATTGTTACTGTGAATGTCAGAAAGCTGACCCACTTTGGCATCTTTGGTCCTTATATTGTGATAAAGAGAAATCAAAATGTACATTTTTAAACCAATTTATTATACATAGGTATATTTTTTCCCCTTAGTTTTTGGGAATAGTTAAGCTGTTAACACCTTCTTTTCTCCTGTGGCATGTTTGATTGCCTCTTAACCTTGGTGCTGTCATAAAGCTCAATTTTAGTGATCACAGAACCTGAATGTTGAGATAAGTTATTTTTAGAAGTGCTGGGTTTATGGTAATGATGAAAGTTTTATGTTGTTATGGCAACCAGAATCTTAAAGTACTGATTAATGACAAGTTCACTGATTCTGGAAGTTAGCAGTTCGATTTCTTATCATGGCTCAGTACTTTAAATAATTATCTAAATTATACGTAAGGTAATTTCAGCAAACATATTTTAAAATGAGAATGGTATCTCCATTTAGTTATACAATAATGTTTATTAGTATTGTCAGAATTTATAACTGTAGTTTTATGATACTATGACATTTATAACTGGACAAAAATAATTTCTTAATGTCTGGTATTCTCACGGATAGATAACTAAAATACGTTGCACTTATGTGAAATTGTGTAACAAGCTCATCTCCTTTATTTCTTATTTTTTCTCATAGCACGTTAGCTACATGATTATTATCTTTGATACTGATATGCTAGAATAGCAAACTATACAGGGGGAAAAAAAAACAGCGGCTGTACTTTGCAAAAGTAAGAAGACTTTCCAAGCCTTGGAAATAAGGTGTTTAGGTTCTGGGAGACCAGCATATCTTTTTCATGTCATATTGAAACATTGTTAACAGACCCATCAAAAATTATTTAGGGGAATGTACCCTTGTTTGATTTTCTGTTTACTACTGATTAAAAGGTTCTGAGATGAAACTTTCCTGCTCTATAAGATGTTAGTTCATTTTATATGTAACTTGATTTATTCTCATCTTCCTTCTCAAATGCCTGTAAATGACCAGTTCCTCAAAACATTTTGTGAATCAATTTTACCATCTTAATAATTTCCTGTTAATGAATTATTTGTATGTCATGTTTTAAATTTTTTGAAATTACAGTGAGAATGTCATGTAAAGACATGTAAAGAGACCAAGAAAGTTAATGATCTGACTTTATAGATGAATCTTGACTTAACATTCAAAGGCTTTTTCCTTTTAAATGGCCTTTTGCATATCTGTTGTTGGTCATGTGAAAAGCGGGATTTATCTTTAGAATTTTAACATGGAGAAACAGTTCTAAAAGTATTACATCCATCAGGTATGTGATTGGCTGTGATTAACAAAATACAGAAAGTAAAATCTGAGGTGGGTACCCATGCTAGAAAATAGCATACATGACTTGGCGGGGGGGGGGCAGGGGAAAGTACTGCTTTTCTTTACCTGTACTTGAAAAGATCAGTAGAAAAGGATATTCCACGTTTTCAGAAGCACATGACTAGACTGAGATGATTTGCTGGTCATGTATTTATACAGTTCTTGAAGTTTTTCACTTTGGACACTGATTTTATTTTTCACTATAATGATTCATCATTATTTGACCTTCATATTTCACACATAATATTAGTGAATAATTTGGACCAAGACACCAGGCAGGCAGAAGGCAGACACATAAGATATATGTGATAACTTTTTAACATAAAGGGTGAACTTACATAGTAATTAGCATTAAAAATAAAAGGAGGAGATAGTAAAATGGCAAGAAAATTGCTTTATTACTTTAGAAACACTACCCATTTATGTACAAGTCACTGATAACGTTTCATTATTCAGGGAACCCAGTTCCACAAAGTGATGTATGTGGATGCATATATGTGTGTATATGTGTATGAATAAGCATATATAGGTTTTTTAGCAGCAGTTCATTAAAAAGCTCTTAGCTCAATGAAATGATACAGTTTTAAAGCTGAAAGTATCTAGTAAATGTTATCAAGGTCAGTATTTTGTTTTATGATATTGGAATTAGGCTTGGAAAGGTTAAATTACTTGTTCAAGGCAGCAGTAAGTAGCGGAACTGGAGCTAGAGTCAAGATCTTTGGACAGTAATGTCCTTCACTGTACTGTTTTACCTCTGCCATGTATAACTCATTAGGAAAACATAAATGAATATGAGCATATGGACCTGTACCTGGCTTGGGTGGTAATAAATGAACTTCTAACGTTTGTCCAGAAATATGGAATCACTGTCAGTCACAGTTCTTGCTCTTTACAGTTTGGCTTTGACTCGGATTCACTTGGAGAATCTTCATTTCCGTTGCATTTCTATCCTGTTGACTTTAACAACCATCTGTTAGGCCAGGAGGACCAGTTCTGTTCCCTTCCCTTTTTTCTTTCCGCTCTGTGAAAGACTTTTTGTCCACAGGCTTTTGTGTATCTCGTCTCGTTCAGCACAGCCATGTTCATTTTTCAATCCCTCCCTTGTCTTGGTGGCTTCTTAAACTGGGGAGTGGAATGAGGAAGCCCTATGCCATCAAGTACAAACATTTAAAAGGAATTACAAACTCTTACTTGTTCTTACGGGCTTGATTTTATTTAATTATTTGTCTTAGCAGTGTTCCTTTATTCTGGTTTTCTGTGTTGCAGATTTATAATGATTTTCAGCTGTCTTGTGAGTTGTGGCTTATAAGTGGACATGTGCCCTGAGTTACAACTAAACTTTAGTAATGTTAAAATTTTTCATCGCATGGATTTGAAATTAAAATTTTAAATTGATTATTTCAGAATTTTCAGTAATTTATTTACATTTACCAGTTATTAACTCTGGATTTTTTAAAACTGTGTTTAGTATTCATTTTTGTACCTTATTCTGATTTTAAACTTACTGTAAGAAGGAATAGCCTTGTTTGTATGTTTCACATCTAGCAGAAGTACACGCTGTGTTCACACTGAGCACAGATTTTAGAGTATGAGGTGTGAGTAATGTTTTGTAAGCCTCCAAATATCTTACTGCTTTTAGTAGGGGAGGAAGAGGGATGGATTGGGAATTTGAAGTTGGTTGATGCAAGCTGTTTCATTTAGAATGGATAAACAAGGTCCTACTGTATAGCACAGGGAACTATCTCCAATCCACTGGGATAAACCATGATAGAAAAGAATATTGAAGAAAGAATGTATGTATGTGTAAAACTGAGTCAGTCTGCTGTGCCGCAGAGATTTGTGCAACATTGTAAATCAACTGTGCTCCAATGAAATATTAAAACAATTCAAATAAAAATTTTTACTGATTCTAGTAGAGAACTAGAAGTGCTATATCTAAAATTCATTATTTGTTGCAAATGAGTGTCAAATATTATAGTTAACAGATTTTTAAAATGCTAATTATATTTTTCAGCTATGTCATCTATCGAAAATGATCATTGTGTCATTTTGATGCATCTATTGTTATGCTCAGTTATAGGAGCGATTGCTAATCAGCAGATTAAAAAAAAAAAATCTCCAAGCCTCATCTAGTAGATTACCAAATCAGTTTCTACCATCCTCCCTTCCAACAAAAAGGTAGTACAGCCAATAGCATTACTCCACTCTGCTCAGAAAAACTCTGCGTATCTGCCTTCTACCCAGTCTCATTCTGGAAGCTTTAGGGAAATGTCAGGTTGTTCCAGACAATCACGGTTGCTCAGATCGAGAGTTTGAGACCCCATCAGAACAGTGTGCAATGACCCAAGACCATAAGTGAGACTCCCTTCCTCATTCCATTCAACCAGTTTTATTCTTTAGACCACTGATCCCCATATTTCCACAGATAATCTTACAGAGGTATAATTTCGGTCGTGGATGTTCTAAGAAGTGGTTATTTCTAGCCCTGTAGAACCGGGAAGGCTTCGTGGATGAGGGAGTCCATTTTTCCTGAGAATTAAAGGGCATTGAAAGGTGGATGAGAGAGACATTGCAGGCTGATGGAGGTATGTGAGGGAGCGAAGGACCTGAGGTCAGGGAGAGCAGGGCAGATAGGCCAGTCGGGTTGAGCTGGACTGCAGAATTAGAGTAATGATGCCGAAGGCGTTATAAAAGATTTTGAGTGAGAGGGTAAGGAGTTCTGACTTGTCTGAAATTGGAAGAAGACACTGAATCGCCTTGAAGGGTCCTGGGTAAGGGGGAGACATGATAAAAGTTACGCTTTAGAAAGATTAGTCTCACAGTGCTTAAGCTACACTAAATGTGGAGGAGACTGGCTGGAGAAGGACTGATGGGATTTTGCTTTCTCCTTCCAGCAGGAGTTCATTATGGTCTGAACCGAAGTGATGGCACGTAGTTATGACACTGACAGAGACAGGAAACAGAAGTCCGTCTGAGAGTAAAGCTTTAAAGACACGTTTTTAGCTTAGTTACTGTGAAAGTCAGAAAGGTTTTCATCGGTGCCTGTGTGCTCGGTTGTGTCTGGCTCTTTTTTTACCCCATGGACTGCCGCCCGCCAGGCTCGTGTCCGTGGAATTCTCCAGGCAGGAATACTGGAGTGGGTTGCCATTTCCTCCTCCAGGGAACCTGCCCATCCCAGGGATCGGACCTGTGTCTCCCACATCTCTGGCATTGGCAGGTGGTTTATTTACCACTGAACCACCTGGGAAGTCTGTTTTCATCACCAGATATAGTGATATAGGAGTAGAAATAGTTGGAGTTGATGTACCAGATGTCATGAAAACTATTAAATGATTAATGCAGATTTAAAGAACCCAATGCTGTTTTTTCTAAAGACATTTACTTCAGTTTATTTAAAACTATCTCTCTTCTTTTATGTGCTTGTATAGGAATGTGTATTTGTGAAAATGCTGTGATTTGTTGCAGACAAGTGTCACCTTTGTTGGAGAGATGAAAAATCGAGGAGATGTGATTATTAGTATAGGAGCTGTAGGTGAAAGGACTATATATTGTAAGTTATTCTGAGATTTGAAGGGTTAATACATTTGAATGGTTTTAAGCCTCTTTATGGTTAATGTGTTGTCAGTTGCGTTTGCAAAATCAGTGCAATGATGGTGGGTTGCAGTTTCTATTTCTTGTTTAGTAATTCACAATATATTAGGCAGTGTTCCATCCTAACGATCACGGTTCTACAGAGTGAACAAAACACAGCGCCTGCCCTTCTGCAACCTACATACTAATGGAGAAAATTTCATAAAGAAATAATATTAAAAAAACCTTTTATCCCCAAACCAAGATAACTTGTGTAGTTGTACAATGATTTTTAATAATATGTGATAATTATGAAATATGTTAGTTCAGTATGGAACTTTCTTAGACTGCTTAGTCTTTTGTTTTCAGATTACATGTTAACACACATCTGTTTGTTTGTCAATAGAGAGCAGATCATAAAACAGTCTACAGAATTAGTCTGTAGAGCCTACGGGGAAGTGTATGCAGCTGTGATGAATCCGGTCAATGAGTACAAAGATCCCGGGAGCATTCTACACCGATCGCCACAGCAAGTGCAGACACTTCTCTCCTGATCATCGTCTTTGAGTGTGGTAGAATACTGCATTCCTAAAACCCTGAAGGTTTTCTTGGTTTTTAGTCTGTTGATCTTTACTTTGAAATCTGATGGTTACAATTTTCTTTGTATCATAAGAATGTGAATCCCAGTAATTGCTTTGGCCACAGTAATGTGCAAGTAAGTAACATGTTGACCTGGGTTATTAGCAGTTGCTCTGTATCTGCTCTCCACACAGAAGGACTCTTTTTTGCTAACCCTGTCTCTAGCTCTGCCATTTCCCCTCAATTCTGGAATACAAATATGTGGAAAAAGAGTACAATGAGAGGTTTCAGGGATTTTTTTTTTTTAACAAGATTAGTTCTAAATTTAACTGTACATTAAAAATTATCTAAACTTAAGAATAGTTTGAAGGTAAGACCTAACATTAATAAACATCTCTTTACTTAAAGATTCATTTGCTTCCTTATTAGATATTGTGAGTAGGTATGCTTAAATGGAGGAGCAGAAATGTACATTCAGCAAAAACAGAGAGCAGTCATTTAAAGGTGGCTTGCACTCTGTGTCTGCCCTGGACTGAACTCAAGGTGAAGTTCAGCACTCCGGCTCGGGTGTAGGTGTGAGGTGTGTAGACAGACACCCTGTGCTGCATGTCAGCCTAGTGTTTAAAGGGAGGTGTTTGTTGTACATGTGGACTCTAACTTCAACTGTCTGCTCATTTTGTCTGGTGTTTAAACCAGCGAAAAAGTGATGTATTCTGTCACTGGAGGGAAAATGCCAAAGTAGCAACTTCTCACTGATGGTATGTCTATCCTTATGATGGCCCCTTGCAAAGAATTGTTTGGACTCTGACTTTGAAACTTGACCAAAAATGAGATTCAAAATCAGTTTTTTTGTTTGTTTGTTTTTAAGCAAATCTAAATGTGTTTGATGTGACTTGACTTTGTTGGTAAGATGTTGAGGACAATTCTTTTTAGCAAAATCTTAATTTCTGGTAGATCTATAAAAAGAGGTGTGTCCCCAAATTACAAATGAGAAAATGAGGTAGAAGGAAAACCTAGGTGAGGTTAAAATATTTTGAAAAGTAGTAAGATAATATTTATTTGGCAAATACAGAATATATAACAAATTAGTATTGTTAGAACGGGGCCTGTTCTATCTGAAATTTACAATTGTATTAATATGATTTTTTTGGAGCAAGAGTAATTGGTTACATATCATCTCTTTTGGTGTTTAATCTGTATTTTAATCTTTTTCCTTCAATAAATGTGATATATTAAAGAAAATAAAGTATGATGTAAGGCAAGAGCTTAAATTTTATATAATTTGTATCTTTTGTGAGAAAAGATTGCTTGCTTACCATTAGTGAATTCCTTTGTTTTCTAGGGGAAATAAAAGTATATTTATCTTTTTACCTAATTTTTTCAAATAAAATACTAAACTGTTTTTAGAACAGTGATCATTGCAGTATTTTTATACATCTCATCAGTGTGTTTTTAGAAAATAGGCTCTGGGAAGGAAAGTACGATACAGGGCCAAATTGATATAACCAATGGAGAATGGATGAGCATGATGTGGTGTCAGTGTGATCTTGAGAACTTAGTTAAAATAAAAGACTGCAAGTGTTAGTTCATTAGCTTAACACTGTATTAGCTATTTACTTCATAGTTTACATTTTGAACTGTTTTGAGGTGGCATAAGTATAACCTTAGGTGATGCCGGTCAGCCTTCCCTTTAGAGAGAGAAGTTACTTGCCTGACCAAAGCCTTCTGATGGAAGGTTTCCACTTCTTTTTCTGTGCTTGTACTTGGAGCAGTGAATGTTACCTGAGAAAAACCACGCCCAGTAGACTGACTGCCTTCTTAATTCATGAGCGCAGTTTCAGATGATACTCGGTGTTGCTCTGAGTAGTCCTTTTCTGTGTCAGGTGAACTCGGCTCCCTACTTCTCAAGATGACTCTTCACCCTCACTTAGTTAATGACCTTCGTGATTCATTGAGACGGAAGCTGTCAGATTTATCTCCCTCGTTTTTCTACCCTCCTAGTTGTATTCATCATCTTCGTCTTTGCTCCTTTTGTGTTGGAGACAGCGTCGTCCTCCTGTGACAGGCACTTCCCTTCCTCTGGACTCTGGGTTCCATTCTCTCCCCATTCTCTCTTGAGTTAACCCTTTATTTTGCTTCAGCAACTTGTGACTTCTCTGTAGGATTATTCTTGACAGCATACACAGTGCTCTAGTGTTGATAATATTTTTTAAAACTGGCCACTTCCCGGATCCTAATATCTCCATTTCCTGCTGCGTTTTGTGGTTGTTTATGCATGTAGTCTTAACATTTCTGCTGCCGTCGTGGCCTAAATTACCCCTGAATGGCTGGCTTCAGCATCCCCACACCACTGCGACACAGCCAGTCGTGATGAGATCCCCATAGCTCTGTGTGTTGTCAGATCAGTGGATTCCTCTCATTCCTTCCTTTATGAAACTTTCGATAGCATTCCACACAGTTCTATCAAAGATACTGTGCTCTCCAGCCGTTCACAGCACAACTCCCTGCTAGCTTTCCATTCATGTCACTCCCCAAACCTTCCCTGATTCTCTTGTGTCTTTGTGACCTTTAGCACTTGGCATACTCCAGGGCCTGATCCTCGGTTTTTTCCCCCCTCAGGAGTATTTTTTTATTGTCTCAGCCTAGCTCAACTTTCTGACTACTATTAGCTCACATCCTTAGATCCATCCATTCAGTGGAATACTCTGCAGTAGTGAAAAATGAAACAATTTGCAAATACATAATGTTGAACAGAACAATCACAGAGTAGTATGAATCTATTTATAGATTTTCTAAATAAAAGATAAGGCAAATTTGCACATTATTCATAGATATGTATGTGGTAAAGCTCTAAGGAAATATGGGAAAGGATTAATGCAGACTTCAAGATTACCTCACAGAATCTTTAGAGGTTATTAATATTCTGTTCTTATGCTTCATTATTGGTACATGTGTGCTCATTTTTTTATTTTCTAAAATTAAATATGAACTCTTTATATATTTCACAATTTTTAAAAAAAGAGGTTAAAAGAAATTGTTTAGCACAGGGCCTGGGGTAAAGTTGGAATTCAGTAGAATTTGTATCTTACAAAATAGAGAATATTCAGAAAGAGGAAGAAATTTCCAAAAGGAGGTTTTTATGGTTATGTTTATAATCATAAAAATGGTAAAGTTATAATTTGATGAAAATTATAAAAAGAAAATTCTGGAGTTGAAAAGTATAATAACTGAAATTAAAATTTCACTATTAGAGTTCATCAGATTTGAGCAGATAGAAAAAGGTGTCAGCAAACTTGAAGATAGGTCAACTGAAATTATTTAGTCTGCGGAACAGAAAGGAAAGAATGAAATGAAATGAAAGAAAATGCAAAGAAACTCAGAGATTTTGAATATTGTCAACAATATTCAGACAATGGGAATCTCAGAAAAAAAGGTGGGGGGAGGCTGAAAGAATATTTGAAGAAATATTGGCAGGAAACTTTACAAATTTGATGAGAACTTTAATATACACACTTAAGAAATTCACCAGATTCTATGTAGGATAAATTCAAAGAAATACAAAAGTATATCATGCAATCAAATTATCAAAAAAAAAAAAAAAAGCCTAGGACTAAGACGGAATCTAATGCTTGTATAGATGTGTTTGAGTGCATATGTAAAAAAGGATGTTTCAAAAGTTCTTTCTTAACACAGTGTGTTGAAACTATATCTGAGACTGTTTGGCTGACTTGTGTAATGCATGCAGACAGGTGTTTAAAGACATATGTAAGAAGTTTCTAAGAGTGCTCCCTGCTCATTATGTTAAGAATAATTATGTTATTTCAGTTATTGGGTGTACTGACCATCCAGCATCATGTGTAGAGAGGTATTTATTTATGTAAAAATATAAAATGCACGTGTGAAAAGTTGTTTCTTTGAAAAGACAAAAGAATTGACTACCCTTTAGCTGGATCAAGGAGGGAAAAAAGGCACAGGTTACTAAAACCAGGTACAAAATAAGGGACATTACTGCTTTACAGAAATAAAAATGATAAACTACAAATTAATATGTCAACAGATAGTACAGATGAAGTGGAAAAATATCTAGAAAAACTGATTCAAGAAGAAAATCCAAATAGACCTTTAGCAAAGAGACTTGGCAATACAACACTGCTGGTTTTAAAAAAGTCTAGGGCCAAATATCTTCACTGGCGAAAATGTTTGAAGGAGTAACAGTAATTGTTAATCAAATTCTTCGCAACAAACAGAAGAGGAGGGAGCACACCCTAACATATTCCATGAGGCCAGCATTTGTTTTTAGTATATGCAAAGCCAGAAAAGGCACCACAAGAAAACTACAGACCAATATCCTTTGTGAATACTGACACAAAATCCTTAACAAAATACTAGCAAATGGGATCTAGCAACACATTAAACAATTATATACTACGATTAAGGGGATTAGTTCCAGGTGCAAGGCCAGTGTAACATGGGAGTCAATGTACTATGCAGTATTAACAGTATAAGTAAAAGAAAAAAATGCACGATCACTTCAATAGATGTAGGAGAATCCAACAAACACCCTTTCATGCTAAAAAAAACAAAAACCAAAAAACGGGAATAGAAGAGAATCTCTTCAACCGAATAGACATTTATGAAAAACAAGCTAACATTACTTAATGCTGAAAAATTGAAGGCTACCATCACTAAAATTATGAACAAGGTAAGGATGTACTCTTGCCACTTCTTTTCCACAGCATGCCAGAAATTCTAGCAGAGTAATTAGGCAAGAAAAAAGGCACACCAACTAGAAAGGAAGAAGCAACACTGTCTATTTGCGGATTGATTGTGGCCATATATAGGGCTTGCCTGGTAGTTCAGCTGGTGAAGAATCTGCCTGCAGTACAGGAGACTCCAGGTTGATTCCTGATTCAGGAAGATCCCCCTGGAGAAGGGATAGTCTACCCACTCCAGTATTCTTGGGCTTCCCTGGTGGTTCAGATGGTAAAGAATCTTCCTGCAATGTGGGAGACCTGGGTTCAATCCCTGGGTTGGGAACATCCCCTGGAAGAGAGCATGGCAACCCATTCCAGTATTCTTGCCTGGAGAATTCCCATGGACAGAGGGGCCTGATGGGCTACAGTCCATGGGGTCGCAAAGAGTTGGACAGGACTGAATGACTAAGTACCGCATGGACACAGTTATATGAGTTTCCCAGGTGGCACCAGTCATAAAGAACTCGCCTGACAGAGCAGAAGACGTAAGAGACGCGGGTTCAATCCCTGGGTCGGGAAGATCCCCTGGAGGAGGCCATGGTAGCCCACTCCAGTATTCTTGCCTGGAGAGTCCCATGGACAGAGGAACCTGGCAGGCTATGTTCCATAGGGTCGCAAAGAGACACGACTGAAGTGACTTAGCACAACACATGGTTATATATATATGGGTAACATATATATAAAATACTAAAGAATAAAGCTATTAGAATTAATAGTGTGGCGATGTTGCTGTATATAAGATCAGTATGCAAAAGTCTGTTGTGTTTCTAAACATTAGCAATGAATAATCTGAAAATTAAAACAATTCCATTTATAGTGGCACTGCAAACAATAAAATTCTTAGGAGTAGATTTATTCAAGGGAGTGAAATACTTCTCCATGAAAAACCACAAAACCCTATTGAAAGACATTAAAGATGCCCTAAATAAATGGAAAGACATTTCATATTCATGGATTGGAAGACAATATTGTCAAGATGGCAGTAGTCCCAAAATTGATCTATAGATTCAGTGCAACCTCTATCAAATTCCACCTACCTTTTTGTGTCCCAGAAATAGACAAGCTAATCCTAAAATTCATTCGGGCATACAGTGGACTTTGAATAGCCAAAACAGTCGAAGTGAAAATCACTCAGTCTTGTCTGACTCTTTGCGACCCCAGGGACTTCACAGTCCATGGAATTCTCCAGGCCAGAATACTGGAGTGGATAGCTTTTCCCTTCTTCAGGGGATCTTCCCAACCCAGGAATCGAACTGGAATCTCCTGCACTGCAGGCAGATGCTTTACCAACTGAGCTATCTTGAATCTTCCCAATTTCAAATCTTATTACAATGCCACAGTAAGCAAAACAGTGTGATATTGATTGGCATAAGGATAAACATATAGTTCAATGGAACAGAATTTAGAGTTCAGAAATAGACCCATACATCCATCATCAGTTGATTTTTTTTAACAAGGCTGCCAAGACTATTCAATGAGGAAAAAATTGTCTTTTTAATAAATGGCACTGGAACCACTGGAAAACCACACAGAAAAGATTGAAACTGGACTATATCTCCTATCTGAAAATCAACTCAAAGATCTAAAGGTAAAAGCTAAAAACTAAAACTCTGGGAAGAAAAAAGTGAAAGTATTAGTCACTTAGTCATGTCTGACTCTTTGTGACTTCATGCGCTGAAGCCCGCCAGGCTCCTCTGACCATGGAATTCTCCAGGCAAGAATACTGGAGTGAGTTGCTATTCTCTTCTTCAGAGCATCTTCCTGACCCAGGGTTTGAACCAGGTCCCCTACATTGCAGTCAGATTCCTCACCTTTTGAGTCATTTGTAGGTATAAATCTTTGTGGCCTTGTATTAAGCAACAAGTTTTCCTCTTTCATGGAATATAGTGGATTTTTAAGTATAAGTAAAAGTGCAGTCACAGAATACTGTTGAATACTTGCAGAAGGTCAATTTATTTTTCCTAATTTAGTAATAGTTAATAATATGCTGTTAACAATTATAAATAGATAGGCCTTACATATGATTACTTTTGGACTATAGTTGTATTTAAGCACAGCTGTCTTGAAAATACATATTTATTCCCCCTCAGAATATGCTTTTGGAGACAGATGACATAAAACAATCATAAGTTGGCTATGAAATGAATATAATAATCATACTAATAACAGCATGCTCGTCTATCAAATTCAACTCACATAAATGCCAGTGAATGTTAAAAATAATAACTTACCTAGCACTGATAATTTAATAAGTAAAAATGAATGGTACTAAGTTTATGAAAATGAGTTGAATTGGGGAAAATTTTTGATAGAGCCAGAAATATCCATATGAAATGTTTGCTTGCTCTGAGGGGATATATCATTTTTTGACAAAGTATTCTGTCACTGTGTATTTTAAACAGGGAAGGTCCAAGCCAATCTGGGGTTTTCGAGGTTTATTAGTTTGCCACCACAAAATTAATTTACTTGAATATGCTCTTCATTTCCATTAATGTCAAGATCTGAAATTCCCCTGGAGGAAGCATTAATTTTTTGCCCACTAACCACAAAATGACAAGAGACAAGAATGATTTTTCCCATGCAAAGCCATCATCAGAAGTTGGGTCTCCTGTGTTGAGCCCAGCCTCTCTAGGGATGTTGTCTGTTATGAGCCTAGTTTGCAGGATTCAGACAAGAGCTGGCCACTGTTGCTAGCCAGGCCTCAGATGCAATATAAAATGGTAATGGAGATGTAACTGCAGTCGGAAAGTGCACTTGCCGTAGAAGCCAAGTCTTGAAAAGGAGACCAAAGATTTGATTCATATTCCACAGACTTGCCATATGTATTTAATGGGAGATCAGGAATCTTCCTTGCTTAAAAACCTTGTTAGTTCCTCTTCATAAACAAAGATGTAAGTAAAGCAAGCATTCAAAAGCCAAAAGGCTGTCGTTAAAAACAAAGGTAAACAACAGAACACCAAGTCTGAGCTCCCTGCGTCATACGGCATAGTCCTACTGGCTGGCTGTTTTACATGTGGTAATAGATGCGTTTCAATGCTCCCCTCTCAATTCATCCCAGCCTTAGAGGGGTGGGGTGGGGTGGGAGGTGGGAGGGGGTTCAAGAGGGAAGGGACTTACGTATACCTATGGCTGATTCACGTTGATGTATGGCAGAGACCAACAATATTGTAAAGCAATTATCCTCCACTTAAAAATTTTAAAAAAGGTAAACAACAAAAAGAAAAACATCAAGTCTGCCTTTATCCTGAATCTTACACAGAAGAAAACCACTTATCCACTGAGTATTAACAGGTTAAAAATGAATCATGCAATAATAAACCATAATGGCATTTGCAGAAACCAAAAATGTGCAAATTCACTCTTATGATTTATCAAAAGACTCTCTTTGCAAGTGGTAAATCGTTAACTGTGGTGTTGCTGTTGGTAACCGCAAATCTTAGGGGATGGTTCAGAATTAGTATTGCTTCCTACTTTCTATGTGTCATCATGGTGGGGTAAGACTGTGCCATTCTGTCATATATATCAGATTTCCATATATGTGGACACATTTCTGGACCTTTCTTTGCATTCTTTTCATGGGTTCATTTATTTCTGCACCTATAACTGATTCTTGAATTGTTAAGTTTTATAATGTGTGTTAGTTGTTCTGTCAATGTCCGACTTTTTGTGACTCCATGGACTGTAGCCCGCCAGGCTCCTCTGTCCATGGGATTCTCCAGGCAAGAATACTGGAGTGGGTTGCCATTCCCTTCTCCTAGGGGTCTTCCCAAGCCAAGGATCAAATCCAGGTCTCCTGCATTGCTGCCAGGTTCTTTACCGTCTGAGCCACCGGGGAAAAGTCTTGATATCTGATAGGGTGTTCCGTTTTATTTTCTTCACCTAGAGTGCTTTGGGTGTTCTTGGCTTTTTGCTATTTCACTTAGGTTTTAGAATCAACTTTATATTTTTCAGACAGCAGTTGGGAATATGGTTGTGATTACTTTGAATCTATATGTCAATTTGGATGGAATTAATATCTTTATGATATTTAATAATCCAAGTTAGGAACATACTGAATTTTCCTTATCTAGTTGGGGTAGTTTTAGTGTCCCTTAGAAAAATTTTATCATTTTCCCCATATAAATCTGAGAAAATTTTGTTGCACTTTTCCCCTAAGACACAGTTCTTATTTATGATGTAAATGCTGTTTTTAAGTTGCATTTTTAAATTATTGGTTGCTGTATATAGACATGGAATTGATTTTTATCTGTTGTTTATATGAGATCCAAGCATTAACTTATTTATGATGATTTTGCTTTGGATTTTCTGTATAAACATTTGTATTATTTGAGACTAGATAACAGTTTTGTTTGTTTCATTGCAATCTATGTGCCCTTTATCTCTTTCTCATCTTTATATGCTGACTTGGGCCTCCAACACAGTGTAACTAATAGCAATGATAATGGACACTTAATTCTGATTTTAAAGGTAATGCTCACATTTTCTCACCACTGACAAGAGAAGAAGTTCTTTTTATCTTCCATGCTCTTAGTTATTAATTATGAATGTGTTGGATTTTATTAAATGACTTTTGCAATCTGTTGAGATGAGCATGTGGCTTTTTTCTTTTACTTGTGGTAAATGACATATTTTTTTCTGATGATAAACTACTCTTGAGTTTCTGGGATAATCCTAAATGGATCATTTTATTTTCTCTTATTTTGTATAAAACACTGGATTTTTATTTATTTTTGTATGTTGACTAGTGACCTTACTAAATTTACCAATTCTAAATCTTATCTGTAGATTCTTTTGTAAACTTTTATATATATATTCTATCACATAGTCTGTGATTAATGGGAGTTTTGATTCTTCTTATTTTTTCTAGCTCTCTGGTACTGTATAATGTTTAACCAATACAGTGTTATAGTGTTGAATAGAAGTGATGAGAGTGGTCACTCTTCTCTTTTTCTGAAATGTGGGGAAGGAGGGAAAGCTTTCACTAGGTAGATATTTTGTAGATAAGCTTTATCAAATTAATAAGTTCCTTTCTGTTCTAATTACATTAAGTCATGAATGAGTGTTGAATATTATAAAAACATTTTCTCTATTTATTTAGATAAACATGTAGTTATTTGCTAAGTGTGGAGAATTTCAAATGTCAAATGTCATTTTCCTGGAATAAACTGCAATGATCATAATGTACAATCTCTTTTTCTGTATCTCTTGACTTGATTTATTCATATTCTATTTAGAATTTTTGCATCTATGTTCATGAGAGAGACTGCTCTGTTATCTTCCTTTTTTTCAGTGTCCTTGTTGGGTTTTGTCACAAAGTTATACTGACCTCATAAAACTAAGTGGGACATAGTCTCCCTTTTTTCTCTAATCTGGAATAGTTTGTGTAAGACTGTTATTACTTCTTCCTTAAATGTTTAGAATTCCAAGTGAAGTCAACTTATCTGGTGATGTCTTTGTGGCAAGGTTTTAAATGACAGAATCAGTTTAAAAATAAACATAGATTATTCATTTGGTCCATTTATTCTTGTGTTAGTTTTGATGAGTTCTTTTCTTCAAGGCATATGTCCATTTCATCTAAGTTTATAGTTATCCTCTGATCTTTTTTAACGTCTGTTAACTTGGCATTAGTAATTTGTGCTTTTTTGCCCTTTTTTTTGGTCTTGTTAAGAGTTATGGCCTTGCTAGTCTTGTCAAAGAAATCTGTTTTTGATGTGGTTGTTTATTTTCTATTTTGTTGATTTTTTTTCTCTCTGTATCATTTCCTTCTTCCTACTTTCTTGGTATTTTATTTGCTCTTCTTTTCCTACCTTCTTGGAGTGGAAATT
Source organism: Muntiacus reevesi (assembly GCF_963930625.1). NCBI lineage: Eukaryota > Metazoa > Chordata > Mammalia > Artiodactyla > Cervidae > Muntiacus > Muntiacus reevesi. The sequence goes on along the minus strand of NC_089259.1, from coordinate 21,155,642 downwards.
TATATCATCACATTTCAAACTTTCTTTTGTAATATATTTATGAATAAATATGTTCACCTATATTTCCTTCTAACACAGACTTTGCTGTATCCATAACTTTTAGGTCATATTTTTATAATCTTTCACTTCAAAGTATTCTCTCATTTCCATTGTGATTTTTTTTCTTTGACTCATGGATTAATTAGAAATGTATTTGCAAATATATGAAGATTTCCTAGTTACCTTTTTTTTATTGATTTAGAGCTTAATTCTACTGGAGCCAAAAAATATGTATTGTGTATCAGTCCTTTTATATTTGTTCATACTTGCTTTAGGGTCCAGCGTATGACCTATGTAAGTGAATAATGTCCTCCTTATACTGGAAAATGTTGTGTTGTGTAGTTGTTGGGTACAGTGTTCCACACATTACAAGGATAAATATTGTTAGTCTTGTTCAGATCATCTGTAGTCCTGATTTTTGATCTGCATGTTGTACCGACTACTGAGAGGTACTTTTTAAAAAATGTTAACTATGATTGTGGATTGGCTTCTGTTTCTCTTTAGTTTTGTCAGTTTATGCCTTATGTGCTTTGAAGTTATGTCTCGATATTTAAGTTTTATTCATTATGTTTTTTGAGCCATTAGTTAGTTAGAGGTACGTTACTTGGATTTTTTGCTGTTACAGTTTTTAGCAAAGGCACAGGCAGTAAAGTTTATTTCTTATAAAGAACAATTGAGGGAATTCCCTGGTGGTTCAGTGGTTCAAACTTCGCCTTCCAGTGCAAGGGATGCAGGTTGATCTCTGGTTGCCGGGCTAAGATCCCGCATGCCTCACGGCTAGAGAACCAAGACACAAAACAGAACCAATAATGTACCAAGTCCAGTAAAGACTTTAAAAATGGTCCACATCAGAAAAATCTGTTTTTAAAAAGAATAATTGATAACGAAGTTGATTTTTTTCTGCCATCCCGTGCTTTAGAATCCTGTTGGCTGTGTCCCACTTCAGAATTATTAACTGTGGACTCACCAATTAAGCTGATTATAAACTATTGGCAGCACCAGTCACTTTGATCCCATGATAAATTAAGCTAAATCTTCACATTCGTATTGCTCAGTTCTTTCCTTCTCTCTCAAACCCTGGGTTGGGTGACTCGGATTCTGTTGCTCTTAACTGGTTTTCAAATACTATCCTATGACTGTAATCTCTGAGATCCTGATATCTTATATACTAGAGAGAATCTGATTTAACCAAGATGACCTCATCCCAAAGTGATTTAGGGTACATAATCACAGTCACAAGTATAAGCCAGAATGTCACATTGTTTTCCAGCTCCCAGATTTTTTGAGAATAAAAACATGAATCCTTTACATCACTGAACTTTGCAAAATTCATTGTAGATGGTTTCTTGAACAAAATAAGGAGGCAGTTTCCTTGCTTGTTGGCCAATCTGCCAGCTAGAGAATCATCCGTAATCTGAAGCATAAATTTAATGTAAAATTCAGTTTGGTTTATAGCCAGCGGCTTCTGAGAATTTTCCATGGAATTTTGGTGGTCGGCAAAAAGGACTTGCTGGAATAGAAATATCACAGCTTCTGTGCTGTGTGCAGATAGTTACTGGGTGTGATGAAGGAGCCACTCTCTAACTGAGCCCATATTCTGAGCAGTTAGGCCACGTGCCAAAACCGTGAGGGCTCAAATGCCAAGTTGCCTGTAGGGAGATTTAGCAACCAAGCCGTGGCTCGCCTACCAGCAGGGAGCGCTCCAGGCTCCCCGATCGCCGTGCCAGCCTGGCAGAGCCGCATCAGCTGCCAGCCCGGCCGCTGCTGGCTTCTCCGCGCTCTCCCCAATGCCGCCTCTGTCTCCATCCTCTTGCCCATCGACCCTCCATCTGCCTGCCACTCGAGTGGCGGGCGCACGGTTGGGGGCACCTTAGTGGCTGAGTCGTGACACCAGCTGACACATTGCATTCACCTTTCCTGTGCCTCCTCCCGTCTCCTCACCCCGCTGCGCAAGCCCCTTCTCCAGCTTGGCAGCTCGAAGGGAAAGGATTGCCAATTCCTGTTTCATAACATTTCAAGGGCTCCATTCTGAGACTCTGGAGTATCCTGGCACTCAAGGAAACTGAGCGCGGGGGTGGGAAAGAGAGAGCTACATGAGGCATCCAGGCACCCCAGCCTGCACCCAGCAAAGCCTGGGGAAACCGTGAACAAGAGTTGCCTTTGTAGCTCCAAAATTTTATCAAGATGAGCTGAAATCTGGTTCTGTCACTTCCTCATTCTGCCGTGTCCCACAACCCCCTATCCAACCCCCCCAACAAACACACACAAAACCCAAAACAGAGTAGTGCAATTTCTTAACAATTTGACTTTTATCCAGAACTGAGGCTCTTTATTTGTTCGAGCTAGGCATTTGGTCCAAGATTCTCTAATTCTTTCTGTGGGAACTTGAATCAGCACCCCCTTCCCCAAGCCCCCACAGAAGAAGCAGATGGGGATCTTGGCGAGGTCCGGAAGTCCGTCTCAACTTGGACGGTTGAGAGTTCTGTTTGCCAGGCTGACTTGCTTGTAATTAAAAAGCTTATCCTCCTCCTTTTTTGCACTTCTGAACTTATCTGAGGCATCAAGAGAGTATTTAATCACGCGTAGAGACAAATCTGTCCGTCTAAGTGAAAATCTGCATTTGAAGTCAAGGGCTTACCAGCAGCGGTGAGTCATCAGGCTGGTAAGAGCGAGGGGGCGTCTTCAGTGCTCTGTGCAGTCAGGGCTGGGGGTGCCGCCCTCCCTGTTTCCCCTTCCTGTCTGTTTGCACCTCCAGTCCCTCAACTAAAGCTATACATGTGTGCTCAGTTGCTAAGTCATGTCCGATTATTTCCAACCCCATGGACAGTAGCCCACCAGGTTCCTCTGTTCATGGGATTTCCCAGCAAGAATACTGGAGTGGGTTGCCATTTCCTTCTCCAGAGAATCTTCCCGACTCAGGGATTGAACCTGTGTCTCCTGCAGGTGGATTCTTTACTGCTGAGCCCCCTGAAAAGTCCTCACCGAGGCTGTGCCTACACTAGACACCCCTGGACTTTGGGATTCTAAAGAGGGTTTCGGGTCTTACTAGTGACACTTAACTGACACCAGATCATCCGTGTTTATCTGCTTTCTAATACTGAAAAGAAAATAACTCATTAGTCTTGACATCTTAATGTGTGAGCGTTCTGAGAAAAAACTTGCTCCTTTGGATTAAGTTGTGCTCATTGTCAGATTGAATGCATGTTAGAGACTTAAGAACAAAGTGAGATATGACCTTTTGCAGCTCCTGGGGTAATAAGAACTCAGAGTTGTTTTCAGAAATACCTGTTTTTTCTTTCAAATGTTTCAAAGCGGGTGAGGAGCTGGGGTCTTCTCCCTTGTGCTCCAGTGTGTGCATGCTAAGTCGCTTCAGTTGTGTTTGACTCTTTGCGACCCTATGAACAGTACCCTGCTAGGCTCCTATGTCCATGGGATTCTCCAGGCAAGAATACCTCTCCCTTGGGGAGCTCTCAGTTGGGGCTTTGGCGATTTGGAGTGGTGGCTTTGGAGGGGGCAGTGGCAGGAAGCATTGCAGTTGGTGGCCCGCCTGTGAGGGAAGAAGAGTGTTATTTCTCTGTGTGTTGATGGCGGGAGCGTTTAATGATCTCATCAGAGTTCTGTCCACACTTCTGGGGCAGGAGGGGAAGATGGCACTCGTAGGGGCTTCCTTACAGGTTGGCAAGGACTGTGCTGGGAGTGTCATTCTCTGGTTCTTCGGCATCCCTGCCACAGACAGCTCCCATGCCTGCTCAGAATTCTGCCAGGAAGGCACGAGAAGTGCCCATTGTCCAGCTTGCTTGGGTAGCCGTGCAGGGATGAGCTCTGAAGACACAGTGGAAGGACAAAGATGCCTTGCTACAAGACCAGAACTTCATCTTCCAAAATGGAGACGCGTCGGCAGGAGATGAGACCCGCTCTGAGTCAGCCCCGCTCTGACCCAGCTCTGCCCTAAGCAGCCACTAACGATGGGCTTCACCAGTCCTTCAGACGACCCCGCGGTCACCGGGGTCTCCTCCAGAACCTGGTGGCACACTCAGATCACTCCCGCTCACATTCATTTAGGCTGTTTTGTTCTACTTGCAAGTTTAACACACGCATCTCTGTCTCTCTCTTTCACACCCAGGCACAATGAGATTTAGTAACCCATTTTAATGAGGCAATTATATTTCAACTCTATTATGTGCAATTATCCACTCACTTCAATTGCTTCAGCTGGAGAGCCCAGCGCTGAGGTCCCTCTGGCACTTGCTTGCTGGCCCCTGGGGCAGCGGGGTGGCCGGGCCCCTGAGCGCCGGAGCCTGGACACTCCCCCCCGCCCCTCCCCACGCTCTCCGCAGGTGGCTCCTGCGGCCACAGGGCAGGGACGACTGCAGTTCCTGGCCCACCCATCGGAGCTCTTGATTGCCGCCTGGGTGGCCCAGCGCTTTCTCATCTGCTCTGCTGTGCTGACAGGGTTGTTTACCCAGGCCCGGAGCCCCAGGCAGCCATCAAGCTTGGAGGGCCCAGAAAACAGACTTGGATAATCAGAGTGGTGTCCCCTCGGTCTGGTGTCTTTTCCTGGAGTCAGCTAGGCTTCGGGCACCTAGGGGAGGGTGTGGATGGTGGGTCTTCTGTATGCCCTTCCTACCTTTGCAGATAAGTCCCAGGGGTAACTTAAAAAAAAAAAAAATAAGATTTTCATTATACCTGTGAAAGTGAAAGTCCTAGTCGCTCAGTCAAATCCAACTCTTTGCGACCCCATGGACTATATTTGTAGCCCGCCAGGCTTTTCTGTCTATGAGATTCTCCAGGCAAGAATACCGGAGTGGGCTGCCATGTCCTTCTCCAGGGGATCTTCCCGACCCAGGGTTCAAACCTGGGTCTCCCGCACTGCAGGCAGATTCTTTACTGTCTGAGCCACCAAGGAAGCCCTCATTATATTTTCTTCATTTAAAGTAATATATCTGAAAAAATAATAATAAAATAAATAAAATAAAGTAAAACATCTAATTTATATGGTGGTGTGATGCATAACAAAGTGGTGACCCATGGACTTAACCCCTCAGCTTAATAACTAGAATGTTCCCAACATTTCTGCATCTACCTGTGGGCATTGGGACTTGCCCAGTGTGGTTCAGTGATAAAGAATCCGCCTGCAATGCAGGAGTTGCAGAGACATGGGTTCAATCCTTGGGTTGGGATGATCCCCTGGAGAAGGAAATGGCAACCCACTCCAGTATTCTTGCCTGGAGAATCCCATGGACGGAGGAGCCTGGCGGGCTAGTCCATGGGATTACAGAGAGTCGGACACGACTGAGGTGACAGCACACTCACATGGCCATTTGTTCCACCCTTGCCTGCATTTAGAGGGAATCGTTTGCTTGGACTTGGTCCCTACCTTTCCCCTGATTTTTTAGCAGTTTTACCAAGGATGTATGTATACACACTCGTTATTCATTAGTTTTACTTGCTTTGAGTTTAATTGAATTGGTGTCATTCTATAGGTAACCTTCGGTAGCTTACACTTTGCATAGTGTAAGCTATGCAAAGCTTATGTTCAAGATTCATCTTTGCAATTGTGTTGAGTTGCAGTTCATTTATATTCACTGCTATGTAATGTCCCAAGTTATCTGTCCATCCTCCTGTCAAAGGAACTTTTGGCTTTTCCAGATTGTTTTGTTTTGTTTTGTATTATGAGCAGTGCTTCCATAACATTCCTATGTACATACTCAATGCATGAGAATTCCTCTATCTTGGAGTGAAATTTCTGGATTGTAGAGCATGAAAATGTTCAAGATTATAAGAGAGTGCCAAATTGTTATCTAAAGTGATTGAACCAATTCATAGCCCCTCCAGCCAGGCAGGGTTTTTTTTTCCCCCCAATTTTCCAGGTTCCTAAGTATTCTATGCCCAATGTGACATAACAGTTATGAGCATTTTTGGATATGAATTCCAGATGTTGGCTCTGGAACCTTTCAAAAATTAGCTGTTCTCCCTAAGCTCAGTTTTCTCATCTGTAAAGTGAGGGGAAATACTTGAGTACAGTACCTACTGTCTAGTGGTCACTTTGGCACACTCCTTGCCTTATGAAAATGCAGCATCCCTCAGCAATCCAGCACCTTAATGATGCCAAGTGAAGCTAACCCAGATCTCTCATGCTGTTGTTGAGGACACACTAAGTCCCCTGCATACGAACAAGTTCTGCTGTGAGAGCCCGTCGTCGCTCAGTTGCTCAGTCATGTCTTCCTTACTCCATGGACTGCAGCACGGCAGGCTTCCCTGTCCTTCACCATTTCCCGGAGTTTGCTCAAACTCATGTGCACTGAGTTGGTGCTGCCATCCAACCCTCTCATCCTCTTTTACCCCCTTCTCCTGCCCTCAATCTTTCCTAGCATTGGGATCATTTCCAATGAGTCGGCTCTTCGTATCAGGTGGCCAAAGTATTGGAGCTTCAGCTAACAAAGCTCGTCTAGGTGACCGGCTAACAGTTAGCCGGCAAGCTGCCATTTCACTCACATCTGACCTTGATGGAACGCACGTTCACATCTTTGGAAGTTCTCAACTTGAAGGTTCCTACGTAGGGGGCTTACTATATTCGCTATTTAGTACCATTCACAATTTAAATCTGTCCTGCAAAAAGAATGAAAGATCAGTAAGCTATCAGAAGGTATAAACATTTTCTGGTTTGTATCAAAGGTGGTTATTTGGTGATTTACTTAATTAACACCCACTGCTACTGCTGGTGTCTTTTACATATTAGTTGGGTTTTCTCTTCGGGCTGTGCCCTCTGAGACCAGTAAGAAGCATGAGCTACACCAAGGCTTCCTCTCACTGGAGCTGCCCTCAGAGGCAGCTGATGATGCTACAAGCCGTAACACTAGGACCGGGCTTTTTACAAAGCACATTTCCATAAGATCTATGTTGTCTCCCCACCAGGGTCCTCAGAGTGAAATGTTACTTCTATTCCCATTTTTACAGATAAAGAAACTGAGAGTAAGAGGTGACTAAGTGACTTGCGCTATGTAAATTGCAGAAGCTTGACTGAGGTCTCCTGTCACTAGATCTTGAGTTTCCCCACTTTCTCGCCATGTCTTGCCGTGTCATGCTCCCTAGTACATGTGTTTATTCATTTCTCCTTTCTCTGTTATTCAGTATAATCCAGTTGATTATTTAAAAACAAAAGGAAATCTATTTGTGTCTTTGGAGGTGGCTCTAGCCAGTAGCCAGTAACCAGAATACTGAAGAAAGTTCGCTGTCAAATTTGCTTTAAGAACAGTTCAAGAATTAAACTATAAAAGGCTTACTCATAATGAAAACGGCTTAAGATCATGCACTTTAATTTCTCCCAGTTAAGTTTTAATGACTGAAAAGTTTGGTGACAACTGAAGCGTATAGTTCCTGCACATGTATTGCTGGGAGGCTTTTTCACCAGAGTTTCCACTGCCTCACTGTCTTCTCCTCTCCTTTCTATAAGACCTCACTTGGTAACGCTGATCATCTTTTTAATGTTCACTTTCACTAAAACCCCCCTGTCGTTTTCTGGGCTCAGGCATTAGCCGCTCCTTGGTGACTGCGTTTCGTGTTTGTGTAGCTGCAGCTCAGATGGTGTGGGCTCAGCTGTGTGCAGCCCAGCAAGGGGGCACAGCGCCACCGCCTGGGTCATTTCACTCAAGGCTGAGCGATGAGAACCGCCTCAATCCCCGACTCAGGGCCTGTCCTGCCCTTTGGAGTCTCACTCTGCAGATCACAGACCCAGCAGTCTTTCTGTCCGACTTCCCACGGATGCCGAAAGGCACTTGCCTCACTCAGGTCTCACTGCGAGCTTTCCAAGCGCTTCCTTTGTGCAGCGACTCGGTGGTGAGCAAGATCAGCCAGGGGTGTTTGTCCCGGAGGCATCCAGATGGAGGTCGAGTGTGCGGGGAGGCTCAGCCTTCGCCAGGTCTCCCCGCGAGACCCAGCCCTGCTGCCAGTCTTGTCACGGCGTGGTCGCTGCGGACCCTGACGGGACCTGGAGCAGGGAGTGGAGGAGGAGCATGCTCCAGTGCCCTTGGTCTCGGCAGGACGGTCCTGACTTAAGCCCTGACTTGGGGTGCTCCCTTGGGGGAGGCACTGTAACTTCACTGACCCTTACCTTCCTTCCAGACAAGGTTCCTGCCCTCAGGGAGCTTCTCGGCTTGACTTCCTCAGCTCTCCCCTGTGTGAGGGCAAGAGCTGGGTCTTAGTTTGTGTTCTTTGCAAGGACACCTGCCCCTGAACCGACTTGGTCACTGAACATCAGAGGCGTTCCAATAAACACCTGAAATAGACTTTCCTAAACTTACTCCTGGCCCTGTGGGCTCACATCATTTACCATCTCTTTCCTGGCTCAGGGACATTCCCAGACTCCCCTTCCTGGCCTGACAGCTCAGTTCTTGACCTCTTATGGATGGTATCAGTAGGCAAGCACTTGACCCCATTTGCACTCTCTTCTGAAAACCTAAAAACATCCCTCTGGCAGTTACCTTGGGCTCTCTTGTCCCTGCTGAGGAACTGAAGGGTTTTCCAGAGCATCCATCTTCTAGCCAGAGGTCCTATTCTCAGACCAGCAGCCCACTGGTAGAGACCCACACTCCCATCACCGTCCTTCTATATGCCCACCATTGTGAATCACCAGCTTGGGACCGGCACTTTGTATATCTCATGTCTCACCCTCACATCAACCCCACGAGGCAGATCTCGGTGTTGCTGTTGTTCAGTGAGAATCAGGAGGATCTGGGGAGTCCAGGGCTGTTCCCCAGTGGCAGAGCAGGGATCAAAGCCAATTCTGTCCCTTCTCTGCTCTTCTGATCTCTCCACTCTTCCTCCATGCCAGCTACAGGAAGGGAAAAATAGCAGATCGGTCTCCAAGCTGATCAAAGGAAAGAGAGTGGCCTTTCAAGAGTGGAGCTCATTTGGGAAGAGGGTTGAAGCAGCAGTGAGTGCTGTCCAAGTGGATTTCCCTGGCTGTTGGGAGGGAGGGCACTTTGTGAGATCTGTATCTCCTAACAGTGTATCTATATCTCCTAACAGTGAGAGCCCTGAGCGCTGGAGGTTACTTGTGAGGCTTCTGATAGACAAAAACAGTTTTTATGCCATTTGTACATTTTCCTGCTAACAACCAAAGAGGCCGGGACACCATGATTTTCAATAATTAGAAGCTGATTATCTGTTTCTGAGTCAGCTTTGATCAAAACAGGTGGAAAAGAAAACACAAGCTCTGAACTGAAGATTGTCTGATTTTAGATGGCGATCTAATTTTAGATTTACTAATCCAATCAGTCAGTGAAGACTCAGGCTATTATCTCTGGTCTAGAGTAGAGTAGTTATGGGAATATAGGAATTCTGCCCCAGCCCAGCTTCAACCAGGACACTTCTAAAGGCTGGTAGTTTTGTAGAACTAGGTACTTCCTTTCCTATGACTTGAAACCCATCCACATAATGGTCAGCTGCTTACTATTTAAAAGTAAATGTGTTCCATACAATAAGAAACGCTTTGATAGCTTGTATAACCAAGCACTCTCCGCCACTGCCACTGCTGGCTCTGTGATTCACCTTTTCATACTGTTCATGGGGTTCTCAAGGCAAGAACGCTGAAGGGCAAAGGAGAACCAGGCCTTGGACGTCCCTGGTAGCTCAGAAGGTAAAGCGTCTGCCTGCAATGTGGGAGACCCAGGTTCGATCCCTGGGTGGGGAAGATCCCCTGGAGGAGGGCATGGCAACCCCTTCCAGTACTCTTGCCTGGAGAATCCCCATGGACAGACAGCCTGGCGGGCTGTAGTCCACGGGGTCACAAAGAGTCGGACATGACTGAGCGACCTAGCACAGCACAGACTTGTGTAAGACCTAGCATGCACTACTCCAGTCTGTCCAGGTGGAAACCATGAAATTATGAATCCACTGACATTTTTTTGTTTGCTCCATGATATCTAGCTATTGGCTGAAATGAACCTAAAAACTAATCATGAAAAGGAACTTGAAGGTTGTAGGGAGTTGGGGTAGATTGGTGTAAAATAGCTAGGTGGAAACCCACGTGTGTGTGGTGTGTGCTGAGTGAACAGACCCCAGAGTGGTCCCCCCACGTTCACAGAGTGGGGGTTGTCTAACTGCAGGAAAGGGCCCAGCCGACTGCTTCCCTCAGTGTGTTAACAGGAGGCAGGCTTGTGTTAACAAGCCCAGGCAGGCTATCCAGAGAGTGCTCACCAATACACCCCAAGTTCATACCTGCCAAAGGAAACCTTAGTCTCAGCTTTCAATGTCTTCTATATTCTCTACTTTTCCCCAAACTTCATATAATTTTAAAGCTTTATAAATGTAATGCACATTTTAAGACTACTTTCCCCTTTAAGGTTTTGAAAAAAATCTGAGAACTATATTTAGTGTTTTGTACAACTTTCATTATTCTCAAAAGCTCTTCTATTTGATCTGTGGATTTAGGGGGCAAGGAATTTCTTTTCTATAAATTTTAATACTGGTCCTTTGGTCAATCTGCTTGTTTATAATTATTTTTACCAGTGGTTTGGGCCCAACTTTTTAAAAAATATTTTTACATCTAGAAAGTTTGCAAAGAGGCAAAATTTATAAAGTTTGCATTTTCACGTTATTGAGAAATCCTCATCGTTATATTCAGGAGATTCCGAGGAATGAGATTGGTACCAAATTCATTGGTAATGATGACGTAAAATAGGAATTATGAAAACACAAAGCCACAATGATGTCATTGGAATAGCAATGAAATATCAACACTTATCTAATAAATATTCTTTTAAAGATAAAGCAAATATCAGCACTTAGACTGGGGAACAGGCACTTCCATTGCTTTCCCAGCCCCCAAGGAAAGTCTGCTTTTACTGAGAAGTCGGCAAGTATAAGTATGGGGCAGCGTCCCCAGGACTCAGGCCTCAGGTCCCATCCTCCCTCTGTCTCCTGTTACCTAAGGCAGGTTACCCTGGGGAAGTCACACCGCCTTCTAGTGCCTTATATTCCTCACTGGTGAGGTGGGGACAATAGTTTTGTGACTCAAACTAAAACACATAAAAAGTATAGGATAACACAGGGCACAAAATAAGCATTCACAGGATGATGTTGTTCAGTTACTACGTATCTGACTCTCTGTGACCCCATGAATTGCACGCCAGACTTCCCTGTTCTTCATCATCTCCATGTCCGTTGAGTCAGTGATGCCACCCAATCATCTCATCCTCTGTCGCCCTCTTCTCTTCTCGCCCTCAGTCTTTCCCAGCATCAGGGTCTTTTCCAATGAGTCGGCTCTTCGTATCAGGTGGCCAAACTATTGGACCTTCAGCTTCAGCAGCAGTCCCTCCAGTGAATATTCAGGGTTGATTTCCTTTAGGATGGACTGGTTTGGTTACTAGATGTTAGCTGTTCTTATTTTCTTTACAGTTATATTGCTGAAATTTGGATTGAAGGAAAAGAAAAAAAAGTGCATACCTCAATGATCTCTACCCATTTCATCCTTGGTATAGCAGGCAAAGTTCTAGACAAAGAGTGAGGACATGAGGTGGATGAACCTAGAACCTACTATTCAGAGTGAGGAAAGTCAGAAAGAGAAAGATAAATATCGTATTCTAACACATATATACAGAATCTAGAAAAATGGTACTGAAGAATTTATTTACAGGGCAGCAATGGAGAAACAGACATAGAGAATAGACGTATGGACTTGGGGAGAGGGGAGGAGAGGGTGGGATGTGTGGAAAGAGTAACATGGAAGCTTACATTCAGTTCAGTTCAGTTCAGTCGCTCAGTTATGTCCAACTTTTTGCGACCCCATGAATCACAGCACGCCAGGTCTCCCTGTCCATCACCAACTCCCAGAGTTTACTCAAACTCATGTCCATTGAGTCGGTGATGCCATCCAGCCATCTCATCCTCTGTCGTCCCCTTCTCCTCCTGCCCACGATCCCTCCCAGCATCAGGATCTTTTCAAATAAGTCAACTCTTCCCATGAGGTGGCCAAAGTACTGGAGTTTCAGCTTCAGTATCAGTCCTTCCAATGAATACCCAGGACTGATCTCCTTTAGGATGGACTGGTTGGTTCTCCTCGCAGTCCAAGGGACTCTCAAGAGTCTTCTCCAACACCACAGTTCAAAAGCAACAATTTTTTGGTGCTCAGCTTTCTTCACAGTCCAACTCTGTAAAATAGACAGCCAACGGGAATTTGCTGTATGTCTCAGGAAACTCAAACAGGGGCTCCGTACCAACCTAGAGGGGTGGGATGGGGAGGGAGATGGGAGGGAGGTTTCAAAAGGGAGGGGATATATGTACACCTATGGCTGATTCATGTTGGGGTTTGACAGAAAACAACAAAATTCTGTAAAGCAATTATTCATCAGTAAAAAAATTAATTAAAAAAAAAAGAAAAAGAGTGAAGACATCTGGATTCCTGGCTTTGACTCACTCTGGCTTTGTACGTCCAGGGACTTGGTTTCCTCAGCACTAAAATGAGAGGGTTGTCCTGGAGACCCTGAACCCTTCACCTCTAACGTCAAAGAGTGCTCATGTGAGTCAAAAAAAAACCCTAAGAACTTATTTTTTTATTGTAGTGTTACATCTTAATTCATCAAAACAAAATAAAGCATCCAGATGCCAGTTAAAGTGAGAAATGGAAATATTCTAAAACTATCTTTTCAGAGAGATTTCTGAAAGATATTTTTTAAGGCAAAATTTTGTTCAACAAAGAGTTGGGAAAATATGACTGTGTTTAAAAAGCTAAAGAAAACAACTGCAGGAGAATAGTAATATCAGCTCTTTTATTCTAGCGTCTGTCTTTGTTTCTAGGAACCATTAAATGAAACAAAGGGGCAGAGGAAGGAGGAGGCATTGAGGGAGCAGGAGATATAAAGTACAATGTGTGTGTCATGTGCGGTTGTTATTTTAAGAAAATGTATTTCTGACCAATTTTATTCAAAGAATAAATCAGCAAACACCCAGTAACAATCTGCCCCAAGATTTTTTCCCCCAATATAGACCTAATCAAAATAATCAAGTAGTGTCAAAGAAAGTTTCCAGTAAAATGACTGTCTCTATTATTTCCAATGTTATTGTTCAATATTAGCCATGGTGGAGTTGCACAGTACCCTTGCCTGGTAATCTTAGCTGAGTAAATATTAATACTATGCATTTTCCCCTTGGAAAGATGAAGGCCAACAATGGGAAAAGATGTCACAAATGTTTTGCAGCTTTATTATAAATATTTTATGAATGAATCAGAGAAACTAAAGATGAAAAAGCCCACGAACTCTTGCCAGTACCCTGATGTGTACTGCTGTATACTTTTAAGTGGTTTGTCTGATCTCATTTTTAGTGACTCAGGTTATAGGGAATTTACCACTTCCCTTAAAGCCACTTTCCAAGTGGAGACTATCTCGCCTGCTAGGAAAGTTTGACAAATTCCCCTTGCTTTGTTTGATTTTTCTCATTAATCTCATTTGACTTAGGCTATTTAACTGCATATCTTTAGTGTCTTTAGAGTCTTCATTGTTTTCAATGTGTTTTTTGTTTCTTTCCTTTTTAAAAAATTGAGTTTTCATTGGAAGATAATGGCAATATGGTGTTAGTTTCTGCCATACATCAACATGAATGAGCCATAGTATACCTATATCCCCTTCCTCTTGACCCTCCCTCTCGCCCCATCCCATCCCTGTAGGTTGTTGCAGAGCACCAGATTTGAGCTCCTAGCATCATACAGTGAACTCCCACTGGGCTATTTATTTTATATATGGTAAGTTACATGTTTCAGTGTTATGTTTTCAATTTGCCTCTTCCTCCCCTTCCCCCACTGTGTCCACAAGTCAGTTCTCTATGTCGCCATCTCCATTGCTGCCCTGCAAATCAGTTCATCAGTACCAACTTTCTAGATTCTATATATGTGCATTTATACACGATATTTGTTTTCCTCATTCTGACTCACTTCACTCTGTATAATAGGCTCTATGTTCATCCACCTCATTAGAACTGACTCAAATGTTCCTTCTTATGGTTGAGTAATATTCCATTTTCTTTTCTTTTCATTTAGCCTTTTTCTCGTCACTTTTTGCCTGGAAGAAAGCAAACAATTTTTTTTTTTTTTTTTTGTGGATAGAGGAGCAGTAGCCATTGGTTTCATTCAACAAATTAACAGCAACAGCAACGACAACATGAATTGATCACTTACTATGTCAGGCGTTGTCCTAAATACTTTGTATGCGTTGTCCCATTTGTTGAGCACCTACTATTTGCCAGATACTAGGACAGCAAAGCTAAATACGATCCTGCAGTTTTTGACAATGAGCTTATGATGTCCTGGAGGGGACAAGCATTCAGACAGGTGCTGTCCGCATTGCGTACCCCATGCATGGGGCTGTCTTCAGGGTACCGTTGGAGAGTGGAGGATGAGTGTTCACTCCAGCAGTGAAGAGAAAGGCTTGAGGGAAGGGGTCAGGTGGACTGAGGGATAATACCCCAGATGAGACGAACTCCAGGCCCCGTCCTTAAAGAGTCAGAAAGGGTGTGTGGAGTCAGAGAGAAATTACGTAGAGTTCAACGGTATTAAGTTGAAAATCAGGAGGATTGTTGGGAGGTAAGCTAGGCCAGGGTCAGACTGTAGAAAACTCTGTATTACCTGGTAGAAAACTTGGACTTTGTTCTAGATTTTAAGCGGAGGAGTGCCGCGGCTGCTGTGTGGAAAACCTCTACAGAGGCAGAGCTACTGCGCCTGTGGCAGTCTGCCCTGGTGAGACGCAGTGAGTGTTGGGATTCTGCGGCCAGGGAAGCCGTTCTTTTTGCCTTTTCATACTGTCTCTGGTCCCCATACACGGGCCTCTGGATAGGCTGCCTGGGAGTCCTGAAGCCAGTGGTGACTGGCTGTCCCCAGGGTGAGTGACCCAAAAGAGAGCTGGGAGAAGGGGCTATATCGTTTATCCTCACTTAGGAAGCATATTTCCTCACACCACATTCTACTCATTAGAAGGGAGCTCTAAGTCTGATTCAAATCAAGGGAGGAGGAGAATTATACGCCACTTCCCTGGTGGCTCAGATGGTAAAGAATCTGCCTGCAATTCAGGAGACCCAGTTTCGATCCCTGGGTTGGGAAGATTCCCTGGAGAAGAGAATGGCTACCCCCTCCAGTATTCTTGCCTGGAGAATCCCAAGGACAGAGGAGCCTGGTGGGCTACAGTCCATGGGTTTGCAAAGAGTTAGACATGACTGAGTGACTAACACTTTTTGAAAAGAGGCCTTTTAAAGAATTGTGCCCATATTTTTATACCATCACATTGTGTAACCTTGGGCAATTATTTCTTTATTTTTAAGATTTTCCTAATGTGGACCATTTAAAAAAATCTTTATTGAATTTTTTACACATGGCTTCTGTTTTACATTTTTGGGTTTTTTTTGGCCCCGAGGCATGTGGGATCCCTGATCAAGGATAGACTCTGCAACCCCTGTGTTCGAAGGCAAAGTCTAACCACCACACAGCCAGGGAAGTCCCCAGGCAATTTATTTAAAATCTCTGTGCTCCAATTTCTTCATCAGTAAAATAAGAATGATATTAGTATCTGCCCTGTAGAGTTGTAAGAATAAAATGAATTAATGGGGAGACCTGGAAAGAGTCCAGGATATATGATAAGTGCTCAATAAGTATTAGCAGCTGTTATGCTGGTTACTAACTCTATTCCAGACCTCTAGCCTGTGATGGAGCTAATCTGGAGGCAAGAGCAATGTACGCTGCCACCAGTGATGGGTTCCTCTTAAACTGGTCCTTCTTCCTAACCAGAGTTATCGCCACACCCTCCAGTTGGGCTTTGACAAATGTAGATGCTGTTCTTAGCTAGGCTGGGGACCCAGGACAGGCAGAATGTTTTCTATTTGTTATAAAGACTCATTCTTTTCTCATCAGAGGAAGTGGGTCTAGAAAGGTGCCAGCCAGATTATGTAACTTCTCAGGTTCAAAGGCACCTCGCAGTCCTGCTGAAATCAGAGATATAAATCCAGTTGAGCCATGAGGAGCCACCCAAGAACCTCTGAATAGATCCTTTCAGATTCTTAGGGTGGCTTCACTGAAGAAGGACTCCTCCACAGCTCTGTCCCGAAGTCACCTCAGAAAGCTGTGTCTGTGACATCATAAGAAAGGGACCCAGGGCGGGAAATCACTGCAGTATCACCCACCTCAGTTCCTGAGAACTGAGCTATCAGGAAAAAGGTATTGTGGGAATGTTTGAGAAACTGGCTTCCAAATAGTCCTCAGAGATATTATCCTAGATCAAATCAAATTAGTAAATACTTACTGGGTATCTAGTACGAGCAACTCATGATATTTCCTAAACTGGAGGAAACTTTCTGATGGCCAAAGAATAAGTAGCATTTTATCCTGTGTGTGATCCTAATGAGATTAACTGCCCTTTGCGACAGTCAAAATTCATAGTGATATTCCAAAAACGTGTCAGGAAGTTTAATAAGGAAAAAGTTTTGAGGTTTTCACTTACAAATGCACTGTTCGCACTAGAAACCCAAATTGCTCCCTACTCATCCCAGGGACAGCCCTCAGACCAGGAAGCTTGCCTTCAAAAGGAGAGAAGAAATTTGATAGTGTGTGCAGATAGCTCAATTAGTTGCTCAGTCAGCTCCGACTCTGTGACCCCATGGACTGTAGCCCACCCGTCTCCTCTGTCCATGGAATTTTCCAGGCAAGAATATTAGAATGGGTAGCCATTCCCTTCTCCTGGGGATCTTACTGACCCAGGGATCAAACCCGGGTCTCCTGCTTTATAGGTGGATTCTTTACCGTCTGATCTCCCAGGTGGTGCTAGTGGTAAAACAACAACAACAACAACAACAAAACAATAAAAACCCGCCTCCCAATTCAGAAGATCTGAGAGATGCAGGTTCCATCCTGAGGTTGGGAAGATCCCCTGGAAGAGGGCATGGTAACCCATTCCAGTATTCTTGCCTGGAGAATCCCATGGACAGAAGAGCCTGGCGGGCTATATCCATGGGGTCACAGTCAGACACAACTGAAGAGACTTAGCCCACAGATAACCCAAGTTCTGATAACTAACCAAATTAAAGTGAAAAGCTCAGAACTTTTCTTCCAATATATAAGGCAGCATAATGACTTATTCCAGACAAGACGAGACCACCAAGAAGCAGAAAAGTCACCCTCAGGCGTGCATGCCCTGATGGCTGACCCTGCCCTGAAAGAAATCTCCCTTCCATTCAAAGGCAGTATGTGGGGTGAAGTAATTTACAAATTTTAATGCCACAAATGAGAATTATTATTTCTGGTCAGGTATTCATGGTAATATAGTTTCTCAAAGTATTTCACTTTCAGCTAATTTAGTAGAAGAGAACTTCAGGGTCAATATTTGGGTATTTTACATATATAATTACTTAAGGAGATCTGAAGCTATTTGGACGTAGAATATTATGATCAAGTTCAAGCACAGAATTTTCAAGCAAAATTTACCTTTTTGGTTTTTTTATGTAAAAAATTTTTTATTGGCGTATAGTTGCCTTACAATGTTGTGTTAGTTTCTGCTGTATAGTAAAGTGACTCAGCTATGCGTAGACATATATCCCTTCTGTTTTGGATTTCTTTCTCATTTAGGTCACCACAGAGCACTGAATGTCCCCTTTGCTATACTGTAGTTTCTCATTAGTTATCTCTTTTATATCCATCGTATCAACAGTGTACACAGAACCTGTGACTGATTCATGGTGATGTGTGGCAGAAACCGGCACAATATTGTCACGCAATTATCTGTCAATAAAAAAATTTTTTTTTTAATTGTGCATTCATGTCAATCCCAATTTCCCAATTCATCCCCCCACCCGCTTTCCCCTTGGTGTCTATATGTGTGTTCTCTATGTCGCTGTCTCTATTTCTGTTTTGCAAATAAGATCGTCTGAGGACCTAGAGACTGTCATGTTGAGTGAAGTCTGGCAAAAAGACAAAAACAAATATCATATGTTAATGCATATATGCAGGTTCTAGAAAACTTTGCGTTTTTAAAATGGATGATGAACTACATAATTTCCCCTGGTGTTTATTCCCACGGAAGAACGCCACACAAGGAACCAGGCAGAGACACAAAAGGAGTCTTTTCCTGGCACAAAAGTCTACACAAGAAAAGGCAGGTGGTTCCCAGCCTCACACACAGATGTGTGGCTGTGAACCAGGACCCCTCTTTTCTTCTTGGAAAATGTTCTCCAATTAGAGGAGGACACAAGGTGAACCTCTGTTAACTAAGTAAAAAGTCTGTTACTTTCTGCAACAGTGAATGCCATTGAGTTCCAGCAGCCATGCTGAATTCTTTTTCCTGCGAAGGCCCCATTTGGCCTCTAAATCTCTTTCACAACCCCTCCTCCCCTCTCTTAAAAATGTTTCCTATTCACTGTGAGGCTCTCATCCAAGGAAAATAGATGGTGATGAAGGACGGGGGCTGGGGACTCTGAGGGAGCTATTTCAGAGAAGGGTCGATGAGGGCTTGCTCCCTGCAGAATCCATGGATGCTTATTATGGGGCCAGAGGATGCTTTTGGCAAACATCAAATTAGGACCAAGCATTCACCCCCATTCACCAGAACGCGCAAATTCGGTTGATGGGTTAGAGAAGAGAGGTTTGAAAAAATTAAATTCTTTCCGCTGAAAATGTGAAATGACTTTGTGCCACAGAAGAAAAGTGGCAGCTAATGAGGACTTTTTTTGTAGCAGGAGAAGCAAAGAGGCTGGAAGAGAACTGTTTCATATTTGAGATGCAGTCTGCAATAGCTGAATAACCTTCTTCTTTTGACTCACAGCTTCACACAATGCAGGCTTTCATCACATGAAGAGCCACAGCAGAGAGTTTTGGGCCATTTTCTCTTTTTATTCCTTTTCTAAGCCCCATCCCTCCCCCAACCTCCATTCCTCCTTTCCTCTGTCTGGGTTTGAATAGCTGAAGTGTGCCCACAATATGTACGCACTAGACACATTGTTACCTCCCTTTTACCAAAAGCACCTGGCAGGGTCACTAGCCTCCAAACCACCCTGCTGCTACAGTCTGGCTTAACTCTTGAGTGACAGATGTCCAAATATATATTTTGCAATGATTTTTAAACAACTATTAGAAACAGACTAACAAACGATTTTAACAAATACATTAAAGCCTAAAAAGAAAACAAATCCTGGCATGTTTTGTTCAGTTTTATAATTTCCCTTCCTCTCTTCCTGGCTCGTGTCTCCTTTCCCCTTGGGTTCTTAACATTAAGCTGTGAATTCCTTCTTTCCCAGCTGAATCAGGGGGATGGTTAATTGTTTTTAAATCTGATCCCAACAATATCTACAGACTTTGTGGTCACAAAAGAAGCAGCCACACATATGTGGTCAAGGGAGGGGGGAGAAAAGAAACAAAAAACAGGACCCATTACAGAGCAAAGCATAAGAATAATCAAATGCTTTGTGTTTCTCAAAACCTATTCTTCTCAAGAGGCTGGAGGACTGTCAGAGAGTAACTTTTCAGATTTATGCTTCCAGTCAAGATGGAATAACAAGGACTGGGTGTACCCTCCTGTCTTAAATGATCCCAAGTCCAAAAACACCATATGAACCAAGAGTTTCGAGACACCGGACCGTTGGCAGCTTACAATAATTTAAATCAGATGGAGGCTTCTGTGGAAGTAGTAGTTTGGGTCATACACACAAGAGTTTCATTTCTGACTTGGTGTGGGTGTAGAATGCTGGCCACGCTGGCTGTAGTGACCAGCGGGCACTGTAGTGCTACTGATGTCCTGGTTCTTGTTATAGATCATGGTTACCAGTGACTGCTCCGCTCGTCCACAGCAGAGAGGAGAGTTCCCCACATACTGCGTGCCAAGATTCTGCAAGAAGTACAAGAGGGATTTTCTGAGGACAAACCACAATCTGATTAACTTTCATCAAGACTTAGCTTCATGTAGATGAGGACAGACCTATCCTTGGACGTGACTATGAGCTGATCATGTTTGTTTCTTTTTTGGGGGGAGTGGGGGGAGTTCTTACTGTGACTTAGAAGTAGAGAGCTTGCTCATTCTATAGCAACCAATATAAAAATCCCTACAGATCATTCTTCTTCAATACGTATTTTGATTTATTTATTTGGCTTCGGCGGGTCTTACTTTTGACAGGCAGGATCTTCAGTTGCAGCACGCGGGATCTAGTTCTCTGACTGAGGATTGAGCCCAGGCCCCCTGCATCGGGACTGTGGAGGCTTAGCCGCTGGAGTGTGTGCTAAGTCACTTCAGTCGTGTCCGACTCTCAGTGAGCCTATGGACCCACCAGGCTCCTCTGTCCATGGGATTCTCCAGGCAAGAATACTGGAGTGGGTTTCTATGTCCTCCTCCAGGGGATCTTCCTGACCCAGAGATCGAACCCATGTCTCTTCTATCTCCTGCATTGGCAGGTGGGTTCTTTGCCACTACCACCACCTGGGAAGCCCCTAAGCTAGATGCTGGACCACCAGGCAAGTTCCTAAGCTCATAATGTTTGGAGCCCCAGTGAGAATCGGTAGCTGCTGCCTTCTTCCCTTCATAGCCAGGCTGATACTGGCCCTTCTGGGGGAAGCACCCGGACCAAGATGCTTAGGAAATAGGAGTGTGTCGGTAGCTAGTGGCTTCCTCTCTTTCTTAGAATGGATGGCTAAAGACTTCGGTTTTCCTTGGAAAACGAACATAGAGTTGCCATGGGGAAGGGATAGTTAGGGAGCTTGGGAGGGATATGTACATGCTATATTAAAAATGGATAACCAACAAGGACCTATTGTACAGCACATGGAACTCTGCTCAATGTGATGTGGCAGCCTGGATAGGAGTTTGGGGAGAATGAATACATGCACATGTATGACTGAATCCCTTCGCTGCTCACCTGAAATGATCACAATATTGTTAACCAGCTATACCCCAATACAAAAATAAAAAGTTCAAAAGGAAAAAAAAGACAGGTTTTCCATTCTGGCTTTAAAAATAAAGTGCAGCTCGTAAGGGGCGCTGCTTATGTCCTGTTTCTTGCTATGGGTCATGGTTACCAGTGTGTTCACCATGAAATAGTTCATCAAGCGGTACACAGGTCATGGCGAATTTTTCTCTATGTATAGGTTCACTAAGACATTATAGAAATAAGCACAGTGGTTCACATTAATTATGTGCTTCTTTTAACTGACCCTGTTTTGACCCAATTATTTATTATAGAAGAATGTGTAGAAAACTTGAGTGAAATGGCAACCCACTCCAGTATTCTTGCCTGGAGAATTCCATGGACAGAGGAGCCTGGCGGGATACAGTCCATGGGGTCATAGAGTCAGACACAACTGAGCACGCACATACACACATTGATTCAATCTCATATTTTTAATGGTGATCCTAGAGGCTTTACATATTTTCAAATAACAACAAAAAATTCAGTCTCTTCGTTCCTGCAGGTGGAGACAAAGCTATATCATTCAATCCTGTGCTGTTTGTTAGGAAACTTATGCTTCTCAAGCAGAAATAAATATTCTCACTCACAAGAGCATGGTGGCCATCAGGCTAGCAGGGTGGGATTATTTAGAAATTTACCGATGGTCGACAACATAAAAGCCTGGTTTTTTCAATTACCACACTATTAATATTTATTTGTTTGGGTTTCTTCCTTTAGTTTTCTTTTTTTGTCATTCCAAATGTTATATGTGAACACAGTATCTTATTTTAAAGTTGTTTTATTCTCTTCTGTGTTTTATGTTAAATTCCTAGAGTCAAGAACTGAGTCTTTTCTGTTTTAAAATGATGGCAGTTTACTCATGTAAACTTTACTCACGTTTACTCATGTAAAGTTTCCCCATGTTGTCAGTGTCACTCATATGCTTCTGAGATTGAACAGGACAATACTTCTCAGTGGCTTTTCGGAAACTACAGACCAATTCAAACTAACTCTGAGTGACCACATAGTCCATATTATGAAATAACGGTCCCCAATTTGGATTCTGATTTCACATCAGCAAATGACCCAGAGTCTGTCTCAGTTTAACCCCACAACATCTGGACATCGTTTGTCTGTTGACCTGAGTCTCCGTCAATTTAGGAGTAGCCAAACACAATAGTAACACAATTTTCACACACAAGTTCAACTTCTAAGTTTAAAGAGGGGACTTTTTCATGCCTCTATTGTTGAAGGGGCTTCCCAAGAGGCACAGTGGTAAAGAATCCACCTGCCAATGCAGGAGACGCAAGAGGTTCAATCCCTGGGTCAGGAAGATCACCTGGAGTAAGAACTGACAACCAGTTCCAGTATTCTTGCCTGGAAAATTTCATGGACAGAGGAAACTGCTAGACTACAGTCCATAGAGTCACAAGGAATCGGACCCGACAGAGTGATGGAGCATGCATGGATGGAAGTATGAAGTTACAACCGATCAACGCCAATGTAACATCTTCAAGGTGGAAACCAATGTCCAATTTTGAGGGGAATTAAACTAAGAAAATGTTTCCAGATGAAGACAGTCTTCCTATTTACACAATCTAACTAAAGCATGATCGGTATTTATTGAGCACTTACTGTCTACAAATTGCCGTTCAAAGAAGACTCCTAAGAAGAGAGTGTCCCTACCCTTCAAGGAGTGGGTTTGTTTCACCCTGCAATTATAAGAAGTTCTGAGGAGGGGTATCTGAATCACATCCACAGCTTTGGTCGGGACCAACTGCAATATGCTTTTAGGCTCATAAGCATTGCCTGGCTCACAGAGGACCTCTTTGCATTGTCTGGCGGCACTGTGGTTGTCTTGCAGCAGCACTGAAGGTGACCTTGACAGATGTATCTGAGTCCCTGCTCTAGTAGTGGGGCTGGAAAGCCAGGAACTGCCTTCAGATTCTAGTAGTAACACTTGGGAATTCTGGGCTGTAGCAGCATATGTTGTCGGGAGAATGGGGACTGGAGGTATAATGGTGGGAAGTAATGGGACTGGGTTTCCTGCTTTAGGACTGGTGAGAAATGCAATATTTTATTATGGATCTCCACAGGTAAATGTTACCTCTCCAGGTTGAAAGTGAACTGATCTCTATGATCATTTTCTAGTCACCATTCCAGAGTTTTTTTTTTCCCACAGATGGCATCCATATTTCCAATCGACGAATGTCTACTTAAACTTCTCCATCAGAATCGAAAATGATCAGAGATGTACTTTAAGTATATCCAGAAGCCCTTTGACCATTTTCAAACTATTTGATGTGTTAAACATTTAGGGTTCTTAGAAGGGATTTCAGCTGGAAGATGATAACTCCTGCAACATTTCACTTTTCTGACTGTTAACTCATCCTTCATGCTAACTAATTCCTCCAGCTTAGGGATCGAAGCTACAAGAATGCCCTCAAGTCAAAGCGGGAAAGAGAGTAGGGGGCTAGTGGGCTTGGAGGATGTAGGATTTTCTGCTTTGCTCAACTTCTAGGGATGAAGGAAATGATATATCAAAGCTGGGAGTGGCCTCAGTGCTGTGACTATAAATACGACATGATGCATAGGGAAAGGGATGATCCCTAGGAGGTGCCTGGGGTCAGGACAGACCCCAGCAGTGCCTGCTCTGTGTATACATCCCAGGTTCGGGAAATCCTGTGTTCTGACGCAGAAAGGGGAGGAACACGCTGAGATTCCAGGGAGTAGAGAAGACTCCTCAAGGAAGCTATGTGAACTCAAGGGGGAAGAGAGGAGGAAATCAGTTACCCACAGCAACTAGGCTCACAAGCTGGGCTGAAAGGAGACGTTTTTCCCCTCCAGGATTACAGGAAGCTGATCTGGACCTCAGCAGGCAGCCTGAATGGACAGAGGAAGAAGTGTGCAGGCAGATAAAGAGGTGGCTGCCATGCTGGCTCCACCTGTGCAAATTCATCTGACAGGGAGTGAAGGATAGAGCAAGCCCGGAGAAGGGCAGGTGGCTCCGATGACCGTCAACAGGGAGTGGTGGCAGGAGGCGCAGTGGTGAGGTCTGGACAATCTAGGCATCCTGTCTCTAGGAAACTGACCACCCCCCAGCCCGTAAGTGATATTGAAAGGTTCTGCACAGGGAAGACAGCACTCATACTTGCTGGTGAGAGAGGCAACTTTACAGCAATGGAATTTCAGACCAAAGGAACCTGAGACTCATGTTTTCACAAGCCCCCAGAAAGAGCCACTCGGTGATGTCCCTTCTCTCTGGCCCTTCTGAGTTGAGGTCTCCAGTTTCTGGAAGTGACCCTGGATTTTATCCACAGCAGTGCTGTGAATTCATTGTGAGACTCAAGCAAAACTTTAACTTGTTGAATGACCAGTTGATTCCTGTCGCCCCTCTGAGAGTCTAGCATACATGTGAATAGAATGAGCATAGGGCACACAGCCTCCCATTCACAATTCAGCGGCTGTACCTTCTCAAGACACTATTTCAGCTGAAATACTAAAAGCGACTGAGACAACAATATTATTAATCATGTTATGAGCCCTCAGAGATTGCTTACTGGAAAGTATTTTGAGAAATTTACAGATGGGAAATGGAAGGCACCACACGTCTGCTGGTTCTCTGCCCAGTTTTTTTTTTCAAAGGTAGGAAATGTCTCTTTTCACTGTAAGATTTGTGCACCACGCTCTGAACTGTAGCGAGTGGATGGGTCAAGGGTCAGGGGAGTGCAGTGAACAAGAGGGCGTGGTGGTTCCTGCACAAAGGGCCAGCTCCAGGCAAGTGGGTCAAGCTTGATTCCAGCAAAATGCTTTTGTATTGCCTTCCAAGAAGATGGGGTTAATTAGGTAGGAAAGCGTAGGAGGAAACTGATGTTAGTGGAACATTTAACTGGATGCTTTAACATTCAGCTGGATTCTGTATCAGATGGAGTGTGTGCGTCTGTATTGAATTGTCACAACAACCCTGTGTAGTGAGAATTAGTAGCCTTGTTTTACAGATGAGGAAGTCAACTCAGATGAAACTCGCCTGGTGGCACAGAGTTATTAAAAGACATAGTAAGGTTTAGAACAAATATGACAATGACTTCTACGCTTTTGCAGTTTTAAAACAATTCACTCTTTTATTTAGTGTTAGCCATATGTATAAAGTCACTTCAGTCGTGTCCAACTCTTTGTGATGCTATGGACTGTAGCCTGCCAGGCTCCTCTGTCCATGGGATTCTCCAGGCAAGAATACTAGAGTGGCTTGCCATGCCCTCCTGGGCATCTTCCTGACCCAGAGATCGAACCTGCATCTCTTGCATCTCCTGCATTGGCAGGCAGGTTCTTTACCACTAGCACCAAGTGGGAAGTCCATTGATAGATAGATAATCTTACTTTTATTGAAATAGTGGAGTTCAACGCTTCCTTATGGAATTTCAGGCACTCGGGACAGAGGCGTGGAGCAAAGACATTCTGGAGAGGGATTTGCTCAAAGCGCCACGCTTCGTTTGTCCCGTGTGAGTGCTGTCGCCGCTCACAGTAAAGCGCCCGGCTGCCCGCTCCGTCTGTACAGGTCCACCCCTACAGGCGCTCAGTACACAGTCCTGGATGAGTCTTTCTGTCAGCCCGCACCGCAAGCACTCAGGAATGTGGAGCATTCCAAGCAGGAAATTGCAGCGTCAGCAACATTGTCTTTGAATGTTGACTCTTGGTCAAGGTCAGGCCACCCCTGGGACCGTCATCATCGTCTCTGTGACCTGTGCAGACCTTGGGCTTCTGGAACCCTTCCAGGTGTGGGAGGCGATGAGGTCTTGGAAAACTCTGCCCCGTGCCCCGGCTAATAGAAACGTGGCCAGATGGCTTTGTCATCAGCCTTTGTCTACATTGTACTCTATTTGGTGAAAATGAAGCAAATGGAAACTCATATTTACTGAGATGGGTAATAATATGCCCTTACAGCACGTAGGATTGCTGTGAGTGTTAAACAATGAATAGACCAAAAGGACTGAAATTAGTGCCTGACAAACTGTAAGCACTAAATAGATGTTGGTTATTACTGTTATTGATATTCTTGTCTTAGATGTATGTTGTTCTCTAGATGACTAGTTTTTGTAGATTGTTAAAAGCTGAAGCTCCAATACTTTGGCCACCTGATATGAAGAGCCGACTCATTGGAAAAGGCCCTGATGCTGGGAAAGATTGAGGGCTGGAGGAGGGGGAGACAAAGGTTGAGATGGTTGGACGGCATCACCAACTCAATGGACAAATGGAGTTTGAGCAAACCCCCGGAGACAGTAAAGGACGGGAAGCCTGGTGCCTGCTGCAGTCCATGGGGTCGCAGAGTTGGATCTGACTTAGCAACTGAACAGTAACAAAAAGATAGAGTAACGTGAGAAAATGAAGCCCTAGAGATGCATTTCTTGAACAACTTTTTTTGGTCACTCTTTCCTTTTCTCTTAAATTTCACAATTCCCTTTTGTTTTGTCACAAAAGTTACTTATTAAATACCTCAGTTGGCAGAGACAGTTATGCAGGGGATGATTAAAATATCTTCACTTGTAGTTGCTAGTTTTAATTTTATTATTTATTGTATGTAACAACGTGTAGATGGCAAAAAATTCAAAAGGCACACAAGGATATACAGTGAAATCATAGTCTCCCTACATCCAGGAACTTAGTCATCAAAGTCTCTCCCCTAGAAGAATTCTCTTATTATTTATGATATATTTTTAGTAGATTCTCTTAGGTTTTCCAGAGAAAGCAGCTTCCGAAAAACAATCCTATCACCTGCAAAAATAATTCTGCCTCCTTAAATTTTATACCTGTTTTTTCCTATTGTCTAATTGTGTGACTGTTAACTATGGGACAAAAGAAACAATATTGCAGACAAACGACATGTTTTCTTGTTTGAGAGTTTAAAGAATGCTTTGGCAAGAGACTGGTACACACACACACATACGTGCATTCATACATGACCCTCCCTCTCTCTTGCTCTCTCTGTGTCTGGATATACACTATACAACACCTGTGTGCTTGGTTGTATCCGACTCTTTGTGACCCCGTGGACTGTAGCCCGGCAGACTCTGCCCACGGGATTCTCCAGGCAAGAATACTGGAGCGGGTTGCCATTTCCTTCTCCAGGGGATCTTCCCAAACCAGAGGTCGAACCTAAATCTCTTGCCTCTCCTACATTGGCAGATGGATTTTTTTTTTACCACTGTGCCTCTTGGGAAGCCCTGATATGTCTATATCTAAATAGACATTAGATGTAGATATGTGATTTAAATATTAAACCAATTTGATAATCCTGAGATACACTCTACCTGGTTTTGATGTATTATTATTGTATATATTACAGAACTCTTTTTGCTAATATTTTAGGAAAATTTTTGCATCTGTGTTTATGAGGGATGTTAAATGACTATTTTTAATCTCCTTTTTTCCCTGTATTTAAGATCACAAACCCTTTTTACCAAGCATTACTTTACCTGTAAGGAGTTCCCTATGGAGTATTTCTATATCCTTTTTTTTTTTTATATTCTTATGTTCTAAATATTCTGCAATTCACATTTTAATTTTCTCTTTTTTACATTGGCAGGTGGTAGAAGTTTTTTCTCTTTTTAGATTTTATAGAAATTTCTAGATTTCCTTCATATAATCAGAGAATGTTATTTGTATTGCTTCTACATGCTAGAATGAATGGATTTTCTCACTGTGGTTTAATACACCACAGGTAGTGACTCTTGCCTGGACACTTGAAACCAAGGTTTGCCTGTGACTGAAAGGGTTCCCACCCAGGATGGAAGACTTACAGTGCAAAAGCTGGAACTGAATAAACTAGGGCAGATTGGTCACCTTATTTCAGAGTAAAATTCTTAGGTCACTCTCATTCATTGAAGACTTTGTAGGCCACACTGACCTTTAGCTGTGATACAGAAATAAAATAGTTTGAGGACAGTATGAGTCTTTTTCCTCCACATATAGGTGATGTGATATTTTATCTCTGAAATCAGAGTTAACTTTACTAGCTTTCTCAACATTGGTTCTGCTATGTCAGTTTTTCCCCTTTCTTTTCTTGCAGTTTATTGTTAGGTCCGTACCATTTCTGTCTTTTATTGAGTCCATCTTTGCAGGAAATGTTCCCTTGGTATCTCTAATTTTCTTGAAGAGATCTCTAGTCTTTCCCATTCTATTGTTTTCCTCTGTTTCTTTGCACTGATCACCGAGAAAGGCTTTCATATCTCTCCTTGCTATTCCTTGGAACTCTGCACTCAGATGGGAATATCATTCCTTTTCTCCTTTGCTTTTCGCTTCTCTTCTTTTCACAGCTATTTGTATCTGCCTCTTGAGAAATCTGTATGCAGGTCAGGAAGCAACAGTTAGAACTGGACATGAAACAACAGACTGGTTCCACATAGGAAAAGGAGTACGTCAAGGCTGTATATTGTCACCCTGCTTATTTAACTTACATGCAGAGAACATCATGAGAAACAACAGGCTGGATGAAGCAGAAGCTGGAATCAAGATTGCCAGAAGAAATATCAATAACCTCAGATATGCAAATGACACCACCCTTATGGCAGAGAGTGAGGAAGAACTAACGAGCCTCTTGATGAAAGTGAAAGAGGAGAGTAAAAAAGTTGGCTTAAACCTCAACCTTCAGAAAACTAAGATCATGGCATCTCTGTGATTTCTCTTTTAATCTTAACTTCCATGCTTCCTGAAGCTACCAAGAGTACCTATGCTTCTTGTTTCCAACAAGAGATGGTTGGTTTTGTACTTCTAAGGGACAAGCCTCCTAGATTGTTCTCTGTTGATTTTCTGAGAACTGCAGCTGTGACCATTCCAACTTGGTACTTGATCTCTACTGTTTCTTGCCAACTTTTCCTTATTTAAAAAAAATAATATCATTTTGGCTGTGCTGGGTCTTCATTGTTGTATGGACTTTGTCTAGTTGCGACGAATGGGGGCTACTCCGTAGTAGAGGTGTGTGGGCTTCTCATTGCAGCGCCTTCTCTAGTGGAGCATGGGCTCTAGGGCACGTGGGCTCAATAGTTGTGTTCTTGGCCCCTAGAGCACAGGCTTGGTAGTTGTGGTGTGCGGACTTAGCGGCTCAGTCATACGTGGAATCTTCCTGGACCGGGGATCAAACCCATGGCCCCTGCATTGGCAGGCGAACTTCTAACCACTGGACCACCAGTGACGACCTGCCAACTCTTCTTACATACTGTATTTCAGGATTACTATATCTCCTAGCTTGCCGCAGATGCAGCTTGCATTTCTATTTCTCCTCCTTGTTGTTTTCCACGCAGTTTTTTCTATATAATTCCAGTGGTATTCTAAATGGCCAATTTTGAAAGGACCCAGAGAATTCACATTAATAATTTAAAAATTCCTCTCTTCCTTTCTCAAATATCTCTGCAACAAAAAATGGAGAAATTTTTGTTGTGAAGTGGTTACATTGATGGATGCGGAGAGCCAGCTGGGATCATCCGCATTTTAGGTTAAAAACATCTTGAAGAGTCAATTTTCATGGAGGAGTGGTAAGAAAAAGACAAAAGATGGTATCTACCCCAAAGCTAATAGTCTGTGGGTACACATAAGTACAGATGGACAACATGTTTACAGATAACACTGAATCAGATTGAGCAAGTTTCTGTTCTGATTTTTAGTTTCTGTACTGTACTATTTTGTCAAATATTTTGAACATTACCCAGGACTGATGCTGAAGCTCTAATACTTTGGCCACCTGATATGAAGAGCTGACTTATTGGAAAAGACCCTGATGCTGGGGAAGATTGAAGGCAGGAGGAGAAGGTGGCAGGGGATGAGATGGTTGGATGGCTTCATTGACTCAATGGACATGAGTTTGAGCAAGCTCTTGAAGATAGTGGACAGGGAAGCCTTGTGTGCTGCAGTTCATGGGGTCACAAAGAGTCAGACATGACTTAACGATTGAACAACAATAACTCATCTACCCAACACAGAGTAGAGATTTGTTCATTGTTTAAATACTTCAGTCAATGTGGGTCACCGATTTGGAGAAATTCTTGAATTTTCCTACAGTGAGTGTATTAACCAGGTAACTGCCATATATCCAGAGTATTACCTGATGCTGACACCAGTTTTTCTGTTTATTCCTCTTCTTTCTTCCTGACTTTACAGACAAATTAACTCTGTGGTGACTTTGCTTCTTATCCAAATAATTTATTTATGAATAGGACCCTCTGAATCAGATTTTCTATGTTAATGCCAGAACACTGTTTATATACTAACAGTAAACTGGACTATTTATGCAGTATAGCCACCCTGGCTTGTCATGGTTTCAGGGGAGCCCTTTTCTCAGGACATGAGAGCTCTAGTGTTAAAGATCAATAAACCCTTTCAGAACCCATCAACAGTAGCCAAAAACCCTTCCCATCCAGCCACATCTACTAGTTTGGCTCCTTTCCTCCATCAAGGATTAAAGAAACAAACACAAAAACAGATTGAATCACACCTATTGAATCACACGCCTGAACTGTATTAAAGCCCATTTCTGTTGGGGTGATAATGAGAGTTGTGATTGTCTTCAAATTAATTATATCCCCCTTCAATGTCCATAGAAAATGTTTTCATCTTGCAAGACTGGCTTAATTCACATCTTATCTGGTAAAATTCTGCAGTGCAATTACTAATGCTAACGTTCAGGGAGCATTTACCGTGTGTTAGGATCTGTGCTTTTCATGCCTGACCTCATTTGATCCTCAGAACACCTCTTAAAGATGGAATCACTACCAACCCAACTTACGGCTATTAAATGTCCAGTTGAAGGAAATTGAAGATGAAGGAAATGTGGGGAAAATGCTACAGTATATACAGAAAACAAATAACAAAATACAGAAGTAAGTCCTTCGTTATCAGTAATTACTTTAAATATAAATGAATTAAACTTCCCAAGTCAAAAGACATAGATTAGTAGAATAAATTCAAAAAATGAGATTCAATTGTATGCTATCTACACTTTAGAGGTAAGGACATGCATGAGCTTAAAGCGAAAGCATGAGAAAGATATTCCATGCAAATAGTAATGAAAAGAAATCAGGGTGGCTATAAAAATATTAGATAAA
The DNA here is from genome assembly GCF_963930625.1 of Muntiacus reevesi. Classification (NCBI taxonomy): domain Eukaryota; kingdom Metazoa; phylum Chordata; class Mammalia; order Artiodactyla; family Cervidae; genus Muntiacus; species Muntiacus reevesi. The sequence continues at coordinate 21,124,611 of NC_089259.1, read as the reverse complement.
ACACACTAAGTAAAAAACCTATAAGACAAAGAAGGACATTCTAGAATAAAAAAAGGGTCAATTCACCAAGATATTAACAGTTATAAATATTTACATATCAAACATTAGAATTTCAAAATTTATGAAGCAAAAGTGGTAGCATTGAAGAGAGAAATAAATAACTCTACAATAATAGTAAGAATCTGAAATACCAGACTTTCAGTAATACATACAACAGTCAGACAGAAGATCTATAAAGGAAATATGGGACTTAAACAATATAGAGATCAATTGGACCGAATGAAAATGTACAGAATACTTTATCCAGTGACAATAAGATAGATGTTTTTCTCAATTGCACATGGATCAGGAATCAAGATAGACAATGTTTTAGATCACAAGTCTTAATAAATTTTAAAAGATTGAAATCATACCACTTGTCTTTTCTGATAACAGTAGGATAAAACAAGAAATCAACAGCAGAAGGAAAACTGGAAAATTGACAAACATGTGGAAATAAAATACCACTCTCTTAAGCAACCATGGATCAAAGAAGAAATTACAAAGGAAATAAGAAAATAGCTTGAGACAAATGAAAATGAAAAAAAGCAACATGCCAACTTAATGGATGCAGCAAAAGCAGTGCTAAGAGGGAAATCTATCTATGAATTCATGAAAAAAAGAAAAGCCTCAAATCAATAAAATAGCTATACCTTCAGGAACTTATTACAACAGAATGTATTTATTGCAACAAAGCTTAAAAGTTGCTAAAACGGTGCATTTATCTTATGTATGGCTAAAGCAACCTAGCGACCCTATGGACTGTAGCCCACCAGGCTCCTCTGTCCATGGGATTCTCCAGGCAAGAATACTGGAGTGGGTTGCCATGTCCTCCTCTAGGGATCTTCCCGACCCAGGGATCAAACCCAGCATCTCTTATGTCTCCTGCATTGGCAGGCATGTTCTTTACCAGTAGCACCACCTGGGAAACCCTACCTTAAATATATTTTGTCACGAAAATTGAGAATACCAAAAAAGAGCCAAATCTAAACAAAAAAGCTTCATTAAGTCAGATGACCTATCCAATTTCCTTTTGTTTTTTTCCCTAGAAATCGTGCTCCCAGGGGCCTCCTTTCTCTTCTCTCTTGTGGATACACTGACGATCTCCAGGCACTCGTGGTAATCCAGGGATTTCCCTGTCCAGCTCTAGCGTTGGAGCCACTGCTTCCTTCATCCATTTCCTGATTTATTCCTTTTGTCAGGTGGATACTATTCTATACAAAAGGATGCTCTATCTTCTGAGTCCTCGTATGTTCCAGAACGTTTTTATTTTTGCCCTTAGCCAAGTCGCAGTTCAGATCTCCTCACAACTTCTCCAATGACTTCTAGCCTCCAAGTCAAGGCTTTCTTAGTTGTTCCATGATCCCTTTCTTATTGTGCCTCAACTTCTGTACATGATCTCCGTCTTCTAGTTTTTATTGAATCTGATCTTTAACTTGAAGTCTGTCTCCCGACACATGTTTTTGTAAAATGAACAAGACAATGGATGAATACCATCCACTGATGTTTTCTTTCTATGTTTACCTACTGGGTTCAATCCTTTGCTCCCTGCTATGCCCAGGAAATTGTGGAAGCTCCAGAGCTACAACCCGAGCATAAAGAGCAGCTTTGTAAATTGTCCATAGTCTTACATGTTCCTGACTTTTTCATTTCAAAATAGTTTTGGAGTTGAATTTGCTATTTCTGGTCTTTAAAAAAAATTTTTTTTTAAATAGATCCCAAGAAGAACAAAACAGCAACTAAATAAAAACCTGTATTTGTTTGAAGACTTGTTAGCTATTGTACTACCTTCATAATTTTCATTTCAAACTGTTCTTAACCAAAAATCAGTGTTTTCAGAGACTAGATCCTTCCACTTGAGACAGCATGACACTGAGGGTTAAGAGAACATATTTCAGATTTCACTTTCTGTTTTTTTGTTTTGTTTACTCTGTGCCTTTGTATGTGTTCCCCTCTAAGTGTTTTCAATGTTTAAATAAATATTTAAGACCCAGGTCTATATTTGGATGCATGCATAATCAACATTACCTCCAGTTAAATCTTCTACATTTTGCAACAAATGGCAGAAATTGACCTTGATATTTTCCAGGAGGGCAAATTTATAAATATGAAAACAGAAAAGAAAATCCTGCATTAAGACAGCAAATGACTCAGTACAGCTTCTATAGTGAAATGAAGACAATTCACAAGGCCGGCATATTTATGAAAAGTACAATAAATTATGTAAGACCACAAATAAGCACAGATAATATGAGCCTGTGCCTTTTTCTCGATGCTGGTGATTTTTATGTATCTAAGCCCTCATATATTTTACCTTCAGTGGGTTTTGTCCATAAAAACTAAATGTTCTGGGACTTGTGGACACAGGGGGAGGAAGGAGGGGATGAAATGAGAGAGTAGCCTTGACATATAGATACTGCGATGTGTAAAATAGATAGCTCATGGGAAGATGCTCTATAGCTCAGAGAGCTCAGCTTGGTGCTCTGTGATGACCTAGAAGGATGCCAAGGAGATGCGGAGGAGGCTCACTAGGGACGGGATGTATGTATACATATGGCTGATTCAATTCGTTGTGCAGCAGAAACTAATACAGCATTGTAAAGCAATTACTCCCCAATTAAAAAAAAAGAAAACTAAACTAAATGTTCTAGAAAGACCCCCTTTCCCCTGTCAGAGTGACCCTGTCATTTGAAACCTACTTTTGCTTTTTTTTTTTAACAGATGTTTTGTGTTGAAAGGAATAAAACCAGCCTTTGTTTTTTGATGCAAAGAGAGAGAAAACATTGATGAAGAATATCTATAAATAACTAAAAAAAAAAAAGGCCACTGTTTGAAATTTGTGACTCAATAAATCTTTTTAACTGAGCAGCTAGTCATTGGACCAGTTGATTGGATGGAGCTTCACCATATGTTAATTTTTTCTAACCTATCCTTTACCAGCAGAGAGAGGCTACATGGGTAAGCAAAGGAGGAAGGAGGAAGTAGAAGAAAGTCCTGGAGAGCATATAAACAGACATGGGTGTGGGGTCAGACAACCGGAATTTTCCCCAGGAGGGTACAGTGCTATGAACAGGGCTCTTTCAAGGCACAGGGCGTGTGATGTCTCTCTATCACACTTCAGATATATGTGTGTGTCTGTTAGTCACTCAGTTGTGTCCAACTTTTTTGCAACCCCAGGGACTGTAGACCTCCAGACTTCTCTGTCCTTGGGATTTCCCAGGCAAGAATACCGGAGTGCGTTACCATTTCCTTCTGCAGGGGATCCTCCCAACCCAGGGATCAAACCTGTGTCTCCTGCTTGGCAGGTGGATTCTAAAGAATCAGTAAACTGCTGAGCCACTTGGGAAGCCCATGCATATCTATCCACACATGTATAAGCAAACATACATTTGTATGCAAGAAAAATGCAAATGGCTCCAATAGAATAATAGTACTCTAAATTAATTTTTTATTGTTTTAGACAAATGTTTTCTTCTTATTGCACTTTTGTGACTGATCTCTTTTCTAGTTTAGAGTGCTATTACTATGGTTTCCTGCTCAGCATAGTAATTTCTATCTGTATGAAATTATCCTGATTGCTCCCTGCAAGACTCTGTGATTTCAATAGTGTGAGGAGCACAGTGCTGTTCAGATAATGTTCAAAAATGCAAATATTTCCAGTAGGATTGTTCATAGAAGTCTTTTCCCATGTTATCCTAGATTTTAAAAAAATAGATGTAGATGTGTGATAATAGTAAATCGGTAAAAAAAAAAAAAAAAGAAAAGAAAAAGAACCCAAGCATTGTGGGGATGGTGGTTAAAAGTTACAATGAGGAAGACAGCATTCCTGTTGAAAGTTTTTACAAATCAGTGGTATATTCTGTTGAGTTTAAGCCTCAAACTCTGATTTTCGTGTAAAATCAAACCATCAAAGGACTTTGTGTTAGATTTTCAGATTCTACTTTTAACGTTTTTAGAATCGACTCCCTGATGCTTATGATTAGAGTGTCTACTTCTTGACACTCTTTGAGCCAAGCTATTTTTAAGCATCTGCACAGATATTTTTCTTCCTTGAGCTTCAGGGCTCCTGATTTCCCTTTATCAAAGTCAAGCTTCCAGCTGTTTAAATTGTAGACAGGGGGCAGAGTTGGTCCCATTACTAGGGAAGAGGGAGGGTCTAGAAACTGGTGTAGCTGAGAAGACAGTGAAGGAGAGAGAAACACGAAGGCTGGACTCTGTCTCGGTAAGACCCACGCTGAGCAGGTGACTCCTTTGCATTCGAAACGACCCATTTTAAGGATTGTGAAGGCAATTCCTAAAGAGTCAATTCCTCCTCTTTTTGTTGTTTGTTTATAAAGAAAATAGAGTAGGGTTTCTCAGCACTGGCACTGTTGACATTTCAGACCAGATCATTCTTTGTCACGGGGAGGGGCGGGGAGTGGTCCTATGCCCGAAACAGTTTTCAGCAGTGTCCCTGGCTAGAACCCACTAGATGTCAGTGGTGGCCATTAAAGATGCTGTGACAATTGAAAACATCTCCAGGTACTGCCAAACATCCACTGGGGTAAGTGTGAAAGGCACAATTGCTCCTCAGAGAGAATCCCTGGGTCCGGAAGATCCCCTGGAGAAGGAATTGGCAACCCACTCCAGTATTCTTGCCTGGAGAATCCCATGGATGGAGGAGCCTGGTGGGCTACAGTCCATAGGGTTGAAAAGAGTCAGATATGACTGAAGCAACTAGAGAGAGAGAGAGAGAGAGAGAACCCCTGAAACAGAATGTTGTTCAATGCAATTTCTCATTAGGACCAGTTTTTCTAAATTATTGGCTCCCAAACATTATTTTCCTCTTGTCTTAAAAAGGAAGGTGTTAAAACTTGATAATTATATGACCCCTAGTATGCATTACATTTTTTTAATGCTGAATTTTGTATATAGCAGTAGTGACCACTTTATAAAGATGACTCAAGGATTTCCTTGGTGGTCCAGAGGTTAAGACTTTGCCTTCCAATGCAGGGGGTGCAGGTTCGATCCCTGGTCAAAGATCCCACATGTCTCAAGGCCCAAATATCAAACAGAAGCAGCACCATAACAAATGCAATAAAGACTTTAAAAATGGTCCACAAAAAAAAATCTTTAAAAAAAAAATCTAAAAAAAAAAACTTCATTTTTTAAAAGATTTTTTTTCAGATTATTGCAGGATTCTTGTTTCCTCTGCTTTTCTTTTGTCCTTCCTTAAACCCCAGTTCTTCCAGAACCTTTTTAGCAAGTGAAAGGAATGGAGGTGGCTGTTGTTTCTGTAAGGTTGAAGATATGATGCTAGACTGGGGGGAGATTGATAGGTCCAAGAGAAAATGGAGACAGCAATATGAGGAATGATGGTGCTAGACTAAATTCTAACTCAGAAAAAGGAAGATTGGCAACACGCAATAGCAGACATTTTGGAAAAAGGTGACTAGGTCCTCTTTATATTTGTCCTGGAGAAGAATACACTGAAGAACTTAGATATGTATGCCAGACTCTGGACTCCTGAAGCAGACCTCTATAATATTAGAGATAGATGTAGTTTCAGACAGGGACCCCAGTAAGAAATGTGGCTCTAGATGAAGGAAGAGTCTTGGGTATCATGTGATGACTACTAATGAGGATAAAAGATGAACCACCCCAGGAACCAGTGTTAAATTACTAAAGAACTAGAATCCCCAAATCTTGATTTTATTACTATATTTTTTTGTTTTAAAAAAATGGCTTCTTTATTTGGCCATTCCAGGTCTTAGTTGCGGCACATAGAATCTTTCTAGTTGTCACATGTGAAATTTTAATTGTGGTATGCAGGATCTAATTCCCTGACCAAGAATTGAACCTGGGACCCCAGCACTGGGAGCTCAGAGTCTTTGCCACAGGACCACCAGGGAAATCCCATACTACCTAATATTATTCTTTTTTAAAAAGAAACTTTATGAGATGCCTTAAATAAGATGGATATATGAAAAGATATCCTGATGTTTAAGGGAGATTTCACCCTCAAATTGTAACAATGGGGTGCTTTTCTTAAGGATTTTTTTTTTTAAAGATAAAGGTCTTGAAATATTTTTGTCCTTCTCTAACTTTCAAAACCCTGACGTCAATATGCCACTGCTCTCCAAGTGAGCTTGAAATGATATAGACTGAAAACAGAGCCTGTGTGCTTGAAGATACTCTAATTCAGGTACTCACAAAGTTCCTGATTCTTTGAGAATCTCTTGTGCCACCAGCCAGAAGGCGAATGTGAGAAGAATCAAACCGCCTTCCATTGTTTTAGCCAAATACATTTCCCATCAGGGCAGGCTAAGTAATTTTTCTAGACAAGTGTCAAATGAGCATGCCGGCCCCCAGGCTCAAAACTTATTAAGAATTTCAGGACAATGACGGCAGATCAGGAAACCTAGTGAGGGCCTCTCCTAAGCATGACATTGTTTGAGAGATACTTTTTTTCCTTCTACTTAACTAGTCCCCCGCTTTCCTTCAGCAGGGTGCTTGGTCACTCAGCGAATGCCTTTAGTTGTTCAGAATGGGCCAGGGAGATTAATTCCATGGTTCATCTGTATTTACAAGAAAAAGTGTGAATTTTGAATAATAGCATACACCCGCAGAATACTTTTAACCCCAACTGTACTGATTAAATTTAACCAATACCCCATTGATGTACATTAAAGAAAGAAAAGATGCTGTTCAAAATGATGCGTGCGTGCGTGCTAAGTGACTTTCAGTCATGTCCGACTTTTTGTGACCCTATGTACCGTAGGCTGCCAGGCTTCTCTGTCCATAGGATTTTCTAGGCAAGAATACTGAAGTTGGGTTGTCATGCCCTCCTCCAGGGGATCTTCCTGACCTAGGGACTGAAGCTACATTTCCTATGTCTGCTGCATTAGCAGATGGATTCTTTACCACTGTGCCACCTGGGAAACCTTCAAGATGATGCACCATCATTGTAAAATGAACTGTAAATTCAGACGTTAAAATGTTAAAGACTCTAGGGATGAAGAAATTGTGGGTCTCAGTACAGAGGGTTTGCAACACCTTGGGTGATCTGCCATCTCCCCCCTGCCAGCTAGTTGCATAAGGCTCTTTGGTTAACAGAAGTGAGGCAAGGGGGCTCAAGGAGATGTGCTCAGGGCACATGACTTGTTGGGGGTGGAGCAGTCGGCTTGCCCCTGGGACGGAGATTGTTCTCGCTCCATCCCTGCTTTAGCTCAGCTGCCTTGACTCCTTGACAGGGTCTTTCCCTGGGTCAGAGAAGATCAGTGGTAAAGAAGGAATAAAATGACAGAAGACTAGATGAGTAAAGGAGAAACATGCAGGCAAATATTAATTTTTTTTCTATCTCTTCACACACACGTATGTATTTTACTATATATACATATTTTTAAAATGGCATTTGGGAAGCAATATTTTTGCATGAAATTTAATCAATTTATGTCTCATTTTTCATTTAGTTTCAAGCTGTTGATGATGACATATACATATATATATATATATCATTTCAAGCTGTTGTATGCATGCATAAGCACATACATTTTATAATTGGGGGTGAGTGCTATAGTTATGTGTGCAGTAAACACATAAAAGTTTAGTGTAAACCTGTACATAAAGTCACCCATTAAGGTGAAAGACAATTCAGAAAATAAACTGAAGGGTCCACGAAGATTAGGAAAACTGTGGTCATCTTCTACGTGTGAAGTGTCTTCAATGTGAGCAATCTGAAATTGCCGAAGAAACTTTTTGAGATGTTCCACAGAAATTCTTTCTTCCTCACCAGCATCCACTTAACCATAACCATACCCAGAGGGAGGCCCAGGTGGCTCAGTAGTAAAGAATCCATCTGCCAATGAAGGAGATGTGGGCATGAGCCCTGGGTCGGGAAGATCTCTTGGAGGAAGAAATGGCAACCTACTCCAGTATTCTTGCCTGGAAACCCCACGGACAGAGGAGGTTGGCAGGCTATGATCCACAGGGTCGCAAAGAGTCAGACATGACTGAGCGACTAAGCATGCATGCACAACCCATACACATGCACGCACACACACTCGTCCACAGCATGCTCACACACTACTCCCTAAGCCTCTCCTGCAACCTTACAGTCTCATAATTGTAGTTCCCTGTATGACAGAAAAAGCAAAAAAAAAAAAAAAAGAAGATTTTCACTTCTGTTGCTCTCCCTAAGAGACAGGCTATGCCTTCAGAGACCAAAATCTCCAAGACAGCTTTTGTCTCTCACCCCCACTCCATCCTGCTTTGGGTGTAGGAGGGTGCCGGCTGGGCCAGGATGTGGCTCAGTGGGAATTTGCTTCAATACACTGAGTCCCCTGGGGGAAAGCCCAGGGCCCCCGAGGGGCGCAGTGGGCCAGGTGGGCCTGATGCCTCTGGAATTCCAAGAGACAATGACAAACGGGCCCTGTGGGCTGTGTCCGCGTGCCAATAGCTAAAGCTCAGACATCTGATACAAGGGACCCGAGTCAAATAAAAGCCACTTTGAAGCTGATCCCTTGGAAGAGGAGGAGTGAAAGGAAAAGGGATTTGGAGAAAACTGTTGGCACCATAGCTCTTAAGACTCACACAGCCAAAGACAAATTCAAGTTATATTCTTCCAAAGGTATTCTTCTTCAGTCTAAAAGCCGCAACTGGTGGAGATAGGCAAAAGCTTTGGACAGAGGTGGACGTAATCAGATTTAGGGAGGAAAAACTAAATGAGGAATGTCTTAGAAAATGAACTCTAGTTCCTAGCTTCCTCCCTGCTCTCCTTTACCTTTTGCTTTTCTTTGACTTCTTAGTGGGAGGGGGAAAATGATATCCATTCTGTTATTCCTTAATTTTCATCTTGCGGCTCATTATCTCAATCAGCATATCACAGTTGAGTGCCTTGATTTCTGAGAAAAATTCCAGCGGGTTCTTGTAGCTGGTGATGAGCTGTGGCTAATCGCCACAGTTATGATTTTCTGTCCTGACCTCAAAGGGATGGTGAGCATTTGATTGGCAGGAAAGTTAAATAAAGCATCAGCAGGCAGAAGTGATCATGTTCTTCTTTGGTTCTTGGGGATCTCGGATGGGAGGAAGGCAGTCAGGGATCAGGAAACAGTAACCAACCCAAGCCAATGAAAGCAGAGTTTTATCTGGACCCAAAAGGGGCCCCACTATTACAGTACATTGAAGGAGTGGGGACTCAGGGCTGGAAGAGTTAAGCATCTTCTGATGTGAAAAGTGGAAGAATCTGGTCTACAAGGGGAAGGTTAGGGCTGGGACTCAGTGGAGAACTTGGGGGGTCATTGGTCAAAGAGAGGGGACTCCCTTGGGTGAAAGCAACCAGAAGCAAGGGCTGGCAGTTGGAATCACTGTTTACCTCCAGTTTGTGCTCTTGACTCAATCTCTCTCTGCTTCCAGGCTCCCCATCTGTGAAATGAAGGAAATAGAAACTAATTTACCTCCTAGGGTGTCTACACAGTGTAATGCATTAAAAAAAAAAAAAAAAAAAAAAAAAGCTTTGCATGGAACAAATGTAACAATCTGAGGATATTCTGGGCCAGGGTTAACATCAGTTAGGTGGAGAATTAAAGTACATGAGGCTTGAAATGAAAGAATGCAAAACCGAAACTTACAATGTCCCACCCCAAAAGAAAGGATGAAAAAGACATATATATATAGAAAAGAAAACTGAAAACTGTGAAAGAAGAGCCCAAGGGGCATGCTAAGCCTCAGAGGTGTGATACGTCTCTATAGGTTGATGTCTGGCGTGCACTGAGAATCTCCAGGAGTGGCAGTATTTGCAAGATCAGGAAACGTCTATAATTGTGGATGGTGGTGGAAATGGAAGAAACACAAAAGAGAAATTTCTGTAGTTCATAAACAGAAGGAGCGAAACAGGATCAGAAAGAGGGAAGAGAAGCAAAAAGGGTAAAGGAAGTGGAATATATGGAATTCAGTTAAAAAAAACCCCACGTCCTCCCCCTGCCCCCTCTCCAAAACAAACCCTAGTTAGAGTAAAAAAAAAAAAAAAAGAAAGAAAACTAAACTGAAACAAAAAAAGCCTCCCCTCTTTCCTCCCCGACCAAATAGATTGTTGGAATTATACAGACAGTTAAGCCCAAATGGTTATCTGGTAGCTTCTTGCACACACAGTCCTAATGAGCAGTTTTAAACTCAGTCCTAGAATACATAGGAGGAGATTGTGGGGAGGACCAAGTAAAACACAATGACTCATGAATCCAAACCATCCAATTTGTCTGCAGCGGAAAGCAGAGCAAGGCAGCTGCCTCCTCTCTGCTGCTGAAGCCATTGGCATCCAGGCTGGATGGTTCTATCTGGGAGGGCGGGCAGCATGGGGGAAGGGCACTCGCCTCCCTGGTTCTTTCCCTCTCTCTGGTAGAATCCTGTGTGTGCTGTGCTGGGTGGGCTTAGAGGAAGCCTTCTGGGTATTCTAAACGAAGGGACCAGTACCGCCTTCCTCTGCCTCTGATGGACCCTGAATTCCAAAATGCTGGGAGAGGGCAGAGGGGAGCAAAGCATAATAAAGTTCTGATTTGGAAACCAACCCAGATCAAACCTTATTTTGAAGGCAATGTGAATGAAAAATAAGCTTACAGAAGCAAAGCTGATGACTGACACCCTCACTCTTCGCATCTCAGCATACGATCAGCTAGCCAAGGCAAAGGCAAATGAAATCTAAGTCACCAGCGTCCTGGTTAAGTATCAGGAAATGCCTTTCCTACCACAGCCGTCTTCCATGGAATTCCAGAAGTGCGGTGTTCCTCCGTCACACTCGAATCATTTGTGGCTTCCAGGAAGGCATCAGGCTTGTTAGAACTACACATGCTTTGGAGAGTGAATATTTTTCTTTGAAACTCAAGAGGAAAGACACAGAAAAGAAGTAAAATAGCCCCCCACCCCCACTTCCTGCCACTGTGTCTTCTACTCTGATAACTTCACATTCCTAAGTCACAGCAGGTGGACAGAGCTCTCACTTCTTGGTGTTCTCAACACATTAACCTTCTTTGAGTCCTCTTCTAAAAAGGAAAACTATCTGAACCAAAAGATGGAAGGTTTGGACTAGGAATATTAGAAATGGAGAATGTCCTGGCTCGACTGCAATCTTATCTCAGATGAAACTGAAAGAAGCGAGCCCTGTCCCAGCCACTGGCCGTGCTCACTGTTTATTTGCCTCAAATCAGGACCGCAGGCACTGGGCCCTGGAAAAGTAGGTTTTGGACACGTCTTAGTACCTGTCATCAAGGGCTCATATCTTCCATGACATATGGACATTTTAAGATCTACAAATAAATATGCTAGGCAATAAAATGTCTTTCTGTGAGCTCAGAGTGGCAAATGGAAAATTCTGGGGGACTTTCAAAGTTTGCATATTAAAGGAGATGGGGACACACATCATTCATTTTTAGTTTGAGCCAGTACCATTTCCTGGGAAAATGGCACTAACCTCCCAACTGGCTACTTCTTTTATGTCCGAACCACCCACACCCCCCTTCTCTTTTTCTATGAAATGCAAGTGAATACAGCTTTCACTGGAAGTGAGCCCTAGGACTGAATTTTATGCTGCTTATTTGAAATGATTTAAGACAAATATTTTTGTGAACCTTGGATCCCCAAATTGGGAAGAACTATTTATAAACAGATACTGACACAGCTGATGACATAGTTGGCTTAAAAAAAATGTAAGCTTGCCTTCAACCTGGTCCCTGAAATTGTATTTGTAAATGATGAATTTGTGTATAAAGGGACAGTTTCCTGTAAATCAATGTACCTTACTTTGTAGATTTCAGTGTAATACAAAAAGCCCTCTGTCCTTGGAAACCAAATGGCACATAAATTGCTCATGATCTTCCTAGGAAAAAACCATATGTTATGTGGAGTGATTTATCTAGATTCTCAGTCCCTTCTCATTGGAAACCTGTATTTCTCAATAATGTTCCAATTAGCGTAACCCAGCAGAACAAATCTGGGATACCTGTGTTGGTAATAGATGAATATAGGCTGATTCTTTGGGCATTTTCATTGTAGGATACATCCTAATAAAGAAGAACAGATGCTTTTAATGATACCATTGCCATGAAGCGGCTTTTGGTTTTTCCAGTTTCAGACCTTCTCAGAGCTATTTCAGTTATTAAAGAGAAGAAAAATAAACAAAGGTCGCTCGCCATGATTGAGGGCAACTATGGTGAAGTCTGTGCAGAGGAAGGAGAATCCTTTGTCAGTTTCAGCCATACTACCCCAGACAGGAAGCTGAAGGTAAACTCACTTCTGAGGTGTGCTAGAATAGCATATTTGGGGGGTCTCTTTGCAGGGGTATTTGTAAAAGTGCCATATGATCCTGCTCATCTTCTACGAGAATGTGGGCAAAAACATTTTCTCTAATGGGTACTTTTCCTGCAGAAATCAAATTCCTCGCTCTATAAAATGTAGGCATTAGGAAGGTACCTTGTTCCTTACATCTCGGGAATCTGTGCATCAATTGGGAGAAGTTTGAATGTACCCAGGGGAGCATTTTGACTTCAGAGCATGAAATTACATCCTAGGAGAGGTGGTCTTTAGCACAGCTCCCAGAACTTGGGGAGCAGGGGGGATCTGGGTATCAGTGTACCGAGGGCTCACATTACCAAGGACAGTGGCGCTTTCCATTAGTTAGGAGAAAACAGAGCAAGGTCAGCCACGAAATTCAGGGAGAAACTCTTCAATTCCACATTTCCATCTTCCAGTAACACTGGCTCAGAGGTCATTTCCTGGGAATTTTTGATACTAAGAAACACCTTTCTCCTGTAATGTAAATAAGATGATGGCTTGGACCCAGGTTTTGACACTGTTTTTTTAAAAAATATCATATTCTAGCCAAAAAGTCTTGTTCCATGACTATTCGTGTGGCGTTTGGCAAGTAATTTTATTTGGCCCTCATTTTTGCCTCCAGCAAAGTGATGACAATATTTTCTGTCCCAAATAACCTGAAAAGGGTCTCATAAAAATAAATATGAACATTTATATAAATTACCTCTCCTCGTGTTAAAGTAAACACAAGATGCTTTAGAGGATTACTATTTTTATTTTCAGTAACATAAATTCCAAGACAAATGTGATTACAGTATTATGGTTTTGTGATGGCCCATGAGAATCTGCCTGCAATGCGGGAGACCTGGGTTCGATCTCTGGGTTGGGAAGATCCCCTGGAGGGGGGCATGGCAGCCCACTCCAGTGTTCTTGCCTGGAGAATCCCATGGACAAAGGAGACTGGTGGGCTACAGTCCATGGGGTCTCAAAGAGTTGGACATGACTGAGAGACTAACATACACACATACACGTGTGGTTTATAAAGCATCTTTTAACATATGCTAACTGATTTTGTATTTACAAATATAGCAGAAGACAAATCAGATAGGTGTTATTTTTTCATTTCATAAGTTAAGAAATCAAGAAGCACAAAGTTTAAAGGATTTATATTAGGTCACACAGTCTGGAAAAGAAGATGCAAATCCCTAGTTGATGCTAATTTTCAATGACTTTCACTCCTCTTTGGTGTAAGGGTTTTAGAAACAAAGAAAGACAGTACTAAGTCATGTCCGACTCTTATGATCCCACAAACTGTAGCTCACCAGGCTCCTCTGTCCATGGGATTCTCTAGGCATCCCTCTTTGCCGTGAGGGTTTTATCAGATCATTAAATCTGTCTTTACTTTTTAAGCCACTTCAAATCTTAATATTCTGATTTTTCACATATTGCAATTTTAGTGTAGAAATAAACCTGTGACCAGTCTGTTGGGTTGTGAGTCTGGGTGTAAAAGATTTGACAGCATGGTCCAACTCAACCGCGATGCCTCATAAATAAACTGACTTCATAGACAGTTAGGGAAGTTTGATTTCCAAGTTTATGATGGAAAGAAGTATTAGTATCTCTTTGTTTCTGTGCAAACTTTATTGAATCCCCCCTCCCTACCCCTCCTCCAACTTACCCTTTAATAATTCCTTAGAGTCTTTTCGTACGGGAAGTTCCCACTCTCCTGGCCTCAACTTTTGGTCTCAGTGTAGACCCCATAAGCAAACAGCCAGTCAGTATCTCTTCCCTGGGAGTCAGGGGCAGAGGGAGAGTCAGTCTCCAGCGGATAGGCCTGTAACGGGGATGTTTCTGGGGCCATGGTTCTCATCACATGGATTCCAGAGTGGAAAAACACAGAGGTTAAGAGAAAGAGAGAGTGGCGGTATCTGAGTAAGGCTTTGTGAGAAGGGATGAGACTCCGAGTCCTGACAGATTTCCAAGTCCTAGTTCCCATCCCTTCCTGGGGACTTGTGGATTTCCTGCCCTTGAGTTCTTGTAGACAGCCCTGAAGCTAATATATGAACCTGAATTTAATGTGCTGAAGATCACCTTTCAATACAGCTGAAACAATTGTTCAAAGTAATTGCTTTCTCAGGCAGAACATTTTACACTCAGCTCTCTAATCCACACCATGCGTCACAAACACAGTGAAGCACTGATGTAATTATATGAAGGCCAGAGTGGAAATTACAAGGAGGAAACGCAGGCTGGTGGTTAGATGGGCAACCTAAATGTCAGCAGTTTTGTTTCTGTTTTGACATGACTCTGGGGACACACTCAGTATTAGGCTCTCTGGTGTCATCCCCACCCCCCAGAGCCTAAGAGACTAGTTAGATGAGCATCGTTTCTGATACTTGGAGACCCTTCTGATGGTAAGGAGATGCCACGGAAAGTGGAGAAATCACAAGCCCAGGTGGAGTGAGGGCTCAGTTTCACAGCTGGCCCACACTTCCTTGTCTACAAAGCAGAGGACAGCCTAAGTCATACTTGAGGGGGCCAGTTTCAACTACAGGAATCAAAGTCAACCTACTTTTTATCTTATGACATGGTTACCAGCTCAGCACAGAGGAAATCTGTGAGATGGTACTGATAGTTTTTTTCCTGTGTGTTTGAATAGAGACAAGTGCTCTTATTTAAAAAGAAAATTCTGGTCTTCTACTTCCATAGAACAATCACTTGTCTTTCAAAACCATGACGTGGCAGCAGTCTTTAGCCCCAAATCCTACATGTTTTCTATAAGCATTTTTTGATTGGCTCAAAAAAATCAATGCACATTCTTTCTTACATATGACATGATTGTCTATGTAGAAAATCACCCCACTCCAAAGGGACTTACCTGGCGGTCCAATGGATAAGATTCCGTGCTTCCACTGCGAGGGGTGTGGATTTGAGTCCTGGTCGGGGAACTAAGATCCCATATACTGACGGTGGTGGCCAAAAAAAAAAAAAAAAAAGGTCACCATGGAACCATACAATGTGGTATTGACAGATGGATAGACATATATATCAATGGAACAGAATAGAGAATGCAATATAGACCCACACAAATGTGCTCCTTTTTTTTTTTTTTTTTTTGAGGAAAGTGCAAAAAAGCCTTTTCAACAAATGTTGCTGGACTGATTGGATAGGTTAAAAAATTGGAACTTCAACATAAAGTTGAAATTCATTATACAAAAATCAATTCCAAATGGATCACTAATTTTAAAAAAACACTGTAAAATTATAAAACTTTCAGAAAAAAACTTAGAAAAATCTTTAGAATATAAAGCTAGGCAAGATTTCTTAGACTTGGTGCTAAGAGGGTAAACTGATAAAATGGACTTCATCAAAATTTAAAAGTTGTACTCTGCTACATATACTATTAGGGTAAAAATACAAGGTATAGACTAAGAAAGTATATTGGCAAACCACATGTTGATGAAGGGCTAACATCTATACCATATAAAGTACTCTTAACAATTGATGGTGAAAAAACCAAATAATTTAATTAGAGAGTATGGAAAAGACAAGAACAGACATTTCACTAGGGTGGATTTACAGGCTGGTACATTCACGCAAAGATGCTCAACATCAGTCCCTATTAGGGAATGAAAATTAAAACCCAAATAAGATGTTACTACAAACCTTCCAGAATGACTAAAATTTAAAATAGAAAAAGCATAGTGACACCACCAAAGGGTAGATCATTTACACATTACTGGTGGGAATGTAAAATGGTACAGCCAATCTGGAAAATAGTTTGGCAGTTTCTTATAAAATGAAATATTTAATTACCACGTGACCCAGTAATTGCAGTCTTTGGCATTTATCCCAGAGAAATGAAATTTCTTTTCATACTAAAACCTATACTTGAATGTTTTATTGTTGTTGTTTAGTCACTAAGTTGTGTCCAGCTCTTTTGTGACCCCATGGACTGTAGCCCTCCAGGCTCCTTTGTTCATGGGATTTCTTGGGCAAGAATACTTGAGTAGGCTGCCATTTCTTCCTCCAGAGGATCTCCCCAACCTGCGTCTCCTGCCTGGCAGGTGGATTCTTTGCCACTGAGCCACCTGGGAAGCCCACACGAATGTTAATGGCAGCATTATTGGTAACAGCCCCACCCAGAGTGAAAACCCAAGTGTTCTGCAGTAGGTGACGGATAAACAAACAGCGGGACAACACCACCACGGACCACTACCCAGCAACAAAAGGGAATAGACCATCCACTCTCACAACAGCTTGGACGGATCTCAAGGGAATTACACTGAGGAGAATCACTATCTCCAGATGTTACAGACTGTGTTCATTTTACATTGCTACTGTAACAAATGATCACAAGCTTAGTGACTTAAACAGCATAAAAATTTAATTTTATAGCTTACAGAAATCAATCTCTAAAGCTTTAAAAAGTCAAGGTGTTGACAGGATTTATTTCTTCTGGAAACTCTAAGGGAAAAATCCATTTCCTTGACTTTTTCAACTTCTGGAGGATATCTACATCCTTTGACTTGTGGCCCCTCAACTTCTACCTCCATCTTTACACCTTCTATCTATCTATCTATCTATCTCTATTATCCGTCTATCTCTACCTATTTACCTCCATCATTACAACTTCTATCTATCTATCTATCTATCTCTATTATCCATCTATCTCTACCTATTTAACTCTGTCATTACAACTTCTATCTATCTATCTTCTATCTCTACCCCTTTACCTCTATCATTACATCTTCTATCTATCCCTATCATCTATCTCTACCTATTTACCTCCATCATTAAAACTTCTATTTATCTATCACCTATCTCTATTGTCTTTATCAATTTACCTCCATCATTCCATCTCTTATCTATTTACCTATCTTTACCTATTTACCTCCATCATTTTATCTCCTATTTATCTCTCTCTGATCTCTTGCTTCCCTCTTGTCAGAATTTTGTGGTTATGAACTCATCCAGGTAATCCAGGAAAAACTCTCTCAAGATCCCTAACATGATCCCATCTGCAAAGTATATTTTATTATATAGGCTAATGTATTCACAAGTTCATGAAATTAGGATGTGAACATCTTTGGGAGAACATTGTTCAGCCTATCACATATACTGCTTCATTTGACTTATGTAACATTATTTAAATTAAAAAAGTCATAGAACTGGAGAATAGATTAGTGGCTACTGGGGGAAGGGGAGATGGTAGGTGGGGCCATAAAAGCACAACACTTGGGTTGTTTTCACTTTGGGGCTATTACAAATAAAGCACAAATCTTGGCTGATCAGTGCCTTGACTGTGGTGGTATAGACAATCTATATATAGATAAAACTGCATGGAACTAAATACACACACACAAACACAAATGAGTATAAATAAAACTGGCCAAATTTGAACAAGATAGATGAACTGTATCAATGTGACTCTCCTGCTTGTGATACTGTCCTATAGTTTTGCAAGATGTTATTATTGAAGGAAAGCAGGTAAAGGGTATGTGGAATACCTTTGTATTTCTTACAATTGCAAGTCAATCTATGATTACCTCAAAATAGAAAGGTTAAAAAAAAGAAAGCAACAACCCCTAGAAAGGCATAGTTATTATTCTGGAAATGTAATAATAGCTTAAGTTGGATCCCAAACCCAGCTGGTAGTCAGAATTATTTGGCCTGAGATAGGGGGATTGTTGTAAGAATACAATTCCCTGACCCCATCTCAGACCTACTTGATTAGTATTTTGTGGGATAAAAAGCCAAGAATCTCCATCTTTAAAAACTTGTGAAGTGCTTTCTTGTCAACAAGGTTTAGAAGCCATTGTATTATATGATATCCTGCTTTTCTTCAGTTGGTTTTGCATGTAGTACTTTTTGTTTCCACAAAATTTCAAGAAGCACATAGGTTCATCTTACAGAGATGATAGTGGAGGAATAAACATTCCCTCCATGTATACTCTTCAGGTAGAGTTCTGGGCAAGATTAGGGGAAAATTGAGCAAGAATGGGAGAAGCTTGGAGCATTGAGTTTTAACAATAATCAGGTAGACAGTTCGTATCTGAATTAACCTACTAGAAAGATAATGGATTTCAGGTTCTCTCCAACAAGGGAGGAGACTATTGTTTGGAGAAGACCCCTAGAAAGACAGAGGTGACAGATGTGACATAAAAAGAAGATGAAGTGACTGCAGATACCCTGGGTGCTGCTTTAATTGTGCAATTTACCTTTAAAATGAAAATAACCCTGATGTTACTGTGCATGGTCATTTAAAGGCCCTAATTGTGGCTTTGAGAGTCAGGATATGAAGAGAACCTTCAATTTAAGTTGCCAAATTGGTGGAAAACCAAAATGGCCAGATACAGAAACTGGAGAAGAGAAGAGATTAAATGATAATTCAAAGGGTAAAGGTAGCCTAAAGGTTTGTGAGTGGAGAAAAATTGAGTGCACGTGGGTGGAGCCAATAGGAATGTCTCTTAAAAGGTAATGTGTATCTGTTGTGCTTGTTTTACATAAATACGTGTTGTACGAATAAAGGTGAGAAGCCTACAATTGGAGCTGACACAAATACAATTCAACCAATTGAGAAATTGTTAATTCGGAAACTTTCCCTAAAAAACAGGGCCTGGGTTCCATCCCACAAAGTGAATAAAAAACCTGATGGGAGGACTTCCCTGGTAGTCCAGTGGTTAAGACTCATGCTCCCAATGCAGGGGGCCTGGGTTTGATCCCTGGGCAGGGAACGAGCTTCCACATGCCACAGCTAAGACCTGACACAGTCAAATAAATAAAAATGGGAAATAAAACACTTTAGCAAAAAAGGAAAAAAGAACAATACAATTTATAGCAATTAAAAAAAGTTAAAAATGTATTGATGGGGTAAATTAAGACATATAAGGCAATTAAAATTAGACGTCAAGGAAGGAAACAGTGTATACCAGGTTCCTACCAGCTTGGGTATTGACTGAGAACCAGTCCTAAGCTAATTGTTACTTTCCTGAGTGCTGTTCATGCCTCATTTTTCTCAGCACTAGAGAGGTCTAGGGCTTCCCAAGTGGTACTAGTGGTAAAGAACCTGCCTGCCAATGCGGGAGACATTAGAGATGTGGGTTCGATCCCTGGGTTGGGAAGATCCCCTCGAGGAGGGCATGGATCCAAGACCAAGACAGCCAATGTTTGGAACTTCATTAGAAAAGCCTGTGTGATAAGGTCACCTATCCTATAATCCACCTTGGGCAACATTTGTTCCCAAAGGTGGAGGGAATAGGTCATAAAAAGATAGTGACCCTGTTCTGCCTAAGACCCTCAATAGGCAAAGGCAGCCTCTGTATATAGAGGACATGCTCTCCTCTGCCCACCAGAGGCTCATCATTTAGTGAAGGGACTCCCTGCTTTGCTACCATTTTCCTAGAGCTGTAGTCTCTGCAAGTAGAACTGTAATCACTGGCCATATGTGGACAGAAATGAAGACTTTGCCGGGAATATTTGCTAAGAGATGAAGTGACATTAGATAATACTTGCCGTGAGAACTTAATGGGCTGAGACCATAATCTACTGTAATGTGCCAGGCTCCAGGGTATGAAATATGTTAATGATTTTTTATTAATAAAATTTTCCTTTGACATGCTTCCCAGGTGGCTCAGATGGTAAAGAATCTGCCTGCAATGCAGGAGACCCAAGTTTGATCACTGGGTTGGGAAGATCCTGGAGAAGGGAATGGCAACCGACTCCAGTGTTCTTGCCTGAAAAATTTCATGGACTGAGGAGTCTGGCCGGCTATAATCCATGGGGTCACAAAGAGTCGGACACAACTGAACGACTAACACACACACACACACACACACACACACACACACACTCTGGAGCTGGAGTTCTTGAGCTGCTAGTTTATTGAGTTTGGGGGGAAATTGTCGAGGTGTTCAAGGGGGAGCCAGGGGACGTGTGTGCCTCTGGAAAGATAGTTAAGTCTATTAATGGAACAGGAGATGCATGAATGGAGGTGATAATCTGCAGCCCTATTGGAACTTCATTAGAAAAGCCTATGTGATAAGGTCACATAGCAGCCCTTATTGCAGACCCTATTGCAGTTAATGGATGACCAGGGCAGGGCTCCATTCTACTTCCTCTCCCTCAGAGGTAAAAGAGGAAGCAATCTTCTCCCAGCAGATGCTGGACTTGGAAACAGGGCATTTTTGAGACCGATTGTCTCTGGGGTCAGAATATGATGCTCTGGGTGCTAGTCCTTGATATCGAATCCACAGTTCCAAAACAGCGATGTGACTTATTTGGCCAGGATCGTCTCACTCTCTGCCCCTATATTATTCCAAGCCCTTCCCTATACATTCTTAACATGCTTATTGACACCAGATCACTTGTCTAGCCCTGAAACATTGCAAGAATCCAGCATCTCAAGCCTTAAAACCTGATCGTTAAAGCCTCCTAGTTTTTTAGTATTCCTTCACATAGCTCTCTGGATTAGACCCTCCTGATCTTGGGGTGTGTTCTTTGCCGTTCTCTGATTGCTGGCACACCCACGTCAGAACATACTGGAGTGGAATGGTGAGCCATTAGTCAACGAGCTGAAAGGAATAAGTAATTTAGGTATTGTTAGATAATGTCTACAATTTCCTACAGGTGAACAACTCACACAATACTGTACTTAAAATTCCAGCGCCATTCTCTGGAGCTTAATGAACATTTTAGGAACTCAGCCAACATTACTCTCCCATTCCTGCCCTTTCAAACCAAAGGGATAAAGGCCAAGATTGTTCCTCCACGGTTTTGTCATTAGCTTTTCTTTTCCGGGGTCAAGGACTTTCCTTTGGCCTAAGAAACTCAACCCAATACCATCATGCCTGTCTCACTTTCCTGACCAACATCTGCACCTAGTCCCTGGGGTGTGAGATAACGTTTAATCAAATCAGTACAGACTTGGCTGAGATCTGAAACACTCGTGAATACGAGGATTGTTTCGCATCCACCTGGCCTTTTTTACTATAGGATTAATGTGTTGAAATAAGGCTGGAGATCCTGTGACAAAGATCAGATTTACCGTAAACACTGTAATTTATTCCTCCCCAGAGACTTTTAAGAAATGGGGTATTCTGTTGCTCTGGTGTTTTAATTCCATGTCAGCAACAGAGGTAGAGAATTAAATGGATTCTCAGTGACACTTCAAGTCCCCAGCTAGTTCTCACCTCCAACCCCATACTTCTAGTAAACGGCTGGGTTATATATCACTACCGTAGCCAGAAACCACTCTTTTCATGTCATTTCCTGAGTGTAGGGATTTGCATTCTGAAGGGCTTTTGAAATGTTTCTTTCAGACCTTCTTTGTAAATCCCCTATAGAACAACCCTGGGAGGTGTGTAAGGAACATTTCTCCTAAATGTAAAATATCATCCTTTGGATGTGAAATGTCTCAAAATGTAGAATAGTAGGCACGTGTTTTTGAATACTGATCATGGCATTCTCTCTGGGAATGGTCACTCTATCTTACGTGAGGTCCAGGTTGATGGCACCTGTGTAGGATACACAGTACCAGGCCAGAGGATGGACTCCAGGCAACAGAAAGACCCACCACATCTTTGTACTTTACTGGGACTACAACCCACTGCTTCTTAACCATTTCTTCTGGGTTCTGGGCTGCTTCCAAAGTCCTCACACATCTCACATTCTCACTTCTCCTTTTCTCTTCCATTTTTTCATCTTCACCTTTCTGTTTGCCACCATGAATTACCTCCATCTCTGAATGCCAGATCATTTTCACCATCAACATGCAATTCAAGTTCTTCTTTGTCATTCATCCAACATATTTATTGGGTACCTAATACAGACCAATTGACCTATTAGGCTTGGGGTACCTACCACTGGTGAACAAGCAAGTGTGTTCTCTGCCTTGTGGATGCTACATGCTATAGAGGGAATTGGAAAGCCAACAAATAAGCAATAAAGAATGCTCAATGAGACAGAATAATAAGGAGCCTCTACTTAGAGAAGGTGATGATGTTCAAGCTAAGAACTGAAAAATCAGGAGAAGTTAGGTGTCCTGTGGGAGCGACAGTGGAAACAGGCATTTGAAGAGCATGTCATGGGATCTGATGTTTGCTGCATCAGATAAAAAGCAGCAGGTGGACAACAGATGGAATGAAGACAGGAGTTAAAGTGGGGAGGCCTGGAGGCAGCTGTAGACTTAGTCTACAGGGAAAATGATGGACGAGACAGTGGCAGTGGAAATGGGCCCTACTGGATTAGATATATGGTGTGGTGGACACAGAGGAGTCGGGACAGGGCCTCCCTGCTGGCACAGGGGTAAGTATCTGCCTACCAATGCGGGAGACGCATGATACGCAGGTTCAGTCCCTGGGTCAGAAATGTCCCCGGAGTCAGAGATAGAAACCCACTCCAGTATTCTTGCCTGGAAAATTCCATGGACCATACTGGATTAGATATAAGGTGTGATGGACGGACAGGAGCCAGTAATGGATCATTCCCAACGAATTTAAGCCCCTACTTACTCTTTCCGACTAGAGTCAGGCACCCCCCAAAAATCAAAACATGTTCCTTGTCGACTTTTTCTGAAGACTTCCTTAGCAACTCCTTACATGCCTTATTTGGCAGTAACTTAGCTAATAACCTGTAACATCTCTTCTACCATCTTTTAATCAAAGATTCTAGAATATGCCATCAGATAAACACTAAAAAGTGTGCAATTTACCATCCTAGGACACAGCCCACATGACTCTTTCATGAAATAATCTCTTTCTGTGATAGCAAGGCCGTGATAATGAAAAAGAAGCATCGACTATAGCTTCTTTTTACCATTTTAATTTTCTCTGATATTCTATTCTTGATTGATTATGTACTTAGGTTCCAGGATAATGTTACTTTGAGGTTTTTTTGCAGAGGACCAAGGTGTATTTCAGGCATGACTCTTACTCTTGATTGTAAACCAGAAAGTAAATGACAGAATCGCATTGGTGGGAAATTCTGAGGTCAAGTCGAGTCTAGGACGATGGCCATTTTGCAAGGGGGTCAAGCAAATATTGTCATGCCAGGCTCCTCTGCACAGCAGGAGCAGAGGCTTGCCTGTTGGACATGGGGGATGAGGGAAAGATAGACAAGCTACTGGAGAAGGAAGCTGAGTGCAAACTAGTCCTCATAACCTGTGGGTCGGGGTGCTTAGCTGTGGTTTCCTGCAACACCAGGGGTGGTCTGAGAGCCAAAATATGTCAAGTGGACCTGTGGATGGCTCAGCTAGAGAATGTTCTGAGTGAGGTCCCTCAAGGACAAGTCCTGAGCCTGGAAAGTTTTGAGCAGGAAGGTTTGGAAGAACCACGTGTAACCCACTGGTGGGGCTGGGATGAGACTCTTGGCTGAGGAAATATGGGAAAACCCCAGATGTCAGCCATCAATATTTAGAGGGAGGGGAAAATCTTTTGTTAAGAAAAAAAAAAAAAAAAAAAAAACCCAGTCTCCAAAGAAATGCTTCTATTGTATAAACGTGTCCAAAATGTTGTGAAATCAGCTTCATAGTAAGCATTCTGTCCTACCTAAAATAGCCAAGAAACAAACACGGGTTATTCAGTTTTTCCACTTGGGAAAAAGAAACACTGCTTCAGTTCAACCCTCCGTTTCAGCCTGTGATCACGGGCTCTTTTCTTACTAGAGGAGGGGGCAGAGAGTGGCTTTGCTGCCGGCCCCTCCAGCCATTTAGCAGGAGCCCCGGGCTGGCGCCTGCTGTGGGGACAGACCATGTCTAAACAGCTGCAGCTGAGTCAACGGGCTGAGAATGTGGGTGAAGCCAATTTAGCTACACAGCTCCGTCGGCGAGTGAGCCACAGGCTGGACTTCCGTCCTGGCCCCGCCCTTGTCTAGCGGGGACGGATGCGCAACCAATTACAGCGAGTGCTCTTTGACGCCCTGCCCTTATTCAATTCACCCACGGGACAAACATATGATCCTTTATTTTATTATTTTTTCCCAGGACTAAAAGGAAAATAAATGTTGCCAGTCAAAAAGTACCAACTGAGAACGTGGAATGGAGATTAAGCAAGGAATCCCTTGACTCGTGATGACAGCATAGAAAAGCAAACCTTTAGGAATCAGGTACTTTCATTTTGCAGTGGTATGGCTATATTGAAATTAAAGGACGCTTACTTCTTGCAAGAACAGTTATGAGCAACCTAGACAGCGTTTTAAGCAGCAGGGACATTACTTTGCCAACAAAGGTCCGTCTAGTCAAGGCTATGGTTTTTCCAGTAGTCATGTATGGATGTTAGAGTTGAACTATAAAGAAAGCTGAGCACCTAAAAATTGATGCTTTTGAACTGTGGTGTTGGAGAAGACTCTTGAGAGTCCCTTGGACTGCAAGGAGAGTCAACCAGTCCATCCTAAAGGAAGTCAGTCCTGAATATTCATTGGAAGGACTGATGTTGAAGCTTAAACTTCAATACTTTGGCCACCTGACTCGAAGAGCTGACTCATTTGAAAAAACCCTGATGCTGGGAAAGATTGAAGGCGGGAGGAGAAGGGGACGGCAGAGGATGAGATGGTTGGATGGCATCACCGACTCAATGGACATGAGTTTGAGTAAACTCTGGGAGCTGGTGATGGACAGGGAGGCCTGGTGTGCTGCAGTCCGTGAGGTCGTGGAGAGTCGGACACGCCTGAGTGACGGAACTGAGCTGAACTGAGTGGCTATGTTGTGCTTGCCCTTTCACAGAAATACACTGCTTTTTTTTTTTTCTTTCTGAGTTCTGTGCTCAGTATACAGGTCTCACCTTAGTCCCCAGAAAAACACCTACTTGGCTATCATTTTCCTCCACGTATGGGAAAGAAAACAAAGTGATGAGGAGACCTTCCAGCGTTAGGAATTTTCTAATGATAACATGATAGTAAAAGGATTTAGTTGACCATTTATTTGTATGAGTCCCCTTTCTTTTTTAAAAAAAGTTTATTTATTTATTTATTTTGGCTGTGTTGAGTCTTAGTTGTGGCACTTGGAATCGTTGATCTTCCTTGCAGCATGTGGAATCTTGAGTCGCAGCACATGGGATCTGTTTCCCTGGCCAGGGATTGAAGCCTGGGTCCAGTGCCTTGACATCCTGGAGATTTAGCCCCTGGACCCCCCAGGGTAGTTCCCGAGTCCCTATTCTTATTATGTTGATGCATTTTTTAAAATGAACATGGCCAAGAAAATTCATTACTATAGTTCAGTTCTTTAAAACATTATTTATATGTTTGTCCTGGCAGACTTAATAAAATATTGATCACCTATATTCTCGTAAGTTTCAGTAGGGGATATTCTTGCTTCTCCCATGGCCTTTGTAAAAGTGATATTGTGATGGTTACTCAGTCCAGATTTCTGTTTGAGTGACTTGCTTTTTGATGCTGTTGAGTTTCCTGGATTGACAGTCCTTTTAAGTTTCTCACAGCAGCCATCTAATGGAGGTGACATTTGAGCTGAAGTGGTCTAAGACTGAAACCATGGTGCAGATCATTAACCTGGGCAGGTGTGGCTGCTTTGACAACTGTGTGCTGTTATAAAATAAGGAAACAGTGCTTCTGATTCCTAAGTTAGGAATCGTCCATATTTTACTCCTCACAAGGACCAAGTGAGGGTCAGAAGTCCCTGAACAAAAAGTGACTCTCAACCACACTCTCCTACAGCATGATAACCCACACCTGCATGATAGCATTAATCACTTTGAAGGCAATTGTGTATATATATATATATTCAGTTCAGTTCAGTCACTCAGTCGTGTCCGACTCTTTGCAATCCCATGGACTGCAGCACTCCAGGCATCCCTGTCCATCACCAACTTCCAGAGTTTACCCAAACTCATGTCCATTGAGTCGGTGATGCCATCCAACCATCTCATCCTCTATCGTCCCCTTCTCCTCCTGCCCTCAATCTTTCCCAGCATCAGGGTCTTTTTAAATGAGTCAGTTCTTCACGTCAGGTGGCCAAAGAATTGGAGCTTCAGCTTCAGCATCAGTCCTTCCAACACTCAGGACTGATTTCCTTTAGGATGGGCTGGTTGGATCTCCTTGTAGTCCAAGGGACTCTAAAGTGTCTTTTCCAACACCACAGTGTAAAAGCATCAATTCTTCGGCTCTTAGCTTTCTTTACAGTCCAACTCTCACATCCATACATGACTACTGGAAAAACCATAGCCTTGACATGTATATATATACATACATTCATACATATTTGGGCTTCCCTGGTGGCTCAGACGGTAAGGTATCTGCCTGCAGTGCAGAAGACGTAGGTTTGATCCCCGGGTCAGGAAGATCCCCCAGAGAAAGAAATGGTAACCCACTTCAGTATTCTTGTCTGGAGAATCCCATGGACAGAGGAGCCTTTCATAGTGTCACAAAGAGTCAGACATAACTGAGTGACTGAGCAGGCAGACGTGCATATATATGTTCATTTCTTTCACTCATTTGTGATGGTTGAGGCAGTATGGTAGGACAGGCTTGGGTTCAAATCCATTGGGCCACATTTTAATCTTGCGACATAGGTTGAGCTGTTTAACCTCTTGGAGTCTCTGTTTTGTCACTTGGTAAGAGATGAGAATAATACTTGTATCACAGAGTTGAATGAGGAATATGTATGTACTTACCTGCTATATACGTATCATGATCAAGAAGCAAGAATGTCTACACCTAATTTTCAGAATTATTTTTATTTTAGTAATTGGAACTTAGCCCTGGCCCTGCCTTGACTAGTGAGTTGAGTTGAGTGATCAGTTGCTTTAGTCATGTGCAACTCTTTGTGACCCCAGGGACTGTAGCCCACCAGGTTCCTCTGACCATGGGATTCTCTAGGGAAGAATACTGGAGTGGGTTGCCATGCTTTTCTCCAGGGGATCCTCCCAACCCAGGGATTGAAACTGCATCTCCTGGGGCTCCTGCATTGGCAAGCAGATTGCTTAGCACTTGAGCCATCCGGGAAGGCCTGAGTCAGGGAGGCAATAAATATACATTAACTAAATAAATTGATGAAGAAATGAAATAGTCAGCAAGATTGTTGAGAAGGGAGTTTGTCTGGAAGACCCTCATCCCATTTCCCCCAGTCAGCATCCCTCACCCTCAACCTCACCCAGCTTCCTACTCATGTCCAGGGTTTGTGTCCAGGGTTTGGAGGTGTGGCTAGAAGGGGCGGGCAAGGGCTCTGACCAATCACTGCCTACTTTTGAGTGATTGAGTTAGTTGAGTTGGTTAGAGATCACTGTTCTGTTTGTAAGCCTAAAGTCACTAAAATGGAAACAAGTAGGTATTTCTCAAAATTCTGGCTTCCAGGTGTGGAAAAAAAAGCTTACGGTGTCACAAAATGTGTCCCCAGATAGCCCACGGGTGGTGACCCCTGGCTCCTGTGCTGTGGGAAGCTTTAAGAACAGGAGAGAAACATGGAACTCCACTCCTTGCTCACCATTTTGCAGTGCCAAGTACTTCCTATAAGCACTTTCTAAGCTAAAAGACAGATTTACACATCCATCGCTATTATTTAATTAGTTCCCCCTTCAAAGTCATCAGTTTCCTTCTCCGTGTCTTCACCTGTTGCTCTGAGAACAGAAGTGTGATGAAAGGGATGCCTCCTCCAAGAAGATGAAAAGCCCACTTGTTATGAAATATTGCCTTTTCCATGGCTAAACACTCTTCAGAACACAGGTAGAGCCCTGGATAGTTTTCCTCTGGTGTTTGCCAAGGCCCAAGCCGCAGACAGTTGAAGAGGCAGAGCATGAGCAATGCGGGGATGTGGGCTGAGGGATTCCATGTTTAGACAGATGGTGTCCAGCCGTGTGTTGAGCCAGAGAAAGCAGGAGTCCACGCCTGGAGCATGGGCCCCAGGGGAGTGAGTGGAGACGTTTGCTGAGGTCAGGAGTGAAGAGTCAAGCATGAAGACAGGGTTCTCAGTCATCATCTCAACGTGTCACCAGGAAAGAGAGGGGTTTTACTCATAAACTGGATAAATGCCTTATCTTTCTGGAAGAAGAGTTTTTGTGAGAATGAAGTCATATGAAAAGAGGTATCATAATAAGAAGCAGTAGTGCCAGATTTGAGTGGGTGGGAGTGGGAAAGGGACAGTAATTCTATTTCCTTGTTGTCTCCTGAACACTCTGTGTTCTTAGTCTAAACCTGGTTTATTCACTTAAGTTTTATTTCACATGTCCACATGGATCAATTGGTAATGGTTCCCTGGAATGTAGGAAAAGAATCTGGTGATTGATTATTGATGTCTGCCCCCCGATAGCAAATAGGAGTAGTTGGATTAGTGCCTTTTTCTGGCCATCCCTGGTCTAGAACTCAGCTTCCTTTGGGTTTTACTTTCCTCTCCTTGAAAACCATGCCCACCAGAGTTGTGTGAATTATTTTAAGCCTGAAGATGTAGCTAATGAGAGTATTGTTTGAGGGTTGTTGTGGTTATAGTAAGTTCACTTGCTTAGAACACCATTTTTAGCATTTAAGTAAATGGAAGTATTTAACCTTTCACTTTATTCATCACCACCCACTCATTGAGCACAGGTATCTGGGATTATAGTAGTCCTGGTATTGTGTTACCAGGTATTGTGTACCACCACAATGCTGTGATACCTGATACAGCCTTATGGATTTCAAGCTTTCTCTGGTTGGGGTTTTATAGTGGAATGTCAAAGACTGAAACATTGCACAATTTATTATAGAAAAGGAGAAGGCACTTGAAAGTGTCCTGGAGATCTATGTCTGTCTGTCCATCTCTACCTAGCTTTCCATCTTCAAAATGTGGGAAATAGAGCAACAGAGGTAAGTAATAATACAAGCCTATATTTTAAACTGCTTCATAACAAATAAGCTTTTTGATTGCATGACTTGAAAAAAATAGTCCTAGTCTCCAGGGACTGGAAGAGACTTTGAGAAGTCCCCTAAGTTTCTAAGCACCCCTTGTACTCAGACAGGACCTCATATAAAGAGCTTCCAGAACTATTTTGCACAATTTTCTTCTTTAGATTTCCTAAAGCAGATTTGACAGTCTCCTTGAATAACCTACTCCATGACAGATCCAAATTTGTGGGGCCTGGAGCTCAGACAAATTTCGGGGTTCCTTTTGGAGAAAATGGATACAAAAATCTCTTTTACAAATTTTACATAAACAGAAGACATGTAAACACATTACTGAGTCCTCTGCCAGGGTTTTAGAAGGGACTCGTAGCCTAACTTTATCAGCTCTGAAATGTTAACTTTATCAGCATGGTATTCTTAGCAATCAGTAATTTTGGCTAATTTCCTAATCCTGTTGGAATTGAGGAAATAGTTCTTTACACACTTATCTATGGGAAGAAAGAATGAGATGGATTCTGATTTCATGTATTACATTCTACTAGGAAGTAGAGTGGGTCAGTGGGTAAAGAGTATGGGAGAGCCATGTTCGATCCCTGGGTCAGGAAGATCCCCTGGAGAAGGAAATGGCAACCCACCCTAGTATTCTTGCCTGGGGAATTCCATGGACATAGGAGTCTGGTGGGCTACTGTCCATGGGGTCACAAAGAGTCAGACACGACTGAGTGACTAACGCTAGGAAGTAGAGTCCAAGTGGTGAAAATATCAGAGCATGTGTGTTTAAAAAAGTTTTTCGGCCTCACTTCACCGACCAGGGATCAAACTCACACCTCCTGAAGTGGAAGTGTGGCGTCTTAACTACCGGATGGACGTGGGTATACATTTTAAAAATTTGTTTATAAGACTGTAGGCAATTCTGTATAGAATAGTCCTTTATACACTGGCACATATACAAAGAAGACTGGAAAGTTTTTCTCAGTCTTCTTTTTTCTACCATAAAATAATCTGGCCTCCAAAAATAACTAACTTTTTTTTAATGATTATTCTTCTTGTCACCCTTCCATTCCCTGACTTTCTCTCCTCTCCTCTTCCTTTTTCCTTCCTTCTCCTTTTCCATCTGCTTCTTTAATTTTCTTTTTCATTCTTCTCTACCTCCTATTCTGTCCTTCCTACTTCTCCTTTTTGTACCTTTTTCTCTTCCTTCTTCTTTAAGCTGTGTATTAAAAATTCCCAAATATCACAGTCAAAATGCTGACAATAGCAGATAGCTAGGCTCATGGTTCCTAAATATCCTTTTCTTATTTGTACAAATTTTTTAAGGGATATTGAACAGATTCAAGTTAATTGGGAGCACCCAAAGGACCTGGAGGCCTAAGAATTACCCAAGAATGGAATAAGTATAAATAAGGTAGCAATCAAGCCCCCAAGTTACAAATATTAGATGAGGACACACTTCTGGTATGCTGAACTCCAGAGGCAGAGATAAATCACTGAAACAGACAGGTAAAACAAATTGTGTTTTAAATTTTATTCTTTCTGAAAGTACTCAATTTCATTGTTTTCTCTAACCAGGTCTGCAGACATGTTTTAGAACTTTGTGAATTTTTGTCCTTTAGAAGTGATCTTCCCATTACTGAAATTTAGAAACTTTGTTTTACTAAAATTTTAAAACACTAAATATTTCACATGTCAAAATAATACAACAAACACCAAGAGAGCCCATCAATCAGATTGAGTAGATTTGCTCTTTTGTTTCTGCTCTCTAATTTTTTTTTTAAAGGAATAAGACATTGTGCATATACATTTTAAACCCCCTCTGCAAGCTCCCTCTGTTTCAGTTAAACTCAACTTTATGTTGGTGGGAACGTTGTTTAACTTACTTTGTGATTTTTATGGATGTTTTCTATACTTGCTTTTCATTAAGTTGTGTCAAGCATTCATTTTTTTTCTTCCAAAAAAATAAAAATGGATTTAGCACTTAGTGTTTATCCATCTATTTTGGAAAAAAATGTGAAGATACAGAACAAAAGCACCGAAAACAGATTTGTTTTTGTTGTTGCTGTTCATTCGCTAAGTTGTGTCCGACTCTTCTCAACCCCATGGACTGTAGTACACCAGGCTTTTCTGTCTTTTGCTGTCTCCCGGAGTTTGCTCAAACTCACATCCGTTGAGCTGGTGATGCTATTTAACCATCTCATCCTCAGTCTTTGCAGCATCAGGATTTTTTCCAATGAGTTGGCTCTTTGCATCAGGTGGCCGAAGTATTGGAGCTTAAGCTTCAGCATTAGTCCTTCCAGTGAATATTCAGGGATTCCAATGGATATTCAGAGATTAGTGATTGATGAATTAAGTTAAAGATTCAATAGTTAAATCATGAATCCAATAAAGATTTCCCAAGTCCATGCAGAGTTCAGTTCACATTTTTTTTTTTCAATAATGAGTGTTAAAGGACATGGGTTAAAGATTGGCAACTCTGATCATCTAATCCTGATACATTCTTGGTACCATTGTCACAATCTTAGTACTGTTCCCAAAGATTAATTGGGAACTGAGACCACGAATTCTGACTCTAGATTTGGCCAGTGGACCTTGACTTGACCTTGGGTAGTCATTAGCTCTGTCTCTTGGGCTGTCATTGGTGAAATATGGTTGAAATGAAACATTTTCTTCCCACCGAGGCATTATTAGGATAAATGAGTTCATACATTTGGAACCTCTGAATAAACATTAATTATATTCTAGTGCAAAGTTGGAAAAGAAACTAATGTTGTTAAATAGAGAAGAACAACGAACACATCATTAATCGGGAAACTTGCCTGATGAAAGCTGGTGAGAATGATCATTTATTAGTTTACATGATTAGCTTGTCTTCCCAGGTGGTGCTAGTGCTAAAGAATCCACCTGCCAATGCAGGAGACAAGAGTTCAATCCCTGGGTTGGGGAGATCACCTGGAGAAGGAAATGAGAACCCACTCCAGTGTTCTAGCTTGGAGAATCCCATGGACAGAGGAGCCTGATGGGCTATAGTCCATGGGGTCGCAAAGAGTTGGACACATCTGAGCATGAGCACGTGATTAGTTTATGTCTTACCTGCAACCAGGACGTATTGATTCAGATTTAGATTTTCAAGCACAAGTAATATCTCCATTTAGTGAAAAGCCCCAAAGACCAGAAAATTTAAAAAGGTTGAACAAAACCAGGGAATAATTGTAGTTATCAATATGGGAGAAAACAGCACTCCATTAATAAATTTGCTAATCATTTCATCTTTATTGACCTCACTTTCTGAAGTACATAATCCTCAAGATCCTCTTGAATACTCTAGCCTTAGTCTCCTTAAGCACTTTATTCCATATAGAGTCACATTATTCCACTATAGAGTCATTATAAGTGCATTTGTACGTGAGTACCTTCAGAGTTACACTGTGACCAAAATGTTGGGATGAAAACAAAATTTGTCAATAATATTTAGTAGTTTGATGATATAACAAGGATTTTAAAATGAATGTTTATACTAACTTGTGTGTGTGTGTGTGTTTAATATCTTTTACTTGTTTTTAGTAGCAAGAACTCTTTTGGCAGAAAAATTTGTCTTAGTCACCACCAGTACCTGGAAACATAAGTTCTGATTGTGTAGTTTTAATCTCACCACCAGGCAGTTGAGCTGCTGGTAATCATCTGGCTTTCAAGTTAAATCTTTGGCTTATGATTTGCCTGAAATAGGTTGAAAGGGAAAGTTAATTATGTTTCCACAGTTACACAGAGGTATCAGTGATTTTGATACACTGACTATAACTCGAGTAACTAGGTTAAAACATAGAAGCATATTAAAAAGACATGTATTCACAGCTTAGCTTTTCTAAGGATTTATACTCTCAATATATTCTTTTTTAGTACTTTTATAATAGAACGTGCTTCATGACTAAAAGTTTCACAAACTGCCACTGTTAAGCACACGTGTACAGAGTGCCCAAATTAATTTTAAGCAAGATGATTTTTTCACATTAAGCTATTCCCATTAATTTAACTTTGAAATGATGTTTAAGAGTCCGCTTTTTCCCATTGTGCTGGCAACAGCCCAACACAAAAAATACGTGTGCACGCATTTCTTGAAAGAAATGTTCAGAAATGTAAGCATCTTTTGCTGAAATTCTCAGGGTAATAAATTTATGATTTGGAACAAACTTCCATGTTAAAAAAAGAATTGCAAGACTCAGTGATTTTTTCGTCTGGGTCTACGGACATTTGGAAATCAGATAGCAATATAGGAGTGGTAATAAAAATGGTTTTTAATTTTTAAAAGTATCAGTACATGTGATTCTTCTGGGCAAGAACCATGGTTTAGCATGGTCTAAAACCCACCGAAGGCAGTGACCTATAGCACTATGTTGAGTAAGTTATTTAATTCTCCACATCTCATTTCCTCTTTTGTAAAGTGAGGATGATAATACCAATTCTCACCTCA
Organism: Muntiacus reevesi; assembly: GCF_963930625.1. NCBI lineage: Eukaryota > Metazoa > Chordata > Mammalia > Artiodactyla > Cervidae > Muntiacus > Muntiacus reevesi. The sequence goes on along the minus strand of NC_089259.1, from coordinate 21,091,013 downwards.
CAGATTTGTTGAGGGTGTTTAATGAGCTAATATATGTTAAGCACCCAAAACAGGTCACTGATATAAGCTAAGCATTCAATAGTTGTTATCTATTATTATTAATAATAATAACAGCATTAGGAGAAGTAATGAAAAAAAAAAAAAAAAATCGGTTAACACTTTGGGCTCTTCCCCCTGTCTGTTTTAAAGGTTTCAAGTCTTAATTTAGAACCCTTCTTTACTCCTATTGACGTCTAAAGCACTCAATCTAAGACTTCTTTTCGTTAAAAAGACGTGATTTTATATGTCAAAAAAGATTATTCAAAGTCTAATTACAGTTTGGATGAAGAAGAACTGATGTCTTTAGGCAATTGGCATTTCTCTCTAAATTCCTGCACTTTAGAAAAAGGAGTGTTAACTCTTTATGGTAGCATCCACAGTTTCAGTTTAATTCTTAATAATGCAATCCTAGTTTCAACAATTTAGAAGAGACCCCATAAAGATGGTTTGTATGACACAATGTAGATAAAATTTTCATCAGTCAGAGTTACAGAAAGAAATGAACGAGACCCTCAGACGGGTCAATCAGAAGAGATAGAGGGCTGCATGCAAAGTTGTTGTCAGGGAGCAGCGATTTAACCAAGAGATTAGCGACTTCCCAAGCTTTTACCGCCCAGGGGGGCGCCAGGAGGGAGCGGTTACAGACCCTGGAGGCCCAGCGGGTCTGTGGAGCAGGCGGTCCAACAGGACTGGAGGGAGGGAGCCGGGACCGGCAGAAACTCCACTCTCCTTTCTCACCTCCCTAGCTTGCCTCCCGAGGGCCAGACCCAACTGGAAGCCAGAGAGAGTGGGAGCCTGCTGATGTCGGTTCAGCCCTTTCAGTTTCCTGATACAGAATCAATGAAAACGGATGGAGAGTGGGTCCGCGGGACCAAACGAAAGAATCCAGTACAGATGTGCTGGTGATAAACACAGTATCAATGATAAAATTCTTTCTGCCGTCTTCTTACCCCATGAAGCTGAACATTACTAAGATGGCTCCTCCAAAGTTTATAAATTATCCAAGCAGGAAATCCATCTAACATGTCAGCTTCAGAGATGTGTATGGCTCTCGGGTTAAAATCTGAAGGAAACTGTATTTAAGATATCCACACATCCAAAGAAAGTATGTGTGCCCTAGATGGGAGCCTGCCAGAGCTGCTGCCTTCTAACTGGGTGAGCAATTTTCTTTCCAAATTCTGCCTGAATCTCAACTCTTCTTCACTTAACATCACAAAAAAGATCAGACAAATGACCTGTTCCATCTGACATTGGTGAATTGGGGTGTGCTTACTTTCACTTAAGAGTTTCAAGACTTTTAATAATTTTATGATAAAGTCATTAGGGCCTCACATACTTTTGAAAACTGCAGTTTATTAAAAAAAAATATGAGCTAGTGGATCCCTCTGTGTGCTCAGACTCTCAGTCGGGCCCAAGACCCTCTGTGACCCCATGGACCATAGATCACCAGGCTCGTCTGTCCATGGGATTTCCCTGACCAGGATGCTGCACTGGGTTGTCATTTCCTCCTCCAGGGATTGAACCTGAGTCTGTTGCGTCTCTTGCATTGGCAGGTGAATTCTTTATGACTGTGCCACCTGGGAAGCTAGTGGATATATTGGTTATTTGATAATGAACACTTTAAAATATGTCACACAGATGCACGTGGACAGCATCTAGTGTTTTTCTCATGGGATTATATAGATTCTGCTTTTATTTTTGTCTCTGTAGTAAAATTGACAAAGTAATGAAACAAAGAAATATTCTACAATTGTATGCTTTGTGCAGTAATTCTCAGCCTCCTTTATGTTCCACCAACAATTGTTTTCAATGGGTTTCAAAACGAATGTTTTTGATTTATTAGGTTAATTAGTTTACTTATTTATTAGAAAGTTAAAAGTTGTCACTTTCAGGAAAGGTCAGATTTCATAAATAGCCTGTTATTAGGCTTATAATTATTATGTTAAACCTGTGAAAAGTTGTAGTTGAAATTTCTAAGGCTTTAAATTGAACAAAAACTATTCCTTTAGCAGTTGAAAATTATAAATACATGGTTGAGTATAAATGTTACTGCTTTAATAACAGTAGAGCATGAAGGAGTTCAATAAAAACTATTGCCATCAATCGGTTTTGTAAAATTCTAAAATGGCAGGTGGATAATGCAGGATAAAGGTGTTGGCATCCAGAGGTCAGGTGTTATGGAAATAAAGCTCAGGAGGTACAAATAATAAACCAGGGACAAAACTGGTCAAAAGAAATGCAAAAGGGACAGTTAAATGGATATTGCTCAGTAAGCAGGTTCATTGGGAAGCTGTACAACAAAGACCTGTGAAGCAAGGGTGAGAAGAAATTTAGCCCAAGATGACAACAAGTATATCAAAAGTCAGAAGAACAGGGTATGCCTCAGACATGAGGGACAGCCAGTTATTAAACTGCAGTGTTAATTCTGTGTCTCCTCTAGGCTCCAGTGACTTCTAGACTTCTGGTCCCACCATGGTACTTGGATCCCATTGTACTGGGATGCCCAAACATTCATCATGGCTCAGTACCTTTTAGAAAACAAATTTTAGCTTATTAGGTATTTTCGATGACTTTAAGTGTATGTCTGCTAAAATTTATTTTCCCTCTGAATTCCTTGCTTAAAGTAAACAGTATATAAAAATCAGAATTTAAAAAAGAAAGAAAGATACTGATTTTACCTGTGAGTTCAGAGAAAAGAATGTCACTTGCATGCTGGCTAAGGTTTCCAACATAAACCTGGGGACTAGAGAGAAGTGCCAAGCCCAGTGTCAGGGACAGGGTCCAGCAGAGGTGAATGGCTTCTTGGCAGCATCAGTGGGTATCCTTTAACTTGCTCCCTGTGTTTGACTTTCATCTTTTCGTGATAATAATCTGGCTTTCCTTGTAGATTTGTCTATAGGAGAGCAAATGAACAAGCAAGAAAATCTTGTCTGATTCTTTACTTTATGTTTCATTGTAAGCTACTAAATTGCCATTCTAGTTATTATACATCAGTAACTGGGAATCCAGTTAATGTGAGTCTTTCCAGAGAGCATAATCTACTCTTAATATTCTGATTCATTGGGTTTCTAAACCTACAGGGCCCGGGACCAGACCCTGAATACTGATGAATTCACTTAATTTGCTAAGGTTATGGCATCCTTGGGGACCTCACTGGGAAACCTTTGCTAAGTTGGCTTTTCCATTCAAACCATACCAGGAGGTCTGATGAGACCGACTTTTGTAAACTCCATAATGATCCCAATAATTTCAGTTGCAGCACTTGATAAACTTAATTTTGCTTACCTGAGCCTTGATCCAACATGAATTCTAGAAATATGCCTGGTTTGGATATTTCTCAACACAAAATCCTCATACAAATCAATTAACTGAAAGAACAAGGAACAAGTCTAGAAGAAACAATACAGAACAAATACAGACGAACAAAGTTTTCTTCTGTCTTTTCTTCTTGGGGGAGAGCTACTACAGAGTGAAAGAAATGACATATGCCTTATCTCAGATATAAACTCTGAAGCTGGGGTATTAAGCTAGAGAGTTAAAGTTATTAACAGTGAGCTAAAAAAGTCACAGGGATAATTGGAAAAAAAATTAGAAGTAAAAAGACTGAGGGATGGAAGTTAGGGATGGAAAAGGTTAAGGATGAAAAGGTTAGGATGGAAAAAGATAGGGGCGGAAATAAAAAATTTTATTATCCCTTAGCTGACAAAGTAAACGTCAAGGCTGAGTGGAATTTTGTGGAATTTTGTCCTAGATCAATAGATTGGACTATAGATTATATCTATATATATAAACTAAGCCTCATAAGCTGAAATAAAGGCAAAGCATTTAAACACACTTCTCCTTTAATTATTTTTAACTTGTGTATTTCCTAAAAGGATCGTGTGCTAGTTTATGCCATATAGTATGGATATAATAAAAGATCAAATCCAATTATGTAAGTGTGAACCACTTAGCTGTTTGAAAAAAAGGGATCTTGATTCCCTTCCCCGCTACCCCCTCCCCCAATATCAAACAAAATTTTTGAGCAAGATTTTGTAAGACATACAAAATCAAATATTAATGTGGGTATCTTCCCCACCATCATTAAACCAGCTCATTGCCCCAGCAATACAGGGAAGATACTTGTTCTTAGTTGATGGAGTTGGTGACTGTTACAATCAACTTCAGAAGTAGTCTGCCTGTGCAGCTGTCTGCACAGTCCAGATGTTTAAGGAGGATCTTAGAGATTACCCCTTACAGTGGCTTGTTCTTTTATTTCAGTCTTGAACAAGACTTTCGAATTGTAGTGTTGGGGAAGTCTCTTGAGAGTCCCTTGGACTGCAAGGAGATCCAACCAGTCAATCCTAAAGGAAGTCAACCCTGAATATTCATTGGAAGGACTGATGCTAAAGCTGAAGCTCCAGCACTTTGGCCACCTGATGCCAAGAGCCAACTCATTGGAAAAGACCCTGATGCTGGGAAAGATTGAAGGCAGGAGGAGAAGGGAGTGAGAGAGGATGAGGTTAGATAGCATTACCGACTCAATGTACATAAATAGGAGCACACTCCAAGAGATAGTGAAGCACAGGGAAGCCTGGCATGCTGCAGTCCAGGGGGTCTCAAAGTTGGACGCAACTTAGCCACTGAACAACAATAACAACCATGGAAATGCTTCCTGTTGTTTTTAGCACCAAGACCCTTGGTGTACACACAATTACCCCTTTTCCAAGGTCCTACGATCGTTGGGCTGCAGGAGCGATGGCTGGTGTCTTCACGCGTTTACATGTGTCCCCCTCTCATTGTCCCCTGTCTTGTCTCCCAGTCCGGAGGCCCTGGAAACGTGGCATCTCCTGTCCTTGTCCTCATCCTCTCATTAAAACTCAAATCCCCAGTCACCCTCCTATTTCATGCTCATCTCCTTGTTTCCTTCTCCCAAAGTGCTAAGCATTTCCAAACAGAGATTAGAGGAAGGAATTATTTAGAGCTCTAGTCCTTGAAACAGGAAATAACTGCCAAGTGCCCCAAAGGCAAAATTTCAGAACTCAGACCCCAAAGACCTTGATGTACTTTCTTCAGAGAGAGAAAAAAAAGGAAATTACTTTTTTTTAAAAACTGTATCTATAGTACACATATAATCAAGACCCCCAAGTGACTGCTTTTATGTGATAGCACAAAAATAAAATAAGACATAAACTGTAAAGGAAGTAAAATGGTTATATTAGAAACCTCAGCGAGTGAAGATTGGCTTTTCTCCCACATTGTACAAACTTTTACCTGAACATTTCGGCAGCTATGATGATAAAGGAAACAGATTACCAAGCTCTTGCCTAGAAATAGTGGGTGAACATTTATCTGCAGTGTATTGATAAACTACTATATGCTTTAGTGAAACACAGGGCTCTGGAGAAATTTGCTAAAATGCCACCGAGAATTACAAGTAGAATTAAGCTTTCAGGCACCTCAGGTCTGGGATGGTTCTTGGAAAATGGTGTCCAGTTAGGCTGTGTACTTTGCATGAGTATGTGTTCGTCGTTCAGTCATGTCCAACTCTTTGTGATCTCCATGGACTGTAGCCCACCAGGCATCCCTGTCCATGGAATTCTCCGGGCAAGAATACTGGAGTGGGTAGCCATTCCCTTCTCCAGGGATCTTCCAGACCCAGGGATTGAACCTGGGTCTCCCACATTGCAGGCAGATTCTTTATCATCTGAGCCACCAGGGAAGCCCTGTGTACTTTGGGGAATGCCTGATAATTGCTGTCAAGGAGTTATTCATGTTTTTTAAAAGCTCTTCGATGTGTTGCTGTAACTATTACTTTCTGTTTTTTACTGTTGATCCTAAGGGTTCCTGGCCCCTGGTGTCAAGCGGCAGCAGCACAGAGGGGTCTTGGTGGGGAGAGGTCTGGGACACCCACTGGAGGGAAGGGTGGGTGTGCAAGGATGGGGAGGAGCTGCGTCTCAGACTGGCCGGAGCAGTAGTCAGTCGGGAAGGCCCACTGGGAGCCAGGGATGAAGGAAGATGAGGAACTGGACATGCTAAACCAGGAAACGAGATCCACATGCAACACATGAGCAAGGGCAGGACTGTGAGCAAAAGGAGCCGTGTTCAGTGGTCTAGAGCAGGACAGAGTCCAGGGAGGGGATGGGGCTCCTGGGCCACGTAACCTGGACTGCCAGATGGTCTGCGTTTTCTGTAATCCCCACACAACCTGGACGGTAGATATTATTATCCCTACTGTTTTGCTTCATCCCAGTAGTCAAGAACATGATCCAGTGCTTTACTAGCTTAGAAGACCGTGAGAAGAAATCCATTTATATTCACATCCATTTACTAATAAAACTAAATTTATATTGATAAAATGTTCATTTGTGGACACAGTAAATCTTGTGTACTTAACCCAAGAGTTACCGTTGTGTTTGGTGAGAAAGTTGAAAGACGTAAAGGGCTCTGCTTGCCAGTGGTACTTGTCTCTGTACGTGAGATGCCCTGTTAGTAACTAGTAGTGAAGAATAAGGAAAAAAAACAAACAAGAATTCTGTTCATAAACGGCGCAATTGCACACTTGGAAAATTCAGGGATGGTAACCCCAAATTATAGGGTTTCCCTGGTGGCTCAGACAGTAAAGCGTCTGTCTGCAATGCTGGAGACCTGGGTTTGATCCCTGGGTTGGGAAGATCCCCTGGAGAAGGAAATGGCAACCCACTCCAGTACTCTTGCCTGGAGAATCCCATGGACAGAGGAGCCTGGTAGGTTACAGTCCATGGGATCGCAAAGAGTCGGACATGACTGAGTGACTTTACTTCACTTTACTTTACTTTAACCCCAAATTAGTCATGGATATTTAAAAACAAAGAAATTCATAGGAAACTTTTTCCCTTTTTATGTGGTTTTGCTACTTTTTAATGGTTGCATAGCATAACACTTGGGATATGATACTGAAAACAATTAAATCCCAATAGAAATATTGGGCCAGATACAGTCAAAAGATCACAGTTTTTCAACTTAGTTAACCTAATCAACCCATTCATTTACTTAGTCATTCTTTAACTCATTCTTCTATTTGTTCTTCTTGTAAATATAACCACAGACCCTGTGTCAGGGGAGTGAGACAGCTTCCGGGATCCCCTGCAAGTTTTCAGGCTATTGGAGGAGATAGATGTTAAATATGTTGTTATTATAAAGTTGGCAAGTTCTGTCACGGATGAGATGCAGCTATAGCCCCAAATACCGGCACAGTGTAGGTTTCAGAGATATTTTTTTGGTAATTTTTATTTTTAGTTTTTTAAAAAACTTTTTAGGTTGGAGTATAGCTGATTAACAGTGTTGTGATAGTTTCAGGTGGAGGCAAAGGGACTCAGCCACACATGTACATGTATCCGTTCTCCCCTCACGTCCCCTCCCATCCAGACTGGCACACAGCACTGAGCAGAATTCCCTGTGCTATACAGTAGGTCCTTGTTGGTTATCCATTTTAAATACAGCCGTGTGTACATGTCCATCCCAAACTCCCTAACTGTCCCTTCCCCCAGGGAACCATGAGTTGGTTCTCAGAGACACCTTTTGTGGCATACAAGAAAAACAGTATTGTTAGTTTAGAGGTGTAGCTCTGTTTAATCAAACAAAAACAAAACCAGCCAAACAAAAAACTCTCCTTTTATGCTCTGTATTCACTGGGTAGCTTTACAAAGAGATAATACTGTCAACATTGAATGTCATCTGCCTAACTGGGCTTCAGGCGACATTTGGATCTTTTTAAAGGGCAGAGTTTTCTCCTCATTGAGAGCAGGTGAAGAAGTGTCTTCAGTTCTGAACGTACTCCCTTCAGAGGGGAGGCAGTGCTGCGTGAGGCAGCATCATTACCAGAAATGTCAAACACCCCAAAGGGACTGCCAGGAAGCGGGCAAGCCTCCCTGAGCTGGATCAAGGCAGGTTTAAAAAGGCAATCTCCATACTGAAATAGCGTCCCTTCTATGGTAGAGCTTCTCCTGGTTTTGCATAGCTCTTACTGAACACAAATTCAGTACTTACCTGTACTGTAGTCTTCCTTTAAACGCTGAATAATAATGATTTTCTTAAGTATTCCTGTGACCCATGGGAACTAGGATCAGATCAACTGGATTTGGCTCTGAGCCCAGCCTCAGACTGTAACCTAAAGGCAGGTTTCTTCTCTCTAAGCCTCCATTTTCCCCCAAAACATTTTCTTTTGGGTTTTTTAATTGGAAGATAATTGCTTTACAATGTTTGTTGGTTTGCGCTGTACAGTAAAGTGAATCACTCCTCTAGGTCATCACAGAGCTCCGAGCTGAGCTCCGCTTGCTCTGCAGATGCTTCCCACTAGCTGGCTATTTTACACATGGTCGTGTATTAATACATATGTCAGTGCTCTGCTTTCAAGTCATCCCTCCCTCTCCTTCCCCTGCTGTGTTTGCAGCACTCTGGACTCTGAATCCAGCAATCCTAAAACACTTATTATAAAAAAAATTTCAACCCAAAGGCAAAGCTGAGAAAGATTTACTGTGAGTACCCATAATCCCATTATCTAGACTTTGCCATGAACCTTTACCATACTTTCTCATCACATACCTATTCATGTATTTAACCCTCCATCTATCCATTAATCTGTTCCATTTTTTGATGGATTTCAGGGTTCTTTTGCAAAGATTAGTATCCTTTTCCCTAAATACTTCAGCATACATATCGTTAACTAGATTGGATATTGGCTGACAATTTTTTATTTTTGATACAAAATGCACGTATATTAAGGAACTTCCCTGTAGCTCATATGATAAAGAATCTGTTTACAATGCAGGAGACCCAGGTTCAATCCCTGGACCAGGAAAATCCTCTGGAGAAGGGAATGGCAACCCACTCCAGTATTCTTGCCTGGAGAATCCCATGGACAGAGGAGCCTGGTGGGCTACAGTCCATGGGGTCACAAAGAGTCGGACAAGACTGAGTGACTAAGCACACACACATATATTAAAGTGCATAAATCTTAACCTGCAAACCTTTTTTAAAAAGTTATAAAATGGAGCAGAGAGTACTTGTCTCAAAGAGTTGTGAGGATGACATGAGCTAATGTGAAAAGTCCTTTGTAACTTACAAGGTGAGGCATCAGAATGTGGCATTATTTTTTATAATTGTAATTAATTTAATCCTTATCTTTTTGATAAGTATGGCTATTAGATGTGAAGCCAACTCTGAGAGAGTGGCAATTTCATTTGGACACGTAAGCTTCATGAGTATTAATATAAAAGCTATCATTGTTCCAACATTAATGGTTAAGCAATTTGCACACAAGTACTTCTCAGGTGGCTCAAGGGATAAAGAATCTGCCTGCAATGCAGGAGACCCATGTTCGATCCCTGGGTCAGGAAGATCCCCTGGAGGAGGGCCTGACCAGTTTTCTTGCCTGGAGAATTCCATGGACAGAGGAGCCTGGAAGGCTACAGTCCTTGGGGAGTTGAACATGACTGAGCTCACAGCAGGCACACACTCACATGATAATGACAGGGCTGCTCGTATGACGCCCATCCAGCAGTCCGGGAGACTCTGTGCAGAGTCTGGAATATGTCTGGCAAAATCATGATGGCAGTGTTCCCTCTTCTTGATTCAATTACCATCACTGGATTGCATTTTCCATGCTATCTGGGTGGCCCCAGAGGCCGGCCCTGACTTGATGTCTATTTTTGAGTTCTGTCACATTTCATGAATGGCTTGACAAATCAGAATGCTGTGGTCAGAGAGAGAGCTTGGTTTCCTGCCCTTTCTTAACAAAACCACCCGCGGCACTAAAGTGTCAAATGTGGACATTTGTCAACCAAATACTGATATCTCTCTGTGTGTGTATGGGCATGCTCAAGTCATGTCTGATTTTTTTGTGACTCCATGGACTGTAACGTGTGAGACTCCTCCCTCCATGGAGTTTTCCAGGCAAGAATACTGGAGTGGGGTGACATTCCCTTCTCCAGGGGATCTTCCTGACCCAGGGATTGAAACTTTGTCTCTTGAATCTCCTGCATTGGCAGGTAGATCCTTTATCAGTAGCACCACCTGGGAAGCCATTGATATCTGACGCCAGGTAATCCTCATTATTAATGTGGTTAATGATTAGGTTATAATGTATTTGGTTAATATGATGATACTGTGGGGGAGCTTGGGTAGGACTGGTCTGGAACTTGACCTACCTGAAAATCTTGAGCAGGTGTTGGAAGTTTGTGACTAGATTACGGGAGAAAGCCCTGTGCAGTGGTGTGGATGCCGCATGGCTACAGAGAAGTGGTAGCTGAAGCAAGCTGCCAGCATCAGAGCATCGTGAATCCATAAGGAATAAAGGGGGTGTATCTACACTTACATGGAACAGGGACTCTAGGGGTTATCATCAACTCTGAAGGGTCTGAGATTTTTACCCTTCTTGCAAACTAGCAAGTTAGCCTGCCACAGTTTCAGGATGTGGGCGGAAGAGAGGAGACTCCTGGTCAGAGACGAATGACTAAATTTGTCAGCAAGTGGCTTGACATCAGGTTTGCACTGCTGCCTTTGGTTCTTGAGCAATGACCAATGATCATAAAAGCAGGTAATATTTATGAACACTTGTTATGTGTTGACATCATCCTGAATACTTTCCTTCCTCTCTCAGAAGCCACCAAACAATTGGTCACTATATTACTTGCCAATTTCCTTACTTGATTATCAGTTGCGTTGAACACCCTCTTTCTCACCATTCAGCTGAGAGGCGAGACTGGAATGTTTCAAAGTAAACTTTACAGAAAACTAAGAATTCAGAAAAAGAGTATGTATTTCCCCTTCTCTTGCCTCCTTCTTCCTCCTCCTCCTCCTTCTCTTCCTGCCACTTCTTCCTCTTTTTTTTTTTTTCTTTTTTAATTTCAGAGCACAAATGAGACTGATACAGCTTCTAGATACCCACATTTAGCCCCCTTTCCACTTAAGCTCTCCACTGAATGGAAAAGATATGCTAAGCAACTTCTAAACAAGAATAGCTTTAGACTGGGGACATCTGTAGTGATCCAGTGGTTAAGACTTCGCTTTACTAGGCAGTGGGTGTGGGTATGATTCCTGGTTGTAGAACTAAGATCCAACATGCCTCTCGGCTAAGAAACCAAAATGTGACAGAAGCAGTATTGAAACAAGTTCAATAAAGACTTTAAAAATGGTGCACATAAAAAAAAAAATCTTAAAAAAAAATGGCTTTAGACTGGTGACAGTGACTACATAGTGAATCAGCCATTTGTATTTCAGACTTGATTTGAACAATCATCTTGTTTTAAGACTTTATGTTCTTGAGTCATTTTATTCATTTGTTCAACAAATATTCATTGGGCCTATACTAGAAGCAAGCCATTGTTTGAGGTGAAGGTGAAAGAGTGTTTTACATGGCAGACAGAGCCCTTGCTTTTCAAGGAGCTTACACTCTAGTGGGGAGTGGAGTGGGGGAGAATACAGTCAATAGATGGGCAAAAGAACTATCAAATAATTTCTAAAGGAATTGGAAAAGGTGACATAATAAAGGATGGTGGGGTGCGGGAGGGGTGAGGGACTGCTCTAGTTGGGTGGTCAGATCAGGATTCTTTGGAACTTAGATACAAAGGATGAGAGGACCCAGTTACGCAAAGCCAGGGAAAGTTGATCCGAGCAGAGGAAAGCTTACTGCAAGCGCTCTGAAGTCAAAATGAGCAGGGCCTGTTGAAGGAGTAGAAAGAGGACCAATGGACCTGGGACACAGGCAAGAGCCAAGGGAAGATGTGGGGCGGATCGTGTGTGGTTTGTGACCACAGGACATCATCGGAAGGTTTACTTAGAGTGTGATTCAAACTGACTTATATTTTTCAAAAAGTTTCTCTTGACTACTCTGGGGGAAACAGATTACTGGGGACAAGACAGGAAATGGGAGATTCGTTTGGAAGCTGCTTTAGTGCTTCAGGCAAGAGATGATGCTGGCTTAAGGTGATGGTAATGGTGATAGAGAAGTGGCCAGATTCAGGATGTATTTTGGAGGTAGAACCAGAAGTTATTGATGATTGGAATTGTGAGTGAGGTTGGGATGAAGGAAATCAATTTGAGAGATGATTCCCAGTTTTCAACCTGAGTAAGTAGAAGATGATTGTGCCATTTCCAAAGATGAGAAAAAGGGACTTCCCTGGTGGTCCAATGGTTAAGACTTCACCTTCCAATGCAGGGGGTGTGGGTTCAATCCCTTGTTGGGGGACTAAGATGCCATGTGACTTGTGGCCAAAAAAACAAAATATAAGACAGAAGCAATATTGTAACAAATTCAATAAGGACTTTAAAATGATCCACATTAAAAAAAAATCTTAAAAAAAGAACAAAAGATGAGAAAGATTAAGAAAGAAACTGGTAGCTCTTTACATAGAGACATCTGGTAGATAACTGGATATATTAGACACACACATTTGTGTTAACAAGCATGTATTAGATTCTTGTGTCTGCTGTAATTAATTACCAAAACCTGGGGTGCTTAAAATATCTATTGCCTCGCAGTTCTAGAGGCCAGAAGTCCAAAATCAATTTCACTAGGTTGGGATCGAACTATCATCAGGGCTATGCTGCTTCCAGGAGCTCTAGGGGAGTCTGTTCCTGGCCTCTTCCAGCTTCTGATGGCCGACTTGCCTTGTCTTATGGCCACATCACTCTAATCCCTACCTCTGTGGTCACATTGCCTTCTCCTCTTCTATGGTCTGATATGCCTCTGCCTCTCTCCTACATGGAAACTTGTGGTTGCACAAGGGCCACTCAGGAAACCCATATTAAACTCCCATCTCAAAATCCTTAAGTCATATTTACCAAGTTCTTTTTTTTTTTTTTTGGCCATATTAGGTTACATTTACAGGTTGTAAGGATTAGAATGTAGATGTCTTTTATGGAGGCCAGGAAATTTTTGTCTCTTTATCTGAATATATTATATATAAATATATATATATATATAAATATATATATATATATAAATATAAGGGCTTCCCAGATGGCTCAGTAATAAAGAATCTGCCTGCCAATGCAGGAGACTCAGGAAAAATGGGTTTGATCCCTGGGACTGCAAGATCCCCTGGAGAAGGGAATGGCAACACTTTGGTTGCCATAATGGGTGGTAGGCATTATTTAGCCTATCAAAATATATATGTGTGTGTGTGCATGCTCACTTATGTCTGACCCTTTGTGACCCCATGGACTGTAGCCTGTCAGGCTCCCTGTCCATGGAATTCTCCAGGAAAGTGTATGCTGGAGAGGGTTGCCACTGAAGAGATGACACCGAACAAGCAGATGTGTACTTGATACTTGAGTTCAGGTGACTCTAAACTCATGGGACTCACACTGAGTAACTCAAGCTGGATTCCTTTATTGAAAATACTAAGTCAGTGTCTAGTCTTGTGTCTTTGAAGACAGGAGCTAATGTTCTCTGGAACCTGGCCACATTACATCAGTTCATTCAATGCCCAGCAATAGATTCATTTTAGATTCATATTTCCAAGTGAGTGAATCAATTTGGGATGTACTGAATTACTATTTTCTGTCAAAAGTCTTCCTCCAATTCTTACATCTTTGCAGAATGAGGTTGATGGAGGAGTTGTTGGTTTTGATGATGAATCAAATGCTGCCTAACCTAGGTTATTCAGTCCCTTACTTTCATGGGTTCTTTGGTGACCTTTAATTCTTTGGGTCACATCTTATTCTGGAAAGATGTACTTTTCTCATATGCCTCAGTTTCATGTGCATTCACGGTGCTAGTAGACCTGTTGTTGCTTCTTTAATCACACTTTTACAATAACAATAACAATAAAAAATTAATTAAAGGAAAAGAGAGTTACTTCTGTATCATGCTCTGCTGTTTTTTGGCCACTCTTGACAATGCTCATTTTCTAACTAACCTATCAAGCTATGAGACTGGGGAACTGGTAAAACAGCTTCTATTCACTTTAAGTTTAAAATGTAACCTAGAAGAGCAAATTAAAATTCTGATAAACACCTAACAAAATAAGGAAAATCATTATTGGATGCAAAACTAACTTTTTTAACATAAATCTCAGAATTTTCAAACTATGCCTCTTGGAATAAATAATTAAGACTACCAAAACATGGTGATTGTTTCTGAATTGCTTTCAAACTTGGGGACAGATTTAGGCATCATAGCAGACATATAAATAAATAAATCTATCTGTGTAAAAGGTATTCATAAATTGTTTGTTCTTTGAATAAAATGCCAATGTGTATTAAGAAGAGAGAATTACTTGGAAAAATATTAGATTTTTCTAGATTAATTAATGATTTCAGTATGAAATGGAAACAACTCAAATATTTGAAGTAAAAAAATCAATATATAATCTTAGGAGTGCAGAAGCACCTTTTAAAGCATACCAAAAGCAAATGCAGTTTAAAAAACCATCAATAGTTTTTATCATTTTTAGCCTTAATAGCCTAAGCAACATTTTTAGGCTTTGAGCACTGGGAAAAATATTTGTTGCATACATATCAAATAGAAGGTTAAGATGCTTAATATATAGTGAGTTCTCAGAAATCAATGGTTAGTAAGTAAATGCACCAAAAGGAAAATGGCAAAAGACATGAGTGGGCATTGTCCAAAGAAGAAATATAGATGGTTAGTTCACATTTGACACAATGTTCACTCTTCCTACAGCAGAAAGAATTTAAAATTAAGGCAAGGTTCATTTTACTAGAGAGAAATTTGGCAATATTTATTACAAATATTTAATATTTATTAAAATACTCCCTCTGCCACTGGAATTCTGACTACAAGAGTGGGAATGAAGGTGTAAGTATGATCATCTGGGGATTTTTAAGATAAAATTCTATAACATCTGAGTAGTTACAGTCTGAATAGTTTTCCAACTTTAGGAGAATTGAGTTAAATTAATTATCTATTTTATGTAGCCATTAAAATTACATTGTAGAAGAATATTAATTAACATGAGCAAATGTTCAGGCTATGGTGTTTAAAGTCAAAACAGCAGATTTAAAAACTGTGCATTGTATGATCTTACTGCTATAAAAATATGTACATATAGAGAACATATGGAAGAACAAACAATAACGTGTTAATAAGAACTGTGCTTTGATGTAAGGATTAAAGTAATATTAAGCAGTTGGATTGCAAAGTTCCTGATGCTTGGCCCAGCAAAACCTGCTTCTGTTACCTTTAATTTGAATTGGTAATAGAATTTTGAGTCAGTGTTATCTTGTTGACAGACACTGAATCAAGGACAAAACTTAGGCGGGACATCTAGCATGATAGATGGAAAGTGAGTGACAAAATGATTTGTTAATGGAATGATTTGCAACCATTCTGTGCGGCTTGAAATGAGGACTTTGAAGCAAAGAGGAAAGTATAGCAAATGTAGCTGGGCTGGTGGCATTCATGCTGGGATTTGGATCAGCTCCTTCGGTAGATTTCCCAGGAATCTGTTTGCCCAAAGTCTTGAGCAGCCAACTGGGAAAGAGCATCTCAGGACAAGTCCATAGCAAAGCATCAGGGCAATTCTGATTCTGTTTCTCTTATAGTGTCTGTCACTCATGTGGGTCCGCAATCCTCCAGGATTCCCTGAGTCCTGAGTAGGGACCTATTTCAGTTAAAAAAACAAAAACCCCTTTGGCAGACTACCAGGACTCAGCACACTGCCTTGGTACCATTCTTATAGACAGTAACGCCAAAGGAGAGAAAGGCATTCTGCCAACTGACTCAGCTCGTACCTGGCAGGATTGCACCATCCTCTGCAGAAGCAGGGTGGCATCCAACCTCACCCCTCAAGTGGACCCTGGCCTGGTGCTGATGTCCTGACAGTTCCAAGCCAGTTGTGACCAACTTTTACTGGGCAGTGCTAAGGAGAGGGAAATGGGAGTCTGGGAAAGACCCTGATGCTGGAAAAGATTGATGGCGGGAGGAGAAGGTGATGACAGAGGATGAGATGGTTTGATGGCGTCACCAACTCAATGGACATGAGTTTGAGCAAACTCTGGGAGATGGTGAAGGACAGGGAAGCCTGGTGTGCTGCAGTCCATGGGGTTGCAAAGAGTTGAAAATGACTGAGCGACTGAACAACAATATTACCGAGCCCCAAATGATGTTAATATGGAATAGGAATCCCTTTTTGATTTAGTGGTTTTTAAACTTTTCAACAGTAAGATGTATTTTTTGTGAATTAAATATAATATGCAATCCAAAATGTAATATAGATAATGCAGAACTGATTGACATGGTAATGAGGAGGGGCTAGAAACCCAGCTGCTTCGCGTGCGTGTATCAGCCCCTCTGTAAGTGAGAAGTACTTCCTGGAACCACTAAGGCTGAAAACCACAGATGTATCCAACTTCCAGAGATGTGCCGTGACTTAGCCAAGATATATAGCAGCAGAGTGAAAGCTGGAATCCAGAGATGTCTGTGCTCACCCTGGGGTATTTTTCCCATCACGTCACTGTCTATACCACTCCTGTAGCACCTCTTCCCTCAAAACCCTCCACAAATGCTAGGTGAAAGATGTGTTACCTAACCTTATTGTGGTCAACGTTTTGCAGTATCTATGCCTATCAACCCTGAACATTCACTGGAGGGACTGATGCCGAAGGTGAAGCTCCAACACTTTGGCCACGTGACGCGAAGAGCCAGCTTGTTGGAAAAGACCCTGATGATGGGAAAGATTGAGGGCTGGAGGAGAAGGGGGCGGCAGAGGATGAGATGGTTGGATGGCATCACCGACTCAATGGACATGAGTTTGAGCAGGCTCTGGGAGATGGTGAAGGACAGGGAAGCCTGGCGTGCTGCAGTCCACGGGGTCACAGAATTGGATACGATGGAGCAACTGAACAACAACACATATCAAACATCACACGGTACACCTTAAACTTACATTATGTTATATGTCAATTACATCTCAATAAAGCTGGGGGGAAATCAGAACAGAAAAAAAGAAAGAAAAAATGTTCATGACACTGCTTTTAGAGAAACAGGCTAAGTCCTGCAGGTCGAAATGGAGAGGAGCAGAGTAGGTAGGATGGTCGCAGGGGAGACGTGACAAGTTACAAAATCTCCATGGAAAAGCCTCGTGCTGTTTTGACACACCTGCCCCCAAGCCCCTTGACAATACAGCCGAAACCTCCTTTGGGCTGTGTTTCCTGGAAGCCCTGGGAGGGCCATGACCCCAGAGGGTTCTCGGCAGGCGTCCCCTCCCGCTGTCGCCCTTCAATGTGGCTTGAATCTGCCGGCCTTCCAAGGTCACGGTGGGCTCTCTGAGGGAGCCTTTGATTTTACATGTAAGGGAATTCCCACTGGCTGATTAAATATTTTTATATTTTATCACTTTCCTGCAGCTAGCCGCTTTTGGCACACAAGCTATTTTTATGAATGTTATAAGTAAATATTATGGGGTCAGGCACAGAGATGAACATGGACCCGCAAGCCTGGGGCTGGAAGATATTAGGTTCCACTAGGAGGGAAAAAAAGTGGGAATAGAAAAAGTAAAACATCAAGGACTTGAAAATACTTGTCAAAGCATTGCAACTCTGCACACAGTGCCTCCAACTTCCAAAGTTGATAGAATTAGACCAATAAAAGCAAATTGATTTGAAGCAATATGTCTAGATATCCAAGGCGTTTAAGTGCCTTTACTTGGACTGTGGGGCATTTATTAGAAGGAGAGTAAGTAGGGTTACACTTTCACATTAATAACCATCGCTTATGTTCTCCAGACCCTTCCACAAAGCACGGCAGGCAGATTCCTAAGATGCCAAGTCACTACTCAGGGTTTCCAGGAGTCATGATGCCACTTTTGGTCCCAATGTCCCTTTGAAAGATGCCCCTCAAAGTAAATAAACCGTGGGCTACGGTGATGTCAGTCTCCACCGCCCTTCTGCGTAGTGAAGTCTCAGTGAGCTAACCAGAAGCTGAGGTCAGGAAAATCCTCCATGACACGAGATGATTCACTTCATAGGAAACTTACTTCTTCCTGGGAAACCACTAAACCTCAGCCATGGCTGGAAATCCAGGAGAATTCATGCCAAGTGAATTGGTCAGCAGTTCCAAAGTGACATATACCTCAAGACCCCTAAAGCATTTTTTCACTTTTCTCTCAGCTCCCATAGTCCTTGGCACAGGTCAGAATGAATGGGGGTCAATCAAAAGATGAAAGAATAAAGAAGATGTGGTATATATGTACAATGGAATGTTACTCAGTCATTAAAAAGAATGAAATAATGCCATTTGCAGCAATATGGATGCACCTAGAGAGTGTCATACTGAGTGAAGGAAGTCAGATAGAGAAGGAGAAATATCATATGACATCCCTTATATGCAGAATCTGAAAAGACATGATACTAATGAGCTTATTTGCAAAACAGAAAGAGACTTACAGACTTAGAGAACAAACTTATGGTTGCCAGGCGGAAGGAATGAGGGGCAGGATAGTTACAGAGTTTGGGCTGGACATGCACACACTGCTGTATTTAAAATGGATAACCAATAAGGACCTACTGTATAGCACAAGGAACTCTGCTCAATGTTACGTGGCAGCCTGGATGGGACGAGAGCTTGGTAGAGAATAGATACATGTATATGTATGGCTAAGCCCCTTTGCTGTTCCTCTGAAACTATTACAGCATTGTCAACTGGTTATACTTCAGCATGAAATAAAGTTTAGTGGAAAAAAAGAATGAATGAGGGTCAGAATGAATGTGGGGGAGGTGGGTGCTCGACAGATACATTTGACTTGCTTTGTTGATCTCTTTTTGCTCTCTTAGGCTCACTTCACCTACTCTCCCAGTGGTTTGCTATTTTCCCCATGCTCCCTTGAGTCTAAACTTATCCGAGTCCAAATCATTTCACAATTTTTCTAATTAGCTCCAGTGCATTTATTCAACACACCCATAAATTCTCTTCCTTTTCAAGGTGCTTTCAACACTGTTTACTGTCATCTCCAAATTTAAGAGCTTAGCCTAAACCCAGATAATTAAGAAAGTCTTAGTGTCAGGCATGGAGCCGACAGTCAATAAATATATTGGCAGGAAGGAGGAAAAGGAGAGAGGGAGGGACGGAGGGAAGAATGAAGAGAGGGAGGAATCGCCCTGGACCACAGCCCACATTCCTTCAGGGTGATTCTGAAACACCTGGTGAACATCCTGATTGAAGGGTGGGACCCGGTCCAGCCTAGGTAAGCATCCTCCTCTGTGCTGGAGATAAGGTGACAGCAAGGGCATGGTGGAAAGGAAAGTGCTGGAAGGTCAGACAGGGTAAGAACAGGGCTGAGCAGCTAGGAGGACAGTGCTAGCATGCAGACCCAGGTCCATCAAGATCCTGTCACATCCCCCAGCATCAGTTTCTGAGGGCCTCAGCATCCTCCACAAACCCTGATTGAGAAATATGGGAGTCAGATTAAGGCATCCCTTTGAGTGGATCCAAATGGAATGAAAACCTTTCTGGAGTCCAGGTATGATTGTTGTTCAGACGCTAAATCTTGTCCAACTCTTTGCAGCCCCGTGGACTGCAGCACACCAGTCTCCTCTGTTCTCCACCACCTCCCAGAGTTGCTCAAATTCAAGTCCATTGAGTCGGTCACGACATCCAATCATCTCATCCTCTCTGCCCTCTTCTCTCGCATTCAGTCTTTCCCAGCCTCAGGGTCTTTCCAGTAAGTCAGCTCTTGGCATCAAGCGGCCAAAGTACTGGAGCTTCAGCATCAGTCCTTCCAATGAATAGCAGGTATGATGGTATCCTCTATTTCCTGCTTGCCCACCTGGCCTATCTCTGGGACTTCAGAAAGAGAGCGCAGGGTACTGGAGCCGGTCTCTGCCTGCATGGCTGAAAGATGCTCTCACAGCCCCAGCTGCCTTCCACGGCTGCTGGCCGACTTCACCCCACCACGAGAGCTGGCTTCTATACAACGGAATATTACTCAGCCATAAACAGGAATGAATTTGAGTCAGTTCTAATGAGATGGATGAACCTAGAGCCGATTATACAGAGTGAAGTAAATCAGAAAGAGAAAAACAAATATTATATATTAACACACACACACACACACACACATATATATGGAATCTAGAAAAATGGTACTGATGAATCTTTTTTCATCGGGTGAAGGAGAGGGTAGGAAGAACTGAGAAAGTATCATTGACATATATACACTATCATGTGTAAAATAGATAACTAGTAGGAAGCTGCTATATAACACAGGGAACCCAGCCTGGCATCTTGTGACACGTGGAATGGTGGGACGGGAGGAGAGAGGGAGGCTAAAAAGGGAGGAGGTATATATATATTATTATGACTCATTTGCATTGTTGTATTACAGAAATCAGCACATTGTAAAGCAATTGTGAATGTGCTCCAATTAAAAAATAAATTAAAAAAAGGGAGAATCACAGAAGGAGATTCTCTGCCTTCTAGAAGCTACCCTAGAAGGTTGTCTTGTTTTGTTTCCTCTGATTGGAACCTGTAGTACTAACTGACCATCTAGGTTTAGGTCATCCTTGGAGAAGAAGGTCTGGTGGGATTTCAGAAAAGGATTTTCATAAAATGTGTGAGGAGACAGACTTTTTTCAGTTCCAGGAAATGAGACTTTATTTACATCCCAGGTAAATTCTTCAAGGTCAGAAAATAGCTAGGGAGGGAAGAAAATAGCTAGGGAAAACAGACAGTAATTTTTTAAAGACTTGGCAAATCATGGCAACTTAAAGGCAAGATTTACTGTCTAAATATGCAGTGTAGATCTTTGATGATTATAGTAATATTGAATGAAATGAAATACTAAGTGCCAGGCAGTGTTAAACTCTCATCTCACTTACTCCTTATAGGGAGCCTAAAAGTTAAGTTTCTTTTATGTCTCCGTTTTACAGATGAGTAAACTGAGGCTGGCCAAAGGGAAGCAAAGTGCTTAAGGGCACACAGCTGGCAGATGGTAGAACTTGAATCACTAAATTTGTGTTTCTAGTTGATACCTGAACTTGGGCCACATGTTTTTGTTTAATCGCTAAGTTGTGTCTGACTTTGCGACCCTGTGGACTCTAGCCCGCCAGGTTCCTCTCTCCATGGAATTTTCCACCATGTATATACATACACAAACTGAGCAAATCCTGTGGAATAAATCCAATTCCAATATTAAAACTGACAGTTGCCTTCTTCCCCAGGTTCAAAGGCGTTTTCACTGCTTGAATCCACTGTTGTCAACCTCTGGGGCAAGCTTGCTAAAGTGTTCCACCTGGTAAACGGGCAGGACCTCTGTCCCTACATTCTAAGTCCGCCCAGAGCCCATGGTGCAGGCGCATGCATCCTCATAGGGGTTTACTCTTTCTGGCGAGTCTGGAACCCTGGGCCAAATACTCCTGTTCCTCTTGACTGACTTTATAGTGCAGCTCAAGTTTCTTGGTTTTCTCTTTCCTCCCAAAGATGCTACAGTGTCTTCTGTCCCACTGCTTCCAACCTAATCCCTGTTTCTCTGATAGAGTAAATCTTGATAAGGGAAGGGCTTCCCTGCTGTGTAATTCTTGAGCTATCTTCCAAATGGGGTCCACTCTACTTTTTTGCGGCTTCCCAGGTGGCTCAGTGATAAAGGATCTGCCTGCCAGTGAAGGAGACTTGGGTTTGATCCCTGGATTGGGAAGATCCCATGGAGAAGGAATTGGCAACCCACTCAAGTATCCTTGCCTGGAAAATCTCATGGACAGAGGAGCCTGGTGGACTGTAGTCCATGGAGCCTCAAAAGAATTGGACACAACTTAGTGACTGAAAAACAACTGCTTATTTTGCATTTGTGCAGGGAGTTCTTGAAAGGAAGTTTAGGTTTTGTTCGGCAGTTTTTCTTGACTTGCTCTTCTTATTTCTGGCCTTGGTGCAGACAAGATTGCATTTAAAACTCTAGCTGTGGATCACACTGTAACTGACTAACCATGGTCCTTCAATATGTGAAGGCTGTTCTCAGGAGCTCAGTAACACCCCTGCTAAGGCTTCTAGAAAAGCCTTATTGAAAGAGAGGTATATTTCGTAAATTCTATTAATTGCCATGTCTTAATGGAAGTAATTGGAATGCATAGTTTGTTCCTATGTTGGAAGTTACTGAGAAACCAACGTCCCCCATAGCAACAGTATTAATCTGTCCTAGCCCACTGCTCCCACTTTCAAAATATGTTGAAACAGTAATCACAATAAAGCTCTTTCAAATATGCCAAATCTAAAAAATCTGCACTCCCAGACTCCACTATTGTGACTGTGTTTCTGGTTGATAGCCTATAATCTTATCACTGTTGCCCACACATCCACGTACCATCCTGGTTCACTGTTGACCACACATCCACATACCATCCCAGGTTATTTATGAAGATAAATCTTGTGCTGAGATCAAAATTGACAGTCATTCTTTTTGCTGTGTCTAAATTTATTTTTGCTGCTTAGAAATGATTTTGAAAATATTTTCCAGTGGTTTTATTTGTTTTCAAAAGATTTTGGTGAAGAAATTACTCTGAACAAAACGTGGCTCTTGGGTTGTCTACTGCCAGCTACCACATATTTGGAACATCTTGAATTATTATACAGAAACAGAAAATTCAGTTTTAGGATCATTTGCACCCTTAGCTACTGGGTTTTAATGTTTTCAAAGTTTTTCTATCTAAAAATATAACTCCAGTTATTAATTTCTGGATCATTAAGAGCATGGGTTTATGAGCTAATTGAGCTGTATGTTACCCATACTTTCTGAGCCTTGATTTCCTCATCTCTATAAAGAATAACATGCACTTTATAGAAGTATCATGAGATTTCAATGACATAATCCAGGCAAAATAGTGATTTCCCATCACAGTAAATGCTCAGTAAAATAGCATCTAAAGAGTGAGGTTTAAAATTAATAATTGAAGGACTTCCCTGGTGGTCCAGTGGTTCAGACTCTGCGCTTCCACGTAGGGGGTGTGCATTCAATCCTGGTGAGGGAACTAAGATTCCACAGGCCTCACTGTGCAGCCAAAAAAATGAAATGGAATGATACAAATAATTGGGATACAAAATTTGTGCTCATCTTCTATCCCCACAAGGCTGCGTGCTTAGGGAGACAGTACTCTTCTTTGACCTCCAATCTCCCCTAGCTTTCTGCCCTGTTCTGACACAGAGCTGTCTCTCAGTGGGTATTGATGGCATCTCTCAGTGGGTATTGATGGAATGAAATTCACCTATATACATACTTGCCATGGTCTCAATCGCATTGATAACTAGATGTCTATGGTTGTCTATATTCAGAATTGATTTATTTTTTAAATACATTAAAAAATTTTAATCTCTGATCTTCAAGATACTGTTTTTGTTTCACTCTTCTTTTTAAGAAACGGACATTCTGAAATTCTAATGCAAATTCAGTAAAATGGTGTTAAGAGGCTTCCACCTAAAAAGCGTCAGCAAATGATGTAATTGGCTTTTCCAAGGAGAGGTAAAATGGAGACAGCTTGGGAGAATAGCAGGAATTTGTTATTTGCTTTAGGGGCTTGTCTCAGAAACAATCAGCTACAGTCTGGAGTGCTGACCTACAACTAAGGAAAAATTTGACCTCACATATAAATGCACTGGACACTCTACTGTGAGAAGAACAGTGGCACCAGGGCCATTGCGTGCAACAAGCAATTCAGGACACACCGAGCTTGAACATACAGCTTTTGTTCTAGAAGGAATACATTTCCCAACTTTTCATCTAATAGACTTTTCTACTCTCTAAGTGTCTTCCAAGAAATGTATGGGCAAATGCTCTAATTTACAAATATTTCTCATGCTACTGCACTATTCGAAAGACAGTTGGCTCAGATTTAAAAGTTAGATGTGTGTGTCTTTAAAGAGAATTTTATTTTCTATGATTGTATCACTATTCATCTAGCAAGTATTTCAAACACCCATTGTGTGCTATGAACAGTGCAAAAGGCGAAAGGCATGGCACAAAAGAGTAGGAGGAAAAGTGCCCAGGTGCTAGAATGGAAGATGGGGACATATTGTGTAATACTCTGCTTTGGAATTTGGAGTGTATTTTATCCTCCAGGACAAGGTTGGAAAATATACTCGCCTACCTTGAATGAAAAGCAGTGTAAGGACTGGCTACCTGGAGAGCTGTGATGAAAATGGGTCTATGCCTGAAAGCCGCTTTCATGGCAAATCGTGCCACTGGAGGTGGGAGTGAGGGTGGCTGTCCACGTGCTAAGTATTTGTTATTCTCTGTCTTGTGGTCAAAAGCAGCCACTGGAGGTGTTTGGCAAAGGAAATGGGTCTCGTCAGAAATCTGCTCAAGAAGACTCAACAGTGAGGGAGATGAATTAGAGAAGGAGAATTAACACATTGGATCTTACTCCATAGGTAACACTTTTCTGGACACGGAGACCTTAGCTGTCTCCCTGGGCACTCGTCTTCTCAATTTGGGGCAAGATAGGTTACTCTGGGACAAGTCACTGTGTTGGAGGAATGCTGCTCCTCTCTGCTCACCCGTGAAAGGAAGGCGATCTCCGTTCACTTGTCTTGAGGCATTGAGACACGCATCTGTTCACCTCTTAGATTACACGACCAAGGCTGTATGTTTCGTAAGAGATGTCCTCTGAACTCTGAGCTGAGCAGCCTCCTGATAAAATATGACACATTCATCCAGGAAAGTGAATTCCTATCTTTTGACCCAAAGAAGCCGCTCAGAATCTGCTGGTATCTGAGCCCATTGCGCCAAAACGAGAAACATTTCTCAGAAAGAGAAATAGCAGCCAACAGTGCGGTGTGTTAGATTTCCAGCAGGAAACAGATGGCACTCTCCAACGAAGTGAGGAGTGTTAATAAAAGAGTGATTTACAAGGATGTGGAAAGATTTAGGGACTTGTTCAGGGGATGTTGAAGGACCTTGGGGCTAAAACAGCAGAAGGTGATGGTGACTGGTGAGCTCTTTGTTACCGCCGGGTTTGCAGGAAACCGTGCCAGTTGCAGATCTCAGGGCGGGTAGCTCTCGGGAGAAGGTCACGGGAGAAGAGCCGTGACATTTGATGGAAAGATGTGGCCGACACAGCAGGAAAAGAATTAACTGCACAGGTGCCTTCTCCTCCCGCTGGGGATGAGAATCCATTGATGTGACCTGTACAGACCAACCTGCAAGGCACATGCTAGGATGGAAAAGGGAGGAGTATGGGTCTGCAAGGCAAAGAGAAGAACCAGCTCAGTGTGGTTTGTGGTAGGTGATAAATTCACATAAAATAATAATGATTCATATATATATATGAATCATTATTATTTTATGTGACTATATGGGCTTCCCTTGGTGGCTCAGCTGGTAAAGAATCTGCCTGCAATGCAGAAGACCTGGGTTCAATCCCTGGGTTGGGAAGATCCCCTGGAGAAGGAAAGGCTACCCGCTCCAGTATTCTGGCCTGGAGAATTCCATGGACTGTATAGTCCATGGGGATCACAAAGAGTTGGACACGACTGAGCAACTTTCATTTCATATATATATGTATATATGGAATCTAGAAAAATGGTACAGATGAACCTATTTGCAGGGCAGGAATAGAAGTGCAGATACAGAGAACGGACAGTGGACGTAGTGGGGGAAGGGGAGGGAAGGAAGGGTGGGGCGATTTGGGAGAGTAGCATGGACACATATACACTACCATGAGTAAAACAGCTAGTGGGAGGCTGCCCTGTAGCACTGGGGACTCAGCTTGGTGCCCTGTGATGAGCTGGAGGGGTGGGGAGGGAGGGAGGTGTCGTATGTATACATAGAGCCGATCCACTTTGCTGTTAGCAGAAACTAACACAGCCTTGTAAAGCAATTAGACTCCAAAAAAAAAAAAAAAATGATAAGGCATCCGCAAAATGATGGGCTAGGAAGTCCCACACTCCGTGTTCCTCCATAAAATCATCAATGAAGGGTGAAAGAAACAAACAAGCCCAAACCTACCCTTGCCCGAGTGGAAGCAGTCTGGTCTTGAGTGTGGCAACTCCATTCCCAGCTTCTCCCTCTAAACTAGAGGGAGAGGGCAGACCTTATTTACAAATTACTGCATACATCTGGTCTAACCTGGCTGGAGCCACCCAAGCATCTCTCTGACTCTTTCATAACTCAGAACACACAGCAGGAAAGCTGTACACTGTGCTCATAAAAGTACAAGGAGGTTACACAACTTACACACCCACACGAACCTGGGACAAGAGATGCTCACTGAAGACATACGCTAAACCGCCTAAGGCTCAGAGGAGAAAGTGGGACGAGGCTCTTTGGGAAATGAGGAAATTCAAAAGCATGCCATTTATACAGAGGAATCTAGAAAGCCATGTGCTTAACCAAGTAAAACATATACTCAGGAAAACAACAGCAACAACAACTAAAACTTAAAACTTTCACCTAAGGCTGATTCCTAGTTCTAGAGCAAACTTAACTAAGTGAAAGGAATACCCTAGCACAGGGTTATCTACCAAGACTGGAAGTGGTAAATGCCCTCCCTCTTTCTTTCTCTGTGTTTTTCCTTTGTTCAAGAAAATTTCTATCAAAATGTTGAACACAAACTAAAGTTAATGAGACATCAGTGAGCACACGTGGCAAGAAATAGACTTTGCAAAAATGGTTTGGAAAAGTCTCAAAACCAATGAACTATCATAGTCTTCAACAATCAAGCAAACAGCAAAAAGTGTATTCTGAGGAAAGGGGGAGATCTGACTCCCAGACTTACTACATTATAATAATCAAATGCCAAATTTTACTTTATCTCTAAAGACAGAACTTGGTTGGAAGGGAAAGGATGAAAAACATATTTACTGCAAATAGTAACTAAAAGAGAATTGGAGTAGCTATACTATACTAATATTAGATAAAATAGACTATTAGTCCAAAATTATTATAACGAAAATAAGGATATATAGGTAAAAACATCAATAGGGCTTCCCAGGTGGCGCCGATGGTAAAGAATCCACCTGCCATGTTTGAGACTTGGGTTTGATCCTTGAGTCGGGAAGATCCCCTGGAGAAGGGCATGGCAACCCATTCTAGTATTGTTGCCTGGAGAATCCCCATGGACAGAGGAGACTGGAGTGCTACCGTCCATGGGGTCTCAAAGAGTTGGACGTGACTGAGTGACTAAGCACAGCACAAAAATATCAGTTCAAGAAGATGTAATAGTTATACACATATATGCTCACAACATCAGAGCTCCAAAACGTATCAAGCACGCACTGAAAGAATTGAAAGCAAAAATAGACACCTCTAAGACAATAGTAGGAGACTTCAATACTCCACCTGCTGATAAGGAACAGAACAACCAGACAAAAGATCAATAAGGGTGCAGTGGACTTGAATAAAACTGTAGACCAGTTAAAGCTATCAGGCATATACAAGACACTCCACCCAACAGCAGCAGAAAACAAATTTTTCTCAGTTGAACATGGAACATTCTTTAGGATAGACTATATTTTAGACCACAAAATAAAGCTTTTTAAATTTTAAAAGATTAAAATCATTGAAAGGTCGGGTATGTTGAGGCATGCCCCGGGAAAAAGTGCCGCAGACAAGTTCCGGAGGCTGGCTAAACTTCCGGGGACCGACCCCCGCTGCAGCCTGGTCCGATCAGGAACCGACACAGAGCCCTTGGACACCCACCGCCGCTGTAGCCCACGCTTTCTTTCTTATATAGAAAGACCTGGCCTGGGCGCCGGCCCGGGCTATAAAAACCTCTCCCCACCTCTCCTTCCTCGTAGACTCCCTTTGTCTCCTCGCTCACCCGCCCCTCCCCGGGAGATCTGCCCAAGAGCGCCCGCCCAATAAAGGCCTTTTACCACCGGTCCTTAGAGGTGGCTCTTTCTTCCCGCGGCGTTTTCTAACAATCATCAGTTCAGTTCAGTAGCTCAGTCGTGCCTGACTCTTTGTGACCCCATGGACTGCAGCACGCCAGGCTTCCCTGTCCATCATCAACTCCCGGAGCTTGCTCAAACTCATGTCCATCGAGTCAGTGATGCCATCCAAACATCTCATCCTCTGTCATCCTCTTCTCTTCCTGTCCTCAATCTTTCCCAGCATCAGGGTCTTTTCCAATGAGTTAGTTCTTCACGTCAGTTGGCCAAACTATTGGAGTTTCAGCCTCAGCATCAGTTCTTTAGTCTCAGCATCAGATTAAAATCACATGAAGTTTCTTTTTATGTCATAAAGGAATGAAGCTAGAAATCAATAACAGAAGGAAAACTGGAAAATCCACAAATATGTGCAAACTAAACAACATACGCTTAAATAAGCAATGGATCAAAGAAGACATCACAAAGGAGATTAGAAAATATCTTGAGACAAATAGAAAACAAAAAACATACCATTTATGAGATGCTGAAAAGCAGTTTTCAGGGGGAAATTTATAGCAATAAATGTTTACATTAAAAAAAGAAATCTCAAATCAATAGCCTAGTTTACTCTTTAAGGAACTAGAAAAAGAAAAGCCAACTAAAACTAGCAAAAGGAAGGAAACAATAAAAATCAGAGCAGAGATAAGCAAGTAGAGAATAGAAAAATAATACAGAAAAATCAATGAAACCAAAATTTGAATCTTTGAAAAGATCAACAAGATTTACAAATCCATACATAGACTAAGAAAAAAGATTCAAATAACTAACATCAGAAATCAAGTGGGGCATTATGGCTGATTTAGCAGAAATAAAAACTCTAAGAGAATGTTATGAACATTTGTATGCCAACAAATTGGACAACCTAAATGAAATGAACATCTATCAAAATTAAAAACTGAACCATGAATGAATAGAAAATATGAGTAAATTTACAGCTAGTATGAAGACTAATCAGTAATCAAAACCTCCCAACAGAGAAAAGTCATGGGCCACAAGGTTTCACTGGAGAATTTTACCAGACATTTAAAGGAAAATTAATATAGTTCAACTCTTCCAAAAAATTGAAGAAGTGAGAACATTTCCTAATTCATGCTATGAATCCAGTATTATCCTGAGAGCAAACCCAGCAAAGATGCTATAGCAAAATACTAGCAAGCTGAATTCAACAGCATATTAAAAAGATCATACAACATGGCCAACTGGGATTGATTTGAATGCAAAGATAATTCAGTATACAAAAATTAACCCATATAACACCCTGCATTAACAGAATGAAGGAAAAACCCCTGATGATCATCTCAATTGATGCAGAATAAAGCATCTAACATAACAATTATGACTTCCCTTTATCATGTTCTTTGTGCCAAGCAGTTCAATTAGGCATTTGACAGAGATTGTTTTGAATCCTCAAGGCAACACCTTAAAATATGTAATATTATACTACCACATTCTTCTTACATATGAAGAAACTGAGGTTCAGTCTTCAAAAACTGAAGTGTTGCATTTTAATACAATTTAATTTGTATATAAGTCACATATAGTGAGGAGTAGTATCAGTATGTATGTTCAGATTTTCACATTACAAAGCCCAGGAGATTTCTACTGTGTATTGTGGCTTTTGCTTCTCTCTTTTGTTTGTTTTATCAAATCATATTAACAAGGGACTTCGGGGTTGGGATGAAGCCTGGGAGGATGATGAGATCAAATGTCCTTGGCCCAGGTGGGATCTCCCCAGTTTCCTAGTTGTTGAAAGCTGCTACTGTATGAAGGAGAATAAAAATGAAGGTACCAAGAACTGATTTGAGAGTCACTATCCAACTGATAGATACAAAAATTAACCCATATAACAGAGTCACTTTCAGGTGGCTCAGTGATAAAGAATCTGCCTACCAGTGTAGGAGACGTAGGTCTTATCCCTGTGTGGGAAGATCCCCTGGAGAAAGGAATGGCTACCGACTCCAGTATTCTTGCCTGGGAAATCCCATGGACAGAGGAGCTTGGCAGGCTACAGTCCATGGGGTTGCAAAAGAGTCAAACACAACTTAGCGGCTGAATAACAACAGCTACCACCCAACTGATGGATTTAATAAAATGGCCTTTGGTGTCTTGACCCCTGTCTTCATCCCTACTGATAACAAAGGGCTGAGTCTGATCGCACATTAACTTTCATTGCTGAAATGGGGGTCTGGCCCATCTCACTCCCCAGCTGACTCTGGACTCCTGAATGATGTTTTCACTTTCCACACTCTCCCTAGGGGAAGGATGGTTCATGTGGACCAGAAGCCCAATAATGGAGCAGCCCCCACAGTGGCAGCAGAAACAGCAGAAAACAAAAAGGGAGCTAACATATTGAGAAAAGCTGGAATCAATTTGATTTTGACTCAGAGTCATACTCTGTCTCTCTCGAAAAAAATAAAATTCTCTCTAAAAGTTTGGTGCCAGCTCACTGTACTTGAGTTATAAATAAAAGTCAGAATTAGAGCTTCCAATTTTTTAATGAGTTTTAATAGGTATATTGTTTAGTTTCCTGACAAACTGATGAAATGCAGACCTGCTACACTGCAAAAAAAAAAAATTCCTGTGACATTTGTTTACTTGAACTATTACAAGAAAAGAGATCATTCAAGATTATATCTTTTTTATAGTGAAACCCCAATGTCTGCTTCTGCTGACTCCTGAATTTGTACATTTTCAACTTTAAAAATCGCTTTCCAACTATTACCTTTAGCACCACAGCCAAGGAGGCAGTGTACATGTCAGGTCAAGTTCTTTTGCTCCATAGATGATATTTCCAGTGTGTGCATTCTAAGTCACTTCAATCATGTCTACTCTTTTGCAACCCAATGAACTGGAGCCCTTCAGGCTCCTCTGTCCATGGGATTCTCCAGGCAGGAACACTGGAGTGGGTTGCCATGCCCTCCTCCAAGGGATCTTCCCCTCCCAGGGATTGAACCCTCATCCCTTATGTTTCCTGCATTGGCAGGTGAGTTCTTTACTACTGGCACTACCTGGGAAGTCTAGAAAGTAGAAGAGCATTTGAGGATCGAGTTTTTGTGGATGAGGTGAAGGGGTATTTGCGTCACCCGAAAGCCTGGGTTTTTCTCAGACTTAGAGATTGGGAATTTCTGGGAGAAGTTGCAGCTCTGTGGACTCCTTTTCCTGGAGTTATCCACAGATGCAACCCCACCTTGTGTTCTGGTTTCATTGATTGCGTTCTGCTCTTTGATAGTTTTTACAAGCCCCTTTGTCTATCACTGGTTGGGTGTGTAGGGTGACAATGACAGGAAAAGCACTTAATGTTTATCAGGCAATGAAAGCACTTAATGCTGGGTGTGTTGTGTGTGATGGCTGCTCTAAAAAGTTATGTGATGCTATAATATGGTATGTCATGCCGGTTGAGGACAGGAGGAAGGGGGCAACAGAGAATGAGATGGTTGGATGGAATCACCGAATCAATAGACATGAGTTGGAGCAAATTCCTGGGGCTGGTAAAGGACGGGAAAACCTGGTGTGCTGCAGTCCACGGGGTCGCAAAGAGCAGGATACGATTCAGTGACTGAACAACAACAATGCCGGTTTCATCCTTCCAACCCAAGCTGTCTTAGATGAACCTGGTCTGTTAAAGGGAAAACCTTCCTCGCTTAAGAAAATGGAAGTTAAAAAAAGAAGAAAAAGAAAAAAAAACCTCTTAATTTCCACCAGGTCAGGTGACTTTTGTTATCTTCTCTAGGTTTTGAAGCCTTTAACCACGGGAAATAGAGTGGCATTAAGCAAGAATTTTCCTATCACTGCGAAAATCTGCTTGTTAAGTTTGCCAGAAGCTGCCTACCTTCCAGCCAAAATGACAGACTGGCGAATCCCATGCCAGTGGGTGTGGGCGGCTTATTGGGCTCTCATCCCTGAAGGCAGGGGATACAAGTAGGTCATAGGTCAAGGAATTAGTGGCTTCCTTTCGGTCTAATCTTTCTAGTTTGGGTTTTTAAGAAAACCTCTAGAATGGAGGCTCGGAGGCAAGTTAGCAAGTACGGGATAGCTGGAGGCCAAGGAACCCTGATCATGAACAAGGATTAGGAGGAGAAAACCCACCAAGGGTAATTAGAGCCCATGGTACCATCCCCTTCCCACCAAAATATTTATTAAACCCTGAAATCAAAGCCTGGCAAATCCCCAAAGATCAACTCCACCCACTGGGGTTTGCCAAAATCAGTCCCATCCTCTTGGGGCTTAGGAGATGGGGTCCTTGCCCTCTGCCTGTCTACATCTGAATTCTGACCATTAGTCAACTCTGCTGTCATGACTAACTTTTGTTCAAGTTCAAATCCAGAAATATCACCCCTTTATTCTCTATTTTTCCTTCCTTAACCCACTGCAGCACTCCCCTGTCAAAGAAAGCCTTTGTAGAGAGGGACACAAAGTGTGATATCAGAGCCGTCAGGCTGTAGCCTGCATTCATTAGAATAGACATGGAATGTGGCCTTTGGCTTGTATAATCGTTGGGTCTAAAAACAGCAGAGACACCCCTTACCGTCCCGGTGACACACAGACTTGTGAGGAATGAATAATCTTATTGGCAGTCATTTGTGGGGGTAAGCAATAGAGAACAGTGAGTAAAAGCTGATCCCAAAATAGAAAAGTGAGTATCACGCACTTCAGAGAATGTTTTCATTGTACACTGGGGTTTTCACTACTTGATCAATTCTTCTGCTCTTTTCTGCTTTATTTCTAAAGCCTGAATTTGCCCCCATTCACATCTTCTATTGAACAGCTATGCGGGGGAAGGTCACACTGTACGGAGCTCTCTTTAAGGGGTCTGACTGCCAGGCGGGAAGATGAACACAGTCTCAGCATCAGTATGTCCAGGCCTCCGAAGGTGGAAGAGTTGTGAGCCCACATCCATCTGGTAAAGACACTTCCCCTAAGGTTTACAATGATAAATCCACTCTTGCACCATGGGATTTAGATTCTCAGGTGACTATAGGCAGTCATTTCTCCTTTGCACATGTAGGATACTTTTGTCAACAATTTGCTCATTTGCAAACAAACAAACAAACAAATAAACAAACAGTAAAACAAAAGCAAGAACCATTCAGTTGGAGTGCACAACAAGGAACATAACTTGACATCTTTTCCTACCTACTACCAATACGTTCGCCCCGCCCTCCTTCTAGATTGCGTGTACAACACTGATGTGAGGGCCAGTGTATTGGATTTCAGAACTAGAGTGTTTTGATGGTAACAGCACGTGGAGCTCTGGGGGTGGCAGTTGAAGGTTAAGGAGCATGAGTAGACAGCCTATCAGTGTCTTTGAAGAAAGGCCGCATTATGTAATGCAAGGCCAAGGATGAGATCTCTGAAGCTCCCAGTTTCTCTTTCCAACCTTCCAGACACAGCAGGTATTACTCCAAGTTGTCTGGAGCTGGGCAAGTCTCGGGGAGGAAGCTCAACTGTGCCATGGAATCGAGGATGCTCAAAGCTGGTTCTAGGTCACAAAGGCTAATTTCCCTATTTCACAGTCTAAGGCCTGTGTGATTTAACTGCGGTTGTGTCCAAGAGTATACACAAGGACTCTGTGCTTTGTGAATCATTCTTACTGTGCATCATGTTATGCTTGTCCCTTCAAATTTGAAGTCCAGATAAGATCCATTTTGCAGTTGAGGAAACGGAAGGTTAGAAATGTTAAGTGGTTACTTCCAGATCATGACACTGTAAGTAGTGGGGCTGAGATTGGGGCTCAGGTTTACACATTCTGGGTTTTTGTCGCCAGACTATGCCACGCTGTCTGCAGTTAGAGC
Source organism: Muntiacus reevesi (assembly GCF_963930625.1). Lineage (NCBI taxonomy): Eukaryota > Metazoa > Chordata > Mammalia > Artiodactyla > Cervidae > Muntiacus > Muntiacus reevesi. The sequence continues at coordinate 21,057,350 of NC_089259.1, read as the reverse complement.
GCACACCATCCAGCTGACACTCGCTGTGTGTTCTCTAGGAGCTGGGTGTCATACACAGCTCTGTAATCTGTGTGCCTGTTGCATCTGAACCGTTAGTAAGACGATGCTACATACTTGGACTAAACTTTATCTCTTGGTCATTTTTATTCCATTAGAGAAATAAATACAAGGACTTTTTCTTTTCTTTCTTTCTTTCTTTTTTGATCATTACTTTCCTGTGAAGGTAAGGAATCTCATTTTGGCTCCCTTCATGAAAGTGGTTCCAACATACCTAACAAAGATAATCTTAGCATCTCTTGGGGAAGTACCTAATCCAACTTTGTCATGTTTAGAGATGAGAAAATTAACACCAGAAACTTTAAGTGAGTTTTCCAAGGCCACACAGTTAGCTAGATGCTGAGCCAGGACTGAAAACCAAAATGCCTGATTTATTTCTCCTAGAAAATACATTTTAGTTTATTTCCCCCAGAAAATAAATTTTAGTTTATTTCTCCTAGAAACGGAATTCTTTTTAGCCAAGTGTAGCTTGACTGTTTCATATTAATACTCCTTTTTTCGAAAACAGCTTTTACAAAGGGGTATTATAAACAGGGACACTTTCAGGGTTCAGGTTATATATATAATATATACCCCTGATACAAGCACACAGGAAGATTAGCTTTAATTAAGCACATTAATTTGAAAAAAAAGATGAGGAAAAAACAGGGAGCATATCAGTTCTTATTTTGTCCTTCGTAATCAAAACCATGTGAGAAACTAGAAAAGGACCAAGAGCCTGGCGTGCTTGCCAAAGACGAAGAGAGGACAGCAGAGAAAGAAAACCGAGGGAAGAGCGGAGCAGAGATCTCAGCACAGGGTCCTCCTTCCAGCTCTTCATCAGATAAGAATGTTTTGCTCACTTTGGGCCAGTTCACACTACACAGGAAAGCCTGTAGCTGAACTCTCAGCCCACCGCTTCCTGTGGGGGCCAGCCGAGCAGGCTCAGCCCTGCCATGCCTCTGACGGACACGCTTCCAAGTCCGAAGAAGCACCTCGCACCTCATCCTGCCCTTAGGTGGGAGGGTCAACTCCTGGACAGTCGTCAGGAAACGATCGTCCATTTCTCAGGTGCCTCTTTCCCTTTCTTGTGTGTGTGTGTGTGTGTGTGTGTGTGTGTTCTTCTGGCTCACAGCACTCTAATTACCCACCATTCATGCAAGTGAATTCTTTGCAGTTGTAAGTTTCCTTTTTCCATGACAACGCCAGCAACGTTAGAAACAAGAAAGGGCTTTGAACCAATCATTCCATCTCTCTGTTACCACAGTCCCTGTTCAGTAAGGCTCCTGAACTTTGGGCTACAGGGAGAAGAGAGACATGTATTGTTTCTATGTAATACCCCCTACAGGAGAGAAAAACTTCCCTGAAAGGCTGCCTGTTGAGACTCCCATTTTGGATTTTCATTCTTAGATCAACTTCTCCTGAGACCAAATGGCAAAAACCCATCAATAACATGAAAGCGAAAGTGTTAGTCGCTCAGTCATGCCGGACTCTTGTGACCCCATGGACTGTAGCCCGCCAGTCTCCTCTGCCCATGGAATTCTCCATGCAAGAATACTGGAGTGGGTTGCCATTTCCTTCTCCAGGGGATCTTCTCTTCCTGACCGAGGGATTGGAACCCAGGTCTTCTGCATTGCAAGCAGATTCTTTACTGTCTGAGCCACCAGGGGGGATCAATAATATGGGCTCATATAGTTGGTTTGAAAACAACAGTGCTCGAACGTGTTTGTCCATGATCAGCTGCAAACGTCTCCCCAGGAGTCCTTTGCCCTCCTCGTCTCTCTCCCTGCCCACCCGCCATTACAGTACTCCAGTGGCAACTTCCTCCAGCAGTCGGTAAGAAATCACGTCATTCTCGCTTCCTTCTTGGTGTGTCCCAGCAGGGATGATGTAGCAACAGGGAAGAGAGTACAACTGGTTGACCTTGTTCAAACTCCCCGTCCCCAGAGCACTGCTTTTCTGATCCTGCTCCTCCTCTTTTTTAAATTTATTTTTGGGCTCCCCTGGTGGCTCAGACAGGTAAAGAGTCTGCCTGCAATGCAGGAGACCCAGATTCGATCCCTGGGTTGGGAAGATCCCCTGGAGAAGGGAATGAAAACCCACTCCAGTATTTTTGCCTGCAGAATCCCATGGACAGAGGATAATTGCTTTGCAATGCTGTGTTAATTTCCACTGTACAGCAACCTGAATCAGCTATATGTATACATATATCCCCTCCCTCCTGGACTCCCCCCCACCCCTCTGCCCACCCCACCCCTCTAGGTCATCACAGAGCACTGGGCTGAGCTCCCGGTGCCATGCAGCACCTTCTTACTTGAGGATTTTCCTATGGGCTCCTGCCCTTCAGTGAAGCCCAAACCTACTCCTGTGAAAAGCACTGCTCCAACTGGAAGCTTCTTTAAGCCAAATGAGAACCCGCAGAGTCTCTGGTCTCCTTGCACTAAGACCATTCACCCTGGAGCTGAATCTAGAATCTAGACTGGCACTGGGAATATGGGAAATAAATGGTCACTTCTCATTCAGGGATTGAGCCAAGTGAGACGAAATGACATGCTCCCTGTCCACACAGTAGGTGGAAAATGCAGGACTGAAAAGACTTAGATCTGAGTTTTTACTCGGTTTTCTTTTCCAGCATCCCAGTGTTGACAGAGCCAAGCTTTAGGGACCATTGGCAGAGGGTCAGCTGGGAAAACTTCCTGCTCAGAGGACTTGGTCCTTTGGTTTCTGATTATATTTCTTACTGAGTAGAAGGAATTATTTATTTTTGCTAGGAAATCTGAAGGAGTCGAAGACCAATAACCCTGGGTGTGGATTGTATAAATTATAGAGAAGTCCATGAAGGTCAGGACACAAGAACAGAGAATGACTGACATGCCCAAAAGTTCAAGAAATGAAAGGAAACTAATAAAGCTCTTCATAAATGTCAGATTCTCAGAAACTCTTTTTTTGGAGTTTATTAACTTACTAGACTAATAATTTTGTATCTTATATTTGATAGTGCTTTAAAATACATAACAAGACATTCTCATGTACTATCTTAATTAAGCACCTATTTTGGATATGAAATAGTTTTTTTTACACATTCCTTTTTTGTATTCTTTTCCCTTTTGGTTTTATCACAGGGTATTGAATATAGTTCCCTGGGCTATACATTAGGACTTGTTGTTTATCCATTCTAAATGTAATCGTTTTCCTCTATCAACTCCAAACTCCCAGTCCATCTGTCTTTCTCCCCTCCTCCTTCTTGGCAACCACAAGTCTGTTCTCTATGTCGGCGAGTCTGTTTCTGTTTTGTAGGTAGATTCATTTGTGCCATGTTTTAGATTCCACATGTAAGTGATATCTTATGGCGTTTGTCTTTTTCTTTCTGACTTACTTCATTTAGCATGATAATCTCTACTTGCCTCCATGTTGATGCAGATGACATCATTTTGTTCCTGTCTATGACTGAGTGGGAGTTACTCGCTCATTCGTGTCTGACTCTTTGCGACCCCACAGACTGTAGCCCACCAGGCTCCTTTGTTCATGGGATTCTCCAGGCAAGCATATTGGACTGGGTTGCCATTTCCTTCTCCAAATGACTGAGTAGTATTCCATTATATATATATATATAATACCACATTTTCTTTATCCATCAATTTGTGATAGACATTTAGGTTGTTTCTCTGTTTTGTCTGTTGTGAGTAGCGCTGTTATGAACATAGTGTCCATGTATTTTTTTGAATTATAGTTTTGTCCAGGTATATTCTCAGGATTGTTGGATCATATGGTAATTCTACTTTTATTTTTCTGAGGAACCTCCATACTGTTTTCCATAGTGGCTATACCAATTTATGTTCCCACCAACAGAGTAGGAGGATTCCCTTTTCTCTGCACCCTCTCCAGTATTTATTATATGCAGACTTTTTAATGATGACCATTCTGACCAAGTAAAGTGGTACCTCATTGTAGTTTTGATTTACAATTTTTAACCAACTGAGCTATCAGGGAAGTCCGATAATTAGCACCGTTGAGCATTTTTTCATGTGTCTACTGTATGTCTTCTTTGGAGAAATGTTTATTATTATTATTATTATCTTCTGCCCATTTATTGATTGAGCTGTTGGTTTTTTTTTATTGTTGTTGAGTTGTATGAGCTGTTTGTATATTTTGGAGATTAAGCCTTTCTCTATTGTATCATTTGCAAGTGTTTTCCCCCATTCTGTAGGCTGTCTTTTTGTTTTCTTTCTTTCTTTCTTTTTAAACAGTTTCCTTTTCTGTGGAAAAGCTTGTAAGTTTGATTAGGTCCAATTTGTTTATTTCTGTTTGTATTTCTGTTGCTTTGGGAGACTGACCTAAGAAAACATTGGTACAATTTATGTTAGAGAATGTTTTCCCTATGCTCTCCTCTAGGAGTTCTATGGTGTTAAGTCCTATGGTTAAGTCTTGAAGACATTTTGAGTTTATTTCTTTTTTTTTTTTATTTTTTTTGAGTTTATTTTTATGAGTGGTATGAAGATGTGTTCTAACTTCATTGACTTCCATGCAGCTGCTCAACTTGCCCAGCGTCACTTGCTAAAGAGACTGTCTTTCCCATTTTACATTCTTGCCTCTTTTGGTGATGATTAATTAAGATTCTTGGATATTCTAAAGACACTCTTGCTCAGTCTTTGCCACATTTTTAAGCCCATGTTCTCACACAGTGCTTTTTCAATGACGCCTCCATGAATCTCTAAAACCCAAGAAGATTTTGAGTAATTTCACTTGTTATATTTGGGATCATGAAAATATGCACCATTATAGTTTCATAGGCAACTAAATAGTTCCTCTCCCCACATCCGCTGATGATCCCCATAGCCCAATGCCACAGATGAAGAAAATGGCAAGAGATGACCTGCCTGAGATCCTATAGCTGGTCAGCTGCCTGCCCAAGATAAGAACACATGTTTCCTGTCTTCTAGTCAAGAACTTTATCCCCTATAATGTCCTACGTCCCTAAGAGTTCAAGTGAATCAGGAATGTGAGACGTAGAGTTTTCAATTCTTCAAATTCTTTAAAGTGCTCAAAATATTTCCTTGGGGAGAGTTATTATGGGCCTCTTCTGGGAAATAAGCGCATGGTCTAGCCAAATGGTTCTTTAGTCAGAGAAAGAAATGTCAGCATTGGAGAACGGAGCCCCAGCCAAAGAAATCTCGGTGTGCCTCTGAACAAAGGGATGCGGGAGTGAAGGAGAAGAAAAGAAAAGAAGGTACCCGCGTCCACTTGAACTTGACGTCGTAAAAACTGATGAACACGCAGCCCAGAGCAGTACAAGCTGTCATTCTTAGACTTAACATTTTAAGAAGAAAACTAATCAGCCAAGTGAAATGAGAATTATTAAATGCTTGGAAGTGCCTCAGGAATCTTTAGAAATTTAAGCAACACTCTATAATTAATACATAAGGGATTCTTTTTTTTTTTTTTAAAGAAAGGAAAAAGTACAGCCGTACAGGGTACTCACAAAGGAAGACAGAGGATTTCATCTTGAAAGAGAGAGAGAGTGATCTCTGTCTGAGAATATGAAAGAAGGTGGGCGCACGCTGAAGCTCGCCTGAGCATTGCTAGGGACAGGAAAGGACAGCAGTCCCTGGAAGGAATGTGTGGGCAGAAGGATCAAGGAACTTTCAAGGCTTTTATAAAAGGATGGGAGAGAAAAAAAGCATTGGAGGCCCATTAGGAAGTCAGAAGAAAGGCGAATTTAATGATGCCCATGACATGATTGAGATCATGAACTGCATCATTAAATTCATCTTTTAAAAAGAAAAAAGAAAATACATCCCCAGGTATCTTTTTGTGTGGTGGGGGTAGAGCAGGGAAGATAGAAATCTGAATCTTTCTTTTTTTTTTTTAATGGCTACCAGCAAACAAGCAAATTTTAAAACCAAATGAATTCAAAAGCAAGTAAAACTAATCTACTACATGAGAAGTTGAGAGATGGATAAGCCTGGAGAGGAGAGATGGGAGGTTTCAGGGATACTGGCCACATTCTATTTCCACACCTGGATGGTATTCCAGGGGTCGGGACATGCTCTTTATGAAAATTCACTGGACTGGACACTGTGACCCATGTGCTTTTATGTATGTATTATACAGTAATAAAAGGTAAAAATAAAATAAAACGAGAGCTTTTGAAAAGGTAATTATTAAAATTATAGTGATGTGACATCTGAATCCAAGATGGGTGATAAGGTAATAGAATTATCAAGCAGCACATAGATACTTTCAAAAATCGTTAGAGTGCTAAAACTTAATGGAATAGCAATCCATCAGGGTACAACCACATTTTACTTTGTGTTCAATATATTCCTGTACCATTATAGGTATATGCATTTATGCATTTAAATTCTGTGATGGATAGTGCTCATTAATAGGAATCTTATATCCTATCTGAAATTAAATCACTGCTCTCTTTCTTTTTTAAAAGCAAATCCAAATTTCCATATATACAATTTGTTTAAATTGAAATGTATTCAAACTGGCAGAAAGGAATGAAATCATATAGCCATATGTGACTTTTAAGAAAAAGACTAGTTGATCAACCAAAAATAATTTGATTGCTAATTGTGTGACCAATCCTACTTACTCACTGAGAAGTAAAAGATTTTGTTTCTGTTAAGAACTAGTAATCTAATTGGAGAGAGAAGACTAATAAATATGAGTGGCCCAGAAATGCTACATTGTTCATTCAAAGCTCTCTCTAAGTGGTGATATGAAAGTAATAGTATGATTGCATGCTATTTTTTAAGTTTTTTTGATGTGGATTCCCTGGTGGCTCAGATGGTAGAGTGTCTGCCTGCAATGTGGGAGATCTGGGTTTGATCCCTGGGCCAGGAATATCCCCTGGAGAAGGAAATGGCAACCCACTCCAGTACTCTTGCCTAGAAAATTCAATGGATGGAGGAGCCTGGTGGGCTACAGTCCATGGGGTCACCAAGAGTCAGACAAGACTGAGTGACTTCACTTTCACTTTTCATTTTAAAAGTCTTCATTGAATTTGTTATGACATTGCTTCTATTTTATGTTTTGGATTTTTGGCTGCAAGGCATGTGGGATCTTAGTTCCCCAACCAGGGTTCAAACCTGTACCCCTGCAGTGAAAAGTGAAGTCTTAACCACTGGACCACCTGGGAAGTCCCTGACATGTATTATCTTAGAGTATGATTTGACTCTCTCCTTTCCTAAAAAAATGTTGAAATAAGAACTACTATGTTGACTGAAGTTAGTATAGACTATAAACTGAAGATTCATTTTGTAGGAATTATCTGAGGGAGATCAAATTAGATGTCATTTTATGAAACAGATTCATTAAAATTTTCTAAGAATTTCTTTACAACAGTAAAGAATTGGAAAACATGCAGTTATACCAATCCATAACATTTTCTGAAAGGCCTAGAATGTTTAAAAAGGAGGGAAGAGAGGAAGCAGAGAGAGCCCTCAAGTTGAATGGCAGTACCACTGGAAATCAATGACCAATGTGATATGTAGGAAGAAACCGGGCAGGTCCAAGTGCTGAAAGCAGCGTTGAGGTCAGAGTACACACCAAACTACACTAGGTTTGGGAAGATGACCTCACAGGAAATGGCAAAACAAATGACCAGAGTCTAGGTTTCTGTCTGCACAGCAGCAAAAACTCCCATGTGGAGCAGGAAAAGCGTAGTCTCGAAGGATGAGCAATAATAGCTCGTCTGAACGTTCACAGTTCAACCTTGTTTCCAACCACATCTATGAATGAATCAGAATTTTCCCTCGGTTGAGTTGACTTCTGGCTGAGTGCAATAGGCTGAATAAGGTTCCCACAAAAATATCTCTGTCCTAATCCCAGGAACCTCTGTCTCTTGCCTTTTAGGGCAAAAGAGACTTTGCAGATGTAATTAACAGAAAGTTTTTAATACAGGGAGATGAAAGGGCCCTCCAGGCTCCCCTGTCCATGGGATTTCCCAGGCAAGAATACTGGAGTGGGTTGCCATTTCCTCCTCCAGAGGATCTTCCCGACTCAAGGATCAAGTTTCCTGAAGCTCCTGCATTGGCAGCCAGATCCTTCTACCACTAAGACACCTAGGAAGCCCGTTTTGCACCACTACGTTTGTAGTAATATTTTATGGCAGCAATGGGAAACTAACACACAGAGTAAGATAATCAGTCTATTTAGACCGGATTTTCTCCAAGATGTCTCTCATGTTGGGCACTGAACTGGAGCATAGCACTTGCAGAGTGACAGGCAGTTCACAGAAAAGTAAGGTCTTCTTTTAGAGTATTTCTCATGCCCTTTTCTTGTATTTTTGTTCTATCGCATTTGTGGCTTTAGAAGCTCTGAGCTTGAATTTTAAATCCATGATGGAGCCCTTGGTGTTATCAGCTCTGAATCATTAAAGGAACCCACACCTTGAGCTAGATCTCTGAAATCCATGTCTATCAAGGCTATGATCCACCTTCAGAATGCATGCAGAGTGGTGCCCAAACTCCAGGAAAAAAAGAACTAGTCAGCTGGCTAAAGAAAGATCATTAACAGTACACCTAATGGGCTTCCCAGGTGGCTCAGTGGTAAAGAATCTGCCTGCCAATGCAGAAGACCCGGGTTCAATCCCTGGGTCGGGAAGATCCCCTGGAGAAGGAAATGGCAACTCATTCCAGTATTCTTGCCTGGGAAATGTCATGGACAGAGGAGCCCGGTGGGCTACAGTCCATGGGGTCACAAAAGAGTCAGACACACCTTAGGAACTGAACAACAACCACAGTCATGAAAATACTGGCAAAAGAAGGACATTTGTCAACTTTTCTAAAAAGTGGAATGATAAGAAGTTAATACATTAAAAGAGAAAACTTAGTGCTTCAATAGGAAGGTTCAATATATATTTGTTGTCTAATCAAATCTTTATAGTAGGGATGGCCCTAAGGAGAGGAGCAGTTTAATGTGGAGACAAGAAGTTCTTGAGTTACATGTGGGACTGATGCAAAAACAAATGCTTACCAAATGTTGTAAGCTTTATTCAACTCTTCTAGGCTTATCACTTCTTAAGTGTGTTAGAATTTGCCATATCCAGGCAAGGGTGACAACCTCTATTGACAACCACTGTCTAAATGATTTGCTTGTGGTTCATATGTGATATGTTATTAGACTACCTTGTGCTGGGTCCCACCAGGAAGAAGACCTTGCACTCTCTACAGGTGAAGGACTCTTTCCAGCAGAGAAGCAGTGGGAAGTCAGGAGACCTGGATTCCAGTCCTACTGTGACCTTGTGAAAGTGACTAATTGTCTCCACACTTGAGTATCTTCTATGGCAAAAGTCCCTTCCTATCCTGAAATCCTGTTACTTTACCCTTGGCCTAGAGAGCATCACTGTCTATTAAACGGAATTTTCTCCTCTGTCAGGTTCTTCTGCCCCCAGTATTTCAGGTCTTGATTTGTACACAGTGAGGAGCAAGAGGCACCTTCTCTTGATCCTGTGGTTAAAAATCCTTAGTTCTCCAGGGTTGGAAACATTGTCTTCAACTAAATATTGTAACCTTGACATAACTGGATTTGCACTTAACTATAAACACATACCACTGGCAAGACGTTGTGAAATAATTGACTTCCACTGACCTTGGGGCTGGCAGCATAACAACTCGTTTCTCATTATCATTCTGTGCCAGATAAGAGAATTTTCCTCCCATTCAGCTGATTTTCAGCCTTTGTTTGTTAGGTAGTGAGAACTTTAAAACACTCAAAATTGTATGCCATGATGTGAACTCTGGCAGCCAAATTAGAATATGGTTAAAAATGGTAAGCAGCAGCCATGGGGTCTTGACTTATCAAAGATCTTGACTTACAAAACTGATAAAAAATGTTTTTCGAGACATCTGAGGACCACGTGACAAAATAGGAAATTTTGATCAATCTTCAGGAAGTAGATATTAACCAGAACTTACCATCTTTTCTTACTTCTGCTCACATTATTATTATTCTCATCACAAATTAAAAGCAATACATCAACCCAAAATGTTTAACCTCCTTATTATTTACCCAAACTAATCAAAAGTAAGAATTCCAGTAAACTAAAGCTGCAGGACCTTGAAGGAGAGAATGGATGGGAATAAATAAATAGAAAGAGCTTAGTACAGGGTCTGATACATTTTAGATGCTCAGTAAAAATGGTAACTTATTAACAGCATAACATCTTGACTTTGACATTTGTCTTTTTGTTAATTTATTTCAGAGCTATCACACACCAGTCTTGTTTTCTCTCTGCCTCTTGCTTTGGAATTTGATGCCCAAATTTAATATTCACGATAGTGAAATTCCTCTACAAGTAATTAATTAACACATCCCATAGAATTAGTTATAATGGAATTTTAATGGCATCTCTGAAAATTGTACTATTACAATTAGAAATTAAAAATCAAATTTGAAAGGGAGTGGGTCAAATTAGAGTCATTTATGGAGTCAAGAGGTATATACTTTTACTCCAAAAGACATTGGTTTGTGGAAAATGTCATTTACCTTAGAAAAGAAATTGTGTACTAACAAAAAATCAGGAAGCTTCAAGAAGCTATTCAGAAGTTGATACTCTGAGCTTTGAGTGAATTTTAATCCAGACTCTACAATAAACTTGATTTTATAGCATAGGAAACAATCATCTACCTTAGTTTTTTCATCTAGAAAATAAGAATTATGATTTAATACAAGAGTAATAGTTTATAAAATTGTGGTAGACATATACAGTCCTGCAGAATTACTCCAAGATAAGATATAGGAAAAGACCCTGATGCTGGGAAAGATTGAAGGCAGGAGGAGAAGGGGACAACAGAGGATAAATGGTTGGATGTCATTACCGACTCGATGGACATGAGTTTGAGCAAGCTCCGGGAGTTGGTGATGGACAGGGAAGCCTGGCATACTTCAGTCAATGGGGTCTCAAAGAGTCAGACACGACTGAGCGACTGAACTGAACTGAACTGAAGGTAAACTCTTTCTTAGCATAATGGTGTGAAGTCACTTCTGACTAGGAACACAAATGTGGATGAAATGGATTGTCCTGGTGTATGTGTGTACATGCCATGCTAAACTGATTCAGTCCTGTCCAACTCTGCTACCCTACGGACTATAGCCCACCAGGCTCCTCTGTCCATTGGATTCTCCAGGCAAGAATACTGGAGTGGGTTGCCATGCCCTCCTCCAGGGGATCATCCCGACCCAGGGATCGAACTCTCATTACCTGTGGCTCCTGCAGTCCCCTGGGGCTTGCATCGCTGTGGTTTTGTAATCCTATGATTGCCCCAGGTGGGGTATTCCCACTCGTTTTGAGTAGATAAAGTTCAGGGGCCATAAAGAGAAGGAATCATGGTTATGGAAGGAAAATAATCTGAACCTGCAGTTTACCATCCCAGCTGATAAAATTCACCTCTATTCAAATTTGAAAGAGTACATATTTCAAAAATATTTACTGGTTGATTACAAAGCTGTAACGGTAATGATGCCAAATCAAATTGGATAAATGTTGCCTGGTAAACAGAAGCCCCTCCGTCAATGTTTGTTCAATTAAACCTGAGTATAAATGATTGTGAGTTATTTTGGAAATTAAAAATTCCTTGAAATAATAGCTATCAAAAATACAAGAGCCAAGTATTATTCAGGAAAAATTAAAGATGAAATGATTAGATTCCTAGTCAAAGGCTCATCTTATAGGGATTTCCTTAGAAATGTTTCGTTGATGAAAGACTTTGGATTTTTAAATGATCTTTTGAATGCTTTTTTCTACCTTTTAGCTTGCTTTGTGTTTTCACATTTTGGCTCTTTGTAAGTGAAAGTTGCTCAGCTGTGTCCCACTCTTTGAGACCCCATGGACTATACAGTCCATGGAATTCTCCAGGTCAGAATACTGGAGTGGCTAGCCATTCCCTTCTCCAGGGGATCTTCCCAACCCAGGGTTTGAACCCAGGTCTCCTGCATTGCAGGCAGATTCTTTACCAGCTGAGCCACGAGGGAAGCCTAGTGGCTATTTGGCCCTTTATCAACAAATAATTATGGGGTGACTACCAAGTTTCAGACACTATTTGAAGCCCTGGGGAAGCAGAGTGAACAAGAGGACAAAGATCATACCTTCATGAAACTTATGTTGCAGTAGGGGAAACAAATGTGAAAATGACATAGTATCTCAAACATTATATGGAGATAAACAAGCGCACCAAAAATAAAGGAAACATATTTAATCTTACAGTACAGGACCTTGAAAAGTACAGTAGTCAATGCAATAGCTGGCACCCAGGGACTGGCATCAAGGGAACAGGCAAGAAGAGTTACTGACTGGAGAAGGGAGAGGAGGTGGGAGATGGTAGAACTGAAGGGTCATCAGCAGTGGGAGATGGAGGTTACGCTGCAATTTCACGCATGCCTGACATTGATGAAATGCACGTTTGCATCTTTGAAAGTTTGCAGCTTGAAGGTTCATATGGAGGGGACTTACTGTAATTCAACTCCATTCTGACATTCTCTAACCTGGAGATAATGTCAGATTTCACAGGTCTAAGGCTCAGTCCAACTATAAGGCTGCCTGCCCCCTGCTCCACCACACCCACTTCAGATGTCAATCACAAGTTCAATTTGTCACCTGTGCTTCTGATTCATTGGCTACAGGTCGGAGGTTTCCATGAATGACACCCTTGTTGGGTTTGATTAATTTGCTAGAGTGGCTCATAGAACTGTACTTGTATCCGTCTGCTATCATTTGTTCTTATTGTGTACCACTGCCATTTTTTGTGTTTGTTTTTTATGTGTTATCTGTGTGAAAAGTGTTATAAACCTATTACATACAGTGCTACATAGCTGATTGTATTAGTTGGGTACCTAGGTTCACTTTGTTGAAGCTAATAAACAAATTGAACTTATGAACATGCTCTTGGAACAGAACTCATCTCTGCATAGGGGCTTACTGTTAGGACAACCAGCTGGTGTCAGAGAACTGCTTGATGGTGTGGAAAACCCTCCACACCTTGCAATCAATGATTTGAATTTCAGTAGTCTATTGATGGTGCTATCAACTGCTGATCAGTTATTCTATTTGGAATCACATTCTCACGCTCTGGTTTCAACAGTCCTCCACTTGTGGGACTTTGCTTACAATTTTGTCAATCTCTTCTTTGACTTCATGTGGTCTCTTTTTTTAACTCACTTCCTCATGTGAAAGTGAAGTGAAGTTGCTCAGTCGTGTCCGACTCTTTGCAACACCATGGGCTGTAGCCTATCAGGCTTCTCCATCAATGGATTTACCAGGCAAGAGTACTGGACTTCCTAATGTAAATAACCCTAAATCTCTGTTTTCAGCTCTCTCCCAGGTTTGCATTGTAGGCTCTCAAATGGTGGCTTTATTCATTTCCAAGACTTAAACTTCAAATCTATCCCTGAATCGATTCCTCAGTTCCATGTGTAATTTTCAATACTGTAATCTTTTCAATATTTAAGCTATGATGTAAAAAGCACCACGTTGCTGAGTAACCCAGAGAAAGTCACACCTCTGACACAATCTCTTGTTTGTGAGATGAAAAAGTTTATCTTTCTGGTTTCACATGTATGTTGTCAGTCAAGGTTCTTGGCTGGAAAATGAAATTTGAGCAGAGAGTAAATTGTTAGAGGCTATTTGTGAGCTTTGGAATTGGTAGTAAGGCTGGGGAGACAGACTTGAGGACTAGAATAGGACACCTCTAGGAGTTTATGTGCGGAGAAAGAAATGGCAACCCACTCCAGTATTCTTGCCTGGAGAATCCCGTGGACAGAGGAGCCTCGGGGGCTGCTGTCCATAGGGTTGCACAGAGTTGGACACAACAGAAATGACTTAGCATGCATGCATGCATTGGAGAAGGAAATGGCAACCCACTCCAGTATTCTTGCCTGGAGAATCCCAGGGACAGAGGAGCCTGGTGGGCTGCCGTCTATGGGGTCGCACAGGGTTGGACACGACTGAAGCAACTTAGTAGCAGCAGCAGCAGGAGTTTATGTGACTGGAATCACAGATCAGTCCCACTAAAGGAAAAGCCTCCAGACATTGCAGCCATGACCTTGGACACTGTGACTTCCTTGCCATGACTGTGCCCCACATGAGATGAACTAACTCTACCTGGTCACCGCCTTAGTATCACACACAGTATTCAGTCTCCAGCTGGCACATCCTGTTGACTGATCCTGGGTCACATTGCCCGTGCCCTGGGAGCAGGCAGAGGAAAGATCTAGCTGACCCGGGACACAAAGATTTCCACCCCACCAGAATGGGGATTGGATGTGGGACAGCAAGCCCCTCTCCCAGTAAGAAATGTTTGCCCTAGATTTCTCCCAGCTGCCTCAAACACCAAACACTGAAAGCAGGACACTGTCTGTTACCCAGGGAACTTGTGCCTGAAACATCTACCTCACACCCTCAGGATAAGGAATCTTGCTTCACAAGGCATTATTTTCATAGTTGTTTGATCTTATTCAGTTGTTGCTGGTCAGACTGCTACATTTTAATCACTTCTTTCTTTTCTTTTCCAGCTCTGGCACACAGATTTTGTTAGGAAGTCATTAATGAAGGAATGATTTAGGGACTCAAAGCAACACAAAGCAAATCTCAAGGCAGAGTTTTATTGATCCAGGCCAAAATAATCTTGACTTGAATTCTTGCCCTTTAACATGATTGTTCTTGACTCTTTCTCCCTTGTGATTTTCAATGAGCTTCAATTACCAAGTAATGCTTTCTCAACCCCCGGAACACGAACGACAGACAGCAGAACCTGGTGACGCAGGGCTTACCTTCTTTTAGAAAAGGAGAGCGTATGGAGGCAATGCTTCTTCTGATTTTTTCTCCTTTTACTGTGAAGCAGATCACCACATTCTCAACACTTAGAGTAAACATCATCTTTTGAAAGTATATTTCATTCAAACATTTTAACATTTTCATATGTTGATGACAGAAGTAGTAGTGTAGTGTTAGTTGCTTCAGTCATGTCCAACTCTTTGCGACCCCGTGGACTGTAGCCCACCAGGCTCCTCTGTCCATGGAATTCTCCAGGCAAGAATACTGGAGTGGGTTGCCATTCCTTTCTTCTGGGGACCTTCCCAACCCAGGGATTGAGCCTGGGTCTCCTGCATTGCAGGCAAATGCTTCGCCATCTGAGCCACCAGAAGCTACGAGCTGATGAGGGAAACATCACAATAAATTAAGCCTGATTGGTACCTATGGAAGTCTACAGATGAAGAGGAAGTGAAGCTGTGTCCTTGTTCCAAGAAACATACTTTCCTTTGCTGTTTTAATTTTTAAAACATTTTTAAAAAATTGAAGTGTAGTTACTTTTGGAGAAGGAAATGACAACCCACTCCAGTATTCTTATGTGGAAAATCCCATGGACAGAGGAGCCTGGCGGGCTACAGTTCATGGGGTTGCAAAGAGTTGGACACAACTAAGCAACTGAGCGTGCACATGCATAGTTTACAATAAAAAATATTTGTTGAGTCAATTTCTGGTAATTTCATGAAAAGTATAGTTTTTTCAAGACAGGGAAGTTGAAGACAGTCAGTACAACCCAGATATAAGACATGAATATTTCCAACAAATCTCTGATTTAAAAATCACAATTATAGGCTTGGTTTTCACAATGTCATTAAATAAGGGCTGTTGATACATGTTTATGCTATATAGAGTATATGTGCTTCTCCTAAATATAATTAACTTGAGATTTAAAAAGAGACATATTTTCCTTTGCTTTTGATTGTGAGATGAGACTCAGAATGTCCCCAGCATTCATGAAACAATAAAGGAGATAACATGATGTTATTTGAACATCTATAAATATCCACAGAGGATAATAAATGCCTTTACTACCTCTAAGCCCATGTATTATGTTGAATTTTCAGTGTCTAGCAGTTATCTCTGATGCACTTTTTAGGGTTTTAAAACTTGGGATCTGATTATGTACGCCTGGGCTCTTCACTGAATTGCCTATTTGGAAAAGCAAACCACCCACCATATTTAAAATTAGAACCTGCCTCTACCACCTAGGCATTCCTAAACTGCTGACCCAGCTCTGGTTTTCTTTTTTTTCTATAGCAACTTATAGCCTTCTAAAATACTATATGAAGCAATTTTATGTTGTTTATTGCTTATTTTCTAGCTTTTTCTGTTAAAGATTAAGCTCTGTGAGGACAGGAGACTTTATCTGTTTGATTCATCTATGTCTTAAGAGTTCCATACAGTAACTGGGCATATTCTAGGCACGTAATTAACATCTATAGGATGAATGAACTGTGTCTACATGGCATTGAGTCTAGCTGTCATGCCTGAAGCTTGTGTCTCTGATGTGTCTCTTTATTATGTCCAATTCCAGATCTGTAGTCCTTCCCCCCCTTAAAAATCTGCTTTTCCAAAGGATTGAAAACTCACTCATAGCAAGATTTCAAAGACTTCTCACAGTTTAAAGCACTCCTATTTCCTGTAGTAATTGCATTTTAAGAAGGATCATACTTACCAAATCAAAGTGATACAATTTTTCTTGAGACATTTTTTTGTTCAGAGCAGTTTTAAGTTCACAGCAAAAAATGAGAGGAAGGTACAGAGATTTCTCATATGCCTCCTCTGCTCACACATGGATAACCTCCCTCATTGTCAACATCCTTCACCAGAATGATACATTTGTTATAACTAATGAAACTTCACTGATAGTTCATTATCACCTGAAGCTCACAGATTACATTAGGGTTCACTCTTGGTGTTGTAAGTTCTATGGGTTTGGATAAATGTATAATAACATGTATCCATCATTATGGTATCATTTGGAAGAGTTTCACTGTCCTACAAATACTCTGTGCTCTATCTGGCCACTCTTCACCCTCCACAACCTCCGGCAATTACTGATCTTTTTCATGTATCTGTAGTTTTTGCCTTTCCCAGTATGTCAAATAATTGGAATCATACACTGTGTAGCCTTTTCAGATTGGCTTCTTTACTTCAATTCAGTTCAGTTCAGTCCAGTCGCTCAGTCATGCCCGACTCTTTGCAACCCCATGAATAGCAGCACGCCAGGCCTCCTTGTCTATCACCAACTCCCAGAGTTTACTCAAACTCATGCCCATCGAGTCGGTGATGCCATCCAGCCATCTCATCCTCTGTTGTCCCCTTCTCCTCCTGCCCCCAATCCCTCCCAGCATCAGGGTCTTTTCCAATGAGTCAACTATTCGCATGACGTGGCCAAAGTATTGGAGTTTCAGCTTCAACATCAGTCTTTCTAGTGAACACCCAGGACTGATCTCCCTTAGGATGGACTGGTTGGATCTCCTTGCAGTCCAAGGGACTCTCAAGAGTCTTCTCCAACAACACAGTTCAGATGCATCAATTCTTCAGTGCTCAGCTTTCTTCACAGTCCAACTCTCACATCCATACATGACCACTGGAAAAACCATAGCCTTGACTAGATGGACCTTTGTTGGCAAAGTAATGTCTCTGCTTTTTAATATGCTATCTAGGTTGGTCATAACTTTCCTTCCAAGGAGTAAGAATCTTTTAACTTCTTTACTTAGTAATATGCATTTAAGTTTCTTCCATGTCTTTTCATGGCTTGATAGCTCATTTCTTTTTAGTGTTGAATAATATTTCATTGCCTGGATGTACCACAGTTTACTTATTCATTTACCTACTGAAGGGCATCTTGA